>NC_133684.1:2415500-3017500 GCF_048934315.1 Petromyzon marinus | reverse complement strand
AATGGGGGATTTTTTGTTTGTTTCGGATTGTTCAGAAAACACTTCCATGCCTTCCCGCATCACGTGATGTCACGTGGAGTCGACAAACGTAACCATTATCAGCGTCGAGATATCTCGATGTATTAGTAGATCTTGTCATTGATAATAACATCCGGATAGGTCCGATGTCGTCTTTAAATACCCGAACATCCGAAATTCGACTTTGCAAATCCGAAACTCATTCTTCTAGCATGTAATGCATAATGATCTCGCGTGACCCCTGCATCCGCGGGTGCCCGCTACGTTATTAACCACGATGCCTCGAAAAAAAAGTAATCGATTCTTAAATCCTAACAATTCATCGAATCGCCGTGGGTGGGTTGAACTTTAAAGCCATCACGTCCTTAAAGTATCACTGCCAAGTCACTCACGCTGTGTCCGTCCAATGCACGGCGTGTGTCTGTGTGTGTGTCTGTGTGTGTGTCTGTGTGTGTGTCTTTGTGTGGGGAGCGGTAGTGTAGTGGTTAGCGAGCTGCGCTACGAATTTGACCACCCGGTTTTCTTTCCCGTTCACGGCCAACATCGGTGACGATTATTTGAACCGGTCCTGGGCCTCCCCTAGGTCGACTCAGCCTCAAATGAGTACCTGGTGCGGTATATAGTCAACATCGCCACTGGGGAGACAAAGCCGGCCGGGCGTGGCGCTGGCCACCCACCCCCTCGTGTGCCGTTCCGGCCTTCATAGGTGCTCGCTAACAGCACTTGCCCCAACAGTCTGTTCAGGCTATACCGGGGATCTTTGTCTTTGTCTCTTCAACTGCTTCGTGCTTACACCGTCATTTACAATGAGAATTACGCCGCTCGGGCGCGCGCTAACAGCCGCATCTCCCCCCCCCCCCCCACCAATATAAGCCACCGACACACATATTAGCGAGCCTATATATTAGCAGAAGGAACTACGGGATATGCGTATAATTAAATAGTTGCTGTTTCAGCCAATAAGGCAAATGGAGAGAGAGACATAAAAGTCCAATATTTTTCTCGCCGACAAGAAGATGAAGATGATAGTATATAATTATATATTTGTACAGATCATCTGGCCTTTTCAGGGCACCAGAGAAAGATAATGCCAGCATCTTCATGTTGCTCCAGTTGAGAACGCAATGCGACGACACATCTCTGTTTAAAACGCGTTAGTTATGCACTGGCCCTGTCTGTCTGTAACGTGGGGGGTCAAGAAACCGTTCGTGTACCATAATCTGTTCTGAACGAAACTTGAGTGTAAAGTAGCGTTGCTATTAGGGGCATACTCTTTTGAAAACTGTACAAATCCATCACAAGGTTGCCCAGTGATGTGGCGACACCCAACCAAAGTCTGTTTTGCGTTTTGTTTCGTCCAAGACTAATAACAGTGAGGGAAAAAAGTATTTGATCCCCTGCTGATTTTGTACGTTTGCCCACTGACAAGGAAATGATCAGTCTGTAATTTTAATGGTAGGTTTATTTGAACAGTGAGAGACAGAATAACAACAACAAAAATCCAGAAAAACGCATGTCAAAAATGTTATAAATTGATTTGCATTTTAATGAGGGAAATAAGTATTTGACCCCCTCTCAATCAGAAAGATTTCTGGCTCCCAGGTGTCTTTTATACAGGTAACGAGCTGAGATTAGGAGCATACTCTTAAAGGGAGTGCTCCTAATCTCAGCTGGTTACCTGTATAAAGACACCTGTCCACAGAAGCAATCATTCAATCAGATTCCAAACTCTCCACCATGGCCAAGACCAAAGAGCTCTCCAAGGATGTCAGGGACAATATTGTAGACCTACACAAGGCTGGAATGGGCTACAAGACCATTGCCAAGCAGCTTGGTGAGAAGGTGACAACAGTTGTTGCGATTATTCGCAAATGTAAGAAACACAAAAGAACTGTCAATCTCCCACGGCCTGGGGCTCCATGCAAAATCTCATCTCGTGGAGTTGCAATTATCATGAGAACGTTGAGGAATCAGCCCAGAACTACACGGGAGGATCTTGTCAATGATCTCAAGGCAGCTGGGACCATAGTCAACAAGAAAACAATTGGTAACACACTACGCCGTGAAGGACTGAAATCCTGCAGCGCCCGCAAGGTCTTCCTGCTCAAGAAAGCACATATACATGCCCGTCTGAAGTTTGCCAATGAACATCTGAATGATTCAGAGGACAACTAGGTGAAAGTGTTGTGGTCAGATGAGACCAAAATGAAGCTCTTTGGCATCAACTTAACTCGCCGTGTTTGGTGTAGGAGGAATGCTGCCTATAACCCCAAGAACACCATCCCCACCGTCAAACATGGAGGTGGAAACATTATCCTTTGGGGGTGTTTTTCTGCTAAGGGGACAGGACAACTTCACCGCATCAGCCAGGGCACTGAAAATGGGTCGTGGATGCATATTCCAGCATGACAACGACCCAAAACACATGGCTAAGGCAACAAAGGAGTGGCTCAAGAAGAAGCACATTCAGATCCTGGAGTGGCCTAGCCAGTCTACAGACCTTAATCCCATAGAAAATCTGTGGAGGGAGCTGAAGGTTCGAGTTGCCAAACGTCAGCCTCGAAACCCTAATGACTTGGAGAAGATCTGCAAAGAGGAGTGGGACAAAATCCCTCCTGAGATGTGTGCAAACCTGGTGGCCAACAACAAGAAACGTCTGACCTCTGTGATTGCCAACAAGGGTTTTGGCACCAAGTACTAAGTCATGTTTTGCAGAGGGGTCAAATACTTATTTCCCTCATAAAAATGCAAATCAATTTATAACATTTTTGACATGCGTTTTTCTGGATTTTTTTGTTGTTATTCTGTCTCTCATTGTTCAAATAAACCTACCATTAAAATTATAGACTGATCATTTCTTTGTCAGTGGGCAAACGTACAAAATTAGCAGGGGATCAAATACTTTTTTCCCTCACTGTACATACTGCCAAGGATTAACACGTACAAGGCAATCTTCACGTAGTTGGCGCGTGAGCATAGATTTTCTTCCCTTATTTTGTTGGCGCATTCTGCTGGACATCTGTAAAAAAGAGCTTCATAGCTCATCGGATTCTTGGAGTCTAATAAAAAAAATCTGATTCTGAAACATGGTAGCCCTGCGTCAAAACGGCCGATCATAATTAATTTTATTCGTATTGGTAGTCTAGAAGGGATAGAAAGCTGATATTTGACACGAAAAATAGTCGAGTCTACTTATAACTAGAAAAATCTGATTTATAAAAACGAACGTTTTGACTTTGGAACCCCAAAACAGTATAGCCTTGAGGTGCATTTCTTTAAAGGGACGTCTACGCTAAGTGGGCTCCCACAATTAGTTCAAGCCTTTGGTTCATCTGCTCGATAATGTCGTCCTGCAACCATATTCGTTGTGGTTGGTTGTTTGACCATACTTCATCACGCTGGCGGCGAGCGTGGTTTTTGGTGAAGGGAGCCCAGGACCTGCTCGGATGTCACTTGCCGCTGATGTCAGCCGTGAAGGAGAGTTGCTGGGCTCATCGCCTGGACACGTGGTCGTACTCTCGTGCTTGCTGCTTCCTTTGGCTGCCATTCTAAACTGAACAACGAAAACTACGTTGTTGTTTTTTTATTTTTAGGCAGATCAGGACCACTGAGATTATATAGCTTATTTTTCGGAAGCGACCTGCCTATCACAAATGATGGCTCACCGAAGTGGCTTATCATGTGGACATTTAGAGCAGCCAAATACTCGAAGTGCATTGTTTCTAAATGTGGAGGGGATCGCGCCCGAAGATCCGGAGGGAAATCCACACAACCACAGGGAGAACATGCATACTCGATATATACATCATAGAGGTTTTTGTTTTTGTCCGTAATGTTATTTTTGTTAGATCGCGTAAATATATAAATGTGTCGTTAAACCCGCCACCACCCGACACAGCCAACTAGTAAGCGTTGCCACATAAACAGAACGTGGCCAATTCGTCATTAGTACAGCACACCGGTGTGTTGGAGAGCCAAGCCACAACATTTACAATCTGAGTACGACGTTTCGCCAGCAATGACAACTAGCTTCATTCATATATGCAGCAGGCGTCAGGGTCTGGATCGAACCCACGACCTCCTATGTACCAGGCGAGGTAGTTAACATCTTGTTACCGTGGTGCCCCAGCCTCATCCGTCAGACACCATCCCTTCCTCGCCACGACGTGTCTTGCCCGGAGCCGGTTTACTTTTATCAACAGCCAGAGGTGATGTCACAAACACATCGTACCCTGTGTCGTCCTGTACAACATCAAACGCTCGCTGTGCTATCAGGTGCTGCGAGGATTACGCTTGCACAATGTGAAGCTCGTCCAATGTCCGGTGAGAGATGTAGAAGGACAGACACGCCATTGTTTCACCTGTTGTAAGTCCTCAATTGTCTTTATTATAATTAGCAGCGACCCGCCAAACGTGTAAACTCCGCGTATACCTCCGCCATCTGTGAGAGCCGGGTGTCCTGCTGAAGGGTCATTGTTTAAAACATCAGCCTATTGTATATTTGTCATAAGACAGTGCTGCTGATGAGTTGTTGTTGTTGTTGATGTTTGCCCTCTCGTACAAAGCCGTGCTTTGTGTCAATATTTCACGATCCTTATTGCGCCGATTGTGTCAACATTGGACCGCAATGGCATCGGCCAGCCTCTCGTTGCGGTTAAAATGTTTTTTCATATTTTGAAATAAATACATGAAGAACGATACTGACCCTCTGTTGATCCGCCCAAATTAAAACCTCTGTCCTCACCTCATCTGCTCGAGTCTCAGTTCATCATCATCATCATCCATGATCACTCTCCTACTGGATGAAGGCTGCATGGAATGTCACGCACAACAACAACCGTTATTCGCGACCAAGTGGGGGTGACGTCACCACCGCGCTTGTGCCAGGCGAGGTGCACGATAGGGCCACGTGAAGTGTCGAACGCCCGCTGGCAAGAGGTCACGGGACACACCCAGGTGCCATGGGTTGCCTGACTGAGATGACTGGCAGATGTCAAAGATCCCCCGTATAGCCTTAGCACACTGGAGGGGCAAGCGCTGTTAGCGAGCACCTATGAAGGCCGGAACGGTACACAAGGGGGTGGGTGGCCAGCACCACGCCCGACCGCCTTTGTCTCCCCAGTGGCGATGTTTACACACCGCACCAGGCACTCATTTGAGGCTGAGTCGACCTAAGGGAAGCCCAGAACCGGTTCAGATAATCGTTACCGGTATTGGCCGTGAGCGGGAATCGAACTCGGGCCGCCGAGTTCGTAGCGCAGGGTGGCGCTAACCGCTACACCACCGCATCGCCAATTTACGTGTGACCTTTGAGCTGTGGCCTCACTATGTGTGGGTTGTTCTTTGCCACGTGTGAACAACGCCAAAGCGAGTTTGTTTCGCTGTCACCGTGCGTCAATTACAAGACTCGGCTGAGTTCCTCGCCAATGAGAAAACGACTTCCAATGATGGAATTCCCAGTTCAGATCCTCTTACATCCAGCCTGGCCCAGAGACTATTCCTAGCACCCAGCAGGGTGCATGCCCCGTACGTGCATGGTCTCCTCTGTGAATAAGAAGCTTGGCAGACAGAGAGCAGTTTGAAGCTCACCAGGTCACGACTGCCCTTTAATGAACAGTGGCCTACGAGTGTGTTTCTCAGCAATAGAATCATCATAATAATGATTTATTGATTATTCATGTATAATAAATTCCACAACTATAACTCATTCATTTTCTCCACTCCGTCTCTAAATACATAGCCATTTCCCACGATGTTATACCTTTTTGTTATGAGCTAGTGTTAAGGCATGATCCTGGCAAGCTTTTTGTATTTTTGTATACAATATGCATGCGTGCGCATACACATATCGTCCGTCTACGTGAGAATATTTAGTAGTCGCCTGAGTTTCCGCGAGAATATCTTTTGGGAATCAATGACAAGGTGTACGAGCCGTTCTGATTGTCCGGCGGTTGGAGGGGGAGCGTGCGTCGCGCTCCTCGTGACAGATTGCGAACTCTGCGCGGTGTCGCACTACTCCCGCCGTGCTCACGAGCTGCCCCAGCAAGGGAAAATCCGTTGTGACGATCGCTGCTCTGCAAGAGGTTCGTCGTGCAATTAACCATTTCCCGTTCCGACGACGTACGTGTGTACGTCGTCAGTTTTTTATTCCGATTCCGTTCCAATGACGTACGTGTACGCCCGTGTACATCATCAAAACGAAGCCAGAAGCAAAAATAAAAATAACTTTATGTTTATAAATTCTCAAGATATAAAACAACTCTATGTCCATTTGTTTTCCACGGAGAGCCTCAATGAACATCAAGTCTCTCACTTAGCAGGGTTCTGCCTTGGGATGTTTGGCCGTTGCAATTCGTGTTTGGCATGGAGGAAGGAAACCCGAATTCCTGGCGAAGAGTGCATTCGTACGAGGGGGAAACACTCAAAGCTCCACGCAGACAGATTCAAGAATCCATCGCTCTGTTGCCATTTCCTGGCCACATTGCAGCCTCTGCTCACCACACTGGGTATTCCAAGTCAGTGTAACATTCTAGTGCGAGTCGGGCTCAACCCTGCCGAGCTTCCAAGATCAGATGAGGTCAGGTACATTCAGGGTGATTCTGTTAAAGGGCAAGGTTGTTGATTTCACCAAAGGCTTCCGAAGCACAATGAGAAATTGGAAGTATGTTTGTGGCCTGCTGTCTATGTCTCGAGGTGATAGAAGTACAAACGAAAGAATATTGTCCAACCTTTGTCAATCCACTGCCAGATCAGAGCCCCCCCCCCAAGCCGTGTCGATCATGGGGGTTGTTGGGGTCATAGTTCACCACGCCAGTGGGTCAGTGGGGGTTGTTGGGGTCATAGTTCACCACGCCTGTGGGTCAGTGGGGGTTGTTGGGGTCATAGTTCACCACGCTGGTGGGTCAGTGGGGGTTGTTGGGGTCATAGTTCACCACGCCTGTGGGTCAGTGGGGATTGTTGGGGTCATCGTTCACCACGCCTGTGGGTCAGCGGGGGTTGATGAAGCTGGCGGTGTCATGGTACGGTTCAGAGTTTATTCGCTCCTCACGTTAGCTGGGGCCTGGAATCTAACTCAGGTTGCCGGGTTCACAGTGAGGTGCGTTTGAGTGTATTTGATTTGTTAGAACGGACGATCCCGTTTAGCAAGTTTCCCGGCTATTTAACAAGTTAACAACCCCCCTCCCCCCAACTCAGGGGTCGTTATATTTGTAACGAGGTAGGGATTTCCACTGAGACCACACGTCCTGGGTTAAAATAAAATAAAATACAGAAAGCCGGGACAAAAAAATATTCCCAAAGTATAATCAAAACACGAGAAGCGACGCCACATATATTTATTTACTGATTTCCCCGAAGAAGAAGAAGAAAAAAAACCCGTCACAGAACGAGAGCGTCGCAACGAAATCGTTCAAAAGCGCGCGGCCGCTGTTGGACTGGCGACGTTGACTTTCCATTCCGTACGAAGAAATCCGTCGGATCGCGTCCGCTGGCTCCCACTCTCGCGCTGTCCCATCGCACCTGTAAACTTTTTCGACCACTCCTCGGGATAAACAAAACACACAAAAAAACGAATTCCGTGCCATGGGCACAATTTCGTTTTCTGCCGACGTGATTTTTTGACGTGGCCACACCGCGCACGCGCCTGCATTATGCATCATTGCAACAACAACAAAAAGTTCGTTTGCGCCGGGGCTATTACTCTTTCCTACGATAGCAGCAGGCATAATATGTTTATAGCGGCACCATAAAGCTGTTACTGAAACATTAATGCCCCGAGATTGCTTCAGGACATGCATTGCGGTGCATAAAGGTCCATGCGTGCGAGCGCGAGTTTTAATGTTTGAACCTGCGCTCACGACGAAAACGACGAAAACGACGACGATGATGATGGTGATGATGATGATGGCAAAGAGCGTTCCCGCGCATCGACTCCTGGCCCTCAGCCACACCGGGAGCGATCTCCTCTCTGTGCGAGCACGCGAACAGCACCAGAGCTGTCCAAATCATGTTGCTGGCCTGCCCCATTACTGGACATCTGTGGAAAAAAAGAAAGAGCTTCATATGTTATCGGATTACTACGACAGTCTCGATAAAGATTCTGATTCTGACGGCTAAACGAGGCCCAAAACGTTTGCCCGCTACGTCGCTTAATCCGATCCGTGGCGTCACCCAAGCCGGATAATGTAAAGTTGTCCCACGACAGTGTTAATCGAGCATTTTCAGCACATTTGTACTTGCGCAACTATGTGAAGTTATCACGTGATTGACCTGGGGGGCAGTGTGTAGGGGTCAGTGAGTGGGGGTAAGTGTGTGGGGGTCAGTGTGTGGGGGTCAGTGAGTGGGGGTGATTGGGGGTCAGTGAGTGGGGGTCAGTGAGTGGGGGTCAGTGAGTGGGGGTCAGTGAGTGGGGGTCAGTGAGTGGAGGTAATTGGGGGTCAGTGTGTGGGGGTCAGTGAGTGGGGGTCAGTGTGTGGGGGTCAGTGAGTGGGGGTCAGTGAGTGGGGGTCAGTGAGTGGGGGTCAGTGTGTGGGGGTCAGTGAGTGGGGGTCAATGAGTGGGGGTCAGTGAGTGGGGTGATTGGGGGTCAGTGTGTGGGGGTCAGTGAGTGGGGGTCAGTGAGTGGGGGTCAGTGAGTGGGGGTCAGTGTGTGGGGGTCAGTGAGTGGGGGTCAATGAGTGGGGGTCAGTGAGTGGGGTGATTGGGGGTCAGTGTGTGGGGGTCAGTGAGTGGGGGTCAGTGAGTGGGGGTCAGTGAGTGGTGGTGATTGGGGGTCAGTGAGTGGGGGTCAGTGAGTGGGGGTCAGTGAGTGGGGGTCAGTGAGTGGGGGTCAGTGAGTGGGGTGATTGGGGGTCAGTGTGTGGGGGTCAGTGAGTGGGGGTCAGTGAGTGGGGGTCAGTGAGTGGGGGTCAGTGAGTGGTGGTGATTGGGGGTCAGTGAGTGGGGGTCAGTGAGTGGGGGTCAGTGAGTGGGGGTCAGTGAGTGGGGGTCAGTGAGTGGGGGTGATTGGGGGTCAGTGTGTGGGGGTCAGTGAGTGGGGGTCAGTGTGTGGGGGTCAGTGAGTGGGGGTCAGTGAGTGGGGGTCAGTGAGTGGGGGTCAGTGTGTGGGGGTCAATGAGTGGGGGTCAGTGAGTGGGGGTCAGTGAGTGGGGGTCAGTGTGTGGGGGTCAGTGAGTGGGGGTCAATGAGTGGGGGTCAGTGTGTGGGGGTCAGTGAGTGGGGGTCAGTGAGTGGGGGTCAGTGAGTGGGGTCAGTGTGTGGGGGTGATTGGGGGTCAGTGTGTGGGGGTCAGTGTGTGGGGGTCAGTGAGTGGGGGTCAGTGAGTGGGGTCAGTGTGTGGGGGTCAGTGTGTGGGGTAATTGGGCGTCAGTGAGTGGGGGTCAGTGAGTGGGGGTCAGTGAGTGGGGGTCAGTGAGTGGGGGTCAGTGAGTGGGGGTCAGTGAGTGGGGGTCAGTGAGTGGGGGTCAGTGAGTGGGGGTCAGTGAGTGGGGTCAGTGAGTGGGTCCATAGTGAGGGGATGCGGTGGGTAGAGATCGGTGCCGTGGCCTGGGGAGAGAGGGCTGCAAATGCTGGAGATCAGAATATTTATTGATGTTGGAGGAATCTGATAAGCTATGGAACTGTTTTTCGCAGATGTCCAGTAGTTTTCACAGTTGTGCGCTTCACGCGTCTAAAACTAAACTAGATTTTTTTTATTTATTTTACCAGGTAAGGCCCACTGAGCTATGTAGCTCTTTTTCATAAGCGACCTGGCCACTAATGATAGGTCAACGAAGCGGCTTATCGCGTGGAAATTCATCGCAGCCAAATAAATCTAAACGCGCGTCGATTCTCAATGCAGAGGGAAAATCCAACGGAGGATACTCTCGTCACTGCTGGCGGATGTGGCCTCCAGGACGAGGGGAAGCACGATGTGAACTCCATCGAGAAGGGTAACTTTTGTCGACTCTTCGACGCTGGCCAGGCATCTTGGAAGGGATGGAAGTGCCCACACTCTACCGCACCACACGACGCGACATGCCTGTAAGACATCGGCAGTGAGACTTGTTCGTAAAATATGATATAAGCATGACTTAACTATGTTATTCTTGAGTCAAATTGGGATTTATTTACGATGGTAATAACACGAGTGTTGTTTCTATTCTGCAACTTTGTCTCCTTGTATGCCATTTTCAATTCTATCGATTTTTACAAATAATAATACAAATATATACCCTAGTTAAATGTGTACTTTATGCATGGCTTAATCTGTTGACAATCTTTAGGCTAACCCCTTGTTCAACTGAGGTCAGCAAATTAATGGAGATGCCAAAGATCTGACCTTTAAGTGTTGCCTCTGAAAGTAAAGATTGTCAGCTTCCCACTTTTATTGGACAGATAAGAGACGCTTGCTAAAGATAAGCCTCCCATGAATGTACAGGCAGCGCTGGCCGATTGGAAAACCTTGGGAACCATCAGTGGTCCATAGCCGCTGTTCTTCTCATTTCTCAGTTTCGCCCGCCGCAGTGTTGGTTCAACACTGCGCGGAGTATATTCACGTAAATTGTTTAACTGTGATACATCGCTTCACGATAGTCGTTATGACAGTTATCTACACAGAAAAGCCCCATTGTGTCTCGAGTGGAGGGTGCCGCTCACATTGGGATATTTGGCCAATTCTATTCATGAGTGGCTTCATTTGGGAGGCAAAACCCCAAAACCCAGATAAAAGCCATCACTCATTGCACGGGGAGTCACAATTCAATGCTTTTCACGGATCTATTGAAAGCACACGGATTCAATACAGCGAGTGGTCCAAATATTTTCGTGGACCGAACCCATGCTGCACTACCCCATCCTGGCAACCCGCAGTCATTGCCATTCCCACACTGGTGGTTATCCGGCCAAACACTGCCTGGGCTCAACTCTTCTCAGCTTCCAGAGTCCTGCGACGTTGGACACCATCGAGGGTGACATCAGTCAGACGTGTGTCGCTATTGACATTTATTTTAAGGGTGAACTGAACCTAGGAGTTAAAGGCACGGACAAACAATATATAACAGCGTGGGGTTTTTGTATAAGCATGTATGAGCATACATTTTGATTTAAAGCTTTTGTGACTGCAGGGATTCATATTCTTGTTTCTTTCGGTAAAGTCACGTAGAAGGGAAATAATAAAATAATAAAAATATAAAACAATAAAATTCTCACGACGTTTCGACTGCAACACAAGCAATCATCGTCAGGTGTGAAACACAAGAAATCATCATCAGGTGTGAAAACCACACCTGATGATGATTGCTTGTGTTGCAGTCGAAACGTCGTGAGAATTTTATTGTTTTATATTTTTATTATTTTATTGTTTCCCTTCTACGTGACTTTACCTAAAGAACCAAGAATATGTATGAGCATGTTCTAGTTTTGCCACTTTCTGTAGAGAATTTTCGAGATGCAACAAGCATTTAGATTCTACACAACCCCAAATTATATTTGAACTGTATTGTGACTAACAAAACGCTTCGTTGTAATTTCTCCCAATGCCTGATATTTTGTTGACATAATTCTAGACTGAGTAGGATCAAGGGAGACGTGGGCTATGTTCCGCTACCAGCTGACGAAGGTACAGGCAGCCAGGAATCGCCCCATGGTTGGTCGGATTATAGCTCAGTGCGCCGACTATGACAGCCTCACCCACCACATAGATAATATAAACAATTTAGCCAAAGCACCTGTCGTGGTAAGCGCTGTTAGCGAGCACCTATTTAGGCCCACACAGCACACACGTGCTTTGTGCGGCCACCAAATATTGCATACTTACGGAACCAACAACACCAGTAGCATGAAACTATCGTAAGAATGTGATCGTTTTCCTGCTGCTCACAATAACGATGAGTTACCGACGGAGAAGGAAATTGGTTGAGGATATTTTTTCTTTGTTTAGTTTTAAATGAGACATCAAATTTACTGCTGATAAAAAAAAACAGTGTGACGGCTTAGGCAGGCTGCATTGTTAGAATTGACGATGGCGAATGGTTGAGCCTGGCGGCAGAATGTCAGCCGAAGGAGGGAATGCGCATGACAGGAGACGCACTGCGGGGATGCAGCGGGGAGGTCAGTCCTTGCGCGGAACTGAGATGGAATTGTCATCGTAGGACTGCGAGGAACGGCGATGACACGGGGGAGGCCTTCGTCCAGCATTGGTGGGTAGACAGCGGGCCATGTCGATGTCGAGACAATCCACAGCCCTCTTGTATCCACTGCTAGA
The DNA here is from genome assembly GCF_048934315.1 of Petromyzon marinus. Taxonomy (NCBI): domain Eukaryota; kingdom Metazoa; phylum Chordata; class Hyperoartia; order Petromyzontiformes; family Petromyzontidae; genus Petromyzon; species Petromyzon marinus. Next base: position 3,005,241 of record NC_133684.1, on the reverse strand, counting down.
TAAAAAAAAACATTTCGGTCATGGGGATGTTAGGGAGCCCAGGGCAAGTTCAGATTAATAACCCTCACCACTGATGCCAGCTGCGGCCAGGAATCAAACTCGGCTTGTCGGGTTCATAGGGCAGTATTACCGTGCACGTTTTGTGCGGTCGTGCTATGTCGCCCTCCGATGCGTTCTCGAGTTGTGCCACGTGTAGTTGGGCACGATGTCCGTCGCTTCGCTCCAGGCGCTGGCAAGGCCGGGGAGAAATGTTGGAGATCGTGCCGGAGAACCTCCGTGCGACAACCCGAAGGTAAATCGGCACGGCGCACCGTACCACCGGTGACCAGGGCCCCCTCCGCCGCCCCATACTTGACCGAACATGAATACTTTGGCCATCGAAAATAATTGGGAAGCAACAGGAAACAGCGTTGAGCCGCTGGCCTCACGAGTCGCCTTCTAGCACGGTTGGCTACGAACGGTGCGAAAGAAGTTCAACGATCATATATACAGGAGTGCTGTGTGTCACCAAATATGAACTATGATTAAGTACTTTAGTTCATTGCCAACGATCATACATACAGGAGTGCTGTGTGTCACCACATATAAACTATGCTTGAGTACTTTAGTTCATCGCCTCCTGAATTGGCTCTCCAGATCCATATTATCCAGCAGCGTTTGCGGAAGCAAAGCAAGCTCTGGACGGGTTTCTATATATTGGGGTCTCATCAGCAGTGCCAGGCTTGCCTATGATGCTCCACAACAACTGCACACAATGAAATTGCATGCAACATCGCCTTTTGTGTTTAACAGGGCTCCAGAGTTTAAATGGAGGGCTCTTGCCAACAGCGTCTGGTAACCCAGCAGCATTTGTTTAATGAGCTAGCTGGTATTTCGATTTAAAGCTTTCGTGACTGCAAGGATTCATCTTCTTGGTTCTTTCGCTAAAGTCACGTAGAATGAGAATAAAACAATAAAACAAAATAAGAAGATGAGCTAGCTGTACTCTGTTGATGAGACCCAGAAGGTCGAAACTCGTCCATAGTTTTGCTTGATTTGATAAATTCTGCCTGGATAACATTGGAGTGGGAAAGCCAACAGGCTGATGACTCAGAAGAATGATTGTACCCGTGTCATGTGGTGACGCAGAACTCTATACTGCGTAAGCCGTAAGGCTCGCGCGGTTTGCAGCTGGAGGTTTTCAAGCCATCACTTGGGCAAAGCACGTGGGGGGAGCAGGGGTGGGGGGGGGTAATAATGTCACACTCCCTGCTATTACGCAGAAAGGTGAGCGCTCGTAAATCAAGCTGCGATGCAGAATTAATGTCGAAAAATTGCTCGCTGCCGACGAACGAGCGTCTGCCGGCTCCTCACGTTCTGGAAAATAAGTGCAGGTTTCACGCAAGCTATGGTGGCACACGACCGGCTTACGAGGTGGCCAACATATGGCAGAACAGCAAGTAGGATACTGACCTAGCTGTAGTGATGTTGGGGCTGGGTGTTGACTAAGCTCATCATCCTTCTGGGGTTCATGAAATTAGTACCACTTTGTGTGGATGTCTACAGTAGATAGACTCTCCCCCGCCATAACAACGTGGAGTTTCTACCCCCGGCTCAGGGCTGTAAATGGGAGATTAGCAACCACCTACCACGACATCGCTGTGACTTCTGACGTTGTGCTGTTGTTACGATGTAAAACAAATGTGCTCGCCTCGTACGGGGGATTTTCTCCAGGTATTCCTTTTCCCTCTGAAGGGGACGTTGAGAGAAAACCAGAAAAAAAAAAACAGATCCAGGCTGAACTCTGCAGGACGAAAGAACGGTTCTCGATGTCCACCGAGGCTCTCCTTACAGACGACGTCTCTACCCAGCGAGGTTTGGTGTTCCGGGTAGGGCCGCGCGTTGAAATGGGGCGCGCGGTGCTGCGTGGCGAAGGGTTCGAGAGGAGGAATCTAGAATCGCTCGACACGCAGCACAGCCCAGAGAACCGCACTGGAGTTGCAAGCGGCTTTGGCGTCAACATTACGCGTGTTGTTATTTGCCGAGTGTGCTTCTTGTGCGCGTGGCTTTGTGGGGGGGAAGGGGGGGTCCGTGGCCAGGTCTGATAGCTAAAGGATAGCCTTGGCTGAATGGATGTCTCCCTCCGCGTCCTCTGAATGTGAGCGATGTTCACGATGGTTTCTCGGTGCGGTCAACGGTCTGGTCCCGATTTACACCGATGTACGCCGGCCTTATATATATATTTTTTAAAAATAAACTATCTTGTTTGAATCAAGAGGATGAGCAAATGTCGTATAACAAAGCTGCCTGCAAATGTGAAAGTGAAATAGACTCGGTGGGGTTTTTTTTCTCCTCCGATAAACGTCGGTTAATATTTCACCGTGAAGTTATTGCCGTTTTCCACCCCATGTGGGTCTACAAACAAGCAAACGCATCCTGTCTGTTTTTGTCATGCTGAAACATGCTGGGGGGGACTCGGTCGATGTGGGGTGCGAGGCCTAGGGGTGGAGGGTATTTGTCAACTCCTGGCTTCCTGCCTCTATTGTCCGGCTTTTTTACGATGGTCGTAAAAAAAAGGCCAAGAAAGCCGCCTCCCACCTCCCCGCCCACCAGCAACCCCCCACCCACCCACCCACCACCATCTCCAAACGTCCCGTGCCCCCAGCACAGCCACCACCGCCGAGTCTGAGGCCCCAATGCCCCCAGGTGCTGGCACTTAAAAGGCGGGGGGTGGGCGGTGGAGACGCAGGCATGGTCGCATCCGAGGGGGGTCACTCGTATGTCACGCTGGCTGGGGTCTGAGTGTCTCTCCCTTTGATCCCGCGTGGCCTCCATTCGCGTGCCTCCAAACCGTGCATCTCTCTGCCGTGCTCTCACATCCACTCGCACCTCGCCCTCCCACTCCCCAGCTCTCTGTCGACCCCCTCTCCCGACGTCCCTCCTACCGACGAAGACTTGCGCCGAGGGGACGGCCCAACATTGCTCGTGAGAGCTGTTCGCTTAATCGTCGCATGCCCGTGCGACACTGCGTCGGTAGTTGATGGTGCGCAGGGCCAAGTGACACAAAAGTTCAACGCATTTATTCGTCAATAACAGTGCCCTAAAGACCAAATAATTGCACGATAGGCAACGTTTCGGCAAATGGCCCTGCTTCATAGCGGAGAGATCATACCTCCGTTATGAAGACGTTACGACGATGATCACTGTGTAGATGGAGCATTAAGAGTTGCTCGTGTGCAGATATCACATCACTGCTATGAATAAGGGCTGTTGCCAAAAATGTCACCTATAGTATAGTATTTTTCAGTTCGAGGCAGCGCTATTGATGGCTGTTTAGAGATTGTATTATTTGTGTATGGTTAAAGCAAGCAGGCTATATTTATGACTTCACAATACTGTGACGATAATGACAGTTCATCTTATTATGGGTCGAAAGGAGGCTTCGGAGAAAGTCACCCAGTGTCGTGTGAAGTGTGCCGAAAAGTCGTGCTTTTATCTGCTTTACGGTGGAGAAAACTGGAAATCGGCTTTTGGAGGTAGCCATAAAGATGCAGGCGCTCCGTTTTCTTGCATTTGCGACAAAAGGCAAGGGCTGTAATTATTGTTTTCACGCTGAAGCGCGAACTCGACTATTGTGGTGTCGTAGTTTTTTTTAGCTGCATCTAAAAACTCACCTATTTAAACTTGCTTTTACTTAACATTATTTAATAGTGTTATTTTTTACGTCTTCGACAGCAATTTATTACAATGCAATTTTGCTTTGTTTGGAAATTGCTTTTATTCTTCTTGTGATTTAGTCTTTTAAATCTGTACAGCACTTTGAATAGAATCCTTTGCACGAAATAGTGCTATAAAAATACAGACTTGATTGACTTGATTGATAATTATAGGTAGCATAGCGGTTAACACAGCACACCAAAATAAGAAAAATAGGTTTCATTCCTGGCCATGCAAACCAGCGGCAGTAGGTTTCAAACCTTCGGTATGGAAATCAAAAGGTTGCATTAATGGTGTGGGGGCAGCATTGAATTGTAATGAAATAATAATTTCCATTCACCAAATAATAATCCGCAGTGATCCTCAAGATTGTTTAAAAAAAAAACACAGAGTACAGTACCATGTGTGTAAGTACAGTGCACCCTTTGTCAATTCACTGCTGGATGCAGATGCCCCCATGCCGTTTGGTATTGGGGGTGGGGGGGGGGTCATGTTGGTCATTATGCCGCAGTAGCGAGATGTTAACTCCCTCGCCTGGTATACAGGAGGTCGCGGGTTCGATCCTGACCCTGACGCCTGTGTACTTGAGAGTTTGCGCGGTCTATCTCCCCGTGGTGGTGTGGCTTCTTCTCCTCCGCATTTAGTGTCATGCGTTTAAGAGTATTTGGCTGCTTTACATTTCCACACGATAAGCCACTTCGTTGAGCTATCATTTGTGGCCAGGCCACTTCTGAAAAAGAGTTAAATAGCTCAGTGGGCCTTGCCCGGTAAAAACTAAAAGTTTAGGGTTGGTGAAAGGGTTTTTAGCCCCAGGACTTATTCAGGTATCACTCGCCACTGATGTCAGTCGTGGCCCGGTGCGATACCCACTGCACCACTCCTTCTGCCTCATACCTCATCTAAAATGTATCGGTCTGTTTAAAACGTCTACGGCCTAATACATATTACAAAAGTGCTTACCAAGTAGTTTTTATTGCTTCATATCTCTACAGTGAATTATGTTGCTTGCTACCATATTAGACGTGTGTGTTCTATACTACTCTACTGCGTTCATTGCCCAGGTCTCTCTTGAAAACAAAATGCGCGCAGAGTTTAAATGAAAACTTATCTACTCTAAAATACAATAATTTAACCTCTGTTCATCTCTCAGTGTAAAAACTAAAATAATTTTGATTTGAAGCTTTCGTGACTGCAGGAATCCATACTCTTTGGTTCGTTCGTGACTTTACCGAAAGAACCAAAGATTACTAAAATAATTGTTAGTCCATCGGACTATTGGCTTTCCAGACCAATGTTATCCCGGTGCATTTGTTCGAACGTGCAAACTCTGTGAGCTTTTTGTTGTTGTTGCCCACAGGGTCTCCCACCAGCAGTGCCAGGTTTGATAAATGAGTGTCGCCGGTTTGCTCGATGCGATTGGTGACAGCACTCCGCCTACAAACTGTTTCTCAACTCCAGTCGCCGAAACCCTTCCACAGTCCGAATTTTTTTTCGATGACGAATCTTTCACATTCACATGCAAATTAATCCACTGCACACTGCACACACCCGATGGTGGGTAAACACGGAAGTCTGTGCTGTACTGCGGAGGTGGGGCTCTGAGAGCTGGAGTTGAGAAACACTGCTGCACAAGATGGGAGCCACCGTTTGCTTATTGAAACAAATACTCATGGATAATATCACTCTGGAAAAACCAAGAGCCTCGATGGACTCAAAGCATAGTCATAGACGATTGAAAGTCAATCAATTAATTTCATCACCCGAAAATGCTTCACCGCGGGTGGAGCTGTCGCGAGGTGGTCAATGCACTATGCTGTAAACTTGGCAACCTGAGTGATTCCCAACCTCTGCACCCATCACTGGTGCGCTCTATAGGATTCCATCTTGCTCCCCCCCTCTCCCCATCACCTCCTTTCAGCAGCCCGCACTGACCAACCGAGTGAAGAACCGTCTTAGCACCCCCACGACCGCCATGGAGAAACCTTCATCCAGCAGTGGATCGATAATGGGCCGTACATTACATATTAACGTTGATCCTCAACAACAGCACGCGATGAGTTCGGTTTTTTTTTGCTTGCAACGGAAGATCTGTGGGTCCGTCCTTACCACGTGCCCTCTCCCCACGCCCGACAGCCCCCAGCCAGGCGACGACTCCACAGTGGAAGCGGTGCCCTCTGCTGACATCTCTCCACCACCGGCCCAAACAGCCGCCTCGCCACAAGCCCCTGGCTGGGTGACGGGCGGGTGCTCCTGCCACCGTACCCTCCAATTAGAGCTAGAGGTCGTGCAATGTGACCGTCTGACCAGTTTGTGTCTCGCAGCGTGTGAGCCGTGACACCTGCTCGAGGCTTAACGGGCACGGCACGGGCCAGAGAGGCGATGGATGTGGTTACAGAAGGCTGTGGAGTTGAGTGGACTTGCCGATTATTGGCCGCAGAGGTGTCAAGATCGGCCTCTGCGGAGGAGGCTCGTGAAGGACGCTGCCGGGGTAGTTGGAGGCAGCCACACTCCAGCAACGGCGGAGGGCAGAGGAGCGACGCTCACGACAACGAGTGGAGCGCCGGGCGGATAAAACGCAGAGACTTGTCACAGTGCACAGCACGTCTGGTGCATCTGCCAGCCGTCTCAGTCGCCGCTTCACGCGGCCTCAAAGTGCACCTAGCATGGCACAAGCACGGTGGTTACGTCACCGCAACTTAGCGGTGAACGGCGGCTGTTGCTGCTGTTGCCGTGACACCGAAAAGCCAAACATCACCCACACACACACACAGGGTCGTGACAAAGTTCGGGGTCGCTTATACAGCGAGCGTGCAGGCTGTGCGACCACGCCGGAGGTCACTGCTCGGAGGGACCCAGGCACGGGGGGAAGGTGGACAAGCGGCGGAGGGGGGAGGGACTGCTGCCCTATACAGATGGTGTTCCAAAGCACCTCGAGTTTAAGTAAAACTCAAAATATGCACGGTTTGGATGGCCGCTTTATGCAAATGCGCGCGGGCAGATGAGTACACAAAGCAGGGCAAAGGAATGTTGGAAAATATTGCAATCAACTTGATACTTTTCCTATCACATATGAACAAAAACACAACTATGAAAGGTACCCAAACAATTAAACCAATTCAAGACATCTGAAAGCACACTTCACGCGTTGTAAAGCAATGTTTGTCTTTTTTAGTTTGGGGGAGGGGGGGGAGTCAAAGCGGATGTTTGCGAAAGATAACCGTGGAATATGCGACGATGAACACGCGCGTCTCGCTGCTTCGAGCGCGAATTCCCCTTTGGGGGGGAAGATTGGGGGCGGGGGGCACGTGCGGAGTCAGTACGTTTTTTTATTTTCCGTGTAAAGGTTACATTCGCGAAGGCTTGGTTGCCGCAAGATATCCCTCCCTCCTCCCCTCTCTCTCTCTCTCGCCCGCAAAGACTGCGTAGCAGCAGTGGCGTCCTGCACTGGGAAACGCGAGGCGGTTGCGACTATATACTTTTTTTTATTTTACCAGGTAAGGCCCCAACTGAGCTATATAATAACTCTTTTTCAGGAGTGACCTGGCACACGAATGATAGCTCAAGGGAAGTGGCTTATCACGTGGTAATCTATATCAGCCAGATCATCTGTAACGCGCGCTTGTAAATGTGGAGGGGAAAACTGGAGGAGCAGGAGACAAATCCACGCGACCACGGGGCAGAACGTGCAAACTCCAAATATACAGCAGCGGGCGTCCGGGTTGGGATTGAACCCACGCACCTCCTGTATACCAGGCGAGGGAGCTAACATCTCGCCACCGCGAAGCTGCCCCTCCGGAATCTACGATCCCGCACTAAGTTAGGGGGTCGGAATTGGCGTCATGATGAATCGGTCTCTGGCGTGTGGGAGAAGCGAGGTCCATTTTTTTTTATTACAAATAAGTAATATATATTAAAAAAACTTTCTTAAAAACACGCTTTAATGAAATGTACCGCACTAGTAATGGAAGAACTCCACGACTCCAGGAAGTGGCCTCGAAGCTTGCCACAACGTGGTCAATTACAGGCAACGTCTGTTTACCGTGGACAATTAGACCGAAGCCGAAACATAACATTTGAAAAATAATGTTTTAAAATGTTTTTCATTTTTATTTTTAATGATAGAATATAGCATTGTCATCAGTATGACATAAGTATACCGAGTTTACAGTCGATACCACATTGGGAAGTGGGTTAAAATTGCGTTACAAGATTTGAGGCTACAACAACGACAACAACAAGAGACAGAGTGAGTTAAATAAAAGCGTGTAATAATAATAATAATAATAAAAAAGCGTGTAATAATAATAAAAGCGTGTAATAATAAAATCGTGTAATAATAATAAAATCGTGTAATAATAATTAAAGCGTGTAATAATAATAAAAGCATATAATAATAAAAGCGTGTAATAATAATGAAAGCGTGTAATAATACTAAAAGCGTATAATAATAAAAGCGTATAATAATAGCGTATAATAATAATAATAAAAGCGTGTAATAATAATAAAAGCGTATAATAATAAAAGCGTGTAATAATAATAAAAGCGTATAATAATAATAATAAAAGCGTGTAATAATAAAAGCGTGTAATGATAATAAAAGCGTGTAAAAATAATAAAAGCGTGTAAAAATAAAAGCGTATAATAATAATAAAAGTGAGTAATACTAATAATTAAAGGGTATAATAATAAAAGCATGTAATAATAATAAAAGCGTGCAATAAAAATAAAGCGTGTAATAATAATAAAAGCGTGTAATAATAAAAGCGTGTAATAATAAAAGCATATAATAATAAAAGCGTGTAATAATAATAAAAGCGTATACTAATAAAAGCGTGTAATAATAATTAAAGCCTGTAATAATAAAGGCGTGTAATAATAATGAAAGCGTATAATAATTAAATTGTGTAATAATAATTAAAGCGTGTAATAATAATTAAGCGTGTAATAATAATACAATCGTGCAATAATAAAAGCGTGTAATAATAATAATAAAAGCGTGTAATAATAAAAGCGTATAATAATAGAAGTGTATAATAATAGAAGCGTATAATAATAAAAGCGTGTAATAATAATAATAAAAGCGTGTAATAATAAAAGCGTATAATAATAAAGCGTGTAATAATAAAGCGTCTAATAATAAAGCGTGTAATAATAATAAAAGCGTGTAATAATAATAAAAGCGTGTAATAATAATAAAAGCGTTTAAAAATAATAAAAGCGTATAATAATAATAATAAAAGCGTGTAAAAAGGGCCTCGCTTGGATGTACCCATCGTAGTTTTCAACCTCACTTGAATTTAGCTTGACACGTAGTAGGCTTTCGCGACCAATATTATCAACCATAAAGGGGATTTTTTTTTAGGGGGGGGGGGGGGAGTTGGATCGCGTAAATAAAAATGTGTCGTTAAACCCGCCACCACCAGACAGGGTTTTCAGGTAAACAAAACGTGCCAATCAGTTACTACTTCCGCACACCGGTGTGTTGGAGAGTAAACCCACAAACATTTACAATTTGAGTACGACGTTTCGCTGGCTATTACAACCAGCTTCATCAGGCGATTTGCCAGAATTGTGAATAAGTCCTCCTGTTTCCGGTCTTAGAGTAAGATGATGTCATCACTGTGAGCGAAGATCAAAGGCGGGTTAGGGGTGAATCTAATCATATAAATGACATTGGATTTTGTTAATGTGTAAATATGCAGTATGTACGTTTCACCCACCTGTAGCTGCACAACGGGCAACAACATACATGGCGTGTTTCATCCAGCAGTGTGTCAAGAATAGCTGTGGGGAAAGTCAACAGTGGGTGTTCCCCCACAGATGGGCCCTCCCTTCCCCTCCACATGAATTTGGAATCTCCACCAATGGCTGAGACCTTTAAATGGAAGATGATCACCGCCTTAATGCGCATTGAGCATTGAATCAATTTCGCTCTGTTTGTGGTAAAGTGTCCCCGTTAATTTCAACACACGGTGACTATGGTACAAAATCAAACTGTCTTTCATCCAGCAGTATATAGAGAATGGCTAATGGTGAATATAAGCATTATGCTATGCGATTATATACACTGTACTCGATACATACATGCAGTATTGTATTTTATTGTATTACTGGGTGGTTAGGAAGTCGCCATTACCAGAATTGAAAATTATTATGGTTCTTGAAAGTTAACCGTGGGATATGCGCCTATATATAGCAACGTTTGTTATATAGCGCTAGGCTTCTTGCAGTAATAACAGTAATTTGGTATTGCAGTAATGATAAGCCAACCCACAGCCCAAGTTTTATATTTCACTCTTCGCACAAGCACAAGATGCACCCCCATTTCACACATGAGTAGGAGCAAAACAAATGTGAACCTGTCGAAATAATTCCGTAGACGGACGGTTGTTTAAAAAGTCGCGCGCAACATTTTGTACAACCGAATTTACCGACGGTTAAACCATTGCCTCGGGCGGCATTGTTGACGATCGTACACATGTACCAAATACTAAGTAGTCGACGGCTTGTTACAACCCCCCCACCCCCCCAAAAAAAAGCCCCCACGCGCACGCTCATTTGTAAAGTGTAAAGTTTCAACTTTGTCGACGCGGTGGTGCCCTCGTGACAACGTGGTGAGGTTAATGATTTAAGGTTTATGGTTTTTCAAGGCCCTAGCAAGGGGGCTCTTTCGCAAGCTGCGACGCACGCGCAGCAGCTGGCGCGACTCGGGGTTCGGCCCCTTTGCGAGTCTCCGAGTTTAACGCCTCGAACAACGTTCCAGGTCGCTGCCACAGTGGACCTTGGTGGCACGGAAATAGTGGATGTGGTGTGCTGGGTTTCGGAATTATTGTCTGTGTCGCCAGCCCCCCCCACCCTGTGGACAGACCCGGCTGAAATGTACGCCCTGCAAGCCACTGCTGCTGCTGCTTGCTGCTGTGTGGGAACACCGTGCTTAGTGGCCACCATCCGCAGCCTTGGACACCTCATTCAGCCACGATCAATCCACTGCTGGATGAAGGCCTGTTCAAGCCGTCGCCATCTCCCGAGATGTAACGATCCACCGAGCACCGTACACCGCGAGCTGATTTAATCGCTTAACTTTCGTGGTGGACGTCTTGCTAAACTTAACTATTTTATTTATTATACCAGGTAAGGCCCACTGAGCTCTTTTTCAGAAGCGACCTGACCACCAATGATTGCTCAACGAAGCGACTTATTACGTGCACATATATATCAGCCCATTCACATAAAAGCATGATTCTTCACGTGAAGGGAAAACCCGGAGGACCCGGAGAAAAAGCCACAGGGCGAACACGCAAACTCCAAATATTCAGCAGGCGTCAGGGTCGGGATTGAACCCACGACCTCCTGCGTACCAGGCGAGGTAGTTAACATCTCAGGACGCGCTCTCTCCTTTGGCTGCCGGCCACCGCCTTGCCCAAGTCCACTTCCTCTGATTCCTGTAATAATTTAACCCAACAGCGCATTACTGTAGAAGTCATCTCTATTGTTGTTGTTTGCTCACCTGTTATGAAAGTGTACTTCTATATTGGTTTGCGTATTGCTTTGCGTAGTTGTTGAGGGTGGGGGGGGCATGCACTGCTCTATGAACCCGGTGACCTGAGTTCGATTCCTGACAATGGAGCTGTTAAAAAGTTGTTTACCTTTCACAATGATCAACCATTCATTGTCGTTATTGTACTGTGAAGCCGTATGGCGCTCTGGTTATGGTAAACGTCTCACGATCGTAAGGTTGCGAGTTCAAATCCCGGATCATGGCCGATATAGCAATTCATCTCCTCTGGGGTTGATGAAATACCGTACCACTTTGTGACTTGCAAGCAAATAGTGGCTGCTGTCATTTGGGTAAACTTCGACTGTGCTATGGGAATGTGGAATTTACACAACTATCTCAGGGCTATGAATAGGATTTAATCACCATTCCGTGTGTGTGTAACTGGGAAACTATTTTAGCTTTTGTCTCATTTTGTAAATTTCACATTAGAGCTATAATATAAATGCTATGGCTGACATCGAAGGTCATACATTATTATACAATATTGCACACAAAATTTTAACTTAAATACATGGACTGTAAGTTAACAGCTTTAATTGCATTGTAATATTTAACATGATCCAATGGCACTAGGTTGGGGTGAAAGACATTATATTGACTTTACTATATTATATTGACTGTTAATAAAGTATATTATATTGACTGTTAATAAAGTTGGTGGGCTTTGGCCAGAACACGCCACGAGAAGGGTTGATGGCCGGTCATCAAGACTAACGGTGGAGTGGCAGCCATGGAGGGAACAAAAATCCACCGTGGAGCTGGAGCGATGGAATCAGATCTTGTGCAAAAGCTACATGGGATTACTTTTTGGCTACATGGGATTGTTGCACCATGGAACCGTGAGAGATAATGATGCCTTGGGGAGACCTCCATTTAGCAGTAGATTTAACATGGCTGACCATGATGATGATTCTCTTTGCGGCACCTGTTTTGCAGTGATCGTGTACCAGGTTAGCTCGTCTATTTTGTAAATGTTGTATGGGATGAGTTCGTGTGAAAATTACGTTCGCTGAGCCCAGGCCCATAGGTCCCAAACGCCAAGTGGCCAGCAACGAACAGCACCCTTTAAATGTGTAACAAATAAGAGTTAACGCGTCTCTTCAATTGAGCAATTGGATTTATGAGAATGCGAATGAAATTAAGGCATGTTGGCATTGCGCACTCCTTGAGTGGGCAATCAGGCAGGCGAATGTCATTGGCGAGATAGTGCGAGCTGCCTCTTTCTGACCGCACTGACCACAGTTTCGTGGACGGACTCCCACTTCAACCATCCCCAGCGTCCGCCACTCTTTTTTTACGGCGTATGGGTTGTGCTGTTACGGCTCTCCCACGCCACGGTGTTTGCGGCTTGTGCCGCGAGTGTTGTCCGACGTTTCGCTCCACGTAGTAGCAACGTCGTTGGGCTTGGCAAACTTTAGAAGCTCACGCCCAAAACGGCGCGATCGGAGAGATGCCAAACCTTATTTTTCAACGTTTCGCCAGGGGGCGCCAAGAAACCAGGCAAATGTGTCCCACTCACCGCGCAAACCATAAATGCCACGTGCGTTGCAAGATGCCGACACAAAACCTGTATTATGATTGCAAGATGTTTACCCCCCCGCCCGCCCGCCCTCCTTAATTACTGGGGCAGGACGTCTGCACGAGGGCGCAATGGTAGCGTCCGGCAACATGCAAGCGAAAAATGAGGACGATTCGTGGCAGTTGTTGGCGTTGGCGTTGCGTGGCGTGGGGGTCCTGACCAAAGTCCCCCCCTCCGCACCTCTCTCCGTAGCCCGACTCCGGTGGTGGCGTGGGGCATCGGCAAACGAAGCTAAAGTTTAGAATCCCTCCCTCTCCCCAAGCCCAAGCATCTCAAGGAGACGATTACATTAATCGTGAAAATTAAAAAAAATCACGATGGTACTCCGCGTAGCCACTCGTATTCACGTAAAAGCATGCGAAGTTCGTCAATCGGATCATCGTCAGCCATGGTCAATCCCCTGCTGGAGGATGATGGTCACTCGCAAGCCGCCGCCACCATCACCTTTCTAAGTTCTGTGATGTAGAAATCCACCCATCACAGGCACGTGAGTCACTGTTTCACTTAGCTGTGATTGTCCAGCTTCTAATATCTGTGTTCACGCGATGCAACCAACACAAACGCAATTTCTGCTCAGGGACACCGGTGGCCTTGCGCCACTACTAACCCGACACCAAGGCTTCACCCAGGCCCGTGGTGGGACAGTGCAGTTGCACCGCCTGCACATTCCACAGCTGACGCCACTGCTTCCCTTATCGACTGTACGGCTGGTTGGCAGAGAAGGAAGGCGCTCCCGTCGATAGGAATTCAGAAAGTGGGGCCCGATGGGCCACGTGGTGAGGGGACACGTGTGCTGCTGAGTTATTCATTGGTTTGACCTCAGACTCCAAGGGTCAGATTCTATTTGTTTTACCCTTTTCACAGTTCGTATTCCAATTGTTGCCGTCCGCGCTCTTGGCTGCTGCAAGAGCTGACATTGATGTCAGCAGAGGGCAGTGCAGCAGAATAGATGGTTGCGCTTTACTTTGAACCCAATGACTAGGGTGGGTCTCCCTTCTCAGACCGACACTGAGCGGCGTGGTGAAGTATAGCCAAATAACCCCCCCCCCCCCCCCCCGCTTATCCACATGGCGTAGGGCTTAAGTTCAGCAATGGATTAACAAGAAGGGTTTGCATTTACCTGCGCCATTGTTGTTCAACACAATACGTGGAAACAATGGCAATTGTAAATGCTTAACAATGCATAATAGCTTATAGCATTGTATTTTATTGTACTACAGGGTGGGTAGGAAGTCACTCGACCCAGACTTGAAAGCTATTATGGTATTGAAAGGTACCATGGGATTGGCACCTAAATATAGCAAGTTCTGTTGCATGGGACTTTGCTTCTTGCAGTGCTCATAATAATTATGTTGTATTACAGGAATGATAAGCCTTTTAATCCAAACTAGTGCTCAGGTTTTATTTCAAATTAAAATGAACAATTTGCATCGTTTTATCAGTCCACTACTGGATGTAAGACCTCCCCCCTCCTCGTGCAAACTAAACCATTAAAATAATAAATTAATAAAATAAAATAACACAATAAAATTCTCACGACGTTTCGGCCACAACACAAGTGGCCTTCATCAGGTGAAGGGACGAGACGGTCTTGAGGACAGCGCTGGAGCGAACACAGCCAAGCTCAGACCGCGACCTTTAAGCTGTGTGAGAAGAAACAGAGCGCCTTGACATCCCCCCCCTCGCCGGTCTGCACATGTTCACCCCCTCTACACCGTTCATCGTGCTAAGTCCGCCAATTAAATGCTAATTGTTTATGCTAATTCCTTTGTCAAGGCGCTCTGTTTCTTCTCACACAGCTTGAAGGTCGCGGTCTGAGCTTGGCTGTGTTCGCTCCAGCGCTGTCCTCGAGACAGTCTCGTCCCTTCACCTGATGAAGGCCGCTTGTGTTGTGGCCGAAACGTCGTGAGAATTTTATTGTGTTGTTTTATTTTATGAATTTTTATTTTATTCTCATTCTACGTGACTTTACCGAAATAACCAAAGAAGATGAATCCTTGCAGTCACGAAAGCTTTAAATCGAAATTTAAACCATTAAACTTTATTTTTTTTGTTACCAAGTAAGGCCCACTGAGCTATATAGCTATTCTCAGATGAGACCTGTCTATCACAATTTATAGCTCAACGAAGTGGCTTATCATCACGTGGAAACGTAGAGCAGCCAAATACTCTCAACGCGTGATGTCGACTCTAAATGTGGAGGGAAAAACCGGAGGACCCGGAGAAAAATCCACGCGACCACGGGGAGAGTGACACGTAAACTCAAATTATACAGGATGCAGTGGCGATCCTGGGGATTGTTTCACCATACGTGACCACCTCAACTTACCACACCTCATCACACCTCACCACATCTCACCACACCTCAAGACACCTCACCACATAGGTCCTGCTTTCAGGAATATTTGCCCACGTGTGTTGCACACGGGGAGTTCAGAGGTAACGGAATTAACAGCACTGGGACACAGAACCTAACAATCGCTCAGAAAGCTGTCTCTGGTGTGGACCAATCAGTTTCAAGGACAATGCATATATTATCAGAGTACGTTTTTTGTTTGCATTCTGACCACAAGTCTTGTGGTTAATGCAGACCTTAATTCCTTGTAAAAGGTTTCAGTTTTGTGTTTTAACATCTTAACACCTGAATTGTTGCAAGAAAAAAGGGGAAACCCTATTCTCAATCGTCTTCTCGGTTCTTTCGGTAAAGTCACGTAGAATGAACCAAGAAGATGAATCCCTGAAGTCACGAAAGCTTTAAATCGAAATGTATTCTCGATCGCTCATTGTGAATGTCAGCATCACTGGGGTTGTTACAGTTTTAATAAAAATCATCTACAGTGCAGGTCGGTGTGGTATACAAAACAGCCCTTTTCGTCGGAGTATCTAATACGCCTGCATCGTTCTTGCAATTCCATTACCCTGAAAAGGCCCAAATTCATTTACGGGAAATCTGTTCGTGGCACGAACGTTGGCAAAAAGAGTTTTTTCTAACATCAGTGGCCAGCGGTTTACTGAATCCGGTGTGCCCCACCCCTGCGCGTTCTCACCGACCCCGAGCTGACCAGCTAGCGTGCTCAATATATGGTCAGGCAGCCCTGACGGTGGGGGAGGCCTTCGTCCAGCAGTAGGTTCACAACGAGATGACAATTATTGCATTATCAGTATTATTCATCTTGATTTGAAGCTTTCGTGACTGCAGGAATCCATAGTCTTTGGTTCTTTCGGTAAAGTCACGTAGGTAAAAAATACAATTTAAAAAATTACATATCACGACGTTTCGATCGCAACACAAGTGACTTTACCGAAAGAACCAAAGAGTATTATTATTATTGTTAAAATGTACAGCCTTTGTAAATCCGCAACTGGACGAGGGCCTCCCCACGCCGTGTCGGTCGCGGGGGGCTGTTGGACCATACCTCGCCGCGTTCGGTGAGTGCGTGTTGGGGAAGGTGGAGGTCACACGACTGATATCGCGCCAATGATGTTATCCGCGGACTTGCAGTGGAGCGTACGTCCCCCCAGGTCCATAGCGCAGTGTGCAAAACAATTATTTAAAAACATACTTTAATGGGTTTGTACTTGGCGAATTCTATAATCCTCTGGGGCTGAAACAACTCAATTACGAAACCGTTAGTATCCGAGCGACCATTCTGTCATCCAGCAGAACCGCCAGTTCTCGCCGGTGTTTGCGGTCGCGGGAGATCCAGAGGCGCATCATCACGTCCCGTCGCTCTCTTAGAGGCGATTCATTTGTTTTTGTTTGCTTGGCCGTGCCGACTCGTTTAGCGGCGTCGTGTCTGCTGAGGATTTCCCGGGGGGCGATACTAGCACGGCTTTTGCTCGCCCCCCCCACCCCACGTCCCCCCCGATCGGGCCGGGGGACTTTATTCACGGGGCGAAATCGCGGAAATAACAAATTAGAGGCTCTCTCTGCAAGGCCGTGCGTCCGCATTGGGGCCGTCCATAAATGACGTCACGCACCTGGGGGGGGGGTCAGACATTTGTGACGATGTGTGACGAGGGGGGGGGGGGTTGAGAAATGTGACGTCACATCAAAATGCGCAACTTTAAATAAATATAGACAACACGTTCTGCTTCAATTTTGATTTAAAGCTTTCGTGACTGCAGGGATTCATATTCTTGGTTCTTTCGGTAAAGTCACGTAGAAGGGAAACAATAAAACAATAAAAATATAAAACAAAATTCTCACGACGTTTCGACTGCAACCGAAAGAACCAAGAATATGTTCTACTTAATTAAATAAACTTTTAAATAAACATTTTCTCCTACAACATCAGAGTGCAGCGCCACATTAAATACGCAATACAATGACAATAGTTTAAAGCGATTTGAAGCATGTTTTATTTTCAAAATGGAAATATGGTTTTGGGGGGGGGGGAAAGCTTTGTGACGTCATATTTGAGGGGGGTCTGACTTTTTGTGACGCCGTGTGACGAGGGGGGGGGGTCAAAAAACCGTCCAAAATCGCGTGACGTCATTTACGGACGACCCCAATTTTACGGGGGGCAGCCGACGCGTCACACACGGGGGGGGGGGGGGCAGTGCCAAGCGCGGTCTGAACAACTGCAATGTGCTGCTAACGCTGCTGCTGCTGTTACTGCTGCTGCTAATGCTGTTGCTGTTGTTACTGCTGACGCTGCTGCTGCTGTTGTTGCTGCTGCTGCTGTGCTCGTTACGCGGTGGTGTGATTGCTGGCCGAGAACTTTTAGAACAAAGAGCGGCTTCGAATTGGCCGTGAGGAAGGCCGCGTGGCCGTGTGACGCACGCGATCGAGTGCGTGCGCGCGTTCATTCATCTCTGCGGTAGAAACGATACGGAGCTAAGTGAAATGAGATCCGTTCACGGGTCCCCGATTATTTTTTTTTCTAATTCCAACCTCTGCAAAGCTTTTGAAATTGTCGTTAATCTACTTCTTTTTTTTATTGCTGGACTGTAATGAATTTCTGTACAGCATTGTTGAAGAGACGTATTGATTGAAGACTGCACTCTTTACACATTAACTTTGGTTTTTTACAACATCAAAAACAACAAACAACCCCATATTCGTTTTTTGTAGAGCATTGTAATGAGAGTAATTTTCAACGCTTTGTCATTCCATTGCTGGGTAAATGTCTCCCCATGCCATGTTGGCTACTGGGGTTAATTGACCATACTTCCCACACGGGTCACGGCAGGCTGAATTTAGGGGACGGGTGGGGGTAATCTTTGGACCAGTTCAGAAACCACTCGACACTGATGTTAACCACCGCCAAGAATCTAACTCAGGTGAGCTGGTTCACAGCACAGTGTGCTAACCGCTGCACCACCGCTCCGTCAATTGGTGGTAGAAACGAATATTCAATTCTTATTTTGCCGATAAAGTTTTGCACATGGGAGGACAACTCTGCATTCTGTAAAATTTAATTTGTATGCATGAAGCTTGGTGTAGGGTAAGCTCATACATGCTGCCAAAGGACAATTTTTGGCTTCGGGATAATGAACGAATAATGTGTTCGGCACAAGGTTCCCTTTCTGATGATTTTGTTAGCATTCATAAACTCTTTCAATTCACAATGTGGGTTTATCAAATAATTCAAAATGTAAAAAAAAATGAGTATCCACCTTCAGTACGGGGTTTCTTGGAAATGCCATCTCCTGCGAAATTGTTTCACATGGAAACCTTGATGTGACAAAAATCAGCCACTTAGGATTTAAGTAAAACGACCCTCCCCCTCCAGGTTTCATTCAGACACCCACGTGAAAGCTAAAACGCACATTATCAGAGTCGCACTGCTATGCAAATGATGCTGTTGCTGCCACTCTGTAACTGATATATTGAACGGTCATTAACAACTCCGTTTAAGTGCTCTCTAGTGTGTCAGCCTTTGCAGTTACTTTGACCTTCTTACGTGCACGTCATCCGCAGTGTCGCACTTTAATTAATCTAATTGTTTTGATAAACTGGCTGATTAAGCAATATTTTGTCCTTTGTCGGATGACTATTTCATACTCACGTGCAGTTGAATACACCTGGAACCCTCTAATTATTCTGTTGTTGGTGGATTTAATTGACAGTACGAGTGGTATGAATCTAACATTAAATACATTTGACGTTAATTGAAAAATATATATTGGATGTGGAGCAGCAGTAGGGTGGTTGACAATACTCCACTTCGAATCCAGCTACCTGAGTTCGATTCCTGGTCTTGGTTAAAATCAGTGGCGAGCGCTATCAGAACTGGTCCTTCCCTGGCTTGCCACCACCTTCACCACCAACCCGCACAGAGAAAGGGCTGTAAAAATACAATAAAATATAGGAGTGTGGGTGCAGATTCAATCACATGTAGAAAACTATGAGCAAACCAGCTGAAGATTGTGACATTTAATTCAGGCAGCAGCAGGACAAAGCCAAAAGGCATACTGATTTCATTATTATTAGAAGTAATCGGAATAGCAAGCCAACATAGGCTACTCCTGCTATTTGTGCCCGAGGGACTGACATAGATAATCGTTTGTGCCAGGTTAGCGCGCATCGTGCTTGGCTGTTGAAACCGCTGGAAGTAAACGCGTGGAGATGGCGCACAAAACAAAAACAACATAAAAAAAGATATGTTAGACGCCCGCATATTTCGTGCATCTACAACAAAAAACCGCACAACGGGGTTGTATTTTCCCATTGTGCCGAGGGGTTGATGACTACAACATGTTTCGGCCAAAACACCCCAAAAAAACCAAAAGAGACCAAAATAGTACCGGGCGCGTAAAAGGGGGAGTTGGAGACAAACGAAAACATTTTTTGATGCGCACACACACACACACGGAGAAAAATAAAACACTTGAAGTCCTCTGCCGGCCCCCTGGTAAGATGGTCCGGGGGAAATTTGAGTTGAAACCCAAACTGACCTGAACCGGTTTGAACAAGAACTGTCGCAGCCTGTCAGCCAGCTCACACTTATGGTGTGACGTTCTCTGCACGCTGGGGGAAGGGGGGGGGGGATGTTGTGTTCTTCGTGGCGTTTCCACCCTTTGGAAGAATCTTGGAAAAATAATAATGTTCACGGGAAAAAAAAACGACTTGCAGAGATACACCGTGAATTTACTGACCACGTCTCAGCAACATGCTGGTGACAAACACCGCGGTACATTCGAAAGGGTCAGTGTATTAAACAAATTCGCTTCTCTTTTTGGGTTTTCTCGCTACCTTGAGATGGATTTTTATTGCTGTGGCTTAAGGGTGTTTATAGTGTCCTTTAAAGGACTGCCTTTGAAAGGGGAAAAGGCGATTATTTGCAGACTATCAAGATTCCTTTCTCTATATATACGCAAGCAACACGAGAAATATGTTGTTACTCTGCTCAAGAGCAAGTGGCTTAAAGTAAAACTAAGCGCTGCGTTCATTCATTACAATTACTTTGTTTTAGTTTACATTTTTGTACCTCTGCATTCCACACCCCAATTTTTCTAACGGACTGTTTCTCAATTTAATTTTTTTACCATATCGCATGTTCATTATTACAGTGCCGTATTTTAAACAAATTCTGACTTCTATGTATTTGTCTTTAAAGGCAAATTATCTGACTCGCTCCGAGTGCATTTAAGGAAATTTGCTGCTGTTTATCGTCCGCCCCTCTCTGGCCCCAGACAAGGCCCCACGGAGGCCACCACCTGCGGTGGCTTCATGAACTGCGCTGCACAAACAAGCCCCGGCACGCAAGTTCAAGCCGTTTAGACCGGGACAAAAAACAAACAAAAAATTATTGAAGGGGGGGGGGGGGGGGGGGGTGAAGGGGCGGGGTGGTGGGGGTGCCTTTGTTTTCTGCCACCGAATGTTTTGTTTTGTCTCAAACATTTATTTTTATGCGCGAGGCCATTGCGGAGAAATCTGCGACATATCCTGAGATTATCGCGCAGCAGGGCGGACCTAGAAGGCAAGCGGGTGGCACCCGCTTATTCTTGGGCTCCCCCGCCGCTTAGTGTACCCAGGGATTATTAAACGGAGGGGTCCACAAGGGGACAGTGGCGCGGAGTGGTCACAGCAACCGCAGTGGCCCAAGTTCAGATGCATCGGAGTGGTCACAGCAACCGGAGTGGCCCAAGTTCAGATGCATCGCCGCTCGGGGTGACAGTGGCAGTGTTTACGGAGGCTGTCGGAAACAATTGGATTTGTGGCTTTTGCAATATGGGCGGATAAACCGAGTGAAAGCACGAGCACGATCTCAGAAGTGCATTGCAGGGTAGAAACCCTCCTAAAACAATGCAGTCCCGGAGAAGCCATTGAGGAAAAAGTGTCTCTACACTATCCTAGCTGTCTCCATGAATGCATTTAATGTTGTTTTAACACCCTCCTCTCTAAGACACGGAGCCATCGCTTTCAAATATTCAATCGTCTTTTGAGAAAGACGTAAGAGAGAGTTATTGCAAATCAGTGGGGTATTCGTAAATGTTTCACTGTGTTATTTACAGTTTCAAGTTAGCATAGAAAGACACATTCAAATGTGGCAGAGAGGAGACTTTATACTTCTCTACAGCTTAGAAAGTGCCTAGGTATCTCAACGTTTTAGATTGAAATACACTAACGTATGCTTAATGCAAACAAGGGGTGTAGCCGCTGGACAGTGACTTGTGTCTGGCATACTGCTCTTCAAATTCCAGGGACCTCATTTTGATATCTGAACCGGTCCCGAGTCCTCCCCCCCGCTTCACAAAGCGACACTGACCAGAGTCGGGATCGAACCGACTCTACGAATGACACCGCACGGGGAGGCCTTCATCCACGAGTATGTTGAACGTAGCCAACCGTGCTATTAATTAGCAGCAATTTGTTTATTTGCTTTGTTGGACGGCGTCGTAGACGACGCGCCTTGCCTCCGATGCCGCTGAGGCAAGCGCCGCTGGCCGCCTCCGTGTGCAGACATCCTGCGGGGGGTCCCGCCCTGCCTGGACGCCCCGCTCGAGGCTGCTGGAGAGAGTCCCAGCTCCAGGGGCACTCTGCTAGAGCTGTAGGTCGCGTGGCGGGCGTGGGTGGGTGCGTGCGTGTGTGCGTGGGTGCGTGCGTGGGTGCGTGGGTGGGTGCATGGCGTGCGTGGGTGCGAGCGGTCGTGCATGCGTTCTGTGCCGAGGCAGTCGCTCATCAGAATCGGAATCCGTATTCGTACTGGAGGAATCGAATGAGCTATGAAGCTCTTTTGCAACAGATGTCCTGCAACAACAAACAATGCAAAAACAGTGTAGGAGTGGAAAGTATAGGAAAGGTAAGCAAATCACGAAAATATATATATACACACAAAACTATAAACTATTTTATTTTACCAGCTAAAGCCCGCTGAGTTATTAGCTTCTTCTTGTTTCAGAAGCGACCTCGCCACAAACGATAGCTCGACGAAGTGGATCGTGTGGACATTTACAGCAGCCGAAATCATCTAGACGCACGTTTCTAAACGTGGAGGGACAATCCGGAAACCCCTTCGACGCTGGAGCAGCGCCTGTCAGGTGGCCGACCCAGGGAGGCTGGAGGAAGCGGAGAGCCCCCCCCCCCCTTCGCCTCGTCCTCACTCCATGCTGAATGCTCAGCCCCCCCTCACCCGCTCCCCTTCTACATTTTGGAAGGCAACAAATGTTGGTGCGACGCGATAATTGAATGCAAATTTCGATTTAAAGCTTTCGTGACTGCAAGGATTCATCTTCTTTGGTTCTTTCGGTAAAGTCACGTAGAATGAGAATAAAATAATAAAATAAAATAACACAATAAAATTCTCACGACGTTTCGGCCACAACACAAGTGGCCTTCATCAGGTGAAGGGACCGGACTGTCCAGAGGACAGCGTTGGAGTGAAGACAGCCAAGCCCAGGTCGCGTCCTTTAAGCTGTGTGAGAGGAAACAAAAAACGCCTTGACAAAGGAATTAGCATAACAATGATGTACTGGACCGGCACGGGGCGGGGGGAGTTTACATAATGTTGGTGTGAAGGGAAATAAGCTGCTGTGAAAGTTTGGGATACCACTACTTGAATAAATATACTGTACCATTGGAAATTAGTTTAATGTTTAGTTTGATTTAGAACATCTTTCCAATGATTGCTTAATTTGAAACCATCCTCTCGGTTGAAAGTGTGTCTGTGTTTGTAAATCTGAATTGCCTCGTGGACAAATCTCTGATTAAAAAAACCCGTGGATTTGCAGAGAACTTTGGTATCGGAGAAAACTATATCGTGATCACCCACAGCGTTGTAACAGCTCTGTAACAGCTATTAACAGTAACTGGGTATACACTACATTGTATAATGAATATCATATAGTAAACCAATAAAAACTAAAATATAAACTACCTCAATGTTATCAATAAACTCTATATATTATCCAATCAGCTAAGCTACCAACTTTAGCTAAGCTACCAACTTTAGCACCACGGATAGCTACGAGTCCCGTTCAGACGGACGAGTTCATCCATGGTCGGAACGGAGGAGGGGGAGAGAGACAGCTGCGAGGCACTGTTATACTCCATGTTGTAAACCATACCATTAACCGTGGTGTGAGAGGTATTAAGAGTCAATGCCAGCGAAAGAGCTGCGGTCTGAAGGTCATGGTAAAATACAATTAATGAAGAACCGAAATTGTTTAAAACATCTTTCCAATGGTTACTAAGCCAGAATCCATCTTCTCGGTTGAAATTGTCTCTGTGCTTGTATATGTGAATTGCCTCATGAACGAATCTCTCATGGTAGCCGGTTGGTTTGCAAAGAACCTCCGTCTTGGAGAAGTCAATGTCATGTGAGCCCACTGAATTATAAAAGTGATCTGCCACGGCAGAGGAGTTCGTTCTACCGTGTTTCAAGTCTGCTTTATGTTCGCGGATGCGGTCCGAGATATGTCGTTTGGTTTCTCCAATGTAGCTACTACCACAGACGCACTTTAGTTTGTAAACGCCCGGGTACTGTATGTCTGGAACAGCATATTTTACAGATGGAACCAGATCACGGATTTTATGTACTGTGTTGAATCGTACCTGGATCTTGTGTTTATTCAAGATTTTGGATATCTTTTTTGTGACCCCTGCAATGTAGGGTAAGGTGATGGTTTTGAGTGGCTCCACAAGAGGATCCTTCTTCATGACTGGAGTGATGGCTTTGCGGATTGTGTAGTCGGAGTAACCATTAGCCCTGAGAGCCTGGTGTACGTGCTTGAGTTCACTGGTAATGTGTTCCTGGTCGGAAATGCATTGGGCTCTATGGTATAGAGTCTTGATGAAGGAGTTCATCTGGGATGGATGGTGGTGGAAATCCGGTTTCAAGTAAGCATCTGTATGGGTAGATTTCCTGTAGACAGAGTGGCTCATTGAACCATCATGTCTCCTTTTAATTAAGACATCCAAAAAGGGTAGTTTGCCATCTTTTTCGACCTCCATGGTAAATCTGATGGCTGGGTGTATGGAATTGATGTGGTCGCGGAATTGGTCTAGAGCAGGCTGGCCATGTGGCCAGATGACAAAAGTGTCATCCACGTACCTCTTCCATCAGGTCGGGCATAGAGTGGCAGTCTGGATGGCGTCAGTTTCAAATTTTTCCATGAATACGTTGGCTACAACCGGAGATAGGGGGGAGCCCATTGGGGTGCCCTCAGTTTGTTTGTAGAAAGTTCCATTCCAGGTGAAGTATGTATTGGTTAAGCAGTGTCTCACCAGGGGGGGGGGGTACATCAGTGTTTAGTCCTTGATGAACCAGATCTGCCACGGCCGAGGTGTTGGTAGGACTGTTATAATTCAGTAGGCTCACATGACATTGACTTCTCCAAGACAGAAGTTATCTGCAAGCCATCTGGCTACCATGAGAGATTCGTTCATGAGGCTATCCACATATACAAACACAGAGACAATTTCAACCGAGAAGATGGATTCTGGCTTAGCAATCATTGGAAGGATTTGATAAACCATTTCGGGTCTTAATTGATTGTTCACGCTTACGGTGGCTTTCAGACCGAATCCATTATTTTCGTCTCCCCCCTCCTCTTTTCCGAACATAGCTGGACTCGTCCATCTGAATAACTGCCAAATCGCTCTCTGTGGTGCTAACGTTAGAAAAAACGCCACTTTTTTCAAATTTTCTTGCTGTGGTTTTAATACCTGATGATGATTGCTTGTGTTGCAGTCGAAACGTCGTGATAATTTTATTGTTTTATATTTTTATTATTTTATTGTTTCCCTTCTACGTAAATTTACCGAAAGAACCAATAAAAATATGTATCGTCAGTAAATTTTCATTTAAAGCTTTAGTGACTGCAGGGATTCATATTCTTGGTTCTTTCGGTAAAGAAAGAAAACTCGTAACAGCACTGCGTGACTTTACCGAAAGAACCAAGAATATGTATCGTCTGTGTTTAGCTTTCAACGTATGCTTCGAGTTTTCATTGAACACTCTGACCGTGTCGTGCACCCCCCAATCTCTGCCTCCCTCTGCACCCCCCTGTGATCACGATCAAGCTAACCGGGTGCTGCTAGAGCTATTGACAGTTATTTTGCTTCGAGTCGCTGGCTTGCTAAGCGTAATAGGCTTCTTGCGTATTTGATCAGCAACTGCAATAAAACAAATAACATCCGTCACATATATTGAGTCCGACTGATGTCTTGCTTGCGTTCGCTTTGTAGTCTAGTTGTGAGTTTAGCTTCATGTCATGCGACGAGAGGATTCTTTTTTTTGGTGAGAACGATAACGGCCGGGGAAGGTGCTGAGTGAGATGGATGATAGCAGCACTGAACAATCAGGTGTTGGGAGGCCTTCATCCAGCAGTAGACAAACAATAAATATGGTGGTGACGCGATGGCCTTATGGGAATAACGTTTGATTATTCTTTGATAATTCTCTGGAGACAACGCATATCCGTCGAGCCCGAGTTACTGAAATAATGATGAGTCACAGATCTCCGCAAACACATGGCATTTGGTGCATTTAAGTGTGCATCTATTGCAAGCAGGCTGGCAGAAAACGCCGCCCTGTTAAAAGAAATACACGTATTTTTAGATCGTTTCATAAAGCACCGCATTAATAACATTTATAGGTTTGTCCGGGTTATTGGACTGTGCCAGTAAACACTGCCAATACAAATTTGACCTCTTATTTTTCACGGGAAAAGGTAAAAGTGCAGCCCCGCAATGTTTTGCTCATGCCACTGCTGGCGGATGGGCCTCGGCTATGGGAAGCTCTTGGCTGTATCTCGAGCAGATAGTTGGCCTTCTCTTCCACACTGACCGGATGTCTTGGGCGAGGTGGGTGTGCCCGCTCTTTACCCAACCACACACGACCTGCCGACCGCCCAGCTGCTGTGGCGTTCCCGTTTATACTGCCGGGTGGCCAGGGGCGGCGGGGAATTGTAGAAACTCGCCCCCGTTTCTTCCACTGGTGCACAGTTGATACAGTGACCAAATCCGCACCCCCAAGAAAACACCCACCGATTATTGCCATTAGCCTTTCACCCAATTACCGCGCTGGGTTTGCGTGCGATAAACGATACTTCCTTCCTTCCAGCCTGCCCTGTGGCACACGTACAGCTGTGTCGGTCGCAGCCCTCGTTGTGGCAGCTGCGTGCGGAGCACCTAGTTTGGCCGGGTGTTGATTTCTGACTTCTGGTTTTTTTTTTGTTTCCCGTAAAACAATTAATGGACCGAAGGGAAAGGGGGTAAAAAAAAAAAAGTTAATGACGAACTTTCGCAGGGCGGCCGAATCAATGCCCACACTGTTCGAGGTGCGTGCCGCGTGCGATCGTGAACACGCACGTGCAGCGGCTTGCCCATTGTGGCGTGAGGATTTCAGCGCGTTTGCACCACGAACCTGCCCCCCCCCCCCCGAGTTCGATTCCCGCTCACGGACAAACATCGGTGACGGATTTTCCGAACCCGAGGTCGACTCGGCCTCAAATGAGTAAACATCGCCACTGGGGGAGACAAAGGCGGTCGGGAGTGCTGTTGGCCACACACCCCTTCGTGTGCCGTGCCGGCCTTCATAGGTACTCGCTAACAGCACTTGCCCCAAAAGTCTGTTAAGGCTACATGGGGGATATTTGTTCGTCTTTGTTTGCTTTTGAGAACGAATGCCCGACCACCGATCAGCACCGTTGGCTACGTGCGGTGCGAAAGAAGTTCAACATACGAATACAAAGACAAAGACAAAAAGATCCCCCATATAGCCTTAACAGACTAGGGGTAAGTGCTGTTAGCGAGCACCCATGAAGGCCGGAACGGTACACGAGGGGGTGGGTGGCCAGCACCACACCCGACCGCCTTTGTCTTCCTAGTGGCAATGTTTACACACCGCACCAGGTACTCATTTGAGGCTGAGGCTGCCTAGGGGAGGCCCGGGACCGGTTCAGATAATCGTCACTGCTGTTGGCCGTGAGCGGGAATCGAACCCGGGTGGCCAGGTTCATAGCGCAGCGCGCTAACCACTACACTGTCGCTCCCCACACATACGTATACATACACATATATAAAGTGAGGGAAAAAAGTATTTGATCCCCTGCTGATTTTGTACGTTTGCCCACTGACGAAGAAATGATCAGTCTATAATTTTAATGGTAGGTTTATTTGAACAGTGAGAGACAGAATAACAACAGAAAAATCCAGAAAAACGCATGTCAAAAATGTTATAAATTGATTTGCATTTTTATGAGGGAAATAAGTATTTGACCACCTCTCAATCAGAAATATTTCTGGCTCCCAGGTGTCTTTTATACAGGTAACGAGCTGAGATTAGTAGCACACTCTTAAAGGGAGTGCTCCTAATCTCAGCTTGTTACCTGTATAAAAGACACCTGTCCACACAGAAGCAATCAATCAATCAGATTCCAAACTCTCCACCATGGCCAAGACCAAAGAGCTCTCCAAGCATGTCAGGGATAAGATTGTAGACCTACACAAGGCTGGAATGGGCTACAAGGCCATTGCCAAGCAGCTTGGTGAGAAGGTGACAACAGTTGGTGCGATTATTCGCAAATGGAAGAAACACAAAAGAACTGTCAATCTCCCTCGGCCTGGGGCTCTATGCAAAATCTCACCTCGTGGAGTTGCAATGATCATGAGGACGGTGAGGAATCAGCCCAGAACTACACGGGAGGATCTTGTCAATGATATCAAGGCAGCTGGGATCATAGTCACCAATAAAACAATTGGTAACACACTTTGCCATGAAGGACTGAAATCCTGCAGCGCCCGCAAGGTCCCCCTGCTCAAGAAAGCACATATACATGCCCATCTGAAGTTTGCCAATGAACATCTGAATGATTCAGAGGACAACTGGGTGAAAGTGTTGTGGTCAGATGAGACCAAAATGGACCTCTTTGGCATCAACTCAACTCGCCGTGTTTGGAGGAGGAGGAATGCTGCCTATGACCCCAAGAACACCATCCCCACCGTCAAACATGGAGGTGGAAACATTATGCTTTGGGGGTGTTTTTCTGCTAAGGGGACATGACAACTTCACTGCATCAAAGCGACGATGGACGGGGCCATGTACCATCAAATCTTGGGTGAGAACCTCCTTCCCTCAGCCAGGGCATTGAAAATGGGTCGTGGATGGGTATTCCAGCATGACAATGACCCAAAACACACGGCCAAGGCAACAAAGGAGTGGCTCAAGAAGAATCACATTAAGATCCTGGAGTGGCCTAGCCAGTCTACAGACCTTAATCCCATTGAAAATCTGTGGAGGGAGCTGAAGGTTCGAGTTGCCAAACGTCAGCCTCGAAACCTTAATGACTTGGAGAAGATCTGCAAAGAGGAGTGGGACAAAATCCCTCCTGAGATGTGTGCAAACCTGGTGGCCAACTACAAGAAACGTCTGAGCTCTGTGATTGCCAACAAGGGTTTTGGCACCATATACTAAGTCATGTTTTGCAGAGGGGTCAAATACTTATTTCCCTCATAAAAATGCAAATCAATTTAAAACATTTTTGACATGCGTTATTCTTGATTTTTGTTGTTGTTATTCTGTCTCTCACTGTTCAAATAAACCTACCATTAAAATTATAGACTGATCATTTCTTTGTCAGTGGGCAAACGTACAAAATCAGCAGGGGATCAAATACTTTTTTCCCTCACTGTACATACATACACATATATACATAATATACATACACATATATACGTACATACATACACATATGTACATATATAAAAAATGGAGAGGCGGGGGGGGGGGGGGTCTGCGTGACGGACGGAGTGGTGGCGAGTGATGGAGTGATGGCGAGTGATGGAGTGATGGCGAGTGCGAACGAGGTGACCACTCCGTACCCGTGACCGCTCTGCTGAGTGGGGGTGGGCGTTTCTTCGCCGCGTTTCATCGCCGCTTGGGCTATGCAGTGAATTGTACAAGCCCTGAGCCGGTGGTAGAGATACTCCACATTGTAATAGAGGGGCCGGGTCTATCCAAAAGATAACCACTGTTGACCTGCCCACAAAGTGGTACTCGGTATTTCGACCCTCGAGGGATGAAGAGCTGAGTCAACCCCCGACCAGGATTTGAACTCGAAACTCTCTGATTACGAGCCGCTCGCTCTACCGCTGAGCCACCTGGCCGGTATATCCGAGTACGAACCCAGGCTTCATTTCACTTCGTTTGTGATATCTGACACGATTTGTGTACATTGAAAGAGATTTGGTTACTAAGCCTCGCCACGTATTCATTCCTCCTGTGGGACTCTGCAGCTCTTGCAAAGGTCCTATGCCCGCTCTCCAAAGTCCACGCTGTTCGTATCTCACCATCTGGAGTGAGGTCGCCCCTCTTGGTGGTAGGCAACTTCTGGTGAGTGCCACTGCAATGCCTCGGTAACCCGGCCTCCTCCATCCTGAGCGTGTGCCCCACGTGTCCCGGCCTCCTCCATCCTGAGCGTGTGCCCCACGCGTCCCGGCCTCCTCCATCCTGAGCGTGTGCCCCACGCGTCCCGGCCTCCTCCATCCTGAGCGTGTGCCCCACGCGTCCCGGCCTCCTCCATCCTGAGCGTGTGCCCCACGCGTCCCGGCCTCCTCTCACTGGTGATGTCTGCTGTTCGTTATTACCACAATCCACTCCGAACTGCCAAGTCACTTAGAACGTGCACCTATAGGTTATAATGTGAATTCGTATATCATCTAAATGCAAAAAAGTATCTCAACATGCTGTACAAAGCAAGCGAATAACATAATCCAGGACAAAACACAATTTATGGGCAAAAACACTGAATTGTAACTTCTCCTAACCTAAAATGAAATGACACCACGAGTTTGGTAGTTTGAGCAGTGGCAAGACACCACACTGATGGTTGTACTTTAAAATATAACAATAGCTGAATGCAACGCATCTCGACATTTTGTGAAGAAGTGGGTTGGACAAAAAACATCAAAGGAAAGTGGACAGAAGTGTTTAGGGTGGAGGTGGAAGGGTTGAGTGGTGGAAACATTGGAAGGGTTGAGTGGTGGAAACATTGGAAGGGTTGAGTGGTGGAAACATTGGGAGGGTTGAGTGGTGGAAACATTGGAAGGGTTGAGTGGTGGAAACATTGGAAGGGTTGAGTGGTGGAAACATTGGAAGGGTTGAGTGGTGGAAACATTGGAAGGGTTGAGTGGTGGAAACATTGGAAGGGTTGAGTGGTGGAAACATTGGAAGGGTTGAGTGGTGGAAACATTGGAAGGGTTGAGTGGTGGAAACATTGGAAGGGTTGAGTGGTGGAAACATTGGAAGGGTTGAGTGGTGGAAACATTGGAAGGGTTGAGTGGTGGAAACATTGGAAGGGTTGAGTGGTGGAAACATTGGAAGGATTGAGTGGTGGAAACATTGGAAGGGTTGAGTGGTGGAAACATTGGAAGGGTTGAGTGGTGGAAACATTGGAAGGGTTGAGTGGTGGAAACATTGGAAGGATTGAGTGGTGGAAACATTGGAAGGGTTGAGTGGTGGAAACATTGGGGAGATTTTGTCTGAGCGAAGTAACTAGATTGCTATTTGTGAAGTAACTCGACAATGGCGGACGAGAGAAGGATGAACACTAGTCTGGGGTTTAAGGGAACGAAGAATCATCAGTTGCAGGCAACCAAGAGGCAGGGAATGTCAGACCCAGGGACAGCAGAGGAGAAGGAAGAACCGCCGACAATTCGGAGGTTAATTATGAGTTCGCCAAGATGACAGGGCTGCAGTAGCGAAGCACAGGAAGAGGCTAGGCTGGCGCAAGACCATTTGATATCTTTAAAAAGTGAGAACGGTCTTGTAAATCCATTCTATCTCAAATTGGGAGCCAGTGAAGGGATCTGGGAATTGGCGGGGATGTGAGCTCTCTCGCGTGAGTCAAAGTCACGAGTCTGGCGGCTGCATTCCGGAGTTTGAGACCTTGGAAGAGAGGAGCTGCGGTCGCGTATACGGTGACCAAAGCGCGCATTAGTAGCACATGGGGTGAGGAAATTGTGGATACGAGAGAGATCTTTTGCAGATGAAGGTGAGAGATCTTGCAGAGTTGAGAGATGTGAGGACAGAGAGAAAGCCCTGGATCAATGATAACACCAAGGTTATGCACATTCTTGGCAAGAAAAATGTCACATTCAAAGTCCAAAATGTAATTAAGGTGCGTTATGCATTTAATGCATTTATAAGGCAGCTAGGACTGAAGACTTAGGTGTCATTTTGGGCTTGGGGCCTCTGGCTAAATCCCTCAGAAGGCATCTGAGCTTCTGAGGTCTCTGATGCTCGGCAGAGTTGAGCTAGGATGGTGCTGAGATGGGTGACCACCATTCATGACAGGCGTTATCGCCTAATGCGGGACCATGGTGTGGCAGCAGAGGGAACTGCAGCTAAATACATTTCTGCAATGTCCTTGTACGCTCATAAGCGTGATGAAATATGGTTAACGTTCAGCGCTGTGGGTATCTGCGTTGTATGTGTATAGGGAGCGTCCGTAGAGTAGTTAGCACACTACGAATCCGACGACCCGAGTTCGATTCCCGCTCACGGTCAACACCGGTGACGATTATTTGATCCGGTCCTGAGCCTCCCCTAGGTCGGCCCAACCTCAAATGAGTACCTGGTGCCGTGTTGAAAGATCGCCACTGGGGAGACGAAGGCAGCCAGGCGTGGTGCTGGGCTCCCAATCTCTGGTGTGCTATAATACCGACCTTCACAGGTGCTCGCTAACAGCACTTCAATACCCGCTCACGGCCAACATCAGTGACTAATATCTGCACCAGCGTCACGTAAGTCGACTCAGTCCTAAACGGGCACCTGGGTGCGGTGGGTTCTGGCCGTGCCAGCCTTACGTACGAATGTTGCCGGCATTCGAAGCAGTGCCCGTGTAGGCACTACTACTTCCCGTATAGGCACTACTACTGCCCGTGTAGGCACTACTACTGCCCGTGTAGGCACTACGGCTCCCCGTGTAGGCACTACGGCTGCCCGTGTGGGCACTACTACTGCCCTATAGGCACTACGGCTGCCCGTGTAGGCACTACTGCTGCCCGTGTAGGCACTACTGCTGCCCGTGTAGGCACTACTGCTGCCCGTGTAGGCACTACTGCTGCCCGTGTAGGCACTACTGCTGCCCGTGTAGGCACTACGGCTGCCCGTGTAGGCACTACGGCTGCCCGTGTATGCACTACTACAGGGGATCTTTGTTTTTCTTTTTTTCCCATTCCATGTGTGTGTGCGTGCGCGTGTGTGTATATATTGTATATTGTTATTAAATCAGGGAGAGGCGGCTTTGCACGCGATCGGGGCTTTGCGGAGTGTTTTATTGGCTCTGGGCCTCGGAGAAACAGCACAGCGCCAGCAGCTGCCTTCATCCAACAACCTCCTCAAATTGGATGCATTTCAAAGAGTTTCCAAGATCAACGCCACCTGACTCCCTCCACCGCCTCCACCGCCGCGGCCGTTTTGCTTCTCAGGTGCACGCGGCGCACGGCCGGGAATTTCCTTCTCGTTGCCCATCCAGCGTGGGTAGCGTGAAATAGCGAGAGAGAGAGAGAGTGTGTGTGTGTGTGTCCCCTGTGCTGTGCGGGGTTGTTGGTGTGTGGTGAGGGCCCCGAATTATTATTATTATTTTTAACAAAATGTTGAGTTTCGGTGCGGAGAGGTGGGGGTGCCAATTCCCTTAAAATGTCCAAAACCTGATGTGGAGATGTAGTGAGAGTATGAGAGGTAGGTAGTGAGGCGAGACAAGAGGGTTGCAGACAAGATAGAGATGCGAGAGATTCGCGGGTTCGTGTTGTTTATGTCATTTGGAGTGTTTTGTTAAATGGCATCTGAACTGGAGCTGATATTTAATGCGCCCCCCAATTTTGCTCGCGAATCCGCGGCCTCTTGAGCCGCTTGAGGCCCGAAGCTTTGACTTTGGTTCGCTAGTGTCCAGCGCCGACCACAGACAGCAGTGGCACGGTGGTCCGCTCATTACTCCACGAGCCCGGTCGCTTGGGGTCAATTCCCGGCCGAGGTTAACGGTGGTGGCGAGTGGTGATATGAACCTCTTCTCGCCCTCCCTTGGGTTGACTTGGTCATACATAATCACTTTGAGTTGTGCCGTAGGGGGAAAGTAAGATACACCGGGCATACTGCTGGCCACGCAAGCCACTCGTGTGCCATGCTGCCCTGAGTAGGTGCTCGCTAACAACACTTCCCCCTAGGGTCCTTATGAAGGATATTTGTTTTTGTGCATAGGGCAAAAAGTGGCATGCTATTTTCTACACCGCGCTACAATGCCAGCAACCCACGCTTGAGTTATTTCTATTGGCATCAAATTAAACCCTGGCATGGGCCTCCCCTAGGTTGACTCAACCTAAAATGATTACCTGATCTGGCATACCACCATCTGCACTGTGGAGATGAAAGCAGCTGGGCGTGGTGCAGACCACATCACTCCCTTGTGTGCGATATGATTACAATAATGGCATTCACTTACGAGCGTTGCTGTTGCCTCTCTCACTTATCATGGTCATTCATTGCGCTGTTGTTCGTCGGGGTCAGTCGTTGCGTTGGAACACAAGATAAAGCATCTGCAGAATCATTGTGAATAAGTAAAGGGGAGTGGTGGTTCACTGTGCTATAAACCGAGTGAACTTGAGTTCTATTCCCGGCCAGAGCAGTGGCAAGTGGCGAGCAATATCTAAACAAGTTCTGCCACCCCCTCTTAAAACAATCCACACTGACCAGAGTGGTGAAGTATGGTCTCACAACCTCCACCACTTACTTGGCGTGGGGAGGCTTTTACCCAACAGTGGATTGACAAAAAAAGGCAGAAAATTATAAAATAATAATTTGAGCCAAATATTTGGCAACATTTTAGCAAATAATTATTGAATAATACTGTACTGTAGTGTGCATGTGCAATGTTCACGAAAAAAGTGACGTAATATTTTCTGGAAAATGTACATGCACGCTACACGGCTTAACCCTTTGATCAAATCACTCGCAATGCGCCCCCATCTTGTCAGATCTCAAAAGCTAAGCGTGCTTCAGCTTGGACAGTGCCGGGATAGGCGACCAGTTTGCGTAACAGGAAAAAAAAACTCCACACATTTTTGAACGACGCTGCCTTAAAATGAAAGGCGTTGAATCGACTTTCATAACAGATGTTACAGGTATGCCTACCCGAATTATGGGCAGCATGGAGCAATGAACACATAGTGTATACATTAACATGCACACGCTTACGCTTGTACACACTTAACACGAGTATAGCATACATTAAAATACATGTGTAATGATGGCATGTGCTGTGCCCGTATGTGACATGTCGCGAAAGTCGCTCATTACACATGTATACACGTGATTACACTTGGATAGACAGTGCCACCTTCAATAGACCAGTTTCATGGTCCTTCTACGCAGTGTGAGCCAAGAAAATTGGGCAAAGTGTCTCTCAAAATCATCGTGAGCCATGATCAATCCACTGCTAGATGAAGGCCTTCCCAGGGGGCCACCATCTCTCACGGTCCCCCGAGATGAAGGTAAAAAAGAGGGCACCCATCTCTAGCACCTGCAACACGAAGCTGTTTTCACCAAAGCATCTGAATCGAATCATGACCCCAAGTCCCTCCGTAACGCATTGAATCACCCGCGGGCAGGGGGGGGGAGTTGTTGCACCTTCCACTCTCCAGCTGTGATCAAACGCGCTGGCAATCTACCACCACCGATGCCTCGCTTTATTTTGCTCTCAGACACGTTGGCAGAGGATGAGAGACACGTGGCGGTGGCGGTGGGGTGACAACCCGGTGCAATGCCCGCACCGCACGCTCGGGCAGTATCGCGAACCCGGTGTGTGACCGGTGTGCGGAGAGAGCGGAGGTCTCTACTCAAACCTGACGGTGGCAGGTAAGAGGACGGTAATAAGGATCGGTCGCGTTAGTCGGCAGACCAGGGAGGTAGCCGGATAGGGACGCAGACTGCAGTGCAGATGGGATGCATTGGTAAAAAAAAAAAAACAGTTCTTCCTCTGGAATGCCTCTCTGGGAGCAAAGCCAGTAAGGGGGCTGCCCAGAATTCCATCTGTGAGTTTCACGATGCAAGGAATTGCTGTTGCAGCTGATGAGAATGATAATGATGATGAAAATTCAAGATGCGTAGCTACCTATCGTGTATAAATGTTGAACTTCTTTCGCACCATACGAAGCCAACCGTGCTAATCGGAGGTGCTTGTCCCATCGTCCATCACATCCCTTCAAGCGCCGCCATGTCCTACCCAGGCCCACTTACTTTTCTTAATAGTTAGAATGTTTGTCAGTAACTTGCGCACACTCTCTCTAATCCATCTGTTCATTTACATAAATTATGCAATCGATACAATACCTGCTGCATTCATTACCACGAGTTAAAATACAAGATTTGACATATTGAGAATTATGGCGGTTTAATAAAAAAAAACATTTGCTGCAAAATTCGCACCTTTTGCCACCTGAGCCCGTCTTGCGAAGTAAA
Organism: Petromyzon marinus; assembly: GCF_048934315.1. Classification (NCBI taxonomy): domain Eukaryota; kingdom Metazoa; phylum Chordata; class Hyperoartia; order Petromyzontiformes; family Petromyzontidae; genus Petromyzon; species Petromyzon marinus. The sequence goes on along the minus strand of NC_133684.1, from coordinate 2,969,501 downwards.
ACATGGTCACGTGTGCATGGGTGCGTGCGTGCGTAAATTATCTGGAGGTACGAGAGTGGGTGAGGATTTCTGTCGTGTGACATGATCCCTGAACGGGCTGCAGAACAAAGGGTCAAGTATGCGCATGCTTGGCATACTCAGCAAAATCCCCTTGAAATATCGCGGGGAATGACTGGAGTGCGACCGCAAGAGAGAGACAAAGGAAAACAAGCCCGTCAGCCAGTCCATTCATGGAGCCTCCGTTCGATTAGACCAGTGGTTCTTAACCTGGGGTGAGAGATGCCCTTTCTGGGGGTGCGAGACATGCCAGATTTTTCTTTAATAAGTTAACTAATCGAAACACACAAATTAAGGACGGGCACGTAAGTAGCAACGACTTTGTTTCATCAAACCCCTATGTGTTTATTAACATTGCGCATTTTTTTTACTCTTTGGGTCTTTCGGTAAAGTCACGTAGATAGAAAAATAAGAAAATAATTATAAAAATCACCACATTTCGATCGCAACACAAGCAATCGTTTTCAGGTGAAAAAATACAGCAGGCGGACTGCTGAGGTAGGAAGAAATATAGCGAGAGAGCTTCTGCGGCCATAAGTTATAAAACCTTTATACAACCTATGGCTGCAGTCCACCTGCTGTATTTTTTTCACCTGAAGGCGAGTGCTCGTGTTGCGATCGAAACGTCGTGATTTTTTAAAATTATTTTATTATTTTTCTTTCTACGTGACTTCACCGAAAGACCCAAAGAGTATGAATTCCTGCAGTCACGAAAACTTTAAGTCAAGATTGTGATTTTTTTTTTTACGATCGAGAACCAAAGTGGTGCAAGGCTGCAGGAAAGGTGAAGAACCATCGGATTAGACGGGTGGCGGCAGCAGCACTTGGACCGTGAGCGATGGCGACGGCGTCGGGAGGTCTTCATCCAGCAGTGGATAGACAATGGCCGATGATGATCATTGTGAATGGGCTCCGCGTGTTCTCTGGTTTCAGCTGATGTTTTTAGTTACACTGGTGATCCCGTTTAACCAGTCGGCCGGTGAGTTTTTCCCGGAGACCCTCGGTGCGTGAGTACAGCAGCAGCAACAGCAGTGGCGAAAGCGAAAGACCCCCCAAAAAACACATCCTTATTTCACAACTAACAAAAAAAATAATTCGCAGCATTCCGCAGAACCGAACGGTGGCCACCACATTCAGCGCACCGTTATAAACAGACATCGCTGGTGGAGGTGGCTCATTGCCCGTCCAACAAGCGCCTTGTCCATCATTAGATCTCCTTTGCCAGTACCAAAATATAATAAAAGGGTTTTTCCCCTTTTTTCTGGCAACAAAACTGAAACCTTTTTACAAGGAATCATGTGTGCATTAACCAAAATACCTGTTAATGTGTGGACCAATCAGTTTCAAGGACAATGCATATATTATCAGAGTGTGTTTTTTGCTTGCATTTTGACCAGTTTTGTTGCTAGAAAAAAAGGGTAAAAACCCTATTATTATAGGCGCCTTGTCGTCTCGCTCAAATAATAACTTTAGGAGGCAGCTTAAAGCCACCTCACCTCCTGGAGGAACTGTAACAGGGACACAGTTTCTCGGTGTTCTTGCATGTGCGCTCGCTTTAATTATATTTATTTTGCAATGTTTTTACAGGAAACGTTTTATTTTTCAAAGCCACGCCTGTCATTTCCATGGCTCGGCGTGCATAAATCATTCCCTTCGATGCCTCGGTCGTGGTAATGTTTCTACATCGTGCACATTTTGCACGATGCTTTTGATTTCCCGTTAAAATGCTATTCTGAGTGTTTTTTTTTTTATATATATATCGTCACGCAAGTCCCTTATTATTCCTGGAAATATTCAGCGAGCTATAGTTTTATGAAATTGTCAATTAAGGACGTCTCAATAACAACCCAGTTGTTAGTCTAATGGTTTCTCAAGTCGATCTCGTATAACTTACGCCGATATATGTGTCTGTGAGATGAAAGGGAGACGCAGTGGTTAGCGCTCCGACGTCCTGAATTGTATTCGTGACGGCGGCTAACATTAGGAGCGAGTGATAGCGTCAGCCGGTCCTGGTGACCTGCCCCCCCCCCCCCCTGCTATATCGACTCTCAGTAATCATTGTGGTGAAGTTCTAACCTTCCTGCTACGAATAAGGGCCCACTGGTCGAAATATCACCGATTACATATTTATTTGTGTGTTCAGGGGGAGGGTGATTTAGGAATGCGTTGAGCGTTTTTGTTATTTGTGATTTGTTGTGGCACTGCCGACGCAGGTGTCACGGCGTTTCTGTGTAACGGTGAAGTATGGACACAACAACAACCGCCATTCGCCACTAAGTGGCGGTGACGTCACCACGACGCTTGTGCCAGGCCATGTGCACCTTGAGGCCACGTGAAGTGTCGAACGCCCGCGTGCAGGAGGTCACGGGGCAGACCCAGGTGCCACAGGTCGACTGACTAAGATGACTGAGATGACTGGCTGATGCACCACCTGTGCCCCCTACTGTGACAACTTGCTGTGCTTTAGCCACCCGGCGCTCCGCTCGTTGTTGTGAGCGTCGCTCCTCCGCCCTCCGTTGTTGTTGGACGGCTACTACCTCCAACTACCCAGTAGCGTCTTTCACGAGCCTCCTCCACAGAGGCCGATCTTGACACCGCTGGTACCAGTCATCGGCAAGTCCACTCAGCTCCACGTCCTCCTGTACCACATCACTCCATCTCTTCTCTAGCCCGTGCCGCGCCCGTTTAGTATGAACGCACAACCCCCATGACCGGCAATGGAATGGCTCAAAGAGGCCTGCGAATTATTTCCGTCGCCCTTGTTAAATGTTCGCAGACACAGCATTCGCCATAATTACGAAGGACTGTAATCATTCTTTTTGTGTTCTACCTTTACTTTGCTATTTCAACGCCACCTCGTTTGGTGCACTTTCCCCCGGCGGGGTTTGTACTTGTTGGTTTGATTGCTCGCTCACACGACTCTTCCTCTCGCGTTGGGCCCAACTGGGGGTTCGCGGGGGCGGGGTGGGAGCGACAATAACAAAAAATATATTTTTAAAAAGAACCCCACGGCTCAGTCAGAGCTACGGCGCGCGATCCCTCCCCTCCTCGTTTCCTGTCTCTTTCTCTCTCTCGCTTCAAGTCGAGCTGCCCGGAGACCCCCCGCGATTTAGCTGTCGGACACTTCACAGCCATCGTTCCACCTCGCAGCTCGGCGGGAGCGATGCGCACGCGCTCTCTCCCTTCCCCGTCAAACTCAGAGCGCACCAGACCGGTTTGGCCGGCACGCGGGGCCTTACCGACACCGCGCGAGGGCTCGAGGGAGACGGCAGCGTCGGGAAAAGCGGAATGTGCGGACGGACGAGGAGGCTGTCTCAGACACTGCGCTGTTGTCGCGAGCGTCGTTTGTCGCTACTTCACTAGCAAGTTGAAGGCGGGGGGAGGGGTGGGGGGCATAGGACGTGGGATCATTGGAAGGGCGGTACGACCATGGATATGGCCGCACTGCGGAGGTGTTCAAAGGCGGGTGTGGGGTGGGGGACATTCCGAAATTTCAAGATTTTAAATAGGGCCCAATATTAATAAATAACGTCCAATGCGTTTTCTCCGGTAACTATTAAAATGCCAAGGGGCGGCCGATTGCCCTACCCCTCTCCTCCTACTTGGATCCACCACCGCTGCTGCTGCTGCGGATGGTGATGACAATCCACGCAAGAACGATCCGGGCTGAACCCCCGCGTTGCCTCTGAAATCTGAAGAGATCCGGGTGCATTCCGGGTGATCTTGGTCATGGGCAAGACGTACGCACTGAAGCGAAACGAAAATGACCCTGCATTGTCGCATTACCCACTTTGGGATAATTAGTTGACAAATTGAAGTGTCCGATGGCCAAGTCGAACAAGCACAAACCTGCATGTGTATATGAAACTTCACTTGTCCGCCTATCGGTTTGTTTGTCCGGGCACTTTGCGTCGTAAATCTTAGTAATTGGCCATTTTGACAGAAAAAGTTACCCGACACCTTTAGAATATTACGATGACTGAAAAAAAACCTACGGACTGAAAAAAATGTCACCACGCTCGTACTACGATGGGCGATTGGATCAAATGCGCCCAATCTCATCAGGTCTCAGAAGTCGCGCGCGCAGGAATTGGCCCGAAGCTGCCTCGTGAGCAGTGCAGGGGGAAATGTAGCAAAATCCACTGCTGTGCTGTACTCATATGCTTCCACATCTGTCTCCCCCGCCGTAGCCGAGCTACATGGACCCACCTGCAAAGTAAAGATAAAGTAACCCCCGCGACTCGTACATTGTGGGCAGGCCCTCATCCAGCAGTGGATTGACAAAAGGGAAGTGCATGTGCACTCCTATGGGATATGATAACTTGCTGAACTCTCTTCCGACATCTCAAATTGTCTAGCTTTGAGACAGAGGAATATTATATACAGCAGAAGAAAGAAAATCACGTGCAAAAATGTGGAGGGCGAACGGAGTCTTTGGGGTGAGGTCCTAAACCATGAAATTTCACGGGCATTTTCTATCTGAACCTGCAGCTGAATAAAACTGTCAAAAGCATTCTCAAAGAAGCGTATTGGAGAACGATATACCGATCCCTATAATGCCCAGATACTGAAACGTTCATGCCTGGAGCTTCCTAGCAGCTGCTGTGTGTCTCGAACAGCGTGAAGTCCAATGCTAAAAGCAAATGCATTCTGCAGAACCCATGCCAGTCTGCCCCAAACAGAACAGACGATGTGTACGTGTGTCTGTGTATTTGCCACTGCTCTAGCGGACCGCCCTATGTATTACTAGGTGCGTAGTTTACATCCACTGTGGCTTTCCACTGTTGGATGAAGGCTTTCCCATGCCGTTTCAGTAATTAGGGTTTTTGGACAGTAACGTCACTGCACAGGTCGGCAAAGAGTTGGTGCAGAGGGGTGGTTGTGGGCGAGTTGGGCCAGCCCCGGTGCAGATTACCGCTGATCTTTTAAATGGCCTTGAATCAAGCTCAGGTCGCTGCTTCCACAGCAAAGAGCGTTTAAGACTGTGCCACTGCGCCCTCCCATCGCCGTATTTAAAATATAAAATAAAGCTACAGATACCGCCCGTGAAATTATTGCTCACATCACTGCACGGGAGAGCGTCACAACATGAGAGAGCGCTGCGAAAGGGCATTTGGCCTACTCTCCCGGGTCACAGCACTCGCGACCTACCGATCGACTGAGAATGCGGTGGACCCATGTATGCTGCGAAGTGGACACAGAGGCAGGGCCGATTTAACGAGCCTGCCCCTTCCGTCAGCTGCCGCGCCGGGCGATCAAATCAAACTGTGCGACCTCTGGACTGCAAGCTCAGTGTGCTAACCAGTAGGCCACGAGACGTGATGTGGCCATTACTCTAAGGGCCTGGAAATTGGAACAAGGAAAACACGTCTGTGCCAAAATCGCGAAAATGCTGTGGGCTTCAGTGGAAAAACAACGGGGGGAGCTCTCTGGAACACAAGCGGCGCATTCTGCTGCACCCTTGTAGACTTTCGCATGGCAGAGCGATGGAAAATAACGTGGCCAAGTTCACTCGAATGCATTGTAGATTCAGCTCACTTAAAGAATTATTCAAATGTGTTCCTTGCGTTTGTCTAAGTTTACCACCGTCCCCCCTTTTTGTTGTGTTCCAATCGAGGGACGCTGCCGTTGTTGTAAATGATGAGCACACCGGACGTGCAATCCAGAGGTCAGAGATTGATCTCCCTGCGCGGCATTTGAAATAATGGGGCACGTTTTTTGAAATTCTACCCCCCCCCCCCCCCACCCTTGCTGTGTCCACCGAGCGGGAGATAAAAAGGGTTCGCCAAAGTTGGTCGATCGTCAGGTCGCGTGGTGCGGGGAAGAGTGTGGGCACTCCCACCTCTTCCAAGACATCCGCTCGGTGCGGAAGCATTCGGTCAAAACACCCTCAAGAGGCGCTCTCTAGAGCTCCCTCTAATCGAGGCGCTTCTGCCGGCAGCGGAGTGAGCGAGGAACTTGCGGGGCTGCACCTTTAACCGTTCACGTCTTATTTAAATTGTGACGTCGACGTCATCGTGAGACGAATAATCCGTTGGGAAATTTCGCAGGCGTGGTAGTGAACAGTGCATCACCCCCCCAGCCCTATGTGTCATGAGAAGCAAAAGTGGTTGAACATTTCCTTTCCTGAAGAAACATTTTTCAATCACAGTTGCCAAACACAGGCCCCTAAAGCTTATGCTGCATTGTAGCCAGCAATAAAACATTTCAAGTGAACTCCTCCAGCGTTATCGGTGCCCCGAGAGACGACGTGCTTCCTGTTGCAGAGACAACTGGAGACTCGATATCGTACGAACAGGCGTTGTAATTTTCTAAGCTTGAAGATGTAGAGTTTGAGTGTTTTTTTTTTCTCTCTCGTAGGCCATGTTCTGCGGGCATTCCTCTATCTTCCGACACGCGACATAGCATACTCTAAAAGGGGACTGGCTAAACATTCCAAACAAGGACCATTGCTGGAGTCTAAAGAGTCGTTGAGAACTTCCTTGGCTAAACAATTAAGAAAAAAAATCAACAATGGAAATGTGTTCCTGTGCACGGATTATGTAACGGTTTTGCAACATACATTTTCCTTCGAAAGTAAAAAGTTATCAGGACGGAAGCTGGCGGGGTAAAATGCATTTTGCGCGTTTTGCAAAGAGTTTATTATTCTCAGTTTTGTTGTTTTTGTAATATTAAGTTTTTGGCCAAACCTTTAACCAATGCGGTTGGCAACACAACTTTATACCCCAGCTACAATACACCAACACACCAACACACCAGCACACCAGCACACCGACACACCAACACACCAGCACACCAACACACCGACACACCGACACACCAGCACACCGATACACCAGCACACCAACACACCAGCACACCAACACACTAACACACCAGCACACCAACACACCAACAAACTAACACACCAGCACACAAGCACACCAACACACCAGCACACCAACACACCAGCACACCAGCACACCAGCACACGAGCACACCAACACACCAACACACTAACACACCAGCACACCAACACACGAGCACACCAACACACCAGCACACCGGTGCGTCGGTGTGCTGTACTAGTTACAAATTGGCCACGTTCTGTTTACGTGACAACCCTTACTAGTTGGCTGTGTCGGGTGGTGGCGTGTTTTAACGACACATTTATACATTTACGCGATCTAAAATAAAACCTCTATTATGGAATATATTCGTCGCGAAAGCCTACTAGGTGATAAACTGGATAATTTTGACGATAATTAAAGTTCTCCTACCCCCCCTCCATGGACAGATGGACAGAGTTCATGCACAACCGCTTTCAACCTGAACCGGATCGCTCAAAACGAACCTCTTCCCTCAGCAGTACAGAAACTGCAGTCACGCGTTTTTCGCCACAGTACGGCCCCTGTAGTTTATTTGTTGTTGTTCGTTGTTGTTGCGCGTAAGCAATCTGCGACCGAGCTCGATTAGAAGGGCTCGTGATGAATTTGGGAGTTTCAGTCCTGCCCGGTCCCATTCATCACTGCTGTTGCATCTCAGCAGACGCACTATCTCCATTTCTCCCAGCGTCCTCTCTTTGACTTTTTCCAGGCATTTTTCCAAGTTGGCGGGAGGCCTCCTGCATTCATTTCCACGCTGTGGACGTCACAGCTTGCGGCAGTTGCGGTCACGTGAAGAGAGGGGGGGAAGGCAAAATAAAAATAAAAGTAACTATTTTTTTCGTTCACAAACTCAGAGTAACGTGTGTTCATCTCGTTTTATTTCGTTGTGTGCGTGCACTGCGTAGTAGAATTTGTAATTTATACGTTAATGATTATACGCGGCATCGTGTTCCCGTGCAATTTATGAAAAATGCTATGGGGAAATGTACGTTCTTGAGCAGAACTATCTTGGTACGCGGTTTGACGTGAATGTTTTAATTTTCAGAACTCAATGTGGATGGGTGTCTTGCTACATCGAAGGAACAGCGACAGATTGGCGGCAGTTTGCGGAAACCATCCAGAAGTGGATGGTTCTTGGCTGATGATGATGACCGTGATGACGAACGTAGTTGTTTTTGTTAATGTGAAATGAAGTTGTATGCATGACCCTTTTTGTCTTTGCATTTAGACTCCGAAGATATAATGTAGTACAGCACAGTTTGTGGAAAACAACATTTTAAATATTTACCGAGGGGACATCAATGTCTCTCCCAAATGTGTCTTGCTAAAAAAAATTATAAGCGTACATGGAATGTTAATTAGCGACCACTTTGTTTATAATTTTTATTATTTAGATGTATATATTTGCCACGTTTGTACCGTACCAAGTTGAGGCCTATCAAGCCTTCAACCACAGAAACAAAGCTAAGTCACGTGGGACGTGTCTAGCAATTATCAGGCATGTGTCATGCGTGTAACGACTTAATTCATATGTGAACGGAGGTGAATTGTAAAATTATATTGTTAGGGTCACGGAGAAGGGAATTTGTAAAATATAAATATATCATTATATGTACCGATTATTAACTTTGGAAAGTCTCTTTGCGTCTCAAACATTTTTAGGAGGATCGTACTTTGGAATGTTTGGCAAATTCAATTTATACTTTCCGTCCGAGTATTCCAGACTACTCAGTCAACCCACAAACACACGAGGAGGTGACACTCAGCAAAGCCATCTCCTGGCCACACCTCGCAGCCCCAGCTCCTGCAACACCTGGAAAACTGTACATAGCCACCCCATCCGAATACACGAGCAGCAAGCCCACTCGGCCTCACTGAACTTCCCAGATCTGACGAGAATCGGCCTTAGTTTTTCGCGAGCAAATCGGCCGGAATCGTGTCGTGGCTGCTTAGAAGACGGTGGCGAACGTTCGCCTGGAAAGTGGTCCCTGCGTTCTCGCGTGCTCGGCTGTGGCGGCCGTACCGCCCTCATTGCTGGCTCGGTCACGCAGAGCGCCCGGCGGTATTACTCTTGGGTGCACGTCGGGGTGCAGAAAACTCTCCCAAACGAACCCAACTCCTCCTCCTCCTCCTGCCACCACGTAACCCGCCCTGCCCGGCGGAAGCGATGAGCAAGCCCTCACGTTGTGCAGTTCTGCCACATTAACTCTCAATGGGCATGCGCCGCTGTGAGCCGGCTTGGCCTCGAGCAGGGATTGGCGCGAGCTTTAAGGACCGTGTCCTGCCCAACGCGTTCCGGGAGATCAGTTTAGACCAGGCCCGCAGCGTCGCGCAATCGCGCCATCGATGAACGATGCACCGCATCTTTGAAATCAAGTTCAGGGGGGTCAGTATTGGCGGTGCAGGTCTGGCAAGTGAGGAATTCCGTGTTGTAATTGATGCAGCCACAGGCATTTGTCTCTATACATCTTTCGTCCTTCCCTTTTAACTCTCATCTCGTATATGTCTATCCTGATCTGTCCTTCATGTCTCATCTAAATACATCTCTTATCATCTCTTTTATCTCAGATGCAGTATTCTGAATAGATTTGCCTCATTCCTCTCTCCAATTGCTTCTCCATGTGTCTATCAGCCCCGCCCACTTCTGCAAAGCACCGCCCACTCTCCCACGAGCCCCACTCACACCTCGAGTGATCCCCTGACTTTGATTTCGATTCCACCTTCTGATCACAGGTGCCACGTATTCCTCCACCAACGCTGCCCATTATATAGCAAAAGCCACCCTTTTATTATAATTACGGTAGACTCTCGATTATCCGCGTGCGGTTTATCCGATTTGCGGATGTACCACACACCTGAGATTTTTACGTACATTCATAACGTATTGATATTCCTTAAAGCCTAAATGAACAATCTAAAAACAGTTATACATTGTTATTCTCGGAAATGTCTATTAAAAGTCACGTGCTTAAACCGAACCAATATGTGATCTGCATATATTTACAACAGTGGGTGGAGTTTGATTGATTTTGATTGGCGTGGCTCTGCTATCCACGTAGTGGTCGGACTCTTCTGCACAGGAGCGGGAAAGTGTTATCACTTAACACGCGCGTCGATCGGTCGATCGGTAGTGTTCGTTCTAAATCGACTGCATTTTCTTAGCTTAAACATAATGCATACCTATATGCGTGTATTTCGGCATAGAGATCTGCGGAAATTTATATTGTTGAGTTATCCAAAATTTTAAATTATCCGCGGCCGTCCTCCCCATCATTAGCGTGGATAATCGAGAGTCTGCTGCATCATCATCATGCTGCTGGACACCGGGAGAGTCTGTTAATCCGGGACTGTGCCAGCCAGAATGGCCAGCAGGACCAGGACGTTTGATGGCTCCACCCATCTCCTCTGAGGTGCCAAACAGGATGCAGCTTTGGGGATCGCTTTACTGCTTGCCATGGTGATGAAAATTGGTGATGAGCTTAGGGCTGGATCCAGACCCCCCTTATTCGGAGCTCAAGTATCCAGCAAGCTGTTGCTTATGAGCCCTGCATGGAATTGGCAAGCGGGCAGGAGATAAGACAGAGCAAGAGGCGCAGGAGGCAGGGAGCTCAAGATAAGGCTCTGGCTTAGAGCCCAGGATGGTGACCTCAGAGCAAGCCTGCCTAAACTGTATGCAACACACACAGACACACGCCAACAATGGTGTAGTTTTAATTTACCCATCAAAGCGTCACGAGGGTTTCAGTTCTGGAAACGTGTTTAATTACCTGTGTCTATTTGCATGTGCGAGTGGAGCATCATTTGAAAGCCACGCGTATGTATATATCTATCCGTTGCTTATGAATGAAATGATTTAAAGAATCCTCACCTACCCCTCACCTTCTCTTCCCAGGGCAGAGCCCCAACCTCCTTCCCTTTCCCATGTCCCGTGAGCATCTTGCCTTGGGCTGTCGTCCGTGGAATATCTGTACCCCCCTCCTCTCAATGCTCGCTCTCTGCACCGGCCTCTTGTTCAATAATAAATACGTGAAACAAATAAAACTAATAACTGATATATTTAAGGAATAATGAGAGAAAAAAACGTCCAAAAAAACGATGCGCCACGAGGTCGACTGATGCCTCCGACACAACGGGCTCACCGGTGGCGCGGAAATCTCCCCGCGCTCCGCTCGTGGCCACTTTGCCACGTCTCGCCGGGTCCGGCTTCCAGAAGGATCACTCTCTCGGCGCTTGTGTGAACGCTAGCGCAGGTGGATAGATTGCGAGGGGCCACCAGCCGCGAGGAGCGGTGGCGCAGCGGTTAGCGCGCTGCGCTACGAACCCACCGACCAGAGTTCGATTCTCGCGCAGGGCCAACACTGGTGATGATTATCTTGAACCGGTTCTGTGCTTTCCCTAGGTCGACTCAGCCTCACATGAGAACCTGGTGCAGTGGTCTGTAAACGTCATCACTGGGGATACAAAGGCGGCCCGGGCGTTGTATTGGCCACCCACTCCCTCGTGTGCCGTGCCGGCCTTCATAGGTGCTGCTCGCTAACAGCACTTGCCCTACCAGCCTGTCAAAGGCTATATGGGGGATCTTTGTCTTTGGGGCCACCCATCCCCTCGTGTACCGTGCCAGGCTTCAATAGGTGCTCGTGAACAGCACTTGCCCTACCAGCCTGTCAAAGGCTATATGGGGGATCTTTGTCTTTGGGGCCACCCATCCCCTCGTGTACCGTGCCAGGCTTCAATAGGTGCTCGTGAACAGCACTTGCCCTACCAGCCTGTCAAAGGCTATATGGGGGATCTTTGTCTTTGGGGTCTAAGCCCCGTTGGCCCGAAGCCATCCACCGCATACGCGTCCCGTTCCTTCCCAGCCCACGGCCCTCTCCGTTGCTACGGGGAGCGGTGTTCAAGGCGGTGATCTTAATAGATGGTTATTTATAACAATCAACATAGGCACCGGCCAGGGCAGAGCGTTCAAATGTAAACATGTTACAGTGTTGTGATTTTCCACCGTGTATTTTAAACACGGTGGCTGGGGGCGGGCTGGGGTGGGGGTTGGTCGAAGTTTGAAATAAGCAAGCGACATCACAACAGGCGCACACATCTCTGAGGCTGCTCCTCGACTCACTCGGCTCGGGCCAGGAGAAAGCCGGCGACGTGACGTGATCGAGGGCAGGATGTGAGCCTGACTCAGTTCAGTTCCATGAAGAATCTCCCACGACGTGGTGCAGCAGCAGCAGCGGCAGCAGCAACAACAACAAGGACAAACTAAAAACCCTTGGACTTCTTGCTGAACGGCACGCGGTATAACCTGAAAACACAGCCCGGCGAAGGAACGTTGCAGTCACGCATGTTTCTCACCGTGGTGGTGATGACCACCAGGTGCGAGGTTAAATCGTCTTGCTGTGCATTGGAGCCACTCATGGTCACACTTACTAAGACAAAGATCCCCCGTATAGCCTGTAACGGACCGTTGCTGTTAGGGGACGCCTATGAAGGCTGGCACGGTACACGAGGGGATGGGTGGCCCCAAAGATAAAGATCCCCCGTATAGCCTTTGACGGGCTGTTTAGGCCAAGTCCTTTTAGAGAGTAGCACATATGAAGGCCGGCACGGCACACGAGGGGGTGGGTGGCCAACACCACGCTCAGTCGCCTTTGTCTCCCCAGTGGCGCTAGGTTCTCATTAGAGGCTGAGTCTATCTAGGGGAGGCCCAGGACCGGATCGGATATCGTCACTGGTGTTGGCCTGCAGAGGGAATCCAACTCGACACACGCGCGCATAGACACCAGCACTGTCGCACGATATCCAGATGCTCGTTGGGCATCGATCGCTCCGTGACGATGTTTTTTGGGGAATTGGCCCAACTTCTGTCGCGTAGAAATTAACCATCCAATGATCTGTTATAAACAAGGATCGTTGCCCGAAACGTCGCCTGTTATACAATCTCTCCTCTGCAGGGCAGTGTTATTCCTGCTGCTCGGGCCTGTGCACCACCGCCAATGTAAATGTAACGGTTTATTTGTGTGATGTTCCACACATCAGTATAACAGAAAACGGTTTAGAACTATTAATGAAAACAAAACACAGTGGTACAAATGGGGAGGGGGGGGGGGGGAGCGGAGTGGGTGGTGTTGTGACTCGTTGTAGACCGAGTTACCTAGGGGAGGGCCGGACCAGGCTCCGATCCCAAATTCCGCGCGGTCTGTGCAAGGTTCAGGATCAAAGCGCAGTTGCGCCTGACCGCCGAGACAGCGTCTCGCATGCAAGCGCAGACACGTACGAGAAAATATATATACAGATATCCTTCAAAATTCACACACACACAGAATGGATTAAGAAACATTGAACCGTTACTGCCAAAATCTTTCAATGTTAATGACAAGCTCAGGGATTTATTTTTTCATCGCCGCCCCCTTCGTTTCGATCATGAGAGAGAGAGAGGTGGGGGGGGGGAAATCACGCGGCTAAAATGACTCGGGGTGGTCGTGACACTTGCCCCCTCGCCCCACCGTCGTTTTGGGAACATTCTCGGGTTGCCGCCGTGTGACGTACGCGGCAGAGGCCTCTCGCCTTTGGGCCCTCTACGTTCCAAGGAGCGATTCCCCGTCCCGGGGAGGAAGATCTTTGCGCGGCAGTGCGCTTGTGATCCGGTGAGCCTTTACGGGCGTGGTTTTTTTTTTTCTGGCCACACCACCCCCTCGTGCGCCGCGCCGGCCTTCGTAGGTGCTTGCTAACAGCACTTGCCCCAACAGTCTGTTAAGGTATATGTGTTGTGGAGCCTTTGATGCACGTCAAGCAGATTCATCTCGCACCCCATCGCGCACAGTCACAAACTTCCATCACCTTGTTGATGTGTGGCTAGATAAACCCAGTAAATAACTTTTACAAAAAAGAGCGTAAACAAAATAGCGTGCGGACAAGTGAAGATAACTGCTGAAGCTTCTCCGCTTGTCATTCAGCACTGGCCCATTTTGATGGCAATTACTCTTCGCCTGCCACCTCTCCTGTGCTCACTGTGTGCGTGTCGTGGGTGGCCAGGACGTGGCACGGCGGCTGTGCGAGTGCAATGCAGCGATCCTCACCCTCCCGAGTGCAGCGGCAGTCGCTGGCTCATTCGGGGGCCCGAAGCAGACATGTTTTTGTTTCCTCCCCCCCCCTCCCCTCCCCACCTTGATGTACAAGCTCCCGAGTGAGATTAGAGCAGAGACGTAGCACAAGAGACAGCAAGGGAGTGAGACGAGAGCGATGTAGACGAGAGGCAGAGATGGAGCGAGATGAGAATGGAGAACATACAGACGCGAGACAGATATTTAGTTTAAATTCGAGCTGATGTTTGGTTCCCCCCCCAACCCCCCCAGTGTTTTCATTAATCTAGGGCCACTTCATCTGCTTCAGCCTCTCTGACTTTAACTCAGTGTGCTTACGCTTCGTGTCACTGCTACTGTCGGTCCGATATCATGAAGACGTTAGGGATGCTGTGCTTCATTGGACGTTGTGAAAGTCGTTTTTACTCTGGATCCTCACGTCGGAATTCCTTCAGGCCTTTTGCACTGCCAAACACCTCCTCCTCCTCCCTCCCTCCCTTTAAAATCCAAGCTCCAGCGTTCACGCTTCTTCTCTCCCGAGGACTTACCGTCTCTCTTTTGATGACGTGTGTTCATTTGTATCTTGCTCTCTCCCTGAAGTGTCGAGTTGGGATGTTCAGTCGTCAAGTAATCGTTTGCCAATTATCCGTTTCGATTGCTCGATTCAACCGGATAACGCAAAAAAGACACGTCTCCCCTCTCTTCCCGCATGTGCCGCTGTGGGGAGGTGATGGGGCGCGGCTTGGTGACATTGGCATCTTAGTCGGCTGCAGGGGGCTTCCCACCTTCGGGAGCCAGAATGTCACGGTGGCAACCACCATATATTTATACTCTTTGGTTCTTTCGGTAAAGTCACGTAGGTAGAAAAATAAGATAAAATAAAAAAGTGATATATTTTTTCTTTTTTTCTTTCCTCTGCTTAAAATAAAATGTAAAACATAAGATATTTTATATATACATTTTTTCTTTCTACCTACGTGACTTTACCGAAAGAACCAAAGAGTATGGATTCCTGCAGTCACGAAAGCTTCAAATCAACATCATATATTTTTAAAAAACATATTTTTATTTGATATTTTTTTGTTTGCTGTACACAAGAACAAAGGCCCACTGCGGAACGTTCGGAGACAAAAACAACGGCACGCGAATATCCCGCAGGGCCCAGGCAGCCACCAATTTTAAAGCGCGTCTGAGTCATTGACCATGGGGGAAAAAAAGCAAGCGGATTTCGATTTTTTAAGTTGCGTAATTAGCTGAATGAAGACGTTTAATTGGAGCGAGGACTTTTAGTTTATACCGATGGTTAAGCAATTGCCTTCAAAATCAGTTTGTACCGTTCCCGCACTCTCCTCTTTGTTTTCCTCTTGGCCCCGTAGCGCTCCACTCCTCGTTCTCACAATTTGACTTGATACCCACGTCCCCTACATCAATTGTCCAACGTCTTGGAATGAGGCCACACTTTAGATAGATAAGGTGCAGCCCTTGAGTTTATGACGCCACTGCCGGCAGAATGGCCTCCACTCGAGGGAGCTCTAAAGAGCCCCTCACTGAGAGTACTTGGTCTACTCTTCCACACTAGCCAGACATCTTGGAAGTGGTTGGAGCAATCACATTTTACCGCACCGCACGTAACCTGCTCATCGACGAACCGAGGCAGAAGGAATTGAGAGACCTGTACCCATTGTTTCAAATGCCGTGCCGGGAGATCGAATCGGCGACCTCTGGAGTGCAAGTCCAGTGACCTGAGCATTACACCACGGGCAGCATCCATCTCACTGTACAAGCAACAAACACAATAAAGTCCTCTCCCCTTTCTCGCCCCAACTCATCTGGTAGAGCAGCCTGGTTGCATAACCTGATTTATCGGCGAGAAAGTGGCACTTTCCCTAATAAAGTAAGGTTTGCTCGTTGCAGCACAGATTTAAGTCGGTCCCCCTTACCCACTGGGCACCGAGTGGTTTTAAACATAATTTTCTCAGAATTTGTAAAAAAAAAAAAACTCCGATGAATTTGTTCAAAAAGTCTGCTGGCATTGGGCATCTGTGCTCAACAGAAACCAAAATGTTTACCGTGCCAGAGGCTTTTGCAACGTCGAGTTTCACTTTTGCAAAGGGTGGACATTGGGCCATTCGCCAGCCTGGCCACCGACCTGACCAGTGCCCTTCCTGGCCAGAGCCATGGCCAGCGAGGACGGGCTGCTTTTGAATCAACAAGCTGCAAGCGGGGCTTGTTATTGGGCTGTTAATGACAAGACGGCTCTGTTATTTTCTACATTAGCAGTGCAGTCTTTCTGCCAACTTGTGTGGCAAATATGTATTTTTTTCCTCATTTTGATTACACCGTTTTTTTACGTAAATGTTAAAGTGAATGAATGTATTTTGGTAATTTCATTCAATTCTTAGTGATAATGGAATTGGTTATAATGTAGTGGTTCATCCCTCAGGCTTATAGAGGCAGGGTTCCACGTGCTTGCCCGGGGGAAAATTGGTGTGAGTTTAGTCTCTCAAGTGACCAGATTCAGGGCCTGAAGTGTAGATGAGTCACAAATGACTGCACCCGAAGACCAATATTACATTTCTGTGGCTGGTCCCACCTGAAGACGGAAGCTTGCGTTGCCTCCGAAACGTCGTGTTTTAATTGTTTATTTTATTTTATTTTAATTTGTTTTACCTACGTGACTTTACCGAATAAAACCAAAGAGTATGAATCCTTGCAGTCACGAAAGCTTCAAAACTTGAATATTACATTTGTAGTTTCACTTATTTTGTCTACCTTACAGCTCCGAGACTTAAAACAAACACGCATTGCAGGGCATATACAAAGTGTGCCCATAGTGTGAATTTGAGAAAATGTCTATTGAGATTATTTTAGAAGTTGTTTTCTTCTGCGGCCGTTCTCTGACATAGGGTGATGCATGTCGAGCTGTAGAGCTCCGGACATTTATTTATTATTCTCGGATATAATGCAAATTGCATGAGTGGTAAAGTTACAGGTTCTGCAATTTTCTTCCCCATGTCAATGCTGACAGAAGGGTCTCCACTAAAATGGAGCTTCAGAGGGTATTTGGCCTACTCTTACATCCTGACCAGAAGTCTTTGGAAAAGGTGGGAACTTTCCTGCCCCACACGATACCTGCCCGTTGACTCGATGTGTACCGAGGAGGGGTTGTGGAAGAACTTGCCCCACTGATTCAAACGGTCGCATCAGGCGATTGTAAATCATATGGGTGTGTGTCAACCATTGCACCGTGGGAGCCACCTAACATTATTGGAATATACAATAATTATGGGGGGGGGGGGGGGGGGCGGGGGAAATTAAAGATACCATTGCAAATGTCAAGGTCACAAGGTGCCTGTAAACAAAACCCATAATTTAAAATGTTTGTTTTCATAAAATGTTAACAAGCGACCGAGTATGTGCGTGGGTTATGCTGTTTGCTCTGAAGTTGAAATGGGAAAGATAATGTTCAAAAACAACTGTTTGAATGTATGCCCTTTTAATGTGGCTAATCGCGATAAATGCGCTGTTTATGTTTTGCAACGGGCTTCATTTCCGCGCAACGCTGGAGAGAAATTGTATGAAATGACATGCACTGTATGAAATGCCTGACTAAAGTAAACACTGGGAAATGGTTCGCTTCAAAGCCGCGAGTGTTTGCCGAGCACGTCACGGCCGCTACCTTGCCATCGCTTTGACCTTCGCGTGACCTTTCTTGACTGTCGAAGATGAAATTTCATCTTGTCCGTGTCTTCTGTACGTCGCCCGTTTGTGGGCTGTCTCCGTCGGTCTCTCCTCTGGCGAGCCGCAGGAATTAGCGCACAGAAAAAAAAACACTTGGCATTGGCAAAGATTGTATTTCGTCTAGACAGGTTATTAGCAGAGCCTGGAAGGCCGAGCTGTTCCGGTTTTGGCAGAGAGACGGATTATCGCCCAGTGCATAGGAAATCGTGCAATTTTATATATATAAAAAAGACAAACCCCATATATAAATGCAGCACCACGTAAATTACTCGTTGATGTTTGATAAGGTGAAAGATTAATATAAAACTTACCTATATCTCAGAGGCGACTTAGCATTAAAAAAAATGCAACCATAGTGAAATTAGTTTCACTTTTCCGGTCAAAGGTAGTTTTATATGTTGCATGCGTGCTCATCTCCTATGTACAGCCGTGAACCAGCATGGCATTTCCACATGCCTATGGCGGGGGACAGATCAATCCACGAGATTACCTCGACAAGTTTTCAAGAACGCCGGTACTCATTTCATAAACTGTGCAGCTGGGCTTGACTCTTGACCTGGATTTTAATTGGCCTGGATTTTAATTGACCTGGATTTTAATTGACCTGGATTTTAATTGACCTGGATTTTAATGAGCTATTTTAATTTTTTGATATACAAAAGTCGCCGGTTTGATTTCCTGGCGGGACAGTTGAAGCAATGGGGGGAAATATCTTCAATCCCCACCCCCCCCCTCCGAGTGTCCACGCAGCAGTGTCAACGCGTACACCATCGTTAGCTGGTCGACAAGTGACGTGTGGTGTGGTGGGATAAAATATGGGTACGCTGACCTCTTCCAAGATATCCGACTGGCGTGGAAGAGTAGGCCAAAATACACTTTTAGAGGCGCTCGTTAGACCGTCCATCACTCCCAGCAGTGACAGAAGAATGAAATTGCAGGGCGGCACTTTAGAATGAGCCACTTTTAAATTATCAGGAGCACTCGTGACCCAGGCACAGCCAGTATGAGCTACGTATGTGAACATTCGGAAAATGTTTACACGGTTATAAAAAAATTGTGCTGTGCGGGGAGGTTTGCCAACTGTCTGAGTTTGACCTTGGACAGTAAGGAAATGTGCCATCTGTGTTGGGAGTGGGGAGGGGGGTGCAGGATTTGATTTGTCCCGATTATCTCTCAGTGGTATTGTGTTGAACTTCATCGCGGTGTGCTGCGCAGTTTTGACAATCGACCTCGCGCGTGGCTGATAATAACAATAAGCCCGGGGTTTGTCCCGCAGGCAAGGTGATGGGGCCTCGTTTTGTGGGCGAGCTCGCGGAACGCGCAGTGGAGCAGCGCCCTGCAGCACTCACTTCGCTTGGCGAATGCTGAGGCAGCGGGGGGTCTCAAGAGGGAATGCTCTGCGCAGGCCCCCCACCCCCCCCCCTGTGTAGACCTTCGCTTGCCCCGCACCCGACTCGGCCCAATCTTTCTTCGCCCATTTTTTGGGGAGAGCAGCAGGGGACGTTAAAAAAAAAAAACACGCGAACAAGGTGGGAGCCAAAAGGGCCTCCCGTGGCCAAGGGATATATTTCATAACTGCAGCATTTTAATCCACTTAGCTCCGTGTTCGCGTGGAGGGTTTAAGGCGCGAGGGTTTGAGCCGACAATGGTTTGTACTTTATGGAGCACGGTGCACAAATTGTGCCACCCCGCGTGCGCACTGTGGCTCAGTGTTTGTTCACTGATTGAAGATCGAAACTAATCGCTCAAGAGTACAAAAGTACTAATCGGGGGTTTAGCTTTGGCCGATTTTAAATGAGTGGAGAGATACACGCACCGAATGGCACGTACAACAAAATATATCGTTTCATGCAAGTTACTGAGTACGCAAATTATCCGCTTAATGTTATATTTGGGACAATGAAAAATGTATAAGCTAGACAGAAAAATGCGAGAATCAATCCAAAAAGAGATTGGAAAAAAAACCAAGACGAGTATTCATTTACTCTTGAGTCAAATCTCCGGGGGAGGTGGAAAATAATTTGCACTCCTCGTGGCCAACATATTTATATTTCCACAATAAAGTCCATGCTTTAATTCTATTATGTAACAAAACAAATAAGCAGACAACATGTCTCCTTGATGAAAAAAAACATATATATTTAGTTTGCGCGCGGCTGCAATTGACTTTGCTCAGTGGGAGTTAGCCACTGAGGGCGTGATAGATTTCCCTTTTCTCATTCCTGTTGCTCATGTGTTCCCCGGCACCGTTCCGTCGTAACATGCACTGGTGCCTACTTTGTTGAGGCCGACATTGCCACAGAAAATTAAGATTGAGTGAATGATATCTGTCTCTCGACCTAAAAATAAAAAAAAAATTAACAGCCCATCAGCTCCAAGGCCTTCTGGGAGTGAATAATGCCAGCAGCATTGCATCAGCATTCTATCTATCTATTTCATTATTTATATTCGTTGCGTCGTAAGATACATTGTTGCGAAGGATCTATTGCTGCGTATGATCTAATCGTTGTCTACACGAATTACGAGCACAATGAACAAAACAAATGTGTCAATAACATTGCCTTAAATATATATTAAAAACGGTGACTTTGCGGGCAACATTGTTTGAGATCTTTTGTGAAAGATCATCTTAATAGCTAAGGGTAAAGTTTTTGTTCAAGTTTTCTCTGTACAATTAAAATTCACACGGCGTGGTGTTTTTTTTGTTGTCGTCGTAAAATGTGCCTCAGAGTTGAAGAGGTTATGAGAAATAACGAGAAGTAATTTTGTGACAAAGCCTGAGCGTTTATGCGACCGTTGTTTTGGCAACTCAGCCGGGATGGAATTCAGACTTCAAAGTCCTGGGCCCTGTGTAATGTGGTCGGGGTAGTCTCTTGTTTTGGCCATCAAGCCATGCATGTGGCCCACGCCACTCGTTTACTTGCAGTGAATTGTACTTGGCAGCGTTTAAAAAAAAAGGAGCAGGGGTCTGTTATGAATCGCATTTCTGAACTGTTAGAGTCGAACGCGGGGAAGAAATTTGAATAAGGCAGCAGTAGTTTAAGTTAACAGCTGTTTTTATTAAACAGGCTCTCGCTCAGAAGACAAGGGCAGGCAGCTTGGACCATATTCAAGAATGGGGTGGAAAGAAAATCACATGCACACGCGTAGACTAAGGTCCCCCGTACAGACTTAACAGACTGTAGGGGCAAGTGCTGTTAGTGAGCACCTATGAAGGCCGGCACGGCACTCGAGGGGGTTGGTGGCCGGGACCACGCCCGGCCGCCTTTGTCCCCACAGCGGTGATGTTTACACACCGCATCAGGGACTCATTTGAGGCCGAGTCGACCTAGGGGAGGCCCGGGACCGGTTCAGATAATCGTCACCGGTGTTGGCCGTGAGCGGGAATTGAACTTGGGTGGCCGGGTTCGTGGGGCGGCACGCCACCGCTACCCAACCATGCACACACACACACGCACGCGCGCACCCGAACATACGCGCACCCACAATGAAAACTTTTTTTAAAAGGAAGCATTGGCGAGCGGCGCGCAAAAAAAACGTACAAAAGCATACACAGAGACCCTCGAGACAAACACAGGCCGATTCAGGAGCTCACAAAGTACACACGGAAAGAGCGATAGGTGATTTTGAGCGGGACAAAAACTAAATACTGTACAAGGATTTCGTGTTGCTTTAGAGAACCATACCGTACAAAATCTCTACAAAAACACGTGTTTTTAAAAAAAAAAACCTCTCGGAATATTTTACAGAAAAATTATTAGAATATATGCAACAAAACAAAAACGTGCTTGCTTTTTTTTGGCCTTCAAAAATCCACAACGGATCGTCGTCTTGTTAAAAGAACACCCTCAGTTGGGCCATGATTTATAAATAACACACCGTCCTTTAAAAAAAAAAAACATTTAGACAAGGAGTTGCAGAAAAGCACACACAATGCACAGAAACTTCCTTCAAGCATCCGTACCTCACAAAAGTGCAATGTGTATAGTTTATATTCAATAAAAAAAAAACATTTTATTGGGTGTACACAACCAACCAATTATTTCTCAATTTTCCGTCTCCCAACCCCCCCCCCCCCCCATATTAAAATGGCCAAATTCAACTCCCCCCCCCACCCCCCCCCACAGCCTCACAGGCATTTTAGATGACCTGCGGCAAGTCTGCTATACATATGCCAGATTTCTTGACGTTTGCATGATCGTTATGGCAACCTTACCAGCTTACCAATACAAACTTGCTTGTGCTCGTGAAATAGAAACTGCACACACAAGATGGGCAACACCGAGTCAATATCAGACTCCACGCATTTGGTGCGAGGGCTCTACTTTTACTTCATTCACCTCCCTAAAAAGGCCCCGGGGTTTTGTACCAATATTGCATAAGCTCATGCTATAGCGCGCGGCTCTCCATAAAAGGGAGCAAGAAAGTCCGATTATTGTTTAGAACATGTGCTTGCACTTACTGCTCGACGCTGTATGTAAACTAACCAAAAATAGCACGTGCTTGAAACGTAACACTGCACGACAAAATGTTTCCGAAACGAAATCAGGTCGTCCGTGCGTCAATATTTTGTATCCATGAAAAGTTCACTATTTTGTCACTATTTCATTATATTAAGTTACACGCACGCATTGCAATGACGTAGGATCATATCCGTACATAATTTCTCAAAATCTGGACACTGTTTTGCCACCCACAATTAACTTTGCCAATAACCGAGAGATACTCGCAAAGGGAGTGAAATCTTAGAATGTTTGGCTAATGATCTTCAGATGGCCATGGGTTCTTTCTCTGATGCTGTAAACTCCCTCTGCACTTGTGTGCACGCACTCACCTTTTAAACTCTAAACACCAGTGTGTCGATGCTTCAGGTAAACCTACTAAAGAATGCCCCATAAGCTTTCCCTAACATTGGCCTGTGCAACATTTAAACTGTCACGGTTTCCTCAATCGAGTGATTGCGTCTGATTTAAATCGCACGAGGAGACAGCCAATGTAAGCATCGTAAAGGTCAGAGATGGAGTCATGGAAAGTATATTTTTTCGGGTTTTCATCAAAACTATATACACAAGTCCTATGTTTAACATCGGAACATACTTTTCAACAAATCCAACCCAAAGGTTTGAACACCATAATGCCAAAAACTTCCTTATATGACAAGAAGTACAACGACGACGTCCTCTCTTCCTGCTCTCAGCACAAAGCGACGAACGTGACCTCTTCAGCGTAGCCGACGAGCAATCGTCCCAGCTTCGGAAATTCCATTGTACAAAAAAGTGGCATCGGGCCGAGTCTCATCGCGTGCAGTCTCTCCTCGCACGGCCAACCTCAGAACGACGATCCCATCTTGCCTTTGGAGGTGAGCGCCTGCTTGAAGCGCCTTTTGAGGTCCTGCATGTTTGGCGACTTTGGCCGCGGGATGACGAGGCTGGCTTTCCTCTTCTCGCCGCCGGTGCCGCCGCCGGCGCCATTGCGGGCACCGTTCCCGGCCGCCTGCGCCTTGCACACCTCGCGGAAGAGTCCCAGGAAGGCCTCGGCGACGCCGTGGCAGCTGTCGGCGGCCGAGGCCTCTCGGTAGAACGCGCAGCCCAGCTCGTTGGCGAGGTGCCAGCCCTCCGACGCGTCCACCTGCCGGGCGTGCAGGAGGTCCGTCTTGTTGCCCACGACCGCCACGACGGGGCCCTGCGGGAGGCCCGTGCCGGGCGAGGGCGTCACGGCGGCGGGCTGGCCCCGTGCGTGGCAGATGCACTCGTAGAGGCGGCGGATGTGGCGGAAGCTCTGGCGGTCCGTGACGGAGAAGGCCAGCACGAACGCGTCGGCCCAGAGGAAGGAGCGCGACACAACCTCGTGGCAGCAAAGCGTGTCGCCGATGACCTGCACGTCGGGGGGCGGGGGTGGACGCAGGGGCCACGTAAACACCGAGGTTTCGACCTCCCCCCTCCCCCCCCTACCAGGCACAAACAGGAAAGCCGATGTGGGAGGCGAACGTCCATTAAGTTTAATGAGGGCCCAACAAATAACCCCCACGTGTATTTAGTGTGCGGTGTTGCCGTTACTATACTAATGGGTGGATACCAATTGAAGGAAAAGGGAGCAGAGGAAAGCAGCAGAAGAGATGGAAGCAGCGAGACAAAATCTGAGAATTCGGAGGCCTCCATTGGACACGAATAACTTGAGGAAAGGGAGGAATCGAAGAAAATGAGTGAGGCTTTTTCCCAGCCAGTGGGAAGACACAGGCGAACAACAACAATGAAAAGAACGTGCGGTGCCATCCTGCATTGGACGAGCTATCGGCAGTGAAGCCTGCACTGAGACCCATGAGCCTGACAGGGGGTCCAGGTGTAGGACTACAACGTGGGCCTACAAAGCTCGCACGGTTGGTTACGTAGGGTGCGAAAAACAGGTTCAACATCCCATAATAGAGAAGTTTTTTGGGTTAGATTGTGTAAATGTAAATGCGTCGTTAGACCAGCCACCACCTGACAGCCAACAAGTAAGGTTTGTCAAGTAAAACAGAACATACCAATTTGTTACTAGTATAGCACACCGGTTTGTTGGAGATTAAAACCACAACATGGATTACTAATTGGAAACCTTACTGATTGGCTGTGTCGAGTGGTGGCGGGTTTAACGACACATTTATATTTACGCCATCCAACCCACACACCTATTATGGATAATATTGGTCGCGAAAGCCTTTGTGTTAAACTAATTTCAACATGCGTATGTGCATTAGACAGGGGCCCAACTAAATTCATTGCACAAGGGCCCATGCTAACCACCATATGCTACTGCCATACTGCGCACGATTTGCTTATTAGGGTATTGATATTTGTTTATCGTAGTTTCGTGATTGGAATAAACACCATCACTATACATGGCAAACAAGCTGGGGCCCGCCACATTTTAGCAAGTGAGACATTTTAACCACAGCAAAGGACATCACAGCGTACTTTCCAACCCTATCCATATAGGCAATCGGCTGTT
This sequence comes from Petromyzon marinus, assembly GCF_048934315.1. Taxonomy (NCBI): domain Eukaryota; kingdom Metazoa; phylum Chordata; class Hyperoartia; order Petromyzontiformes; family Petromyzontidae; genus Petromyzon; species Petromyzon marinus. The sequence continues at coordinate 2,944,774 of NC_133684.1, read as the reverse complement.
GTCCTTTGAACCCCTTTTGCCGCTGACAATTAAAAAAAATGCATATATAATTGATTAAATTATTATTTTTATGATTAGATTTGAGAATCGGCGTGTGGAAAATTGGACGGGGGGGGGGGTGTAAATATCTGCAGCCTACCGCTAAAATGGACAGGGTTGAGAAGTCTGTCGTTGTCATCGTGAGTCTGAAGCTTGCCGGTTGCTGTCGACTGGCAACGATGACAATATCTTTGCTGCAGTCACAACATTCTGCTTGTTAAGACACGAGGACGCTGCTGCGCCCTCCGCTTGCTATACCACGAGCGTTTTCCCCGGCGTGTATTTCTTCCACAAATACACATTGATATTGGTTTATCGTAGTTTTACGATGGGAATAAACACCATAGACGCACACTCGACAACCAGACGGGTGTGGGGGGGGGGTGCAATATATCCGGTACAATGAACGGCTGGCTGACTGCACTCATCGTTCCAGAACATCGGCTTCGTCTTCGCTTTACTGGACATATTTTTCGTTTTATATATATAAGCGTTGCAGGACATACGTTAATTTTACGACCTGAATATGTACAGCTGATACATTGAGCCATCGTCGCTGCGTTGTACGAGCACCGTTACGTTGTTCGCACAGCTTCGACGTCACCGAACCAAAAAAAACCAGGCACTGCCAACGAAATCTCCCCCCACCCACCATTTTTCTACCACAGTTGGCGAGCGGCAGGCTCCAACTGCATCCTTGCGCTTGCGTAAGAAGCTAGGCCCCGACATCTAACAACGTCGCTACATCCCATCGCCTTTACCTTCGAAGCCTCGATAACCCCGATCTGTGCACAATGCGCGCCATTCACACGCTGCGACCGGGGTTAAAATTTGGTTGACCGTGTCGTGCGCCCAGCTCTGAGCAACTCTATTGGACCCCGCCTGTATGCCCTTGTCACCCGGTGTCCATTTACTCGTTCAGTAACTTTGAGCAAGCCTATGGACAAATCGTCCGGAACGCCGCCACATCTCGTCGAATTTCAGAAGCTGAGCAGCGTGGGTTGAGGCTGGCGATTTACTTGGATGGGTGACAAACGTGGACACACACGTTGGAATTGAGCTGCAGCGCTGTGAGTTGGGCAGCATAGGGAGGTGCAACAAAAAAAAAACTGCTGTACTGTATGTCTATGTTCCCGTGTCTATGCTACCCCCACCTCCGCTAACCCGCACTGTGCGGTATGTTGAAGTATGGTCGGATGATCCCCATAGCCGGCATGGTGTGGAGAGAACCTCATCCAAAAGTGGATTGACAAAAGGGCTAAACAAGAGTGGCTGGTATTATAAGAGAGAAGTGTTGTTCAGGTCACAATGCCACATCTTAATGAAGCACTTCGTAAAGATTGTGTGTCTGTTATTAAATTAATGCCTGCCTCTATGCCTGTGCTCACTCCTTTGATTCGCGCCAACAAAAACACCTCCCGATGTTTTGCTGGTTTTCAAATTAATTTGCATGCAAAATTAATTTCCTTTTTGCGTGTCAGAAGAGCACTAGGCCTGCCAATGAAAGAATATTGTGATTTTAAATCATAACCTACTGAAACACTGGTGCCTGTCACAGGAACGTGGAGTTTTCAGAATGGAATATAGGGAGGGCAGTGTCCAAGTTTCATTTCCACGTTTGGGCACGGGGCGCATGTTTACTTTTTTCTTCTTTCAGAAACTGCTGAGCACGATATAAAATGTACTTTACAGGAAGGTGTGTATGGCTTGGATGGCAGCCCTATAAATATGCTGGCCCAGTGTGCGATGTTCTGTAAAAGAGGGGGTTGGGCGGGGGGGGGGGCCTCATCGGCCCTAGGCTGTGCACAGCTAAAGTATTGTCCAACCCAACAACGCGCTTTGTTTCAGTTGCAAGCTAAGCCGCCGCTGCATTGCGGCGTTGGCCGCGGTCAAACAGAGCCCTTCTTTGTTTCCGACGCAGCAGCCGGTCCCGTCTGTCCGCGGCCAGGTGTGCGGGACTTTCTGCCGGAGGTTAAAGTCAGAATTTGCAATCTGCGCATAAATAAATGGGCTCTCTGTAAGAGGCCATTAACGCTTGCCAATCGTATCAACTTAGCGCGGGGGGGGGAGGGGGAGGGTGGGGAAATGTCCCAAATTGCTGCCCATAACAAACTTTTCAAACGGGCCCCACCGCGCAGATTTCCGCGGTGGTGCTGCGCGGATCTCTCCGGCGTGTCGGTTGGGGGTCACGCGCCGCGTGATGGTCTGCGCGACGCCCGGCGTTTTTGCCCCGACCTCGATTCGGTTCGCAAAGAAGCTGTAGCGCAGGGGAGCGTCTTTGAGGACGAGATTTGGGAGCGAACCGTCGGACGTCGCGCCGAAACAACACGCAGTACCAACCCTGAAATGCGTCGGAGAGTTGCTTTTATTTTTAAAGGTATATACCAGGGGTCAGCAACCTGCGGACCCGGAGTCGCGTACACCTCTTTAAGGACTGCTTCGTGACCATGATGTATTCATGACCACCGTCTCAAATTCACCACGGGCATCGCGGCTCTTGAAATATTGAGTTATTTTTTTTTTACCAAATTCGAAAAGAAATGGCTCTTCTTGTTATTGTGGTCGCCGCCCCTTACTATATACGATGACACTGAAATTGTCCGGGATGCGTGTTCGTGTCCGTACCTGGACTCCAGGCGTGTCCTGCATCTGCAGCAGAAGCTGCTCTCCATCCACTTGTACGTGCCTTGTGTAAAGGTTACCTTTGGGAGTGAACGACAAAAAGGGCCAATGAGCATCTTTGTACCTGGGTCAATCGCCACACAGCCAGCCATCTATCTCAAAATCAACGGAGTAAAATGTACCAATAGGTTCTGGAAGACATCGTGAAACATGCATCGATCCATTGTGAAATGAGAACTAAGTGAGAGTTTGCGTTTAGCCGCTACGCTGCTTTATTGTGACCTGTTGTATGTGTTGGATCTTGAATACTGGTTTTGAATTGTGAATGTATACAAGAGCACGTGTTATTCCGTAGCTTTGTGACCTGAGTCTCCCTTGAAATTTGGACTTATGTTCTCGTTGAGCTCTGACCTGGTTAAATAAAGATTTGATGATCATGCCGTGGACAGAGTGTGACTAATGGTGATGAAATTCTCGCACATTAATCTCCGCTGTCAGGCCCAGCATGTAAAAAAAAAGTGGCTTTAAACAATCGTACGCTATCACTGAGCTACGATATCAACGCTGCGACGAGAATGGCAAGAATGCTGTGGTAAGCGTCATGGGGGTAAGTCGACAAACTCTCCAACTCTTGCAACCGCGAAGGTAAAAGCCAGGCCTGAGGAGCGTGCATCAGTTGGTCAGGTCCTCCTCTGTCCATTCATTCACTCTCTAGCCCAACGATGTTGTCACCATTGTGCTATCGACTTCATAGATGTTCGCTAACAGCACTTGCCCCAACGGTCTGTTAAAGGCTATACGGGGGAGCTTTTTAGCTATTATCGACTTCACGCCATGAGGCTCAGTGTCCGTTCAGATCTGTCGTAGAGCAGGGCACCACTTTGTGCTTGAGGACGGCCCCACAGAAGTGGATCTGACGGAACTACTTCTGAGATCCCTTCCAAGTGACTTCTGCCCCCGAGAGAAATGTTTTTATCCGTACATATATTTTTACGGAGCTGGAAGTTGGGCAAATTAAACGCAGAACCAAATGTAATGTGATGGTGGGTGCTTTGTGTGTGTGCTTGAAGGCCATTGTGGGGAGCGGTAAAGTAGTAGTTAGCGTGCTGCGCTATGAACCCGGTTCGATTCCCGCTCACGGCCAACAGCAGTGACGATTATCTGAACCCGTCCTGGGCCTCCCCTAGGTCGCCTCAGCCTCAAATGAGTACCTGGTGCGGTGTGTAAACATAATCACTGGGGAGACAAGGGCGGCCGGGGGTGATTGTTGGCCACCTACCACCTCGTGTACCGTTACGGCCTTCATAGGTGCTCAGTAACTGCACTTGCCCCTACAGTCTGTTAAGGCTATACGGGGGATCTTTGTCCTTTGAAGGCCATTGACGATCGGGCTGAGACCAGCAACTCGTCGTACTTGAGGACCCTGTTGAATGACAGGCGCGCGGATCTCCGCAATGCTCCGACGTGTCACGTCACGTGACGCTTGTTTCAGTTCAACTGCCCCCGGGTGCATTTCTCTGCGAGCTTTGCGTCAGGGTGGGTGGCGCGGACGCGGCGTTGCGTTCTCAAACTCACCGGTGTTGGCTTCATAGTCGCCGATGAAACGCTTGGTCAGGAACCTCACCACCAACGCTGCGGGAGAGACAACGCAAGCGAGGGGCGCACGTCAGGAGGACACCAGACGTGCATCGCGAAGTGCCTGCGCAGAGTAAGAGCTCGATGTAAGCACAGCCGCTCGCGGGTGGGCACAGCTGCGCCGTTCGCCGCGTCCTCCGTGTTCATCTCCATCCTCTGACTTGTGCCCTGACTTGCGTCGGCGATCCGGCGCACGAACTTTGCGTGCGTCTCAGATCGGAGTTACCATCATCATCATCATCGTCATCGTCGTCGTCGTCATCGTTATCACCGCGTTGCAGATTAAGAAGAAGAAGAAGAAACCACGCAGACTTCTCTTTCTGCTTCTTTTGTTCGCACTGCTCGACTTTTTCCAATCGTCTCCCCGTCACATCTCTCCGTTTCCTTCCCCGCCCACTCTGCCACGGGGAGAGTTGCAAGTTGTCATGACCTTGCTCAATTCAAAGAAACGCATTCACTGCTCATCTCTTGTACTCCTCGGTAGTGCTGTTTGTTACTGGCTGCTGAAGCATTATGGGTCATTTTGGCACTGTGGTCAGCAACTGTTATGAGAAAAAAAAAACAGTTGCCGATTGCAAAAATGAAAGTGTGCTTGTATGAGAATTTGTATCAGAATTTGCTTATAGACGTTGCTTATATCAGAACTGTGGTTACTTCTATATTGTCATGTAGAGTGGTAGGAACTTGCGTGCGTTTGCTCACTTCGTGTCAGATACTCACTAATTAGCTGGTTGATCAATTTATACATAACCGGATTCCTCCAGTGTAAATACATATTCTGATTCTAACAGAGGCATGCAAGTAGTGAATACTTTGTTTAGGTCTAAAATCCTCTGTGTGTCTGCAACCACACTCAATACACATCAAATAGTCTAACGCCACTCTCCCCAGATGCGGGAGCCATCGCTTTCACAATCGGCTGTTGAGTATGCATGCATGCATGCACGTGGGTTTAATTTATTTCGCACCGTACGTAGCCAACCGTGCTAATTGGAGAAGCGAGAATCAAGTAAGAGATGGTTCTTTAGAAATCCGTGGGCGTATCTATACGTGTATCACCTTGTATTAGTATTATTTTTCATGAGTAGTTGGGTGTGTGGGAAGACGTTTGTAAGGTGTGTGGGTGGGACTGTGGGGGCGAGTGGCGAGTGGTGGTGGTGGGGGATAAGCAGCTGTGATGGAATAAGAAATATGTAGAGTCAAGGAGGTCCATGAAGATAACTGAAGGAGGCAGTGGGTGGGAGGGGGCATGGCATATGGTTTGTATACCCTGTCAAAATTATGGGGGGGGGGGGGGGAGGGGTGGGCAACTGCTCTAGTTGGTGGGATACATGCCATGAGAGACTCTAAAGATCGCAAAATATGGAAAGCATCAACCCTCAGTGATGAAAATGACTCTTGAGCCACAACCGCTCCATGTGACTGAATCGCTCGGAACGCCGGCGTGGCCACGTCACACCTCAGAAGCTAAGCCGGGCTGAGCCTGGGGAGTGCTCGGATAGGCGACCGCCGCCGTGCATGAAACAGGCGTGATAGGCCACGGGGATACTTTGGCAGCAAAAGGCAAGTGCAGAAAAATAAATGTCGGTACGGTACTATGCTCCCCATCCACATGTCTGTGCCTTCACCTGTGAAATATTCCTCGTGACCGGCGTGATGCGGAGGAGGCCCTCATCCAGCAGTGGATTCAACAAAAGGGCTGTAATTGTGCACACCTGCATCCCCTCGCCCCCACACAGACGCAGGTGATTTGTGCATTCACGTTTTTGACAACGTGTATCACCTTGCGCTGGCGTTAAAGATGACCTCAGGTCTCTCAAATCGCATTCTCTGGAGAGGCTGACCTGGTCAGGCAGCTCAAGCTCAGGTCAATGTCACGTGACCAAAGTTCGAAACATTAAAGAAGAGAAGGGAAAAAAATTGGAAACGTATTTCAATTGCCCACCACAAAATCACTCCGAATGCGCACGATACCGTCAGATGTTGGAATCTAAGCTCGGTTGAGCCTCGTCAGAGCTGGTATAAGTGACTAACAGGACTCGCCAGGTGTGGTAGGCGTGAGGCTACGAGGTGTAATCAGCATCGGGCAGTCCATGAGTTTTATCTGGGGCCCTCCCATACGACGTTCAAGTTTATTTTGTGTAACCGGGTGAGAACTCCAGAGACCAGGATGAGTCTTATTTCCAAGAGTGACCCAGGGGCATTGGTCTGACATTTGGGGGGCAATGTCGCTGCTGACGCCGTCACACAATGAGCTGCTCTTGCGAATGCCGTCAGGGGATCGTTAACACCCACCGTGAAGCAGGCGGTGCGTAGTGTTCTTATTATTATGGCCACTACACAGGCGCAGTAATAACCAGGGCGGCCGCTGGATTGAGACCGCGAACTTCTGCAACGACGCGCGGCGACCGCGCTCCCACTAGGCCGCATCACCGACCCCCAAAGCCAAACCACTCATTCGCGAAATCGCTAAATCATTCCAATGTCGGTTAAAATATCGACACAAACGGTGTTAAAATCGCTGCAGCTTTCCTTCGTAGAACAACTACTGTACCACGACTGACTATCACGAAGCTGTGCAGTCAGCAATGGAAACAATGCTGCCTGTCGCACGCTACACCGGCGGCACATCGACGAGCGTGCTCATGCAGCCGATTTATAAACCAGAGGACAACGCCGTACACAGGGGACTGGGGTACAGGCGGAAATTGTGAAAAGGGTCTGATTTGTGAATGTCCACAGATAATAAAACGGCGACCCATCGCGGTGCGCAAATAATCTGCACTTGGTGCGAGCGGCGAGTTAACCACACGGCAGATTTGTGGCGGTCGGTGATGGGACACAGTTCTGTGAGTGTGCTGGTCGCGTCCAACTCTGAACCCGTTCCTAACACCCGTGCGGTACACGCCCTTGCGACCCTCACCCCTCTCACTCCCTCACACACTCTCACTCTCTCACACACTCTCATTCTCTCACACTCTCACACACTCTCACACACTCTGACTCTCTCACACTCTCACACACTCTCACTCTCTCACACTCTCACTCTCTCACTCTCTCACACACTCTCACTCTCTCACACTCTCACTCTCTCACACTCTCACTCTCTCACACACTCTCACTCTCTCACCCTCTCACACACTCTGACTCTCTCACACACTAAGACTCTCACCCACTCAGACTCTCACACTATCACTCTCTCACACTCTCTCTCACACTCTCACTCCCTCACACTCTCACCCTCTTACTCTCTCACACTCTAACCCACTAAGCCTCTAACCCACTAAGACTCTCACTCTCTCACACTCTCACTCTCACACTCTCACCCTCTCACTCTCTCACGCTCTCACTCTCTCACCCTCTCAGACTCTCACACTCTCACCCTCTCATCCTCTCACCCTCTCAGACTCTCACACTCTCACCCACTAAGACTCTCACCCTGTCAGAGACTCACCCACTAAGACTCTCATCCTGCCAGACTCTCACCCTGCCAGACCCTCACCTTGCCAGACCCTCACCCTCTCACACTCTCATCCTGCCAGACCCTCACCCTGCCAGACTCTCACCCTACCAGAACCTCACCCACTCACACTCTACCCCACTAAGACTCTCACCCTGCCAGACTCTCACCCTGCCAGACTCTCACCCTGCCAGACTCTCACCCACTAAGACTCTCACCCTGCCAGACTCTCACCCTGCCAGACTCTCACCCTACCATACCCTCACCCTCTCACACTCTAACCCTCTCACACTCTCATCCTGCCAGACTCTCACCCTGCCAGACTCTCACCCTGCCAGACCCTCACCCTCTCACACTCTACCCCACTAAGACTCTCACCCTGCCAGACTCTCACCCTGCCAGACTCTCACCCACTAAGACTCTCACCCTGCCAGACTCTTACCCTGCCAGACTCTCACCCTACCAGACTCTCACCCTCTCACACTCTAACCCACTAAGACTCTCACCCTGCCAGACTCTCACCCTGCCAGACTCTCACCCTGCCAGACTCTCACCCTGCCAGACTCTCACCCTGCCAGACTCTCACCCTCTCAGACCCTCACCGGTCTTGCCGACTCCCCCGGCTCCCAGCACCGCGATGCGCACGTCCCGCGCCGTCCCCCCGGGCGTCTCGGGGCTCGCAGGGCCCCCCTGGTGCTCCGCGATCGGAGCAAGGTACGAGTTGGCTCCGCTGCCTGGGCCAGACATAGCCGCGACGAGCCGCATGGCCCGGGGACCTGCCCTGCCCCCTCTTCCCTTGCTCCTTTGCCTTGCCCTGCCCTTTGTCTTGTCCCGCCTTGACCTCCCCCTCCTGCCGCTCGCCTACAAACCGCGACCGCCCGCGACGCCTACAAGCGCCCAAGGTTGTCTTGCCGTGAGAGAATTCCTCAACTTCTGTCCAAAGTTCGACTTCGTTTTATCGTTCAGCCCGAGACACACCGCAAAAAAAACCTCAAGCGGCACGGCTCCTCACTCCTTCCCACGGTGTATTCGGGGCCACTGTCCTCGAACTTCTTTCCGCCTTGAAGACGAAGAACAGAAACGCATAACAAAAAACAGGTGTCTCTTTTTTTTTTTACGCAGCGCTTCTTTGCGTACATGCAAACGCGCCGGACGAGCGATGATTTCGCGGCTCTCGCTGTTGTTAAGCTGAAAAAGAAAGAACGACTTTATATGGCTTGGGGATCGATGATGACGACGGCGGCGGCAGTGCTAGATATGAATTGGCGACGTTACGACTTTATTGTTGCTGAGCTAACTTTCACGACTAAGTTTCGGCACAGCCCACCACCACCCCCTCCCCGCCGCGCGCCAATTGTTGTGAAATGTGAGGCCACGAGAATGCGTGGAGCTGCCTTTAAGAGGCTCGGCACACGGGGCCCGCCTCTCCCCCTGTCTCTCCCCAGCCAATGGCTTCTGTAACCCTCTCCTCCCCCACCCCCGAATTCACGAATCCAGTTTCCCTCTGCTCGCAACCCACGCCAATTTACGGTGCTTAGAGTGAGCTGGAAGCGCAAAGCGCATTTGTGTATGCGAACCAATCTTAAATATGGTTTGTTTGGAGGGAGGATGGTTTGAGGAAATTCGGTTCAAACTAGTTCAGGATTTCAACATTTTCAATCTTGAGCTGTATCATCTGTAGAATCGTCCCATAATTGTAACTGACAAGTATGACACGTGTTTGTGTTTTGCCGAATGCACAGCGCACATTTCATGTATGCATGCATAGTCACGGCTGTTATTGACCCAAGAAAGCCTCTCCGAGTTTCCAGATGCTATGGGGGGTGGGTGGGTGGGTGGGGGGTAGTGTGTCCTGGGATGTTTGGCCATAGCCATTAATTTTGTTCGTGCCATTGTTTGGCTTGAACGTGGGAGGAGGAGACCAACGTACCCAGGGGGACGACTCTCAACACGGCCATGCCATGGCCAAACTGACAGTGGCACACCTACAACACCGGGCAAGCCCTCGTGGCGATCACCCATGTTAGTAATAACCATGCTCAAAATCACCTTTGCTTCTGAGATATGATGATCGAGTTAATTTTCGGGTCACGGAGTGGGAGGAAAAGCGGAGTGGGTTACTCGGAGAAAATTCGACATTCGTACGGAAGGGGGAAACACTCAAAGCTCCGAACAGATGGATTCAGTAATTCGTATATGGAGTGCCATCTGGTTCAATAGTTAAGTCGTCTCTTAAAACTATGGTATTATCCGGATTATAACACGCATCTTTCTCCTTATATATTAAAGCTACATTTGGTGTGTGGTGGGTCATAAATCCTGTATGCGTTCGTGAGAGCGGATCTGTATGAATTAAATGACAGCAGGGCACACATTTGTGAATGCGTCTTGCTTTTCAGGGGACAAGTCTTATGATGCCGAGAAACGGAAGTGTTGCATTTGGGGTATGGTTTTTAGGGGGTGCGGCGGTGGCGAGATGTTAACTCCCTCGCCTGGTATACAGGAGGTTGCGGGTTCGATCCCGATCTTGCCACCTTGCGTGTCTCTCTCTCCATGGTCGCGTGGATTTTGTATCCGTGTAATCCGGTGTTTCCCTTCACATTTAAGATTAACGGGCACCTAAGTGTATTTGGCTGCTGTACATATCCGAATGATAATCCACTTTGTTTGCGCTGTCATTTGTGATAGCCATGTCGCTTATGAGAAAATAAGCTATGAAGCTATTAACAAAAAAAACCCGTCGTAGTTTTCAGTGTCAGTTTAGAATGGCAGCCAAAGGAGGGAGCAAGCACGAAAGGACGTCCACCGTGGAGATGGAGCTACCGGATCAGCCTGTGTCCAGGCGAATTGTGGCGGCGCACGGCAGTGAGGATGTGGCAGCGGTGGGGGCGAGCGAGCGAGCGAGCGTTATCCGGCACTGAAAAAAGAGCGACGTCGTCGCTTGCTTACCTGGTGAAATAAAACAAAAATTGTTCCGGAGTTTAGTTTACGGTCACAGTAATGGGGAGTGGTTCGGGGCGGGTGGAGGGAAGTGAAACGCTCAGACTCCCGAGGAATGAGATAGGCTCGGGTTTTTTTATCGTGGCCGTCGTTGTATTTATTCAAAGGGAACATTTTCGCACGCGGCGCTGGGAGGCCAAGGCAGCTGAGTCACGCGTTGCTCGCAAGGAAGTTTGCGTAAATAACGCCGCGCGAACCCCCTAGCCAGCGCAGGATGTTTTCTGACACGTTGGCTGTAAAAAAAAAAACAGCACTAAGATATACAAATACACACTCGCATTTGTGGAGAGCGGTAGTGTAGCGGTTAGCGTGCTGCGCTTACGATTCCTGATCATGCCCAACACCAGTGATGATTATCTGAACCGGCTCTGGGCCTCCCCTAAGTCGACTCGGCCTCAAATGAGTACCTGGTGCGGTGTGTAAACATAGGTGCTCGCTAACGGCACTTGCCTCAACAGCCTCTTAAGGCTACACGGGGGATCTTTGTTTTCGTATACATCGCATTTCCTCCGTTATTTAAATTGGGTCAGAGCCAACTCGACTGGCAAAACTGAAAGTGTGGGTTCGAATCCAGGCTGTTCAACACTTTTTTGTCCTCGTTTTATCTACCCCTGAAAGATGATGATGATCATGATGATGGTAATGATGACAAGATAATGACGACACTCGGTCAAACAAGAATGGCATTTGAACTCAAGACGTCATGAATAGGATGAGTCATGCTGTTCTATTAGTCAACAAACAGGATGTACGAATCGGGCAGCAGGAGTACATAGGGAGAGCGGTGGTGCAGTGGTTAGCGCATCGTGCTATGTACCCGACGACGACGAGGTGTGTTTGATTCCAGGCGACGGCTAACATCAGTGGCGAGTGACCCAGTCCTGCCCCACCCCCCCCCCCCGGCAATGGCTCGCGACGATGTATACGAAAAGAAGAAGAAGAACAAGAAGAAGAAGAAGAAGGGGCCTTGAACAGAAAATCGTCACCTGTTTACATCGTCTTTCTTCACGACCGTGCGACTAACGGACGCGTTGAGCGCGTTGCCGTTGATCGATCGGGCTCGTTGTTGCCAATGTGCCAACGCTGCATCGGCAAATGATCCGCGTCGCGTTCCATCTGCCGGCTCCTGACTCTGCAATGGGCCGACTGCAACGTGAGGCGGCTGGGCCCTGAATGGATCCGTCGTCAGCGCGATCGGCATCCGTTGCCACCTGGTTCATGAGAGAAGAACGTGGCCTCAACAACAACAACAAAAACACCTCGTGATGCCCTCGGCGTCTGCTACCCGCCGCTTCTCGCTCGTAGATTTGTCTTTAATTTTTTTTTGTATTTGGCCGACCGACAATCGCGGTTACGAAGGAAATGAGAGGAGTTGGGAATTCGGAGATGACCTGTAAAGGGTACTCTCTCACACTTCGCCGCGCGCGACGATGACCTTTGACAGCTCCGGTCAAGTGTGCGGAAGAATGCAGAGAGCATCCTCACTTTCCATTAATAGCTGAGGGTGTTGTTTTTAACAGTGAGTAATGCGTGAATTGGTCACGTAAAAAAATTAAATATCCTTTTAAAAAAATTGTAAACGCAGTATTGTACCCACATCACTGACATCTTGAATGAGGAAATTTGACGTCACAGCAGCAGCAGCAGCAGCCACGAGACAATCCGCTTCTGGACGAAGGCCCTCCCTGAAATGTAGTCTCACGTTGATTCACCTCGCGCCTGCACGCGACGTCGCTTCGTCTCCACAGTGGCCGTACTCGAGACGGTGGGACACCATCCCTTGTGGTGTCATCGTCACACCTGGCGGCGTGTCCTGCCAAAGCACACCAACTCACTTGTACCTACAACTCACTTGTACCTACAACTCACTTGCACCTACAACTCACTTGCACCTACAACTCACTTGCACCTACAACTCACTTGTACCTACAACTCACTTGTACCTACAACTCACTTGCACCTACAACTCACTTGCACCTACAACTCACTTGCACCTACAACTCACTTGTACCTACAACTCACTTGTACCTACAACTCACTTGTACTTACAAATCACTTGTACCTACAACTCACTTGTACCTACAACTCACTTGTACCTACAACTCACTTGTACCTACAATTCACTTGTACCTACGACTCACTTGTACCTACAACTCACTTGTACCTACAACTCAATTGTACCTACAATTAACTTGTACCTACAATTAAATTTCCAGTGGCTGCAATGGGAGAGCGATATCCCCCCCCCCCCCCTGCATTCCCATGAACTTGTTGCGATGTCGATAACAGTTTCTAATTAAATAACAGTTAAAATAACGCTTGCTACGTTTGTCACTCGCTTATTTCCATTGGCCTTGCGAGGTTCTTGTTTTTGTTATTGCGTTATTTATGCAGTTGCCAAACGACTTCATTTCTTTCTCCTCCTTGGCTTCAAACTGCTACTCCGAAGAGGGCTCGATCGCTTTTTCGTGTTCTATTAAAGCATTCCATTCATCGTGACGTCAAAGCGTATTAAGGTGAATTGGTGACCTAGGCGCCCTGGCATGTCACGCGCGTGCCTGCTGCGCGTGACCCCCCCCCCCCTGTCTGCTCTCTGCACGGTGCCGTTGTGGGGGAGCGGCGGCGCAGCGGTTAGCGTCACGCTCTGCGTCCGAACCCGGTGACCCGAGTTCGATTCCCGCTCACGGCCAACACCGGGCGACGATTATCTGAATCGGACCTGGGCCGGCCTCTCCTAGGTCGACTCAGGCTCAAACGAGTACCTGGTTGCGGTATGTAAACATCGCCACTGGGGATACAAAGGCGGCCGAGGGTGGTGCTGGTCATCCACCCCCTCCTGCGCCGTGTTGGCCTTCATAGGCGCTCGCTAACAGCACTTGCCCCAGCAGACTCTTAAGTCTACACGGGGGATCTTCGTTTCATCTTTTGCACGGTGGCGTGATTGTTCACGCATCCTGCCACTGTCCCAATGACCTGGGTTCAAGTCCTCGCCCATAGTCCACGCTGACCCATGGACCGGTGCATGACGTTGGCATGGGTTATAGGGCTTCATTTCAGCCGCGTCCGTATGACTTTCCCAAACAATATTTCCACACCCGGCACACGCCATCAAGTGTACATCTTGCTGTGGGTGGCTATGGCTCCTTGTTACGTACCTACTCCAGCCTACCAATGACCGAGACATGTTTTAGTGAGTAGCTAAGCCCAGTGGCATGGGCCTTCTCTAGGTTTATGTGGCATATTAGAGAGACAAATGAGTACTAACTTTATGGTCTAACCACATTTGGAGTTATGATCTGGTCTGGTCATCATCATGAACTTAATTGCACCAGACATGAGACATCGGTTATTGCATTCACAGGATCGTGTGAGGTGACCATGTCTATATATTTGTCGAACTTCTTTCCCACCGTACGTAGCCAATCGTGGTCATCGGAGGTCGCGGAGGAAGGACAACAAACTACACATTAAAAGTAGTTCTAAAGAAATTAGTTTTCCAGCTAAATTTACAAGTGCATTTCTACAGTGGCTTCATAATATCGGAAGGAAGAGTGTTCCAGACGGCCGCCGAAGGGCATCTGAAAGCGCACGATGCAGTGACCGACTTCGTTTGTTGACCAGCCAAAAGCCGCTGCGAGGATGATGAGAGTTAGCGTGATGATGGCTTATGCTCCTTGAGATCAGCAAGGTGCTGTGTGGTTCATTTGTGGCAAGCTTTTTTGCGTGTGACGAGTCCAATGAGGGCATGGAGAGTCCATCACCCAGATGATGATGAAGACGACGAGGAAGACATCACGTCGCTTTTAAAATAGAGACCTGGGTCAAGCAAACGACATCAACACTGTGCGGTGCAAGCCTCGCACACAACGCTTAAGGTAGCCCGACCAAGAGAGAGAAGTTCAATTACACGACAGTAACAAAAACACTCGTGGGCAGCCCTTGAGATTTACAATATGCTGCTCGATTAAAGGCTTCCCCAGACCCTATCGGTCGGGGGGTTGCTTGACCACATTTCACTGATACGTTCAGTGCAGGCTGGTGAAGATATCGCTCACCACTGATGTTAGTCGTGGCCAGGAATCCAACTGAGGTTGCAGCAATCATATTGCGATGCACACCAGAAACAAACGCACATCTAAAAGCACACACAGACACACTCATAAATGAGCATCAAAAACAGAGTGCACATTATTTTGGAGGTGCAAATACGTTGAGAAACAAACAGCGCATTGGAAACGAATGCATTCTGCCAGCCCCAATGGGCAGAAGGCTGTAAAGACAAAGGTATCTTCTTGGCTTCGATGCCACTCGGGAAAGCATCGCCGCCTCCTTCTAAAGGCATCCTGAAGTGCCCCTCCCTGCCTGGATACCCAGACAGGGAGGGAGGGGGCACTTCCCAGTGCTCTCTGCTCGAGCTGCTGTAAGTCGCGTGTGTGTGTCTGTGTGTGTGTCTGTGTGTGTGTCTGTGTGTGTGTCTGTGTGTGTGTCTGTGTGTGTCTGTGTGTGTGTCTGTCTGTGTGTGTGTGTGTCTGTGTGTGTGTCTGTGTGTGTGTGTCTGTGTATGGTGTGTCTGTGTGTGTGTGTGTCTGTGTGTTTGTCTGTGTGTGTGTCTGTGTTTGTGTGTGTGTCTGTGTGTGTGTGTCTGTGTGTGTCTGTGTGTGTGTGTCTGTGTGTGTGTCTGTGTGTGTGTGTCTGCGTGTGTGTGTCTGTGTGTGTGTCTGTGTGTGTGTCTGTGTGTCTATGTGTGTGTGTCTGTGTGTGTGTATATATCTGTGTGTGTGTGTCTGTGTGTGTTCTGTGTGTGTGTCTGTCTGTGTGTGTGCGAAATGCTGAGGGAGGGTGGCGTTTGTGCACAGACTGCCCTATATGACATCATAACAACAATCTGGACCACTGGACGGGTTCCGCAGGATTGGAATGATGCCCTTGTGGTCCCCCTCTTTAAGAAGGGGGACCGCACAGACTGTAACAACTACAGAGGCATCTCACTCCGCAGTGTGCCGGGAAAGGTCCTGGCAAGGATTATTCAACATCGCCTTGCCAGGCACGCTGAGGAGAGGCATGCGGTTTCAGGAAAGGGCGGTCCTGCACAGATGCCATATTTTCTGTCCGTCTGCTACAGTAGAGGTGTAGGGAATTCCAACAAGACCTACATCTCTGCTTTATTGACCTGGTCAAGGCCTATGATACCATCAGTAGGCCTGGGCTCTGGGTTGTTCTTCATGCTTTTGGAGTCCCTGACCCTCTGCTCACGCTCATTAAGGACCTTCATGATGGTGAGCGGGCCCGGGTAAAACTACGTGGCCGGGAGTCAGAGCCATTCCCTGTACACCTTGGGGTGCGACAGGGATGTCCTCTGGCTCCCACATTATTTAACATCTATTTTGACTACGTAGTTCGTGAAGCCTTCAATAGCTGTACCAGGGGAATCTCCATTTGGTACAGATAAAATGGGAGGCTGATCGATGCCCGGATGGCTCCCCATTGCTCAACCACGTTATGTATTCCGATGATTTGGTAATAGCTGCTCATTCAGAGGAAGAGTTGGAGACGCTGCTGCTGAGACTGGAGCGTGCCACTAAGAGATGGGGCCTTACCATCAGCTCCACCAAAACTAAGCACCTGCCTGGGTATTTTGTACCATCGGACACTCCACCCCCACAACTCCCAATCGGTGATGGGGCAGTTGTGGAGAGAGTGGAGAATTTCCCATACCTGGGCAGTGTGCTTATGACCGGCTCCAGTTTAACAGCAGAGGTCTCACTCCGAATCATCGGTTGCGTAACACTGTGTGGAAGCTACCTGGTCTGTCGCTCCGCACTAAGCTTCAGGTCTTCCCGGCCACGGTCATTCCCTCCCTTCTCTACGCTTGCGAAACGGGGACCTCCTTAATGGAGCATCTTCGCCGGTTGGAAACATTTTGGCTGGCCTGCCTGCGATCCATCCTGGGTTTAACCAGGCTGGATTGTGTGAGGAGCTCACAAATCCTTGAAAGATCTGGCCAAGGTCCCATCGGTGAGCTCCTCCGGCAGGCAAGGCTGCGTTGGCTGGGTCATGTAGCCCGCATGCCCAGCCACCGCATGCCGAAACAGCTTTTGTTCGGCCGGATCGAGGGGGCTAAACGGGCGCGGTACGGGCTAGAGAAGAGATGGAGTGATGTGGTACAGGAGGACGTGGAGCTGAGTGGACTTGCCGATGACTGGTACCAGCGGTGTCGAGATCGGCCTCTGTGGAGGAGGCTCGTGAAGGACGCTACTGGGCAGTTGGAGCCAGTCGCCCTCCAACAACAACGGAGGGCGGAGGACAGACGCTCACAACAACGAGCGGAGCGCCGGGTGGCTAAAGCACAACAGGTTGGCACAATAGGGGGCACAGGTGGTGCATCAGCCAGTCATCTCAGTCAGTCGACCCGTGGCACCTGGGTCTGCCCTGTGACCTCCTGCCAGCGGGCGTTCGCCACTTCATGTGGCCTAAAGGTGCACATGGCCTGGCACAATCGTCGTGGTGACGTCACCGCCACTTAGTGGCGAATGGCGGTTGATGTTGTTGTTGTTGTTGTCTGTGTGTTTGTCTGTGTGTGTGTGTCTGTGTGTGTGTGTCCGGAAAACATCGTGGCACAAAGTGGGGATGAGCCTGCCGAGGCTGCGGTGCCTCAAATATTGGAAGAAGTCACCCCCTGTGTGTGGCTGGCTGAGGTGCCATCTGTTGAAGTACTGCAACTTGAATCGCTATCAATGAGATATTCTCTCAAAACTGCTCTAGAGGAGTTGTACACCCCTAACTGCCACTGCTATTCATTGGCGTAAAATAAAATAAAATGTTTCGCTCTGGATGACGCTGCAAAGTATTATCTGTATTTTGATTTAGCGTGCTGATCTTGAAGGTGCATTGAAAAATGTGATACTCCGACTGATGCTTCTGTTGTTGTGGAGTAACTCATGCAGCCAGCTATGGCTCTAGGATTTGGTGTTACATGATATTTATGTAGTTTATTGTAAAAAATCGGTCATAGTCCCTGTGATAACTGTTACGTTGCAATTATGGCTTTATTTTTTGGTGATTTCGAAATCCTTTTTTTGTTTTGGACATGTTTGTTTTGTTGTAGTACGGAGTTAGACTGATGGCCTTAATCTAAGTTTTCTTGTGGTTGTTGTTGTTGTTGTTTGACTTGCATCCCACTGGGATTTTTTGCACACTGCGTTGGTGTATGGTGCTTTTTTCAGGAATATTTTGCTGTTTTTTTCATGGACTCTCTGTTTGCACAGTCATATAATCACTTTAAGATGTGTTTCTTCTTCCTGTTTTTGTTTTTTTGTTTGTTGTGGTTGCACCCGATTCAAGAGCCGAATGGCTCACAGGGCTATACGAATAATAAATAAACTGAAACAAAAGAAATCAACTGAAAAATAAACTGAAACTGAAAGTACAGAAGGCGATCTGGAGTCTGAGACCAGGAAAGGCACCGGGTAGAGATGATCTCCCAAGCGAAATGCTGAGGGAGGGTGGCGTTTGCGCACAGACTGCCCTAAATGACATCATAACAACAGTCTGGACCACTGGACGGGTTCCGCTGGATTGGAATTATGCCCTGGTGGTCCCCCTCGTTAAGAAGGGAGACCGCACAGACTGTAACAACTGCAGAGGCATCTCACTCCTCATTGTGCTGCGAAAGGTCCTGGCAAGGATTATTCAACATCGCCTTGCCAGGCACGCTGAGGAGAGGCTTGCGGAGCCCCAATGCGGTTTCAGGAAAAGGCGGTCCTGCACAGATGCCATATTTTCTGTCCGTCTGCTACAGCAGAGGTGTAAGGAATTCCAACAAGACCTACATCTCTGCTTTATTGACCTGGGCAAGGCCTATGAAACTATCAGTAGGCCTGGGCTCTGGGTTGTTCTTCGTGCTTTTGGAGTCCCTGACCTTCTGATCATGATCATTAAGGACCTTCATGATGGTGAACGGCCCCGGGTAAAACTACGTGGCCGGGAGTCAGAGCCATTCCCTGTACACCATGGGGTGCGACAGGGATGTCCTCTGGCTCCCACATTATTTAACATCTATTTTGACCACGTGGTTCGTGAAGCCTTCAATAGCTGTGCCGGGGTAATCTCCATTTGGTACAGATATAATGGGAGGCTGATCGATGCCCGGGTGCGGTCAAGGGATGGCTTCCTATTGCTCAACCACGTTATGTATTCCGATGATTTGGTAATAGCTGCTCATTCAGAGGAGGAGTTGGAGACGCTGCTGCTGAGACTGGAGCGTGCCACTAAGAGATGGGGCCTTACCATCAGCTCCACCAAAACTAAGCACCTGCCTGGGTATTTTGTACCATCGGACACTCCACTCCCACATCTCCCAATCGGTGATAAGGCATTTGTGGAGAGAGTGGAGAGTTTCCCATACCTGGGCAGTGTGCTTATGACCGACTCCAGTTTAACAGCAGAGGTCTCACTCCGAATCAGTTGAGCAGCAATATCTTTTCATCGGTTGCGTAACGCTGTGTGGAAGCTACCTGGTCTGTCGCTCCGCATTAAGCTTCAGGTCTTCTCGGCCACGGTCATTCCCTCCCTTCTCTACGCTTGCGAAACGTGGACCCTCCTAATAGAACATCTTCGCCGGTTAGAATCATTTAGGCTAGCCTGCCTACATCCTGGGTTTAACCAGGCTGGATTGCGTGAGGAGCTCAAAATCCTTGAAAGACCTGGGCAAGGTCCCATCAGTGAGCTCCTCCGGCAGGCAAGGCTGCGTTGGCTGGGTCATGTAGCCCACATGCTCAGCCACCGCATGCCTAAACAGCTTTTCGGCCGGATCGAGGGGGCTAAATGGGCGCGGCATGGGCTAGAGAAGAGATGGAGTGATGTGGTACAGGAGGACGTGGAGCTGAGTGGACTTGCCGATCACTGGTACCAGAGGTGTCAAGATCAGCCTCTTTGGAGGAGGCTCGTGAAGGACGCTACTGGGCAGTTGGAGGCAGTCGCCCTCCAACAACAACGGGGGGCGGAGGAGCGACGTTCACAACAACGAGCGGAGCCCCGGGTGGCTAAAGCACAGCAGGTTAGCACAGTAGGGGGCACAGGTGGTGCATCAGCCAGTCATCTCAGTCATCTTAGTCAGCCGACCCGTGGCACTTGGGTCTGCCCCGTGACCTCCTGCCAGCGGGCGTTCGACACTTCACGTGGCCTCAAGGTGCACATGGCCTGGCACAAGCGTCGTAGTGACGTCACCTCCACTTCGTGGCGAATGGCGGTTGTTGTTGTGTGTCTGTGTGTGTGTTCTGTGTTCTGTGGGGAGCAGTAGTGTAGCGGTTAGCCCGCTGCGCTACGAACCTGGCGACCTGGGTTCGATTACCGCTCACAGCCAACACCGGCGACGATTATCTGAATCGGTCCTTGCCGTCCCCTAGGTCGACTCAGCCTCAAATGGATACCTGGTGCGATGTGTGAACATCGCCACTAGGGAGACAAAGGCGGCCGGGCATGGTGTTACCCACCCACTCGTGTGCTGTGCCGGCATTTATAGGTGCTCGCAAACAGCACTTGCCCCTACAGTCTGTTAAGGCTATACGGGGGATCTTTGTATCTTTGTTCTGTGGGGAGGCATTCGCTATGCTGGAGCTATTGGCTGCGGTGAAAAAGTTATTACGTTTTTTTAAGTTGCTGGCCACTTTGAATTGATGGTTTTTGGGTATTTTATTTTGAAGTGACACGCTAACAGCGATTCCCCCTCCTCCCCTCAGATTATAATGCAATCTGGGCCTCAAACAGGAAGCATTTCTCATTCTACTTCACGTTTACGAAGGCCCAAAACTGGCATTCGTTCCCAGCGAGTGACGCTGTGAAAATTATAACTTTAACGACGGGTTGTTATAGCGACGAATGTTTCACTCAATCGCATGACGCATGCATGGAATCGCGTGTGTCAGAGTCGATGCTATTTAATTCATGTATATTGGACGTAATGGGTTCATATGAACCCCTCCAGCCACCAGTGACCACTACATTCGCAGCAATATATATATTTTTTTTAAATAATCATAAATCAAGACGATGTATCGCCATGTAGGGTGTGCAGGGGGGAGGATAGGTCCGAGTGAAGCATTACAACTTTTGACGGAAGTATACTGTCGACACTATCACAACAGCAACACAGCAACGAGAGGCGTTGTAACCAAGGGCCGCTAATAAACCTGCCGCATCACCCCGCCACGGCTCACCTTCTCGTCATTCATGCCTCGAGTCCGTGACGTTCATCATCATTCAATCAACATAAAAAATAGACGCGAGTCTCAGAGGTAAGTTGTGAGTGACCGAGACCCAGAGGAGAAATAAACGTTTTGCAGCACAAGATGTGTTAATATCACCAGCTGCTTGTGTTGTTGTTGTTGTTGTTTTCCAATCAAGGCTGCTTTGAACATAACTGTGTGTCGTTACGGGACGCACTTTCTCGGATAGCACGCCTCAATTTTCTTGCGGATAAATTTTTGTATCTTCAGACAAAGCTCCTCTGTGTATGTTGAGTCTTTGCCAGCCATTGTGATTGCGCTGTTATTGCTTTCGTTCTGATCGGCTGTATACTGTGTGGTGCATTGCTGCTGCTGCTGCTGCTCGTGTGTCATTGGTATCCGTGGCTTTATATACGCGAGCCAGCAAGCAACTGGCGTGTACATCGCGGCGATAAGATTACGATCCCGGAAATGAACTCGGCTTGCCAGAAGAGGTAAAAGGCGTGCGTGCCAACCGGTGCAACGCGTGAATGCACACTTTCACGTACTCCATGCAAATTCAAAAAAATCCCCCCCCCCCTCCTACCCCCTGCAGAGTCTTGGATAATAGAATGTAGTCCCTGTGTTGGGATGTTTGTAGCAAGTGAAGTTGAAAGTTTAAGTTCGTTTTAGCTGGGATAGTCCCGATTTCAGAAAGGTTGTTGCGGTGACTAAAATAACCCCAAAAAATGTGAGATTTTTGTCCAAGTTAAAACATATTTTACGTCTCATGCTCGACATACGATACCGACAAAGGGATGGAGCTCCCTGAATACTGGGCACGGCAGTCAGCCACAGGGCCAATGTCACAGGTGTGAGGGGAGGCGGGGTCG
Source organism: Petromyzon marinus (assembly GCF_048934315.1). Lineage (NCBI taxonomy): Eukaryota > Metazoa > Chordata > Hyperoartia > Petromyzontiformes > Petromyzontidae > Petromyzon > Petromyzon marinus. The sequence goes on along the minus strand of NC_133684.1, from coordinate 2,922,923 downwards.
AGTGGGCCTGGGCGTGGCTTTGTTAAAGGTGGGCAGGGCTTTACCCGTGACCCTCCTGCCAGCGAGCCTTCGACACTTCGCGTGGCCTCAAAGTGCACCTGGCCTGGCACGGGCGCCGTGGTGAGGTCACCAACGTCACTTAGTGGCGAATGGCGAGGGTATTGGTATTGGTGCGCAGGGCTGATGGAGGGAGCGGCTGGCAGAACAACACGCGTGCTTGTTGATCAACACGCGTCCTGGTTGAACCTCATACAAACTTGGTCGCTTTGAAGTCAAGTGGTGCTGTTGGCAAGCACCTATTGAAGCGAGCGTGGCATGAAAGGTGCCTCGCCGCGTCGCCCTATTGGCCTCTGCTTGGGAAGTCGACCCATTGTGTGAGTTTCTCTCTCGTTGTGAAGCTCAGCGAAGCCGCACAGGGGGATGGAAAGCAGCATTGGACATAGTCGCCGGTGTTCATCGTGGTGGCCAATTGACCCCAGGTTGTTTGGGTTTGTTGCACAGCGGGGAGCCGGGTAACGACCTCTCACTCCCGCTCTGGAATGACTCAGCAGAAAACCCACCGACCCAAACTAACAACAATGGCTTCACGCGAAGTACACGAGGCGGCGAATCTTGGCAAATTCAGGGAAGTTCGCCCCCCATCCCCCCCCCCCCCAAAGGACCTGCGTCAAGGTCCTTTAGCGTCACGCGAATCGACGTGGAACCTTGAGCGGTGACCTCCGAGTCCACGTCTACGACCCGCAGCGTCCCCCCCCCCCCCTCCCCAATCTGCTCACAGAACGCTTTCCCTGCGCACCAAGTACCTCGAGTGAGATTTATCTTTGCGCCCAGTGCCAGTATCGCTCGGCTCACTTGGAACACAACAAAGACAAAGATCCCCCGTAGGACCTTCACAGAGTTTGTTTTGGGGGGGGGGAGGGGGTAAGTGATGTTCGCTAGCATCCTATATGAAGGGACCGGCACGGGACACGAAGGGGTGGGTTGCTAACACAACGCCCGGCCGCCTTTGTCTCCCTAGTGGCGATGTTTACACATCGCACCAGGTTCCCATTTGAGGCCGAGTCGGCCTAGAGGGAGGCCCAGGTCCGGTCAAGATAATCGACAGCGGCAATTCGTAGCGTAGCGGCGCTAACCGCTACACTACCGCTCCCCCATGTACACCCACACACGCACATTGCAAGAGCCATACAGACTGTTTGGGGAAATTCTATTTGTGACCCCCTAGTAAGGCTGCCACGGCACATGAGCGGGTGGCGTGGCCAGAAACACACACCTCTGTCTCTGCAGTGGTGATTACATACCTCGCCAGATACTGACGTGGATCTGGGTGAGGATACCATTTGTCACTCATGATAGCCACGGTCGGGGAGTCAAACACTGAGATGGTGAGTTTGGTGGTGCATCGCGCTCACGACTGCGCCCACTGCTCCCCCGGTATATGCAGACGGCCACATGTAGGATAATGTACAGTCACATTGGCACGCATCCTGTCACTTGTGCGTACGCCCGCATGGCACATGCAAGAAAACACACACACACGACCAAGTGTGCAAAGCCAAACGTATGCGCCCACACAGATACACGCAACAGCTGCAAACACAAAGCCACTTGTACGCACACACCCACACCCGGTTATAAAAAGAGACACAGATGCCCCGTGTAACCTTTAACAGACTGTTGAGGCAAGTGCTTTTAGCGAGCACCTATGAAGGCTGGAACGGTGCACACGGGGGTGAGTGATCAGCAGCACGCCCGACCGCCTTTGTCTCCCCAGTAGCGATGCTTACACACCGCACCAGGTACTCATTTGATGCTGAGTCGACCTAGCGGAGGCCGAGGACTGGTTCAGATAATCGTCACCTGGTGTTGGTGGCCGTGAGCGGAAATCGAACTCGGGAAGCCGGGTTCATTGTGCAGCGCGCTAACAGCTGCACCACCGCTCCCCACGTATATACAACACACACGCACATTGACGATCAGAACATGTCAGCGATCCATATTCTGAGAAAGGGCCGTCCATAAATGACGTCACGCACCTAGGGGGTGGGGGGCGTCAGACATTTGTGACGATGTGTGACGAGGGGGGGGGGGGGGGTGAGAATGTGACGTCACATCAAAATGCGCAACTTTAAATATAGAATTGTTCTTCTTTGGTTCTTTCGGTAAAGTCACGTAGAATGAGAATAAAATAATGAATTGGTAAAATAAAATAACACAATTAAATTATCACGACGTTTCGGCCACAACATAAGCGGCCTTCATCAAGTGAACACTAATTATTATAACAACACTCCTACAACATTAGAGTGCAGCGGCACATTAAATACGCACTACAATGACAATAGTTTAAGGCGATTTGAAGCATGTTTTATTTTCAAAATGGAAATATATATTTTTTTTGGGGGGGGGGGTTGGGCAGAGCTTTGTGACGTCATATTTGAGGGGGGGGTCTGACTTTTTGTGACACCGTGTGACGATTGGGGGGGGGGGGTAAAAAATCGTCCAAAATCGCGTGACGTCATTTATGGACGGCCCCAAAGAAAGCGGTTTGTGGTGTAAGCGCAGGCGAGGGCGCATCGCACGCTTGTGTTTGCTGGACGTTTCGCTTGGTACAATTGAGGCGATAGATCATTACCTCTGCCCTCGGCTGAGCTTTTCTCCCTGTGCAGGCTAACCTCTCTCTCTTCTCCTGCAAAGTGCCACTTGCGCGCACACAACACACACACGGCTTGCGTAATTCTACCCCCAACTGCATAGAGCAACGCCGCATTCACAACGCACCTCGCAAGCTGCCCGAAACGTCGTGAGAATATTATTGTGTTATTTTATTTTATCAATTTATTATTTTATTCTCATTCTACGTGACTTTACCGAAAGAACCAAAGAAGATGAATCATTGCAGTCACGAAAGCTTTAAATCTAAATTTAAACACGATGATGATAATAATGTACAGCCTCTGTGTCGATCCACTGCTGGATGAAGGCCTCCCCCGTGCCGTGTCGGTCACAGTACTCGACCGACTATACTTATTCACCACGCTGGTTGCTCGGTGCGGGCTGGTCACGATGGGCACCCCTCCCACTGGTTTAGATTTCGCTGTCCACGCACTTGAGCCGTGGCTGGGAATCGAACTCAGTTCACCAGGATCTTAGCACAGCGTGCTAACTGACCACCGTTCTCCCTCTGCAAATCGTAAAGGGCATTGTGATTATAGATCAGCCAGCAACAGAGCTTAGCTTCATTTGCAAGCAGGGTTTAGCGTGTTAAAGAGTGTTGGGCTGCGTTGCCTGGTGCAGATAACACCAGTCAAATGGTTTCAACTTTTCTAAGTCTCAACAGCAGGATGTGGCCCGTTAAACAAATGCAGTCAAGTTCATAGCTTTTGCATTAATTGTGTCACCAATTATTCTTGCAATGTTGCTTTTGGAGGCACGTAGAGATATACATTAACACCCACCCACATTCCCTTTAAAAATAAAAGCATCGTATCATGTTGGGAAATCACTCCGGAAGACGTTGAATTCTGAACACTTAAAACCTTCAGCCGCAGGCAAATTCATTGACTCCTAAGGGACGTAACCCACACCCACGCACGCGACCTCACCCCGGAGCCTGTGGCTGTGGGCGATCGTCAGGAGCCTTGGAGGCGCTGCTGCCACGCTACAGCCCAATCCCTACACCTTTAAGACACTGTTCTTTGACGAACGTACTGAACCGATTTCTAAAAACGCACACACACAATAATTCAGTCGTGTCTCCACGTGTATTTAAATATATGCTTAGTCCGACAGCCCGTTGGCTCTTCAGACAAAAAGTTATCCAGCAGCAGCATGTGCTTCAGTGAGCAGACGTTGGACCGGTTTGACCTCCTGGGTTTCATCAGCAAAGTCAGGCTTGTTGAGACCTAGCGTTGGTGCATGGAGACCTTAGCCCAAAAGTGGACAGATCGTGGTTAATGTCGATGATATTGCGTCTGTGATCACTGTAAGAATTCAGTGTTAAAACCCTAGGCAAAGTTGTGAATTCAGAATTGAGCCAAGGGAGTATTGCTCTGGCAGATGCTATGATGACTGGATATTTATTTGTTTGTCTGCGAGTATTGATTTACTACAAGGCGGACACACGCCACGTCGCTCTGCTTCCTTGTAAGCATCGATATCTTCGGCTGGACAGGCATCCTTGGTGCCAAATTTGGCCGATGAGCAGCCTGTATTCATAATATTTGTTGGAAGAAGAAAACACAGAGGGGGTGATTGTCAAGTTCCTCTATAGTGTTGGTGCCCTAGAGTTTATAAAAAAAAACAAAGGTATATATTGAGTTTTTATATCTAAATGGCCTATCACTATAAACATTTAGTTGTAGATGTACGTGCGCAGCTCTCTGTCAAATCCACCGTTGGGTTAGGCCAGGCGTGGCTAACAAAAACAACAATGATGAGAGCCATTTTTTTCGAATTCGTTAACAAAAAAAAGAATAATATTTCAAGAGTCGCAATGCACGCGGTGAATACGAGACGGTGGTCCTTTATAAATAACACCAAGAAGCAATCCTTAAACATCCGCGTGCGGCTACGGAGTCGCAGGTTGCCGGACCCCTGGGTTAGAACCTTCGCCGCACAAGCTGTGGCCACGCTGGTCATCGTAAGTTACTGAAGGCGGGGACATAGCAATGCGCTCCAACCATGGACAGTGACACTGCGCTCTGCTGCCCACAGCCCCGCGGCCTATAACACTTGTCATATAAACGGTAGTCGCCCATCCGAGAACTATGCAGGCTCAACCCTGCACAGCTTTGCGAGATCTGGCGAGATTGCACACATCCCATGTGATTTGGTCACAGGCTATAATATCGTAAGGTACGGCACGTTTCAAACCTGTAACATGGCCATCACGATACTCTTACGTTGTTTCAAAACCAGGGCGATATTCACGGCCACCCATGATTTGAACGTTATCCTTGCTTGCTTGGATCCGCTTTTCGGCCTGGGTATAGTTTGTTTGGTTGGCATTTGTTTCATGCAATACGATCTTGAGTGACAGTGATCGCAAGCGTCCGCACGAGCAGCGTGTGATGCATACTCAGGGGTTTTCGTCGGTTTAAAAGATGCTCAGGGTCTACCTCGGGCATTGGATACATTGGACATAACTGTGCCTTATGAAAGGGTCAGAGGGCTCAGTGGCTCGTGCACTCAGTGGCGAGATGGTTTACTCAGTCGATGGGTTTATTTTCACAGACGCCGGGAAGGTGAACTCACAGGGGCACGTCTTCTCTCACGTCGAGTGCGGAGGGCAAAAATATCCCGTGGCATCGTTCGGGAGAGGGGGCAATTTGTTCGCCCGTGTCAAAACCCCGCAATGCACCGATTCCTCGATTAAAATAAATTTGAACGCCCATGACACGTGCATCACAAACTCGTGCGTTGCAAAAGAGATCAAGACTATCCATGGGGCTAGAACTAATTTATTGGACCATAGTTTGGTATGAAGCAGAGAGCGCTGCATACTTGGAATTACACTGCGAGATTGAGAGAGGAAAACATGGATTAGAGGGCACGCTCAATTTAGAAACGTCGCTTTGGTGAATGAAGTCGGTGACGGCCGGCAAGTGATCGAGACTAACTACGGAGCGGCAGCCAAGGAAGGAAACATCCCTTGTAGAGGACACCCACTGCAGAGATGGTGTAATATTATCGATCGAGTTGGGGTAAAAGACCAAAAATATCCTTTAAAAAATCACAAAAGGGCGAGTGGTCGACAGAGTGGTGAATGCCACGGAGATGGAGTGATGACATCCGATCGGCTGCTGATTGTTGCATCGCGGAGCCATAGGGGGACGGCGAAGGCTTGAGGAGACCTTCATCCAGCAGTGGATCGAGCAGGGTTGCGTTTGATATCGACCTATATAGATTTGTTTTCTCTCCCGATTTTCTTTTTTTGGACGCAATTCCCGGCAGTCGCGCACGCGCACGCTTCCAGGCAGCCGTCCGTCTTGCGCCGCGCAGATGATGATGCCCCCTCGATATTTAGATCCAGATGTGTCGTCCCTGCTGGAGGCTCCGGCACGTTATGCGGGGTACAGTATGTGCGGTATGCACACATTCAAAGTGGAGGGCTTTGTTAACCATGACCACGTGCATTCCGCGCACGACCGTGTTTAAGAGCTCTGCGAGATTACTTGCTCGCTTACACGCGCCCAATTGAGTCCATACGCGGGAATCACGCACATGGACGCAGCGCTACTTGGCAAAACATCCTGCACCTCCTTGCACGTACTGTATATATATATACATGCGTATACATTTTTTTGGAGGCATATTGCCATTTTTGTACTCTTGCACCAGAGTACAATTTTGCGGCGTTGTTTTGTGTACGAAACATAAATCCGTTTCAACCCCACGAGGTTCATCGAACCTCATCGAACCTCGTGTCCTCTACTCCGTAACCTGCAATCGCCGACCACGGATTTTCAGTGCAAGTCGACTCACGGGCACGTTCACTCATCGGATGCTTGCTAAGAACGGACATGTGCATTGCGATGTGGTGCAAGACCGGAGTTTGAGACTGCCCTCACCATCGTTGACTCCTGTCCGCTAATATTCACGTGAATGTTTTCTCTGCACCGGGCAATTGAGACTGGCTGCTATTTTGTCCACAAAGCTGCCGAGCACGGCATACGTGTTGCGGTCTTCTAAGGTGCTGTTTAATGCCTTGTCTCCATCGGATTTGAGTCAACTGGAGTTGGGCCAAATTTCTCACGGAATTCAAATGTATTAACAGCCTTTAATAATAATAATAACATGAATGATGACAATTTCTGTAGTGCTGAAGCATCGCAAGGAATTACTTTAGTTGGCAAAAACATTGCATTTCCTTCAATTATGAACGGATGTTGAACTTTTTTTACACCGTACGTTGTCAACCGCGCTAATACGAGGTGCGGGGAAAGACAACAAACTAAACACAAAAAGCAGTTCTAAAGAAAACGAGTTTTCAATCTAGACTTAAAAGTTCATCGCTCCAGTGGCTTCATAATATCGGAAGGAAGTGCGTTCCAGACGGTCTCAGGAGTGCATCTAAAAGCACACGATGCTGTAACCGAATTATCACGCAAAATGGGCAAGGTTTGTTATTGTTTTGCCCCAGACTTACTTCTGAGTAAGACTTCTAAAAAAATATATATATGAACTTGCGAGGGGAAAATGTTCAAGACAGTTTTGCTGACAAAATTAACGGTTAAATCTAAAATGCATCTGACAGCCAGCAACACTGTAAATTGAAACATATTACTTGACATATATCCTCCTCTCATCTGAATTATGACGTGGGGGGCAGGGAGAGGGAGATTCTGGTGAGCCCGTGAGACGAAATCGGTCCAGAGAATTCGTTTGGGGCTTCTGCCCACGGCGAGTTGACTACACAAAACAGATGTGAAACGCAACTGCCATGGTGGCAACTCCGGCGTGACCGTCACCAGCTCGTGGTGAACGTGGGATCATCGTCCATAAACAATCCCACGCAAACGTTACTCGACCAGAAGGTCGCTTTCATTGTCAAAGAGTTGAAGCGCCGCAATCGGTCGCCGGGTGCGCGAGCGCCCGAAGCAAAAAAAATAAAGTCTGAAATGTCAGAAAATTATAAATAATATAAATGTGTGTCTGTTGTACGACAGTGCTTTGATGAATGTGGCGAACGTTATCATTGTTTCTCTGACCATGTCATCATTTTATAGCGTTTTTTTTTGTATTGTATATTGCTTCAGCATCCATTTCTGGATCTACACCCTACACAAATATTTTTTAATGTGCATTTAGTCGCAGTTGAAATCTCCTTTTATGGTTAGGTGCACACACACATGTGCACAATAGTGGACTAATGATGATAAAAAGTGAATTCGCAACCCCTCTGTAAATCCCCTGCTGGGTTCAAAGCCTCCTCACACCGTGTTGGTCATTGTGGTTATCTGACCATACTTCACCGTGCCGGTTAGTGCGGGTTGGCGACGGGGTGAGCGGGGCTGAGGGGAGGAGACGAGGCACAGTTCAGACGGTCACGTCGCACGAGTTAAACTCAGGTCGCCAGGTTCATAGCTCGGTGTACAAATATACTGTACTTTACCACCCCTACACAACGCACACACACGTTCATATTTCAACACGAATGTCCTGTGTCATTGCCACCAGTAATCAACCATGTGCGTTGTACCATCACAGTGGAAGAATACCTGGTGCACTACACCAGGTACTCATTTGAGGCCGAGTAGACCTAGGAGAGGCTCAGGGCCGGTTCAGATAATCGTCACTGGTGCTGGCCGTGAGCTGGAATCGAACCCAGGTAAGCTGGTTCGTAGCGCAGCGCGCTAACCGCTACACTACTTCCAAGGTCCAAGCATAATACAGTGCAGTACTATTAAACATAGTCTTTGGCTCGAGTTGCTTGGCTGGCTGCTGGCTGGGATCCTCTCTAGCCGAACGTAAACATTGGGTGTCAGTAGCTGCGGGCCGTTGCCTCTGAAACGAGCTGGGTATTTTACATAATTACTGGAAATCCTAGATTGTGGGGAAAAGGCGCTGTTTTCAAGCCATTTGCCTGATAATTGTAGACCCGTCACACCGAGCATATAAACGCCAAGCCCACTTTACTGTGTTAAACGTTCCGCTCATCTGTTTTCGAGGTACGCAGCGTGCTGTAAGATCGCCGAACCCGGGGAAGACCTCTGTCTTCCGTGCATTGTCAGCTAATGGTCTCGCGTCAACTAAACGTATGGTCTAAGGGCCAAGGGTCGCAGTTCCAGAGCTTAAAACGTCTTCATTGCTCAGCGGGCGTCCACAGAGACATGTGTGTCGGCACAGCGGGGCACGTGGCGCGCATCAGGGGCATGCCCAAGCAGGATGAAGATGAGCTTGAGAATGAGGGTGCCTATTTGACCGTCAAAGCTCGCGACACACGGGCACATGGCGGAGGATGCGGGGTGCGAGAGTGCTGCACGGATTTGACCCGGCTGGTGAACTCCCCCCCACCCCCTCCTTTTGCTAAGGCCACATTTGCCTTTTCAAAGCGAACACTGAAACAGTTCCATATATAGTGAATGTTGGTTTGCCTATCAAACCAATAAGCCATTTATGTTGAAATAACAAATCTTACTTTTATTTTGTGTGCGTGCGCGTGTGTGTGTGTGCGCGTGTGTGCGTGTGTGTGTGCGTGTGTGCGCGCGTGTGTGCGTGTGTGTGTGCGTGTTTGCGCGTGTGTGCGTGTGTGTGCGTGCGTGTGTGCGCGTGTGTGCGTGTGTGTGTGCGTGTGTGTGTGCGTGTGTGCGCGTGTGTGCGTGTGTGTGTGCGTGTGTGTGTGCGTGTGTGCGCGTGTGTGCGTGTGTGTGTGCGTGTGTGTGTGCGTGTGTGTGCGTGTGTGCGCGTGTGTGTTTGCGTGGCTGGGTCATGTAGCCCGCATGCCCAGCCACCGCATGCCGAAACAGCTTTTGTTCGGCCGGATCGAGGGGGCTTAACTGGCGCGGCACGAACTAGAGAAGAGATGGAGTGATGTGGTACAGGACGTGGAGCTGAGTGGACTTGCCGATGACTGGTACCAGCGGTGTCAAGATCGGCCTCTGTGGAGGAGGCTTGTGAAGGACGCTACTGGGCAGTTGGAGGCAGTCGCCCTCCAACAACAACGGAGCGCGGAGGAGCGACGCTCACAACAACGAGCGGAGCGCCGGGTGGCTAAAGTACAGCAGGTTGGCACAGTAGGGGGCACAGGTGGTGCATCAGCCAGTCGTCTCAGTCATCTCAGTCAGTCGACCCGTGGCACCTGGGTCTGCCCCGTGACCTCCTGCCAACGGGCGTTCGACACTCCACGTGGCCTCAAGGTGCACATGGCCTGGCACAAGCGTCGTGGTGACGTCACCGCCACTTAGTGGCGAATGGCGGTTGTTGTTGTGTGTGGGTGTGCGCGTGTGTATGTGTGCGTGTGTGTGCGTGTGCGTGCGGAGTATTCTGAGGGATTTTTTTTGCTTGCGCGTGGTTCTTAAGTTCACTGGGAAATTGAAACCAGATGGTGCTCGGAAGGGATGCGCAGATGTCCCGGTGGTGGCGGTGCCGGTGGTGGCGGTGGTTGTGGCGGTGGTGGCGGTGGCGGTGGTTGTGGCGGTGGTGGCGGTGGTTGTGGCGGTGGTGCGTGCTCTCGCTGCCCACGGGCGCGGATACTGAGTGGCCGGATCTCACGGAGATGATCGTGCGATCGAGACACCCACGCGTGGCACGCGACGAGGTGCTTGCAGGAGACAGTGCAGGAAGTAGGTTGATGATCCATCCGTGTGGAATGCGATTGTCTACTCGCCGTACGCGTAGGTTTTCGGTTTTTTTTTCTCTCTCTCTCCGGACACTCCTCGTGCCCTCCCGCATGAAGCAGAAGAAGAAAACAAAAACCTAAAAGGGACTGGCCAAACATGACGATTGTGAAAATATTGCACTGCAGTCTCGATACTCAGTGAGACTTTCTAGGGTGATGAAAGGGACATTATTGTCGATTATCTGACGAGATATGCTCACACTGCCGGCCACCACAATATACTCACTGATACTATATTTCCTCTTTGCCTATTATGGTGTAACGACGCCTACATGTACGACTCGCACGTGGCTGCTGCTGCTGCTATTAAGAGGGTACATTCTGGGGGTGGCTGGGTGACTCAGGGGCCAGAGGGCAGAGTTGGCACAGCTCCGATCCCAAGTTAGAACGCGGGTTTCAGTCACCCGTGATGAAACAGGATTCTCAAGTGTATTGTGTTGATGGTCTTAGCTTTGTCACGTATACGTGGACACAAAGAGGCATTCACGTTATACGTAGGCTTGCACTTTTGATAAATTGCATCTTCAACGAATTGGAGATGTCGGTTTTGACTTCGTTGCGATGAACATGCAGGGGAAAAAAAACCCCTTCACTAGTAAAGATCTCGGAAGTGTAACAGAGTAGTTTACATCTCGTTCTGCGGGTCATACTCAAGCACATGTTTGGGGGGGATGGGTGGGTGCAATGATCTGTGAGGTTTGTGAACGGACACTCCGTCTGAGGACACCAACACAGAGGTATTGGATTTTTAATTTAGGGTAAAAAATTAAATGCAATGGTTATACTAACCAAAAAAAATAATGTAACGTAGTGCATAGTTTACCTACCAACAGGTTCCGTTTCACGCGAGTGCTTGGGACCGGCTCGCCAAGTGCACCTCGGTGCACAGAGTAGGAAACGAGAATCTCACGGGCTATAACGAACGTTGTTGTTGTTTCGCATGCGTGCGGCCTGTATTTGTGTACGCGGGCTCGGTCAGGACACGCAGAAACCCAACATCGAAGCCACCTAAAAGCTCGCACCGCTTTGCGTTTATCCGGCGCATTCATTCGGAGGCCGGAGTTGCCAAATAACACTCGCCGCGTTGCGAACTCACGGGAGCTTAAATGAGCGTGTCCTTCCCGAACAAATGTTTTTGTTCTCGAGCGCTGTCATCTCCGACAGCCGTCGGCGTGTTATGTTCGTAATTTTCCGCGGCCTCGAAAAGAAAGTAGATTTACATGTCGTAGGTGATGTTTTGTTCATTGGTCCCTTGTTCGTAGCGCACTCAAATGTGACCGCTGTTTGTGTGTGCTGTGCTGGAGGAGGGCCGTCCTCCAGAATGTGTTGGGGTTTGTTGTTTGGTTCACGGTGCCTGTGTACCACCGCCAACACCGCAGTTGGCACCGGACCATGAATTAAACGTGATGTGTATGTGCAGTCTTGTGCATACCAAACATAAGAGCTTAAAGTCGCCGCAGGAGGGGGACGTGTACCCTTACAACGGTAATTCAATAGTTTAAACTCACAACAAAAATTCTGCCAATGAGAGCAACGAGTGCTTTTTAACATTTCTGCCGACTGCCATTCATCGGGAAGTATAGCTGCAATTAAAATCGGTCAGGGTGTAAGTGGGTGAATGTTCGACCGTTATTATGCGTCTCTATGAGACACGTGACTTAATGCGGAGCATAGCATATGCCGAAGTAAGCCAGTCAGCTAAAGCTTATACACCATCCCTTACTCTCAGCGACAGCGAACAAAAACCATCTTAGCATTTCTCATTAACCCTGCTGTTCACGTGTAAAAGTATACTGTTCTATTTACGTACAGTCCTTCAATGTGTCTACACAGATGGTCAATCCACTGCTGGATGACGTCCTCGCCACGTTGTGTCGGTCATGGGCGTTGTCTGACCACACTACACAGCGCTGGTCAAGTCAGGTCAGTGAAGGTTGAGGGAGGGGGCCTAGGAGCCGGGGGGGGTGAGGAGGTGGGGAGGAGGGGGGGTGTAGGACCCGCGCGGATATGACTTGCCACTGATATTATCGAAGTTATCTATGGCCAGGAATCCACCTCAAGTCATCGGGTTATTCGTGCGGTGTGCTAACCACAGCACCACTGCTCCTGCCACTCACGCGTGTGCGTGTGTGTATGTGTTCTGGCATCTTTACCCAACAGTGACATTAAACAACACCTTTAATATTCCCCTCAATTTTGACTCAATTCCACTTATCGGAGGCACGTCATGAGACGGTGAATCCATTCGAAACTCTCAATGGGCAGTGCATCGCTGATTGGGACAGAATTGCCGGTGCAAGAATACATCAAAGATCTGCTTCTGAAATCCTTTCAAAAACCCTCTTATCCATACCAGGACTACTGCATATTCCTTGCCGGTTTAATAGCCCCCGCCGCTCCTCACATGACAGTCATACCAGTAGTTTGTATTCCTGAATTTACTAAACGGATGTGCAAAGCCAAAAGGAATACGATCCTTTTTTTTTGTTCAATCGTGAGTGGTCGAGCTGAGACCATCAACTCACCAGACTTGAGAAGCGAGTTTATTCACGCACGGCCATCTAATTCTAACCCAGGATCTCAGCAACGCTCACTCAGCACTCTGACCTCTGTGCCACCCAGCCACCTCACGTGGTTAATATTTTATCTAACCTGTTATTCATATGTACAAGTATATAGTATAGCCTCGTGGTAAGTGGATTCTCATTAGCTATGACCAAATAACTCTTCATGTGCACAATCATATCAGATCTGGATAGCTCGGAAAAGTTTAGCCCGGTCAGCACTTATGTGGGAGACTACCTGCTATCACCAGGTGTTCTCGATTTTGGCTGCGAGGTGGTCAGAATATTGCAATTGATTGTGGAATATATCTTTGTCGGTGCTTTGAGTCTTTACCCCATGTGTGCTTGGCAGGTTTTTTTTAATTGATGAAGCCATTAATCGAAATCCTCCTGCAAAAAGGCTATTGAGACTCGGCGAGTCCGTTCCAGGTAAATGACGGGCATTATTATTGCTGTTGATCTTACCCAGATTTCATTGCAAGCAGTCCTTTAATGTATAACAGGTGGCTAGCCTCTTGATGTTCATATTTCATACCCCGTGTAAATATAAAACATCTAACGTATAACCTTGGATGGGTTTTTAAACCTGCACTAATTTGTTTATTTGTTGATAATTAAATCAAACTGACTTTTTTATATATATAGTCTTCAAACGCAGAAAAGACGGCGCTTTGGCAACGGAGGCGGTTCCTGCTGGGAGTTCTGTTCCACTTTTAGCGCATTCCCACAGATTACTCCGCGCCCCCACGGACCGGCGCATCTCCAAGCCAGGGCAAGAAGCCAGCAACCTTTGTGATCTCAGGTTCACGACACACGGCGGAAGGACCTTAAAAGGACACTTTATCCGACAAGCAACGCTTCCCATGTGAAGGGCGTTTTTCACAATTATTTTTGTTTTTAAAATATCATCGGGCTCACCGAGAAATGATCGGACAGTGCGCCGCCACTGATGCGTCACGGCCAAGGCAAGAGAAGTGATGTTCCGAAAGCGACGAGAGCGGCGCTTCACGAGCGCTCATGAGACAGCTCGGTGGAGTAATCACGAAACCACGTGACCGTGAATAAGGGGAAGTGACCCAGTGGCTCTGAGGTCAGGGTGCCGGGCCGGTACCGATCATACCCTGGGTTTGAATCCGCGATTCAGCTGTCCGTGATTGTACCGCGTTCTTAAGTGAAGTGAGTGGATGGTCTGCACAAAAATACCAATTCACTTATATTCGGATTTGTACTTAATATGGCTACATTTCAGCTTGAGCAAATTACAAATATTTATATGACTGTCATAGGACGAGACATCTTACAGCAGAGTCCGTGTTGGAATTACGATCCCCACTGTGAAGAGGATAAAAACGAAGATGGGGGGGGGGGGGTTCAGAAGATCTGTGAAAAAAAAAACTTCATAGCTCATCGGATTCCTCCAGTATAAATATTCTGATTCTGATTCAGAAAGTGCACTGTTATGCAAGATTCACGAATGGATTCTTCATCTAAAAACAAGATTCTGACAGCACAATTGTTATTTTAAAGAAATAAACCCTTCAGTATGTTTAATAAACATAAACGAATTGACGTAGTTGAGACTAACAAAGGAGGGAACACATCCAAGGCTTCGAAGTTTATTTTATTTAATCAGTTTTAAATTTTAAAAGACAAGGATAATATTCTTAGCTCTTTCGGTAAAGTCACGTTGAAGGGAAACAATAAAATAATAAAATATATATGAAACAATAAAAATTCTCACGACGTTTCGACCATAACACAAACGGTCGTCATCAGGTGTGACTTTACCGAAAGAGCTAAGAATATGAATTACTGCAGTCACGAAAGCTTTAAGACAAGGATAATCTCTATATTCTTGGTTCTTTCGGTAAAGTCACGTTGAAGGGAAACAAAAAAATATATTATTTTATTATTTTATTGTTCCCTTCAACGTGACTTTATTATTTTATTATTCTATTGTTTCCCTTCAACGTGACTTTACGAAACAACCAAGAATATGAATCACTGCAGTCACAAAAGCTTTAAATCAAAAGGATAATCTCATTCGCTAGAGCGGTTTGGAGCATTAATCTGCAAGTAGGGGGCGTTGATTGCTATGCATACTCCCAATTGAATGATTCACGGGTAATTTTTCGTATTTGGAAAATTTGAACTCTAACACAACAACAGCGGAGTATTATTATGGTTATTAGACACGCGGCAATAACCAGGGTGCCCGCTGGATTTGACGAGTGGCAAACCGCTCTACCGCCAGACCGCTAGGCCGCAACACCGCTCACCCCCAAAGCGTTCGAAGCAGCGCGGAGATGGAGCAACGAGACCCAACCGGAGTGGCAGGAGCGAGATGGATCGTTGCATCGCGTGATTGCGGATGGCGACGGTTCGGGGGGGCTTTCGGCCATCCAGCAGTAGATAGATCACCGCTGGTGACGATTATAATGATACAGTGGATAAGATAATAAATCAAAAGGGGCATGACCAAATAGTATTGCGTAGTCACTTTAAGCGGGTGACTTTCTCTCGTGCACGATGCTTCCCTGGACTCTTGCTCGCCGCTTCGCGCGCGGTGTCATCTTACGTCCGTGTTCCGCGGAGCGGCAGTCAAAATGTTTTGATTGCCATTTTAAAAGTGACACGAACCCAAGATATTGTGCAGCGTACTTCGTCACAATGAACATAACAATCAAGAAAGCTTTGTCAATCCCACTTCTGCACGAAGGACTTCCCTTGCTGTAAAAGTCAGAGGGGTTGTTTGACCATACTTCAGCACGTGGTGGGTGCGTTTAGTTCTGTCTGGGATTTGAACTCAGGTCACCACCAGGTTAACAGTGCAATGTGCGAACTGCTGTGCCACTCCACCCCACAGTATAATAGAGGCGACTGTGCAGAAACATCAAATGCTCTGCTGGGATGAGTGCAAGCGTGTGTGTGAGATGCAAATATCAATTTCTATAAACGATTTAATTGCCCCTATATCGACGAGCCATGCATTCTACATGAAGTCGGTGTGGCAAGTTTGTGTGTTTTGAATTCTAGTTAAGACCACACCTTGCAGCACAAATATGAATGTATATCTAATAATAACAGGGTTTTCCCCCTTTTTTCTGGCAACAAAACTGAAACCTTTTTACAAAGATTCATGTCTGCATTAACCACAATACCTGCAGTCAAAATGCAAACAAAAAACATACTATGATAATATATGTGGCATTGTCCTTGAAACTGATTGGTCCACACCAAGGGGCGGCTTTCTTTTGAGCCTCGACCCAATTGGTGCTCGACCAGATGACGCCAAAAGGCGTACTTTGCTGTGGACCAATCACTTTCAAGGACAATGCATATATTGTCATAGTATGTTTTTTGTTTGCATTTTGACTGCAGGTATTGTGGTTAATGCAGACATGAATCCTTGTAAAAAGGTTTCAGTTTTGTTGCCAGAAAAAAGGGGGAAAACCCTATTATTACATTTTGGTACTGGCAAAGGAGGTCTAATGATGAATGTATATCTGTTAAACTTCTTTCGCACCGTATGTAGCCAAGCGTGTTAATCGGAGGCGCGGGGGAAGGACAACAAACTAAACACCGACGATGGTTTCACTTTTAGAAGACGACACGTGGCTCAAGTCCACAATAGGTGTCCTAAATGTTTATATAATAGCCATGCCATCACCACGTGTCGCTCACACGCAGGATACGGCGAGGCTATAAATACGGCTGCTGACATTGGCGCTCACAGCTTGTGGCTGTGCAGGCGCTGTCTGTAATTACGGCCGCTTATCGCAAGCCTGCACTTCCTTCCTCCGACACAGGAATGAAGTGATGTCATGGTACACGCAGTGCCCCGCTCGCTGAGCTAATTGAACGGCCAAAGCGAAGCACATGGCGCGCGGACTAACACATCCCATTCAACAGGGGCTTTCAGAGTTTGCGATAAGCGAGCGCTCTGAAAACGAGGCAGCGAAAGCGCACACACAAGCGGTTGTGATCAATGGAGATGTGGCCGTAACGCATCTGGCAAAAATAAAAAAAAACTTGTTTTGTTTTTGTTTTTCTCGCCGTGCCTCTGAAGCGAAGAATGATGCCACTGATTCGGCTGAGATATTAGTTGCCAGTTTGTGTTCTCATCAAATTTCCATCTGCAATAATATTTTGCTCAATTGCAAGAGCGATAATGATATGATATGTATGTCCAAATAAGGTAAGCCTCGCTGAGCCTCAAGACTCCTTGTCAGGAGGGCCCTGCTACATTGGGATGAGTCTTTCGCTTCACGTGGGAGGAAACCGAAGAACCTACAGGAAACCCACTATACACTCAAATCTCCGCACAGACCGATTTAATAATCGACTGTATTACTCCCTCGATGTCCCAGGCTTACAATTCGTAATATTCACGGGGCAATCTCACTTAGAATTACTTCGAGTCTCAGTCATGCCGAGTTTCCAAGACTTGACGGAATCGAGTTAATGGATTCATGATGGTTGATCTAAATCAGTGATTGGCAACCAACGTAACAAGAAGGGCCATTTTTCGAATTTGGTGGCGAAAAAAAAACATTTCAAGACCCGCAATGCACAGCGTGGCGAATACGAGACTGTGTGTCCTGAATAAATGACTGTCACGAAGCAGCTCCTTAAGGAGCCACCGCGCGCGGCTCTGGAGCCGCAGGTTTTGCCCGACCCCTGACCTAAACGAACACAGTGCCAGGCGTTGTGAACTCTCCTGTCGTGCAAAGCAACGGATCGCCGTTTACTTTTACTGTACCGCATTAAAGTCGGCGGCTTCCGCAGATTTCTCTTTGACCCGCTAATTTGCCGAGGTCAGCACGGAGCAGGCTCGAGCGGGGATGCTGCCACCGGGGAGGGAGAGAGCCAGACAGCCCCTCGTGTGTTCACAGGAAGCGGCGGCGCTGGCAGCAGGAGTGAGGTCTCCGCACTCGCGTGTGCGCGGCATTCCAAGAATGTGTCCGGACTCCTCGTGCCAGACTACAATGAGCTAAGCAGCTTGGGATACCGATCTGTAACTCTCCTTATTCTTCTCCTCCTCCTCGGCGCGCCACTCAAATTTCGCGACATTTATTCATCCGGGGCTCCTGCAAAGATTTCGTTAAAGAGGTTTGCATCAATAGCAGAAGAAGGAAAAACATTTGGATACCGTACTAGGAGTGATGGACAAGACGTTTTTTTCGGGAGCGGATATTAAAAGTACACACTGGTTCGAATTCGTTATTTGTTTTGTAACGTAGCAAAGCGTGGCATGGGTCTAACTTACCTTTTGGATGTTTGTATTAAATGAAAAAGTTTTTTTATATAATTGACCAAAATGGAGGCATCTTTACTGTGCTGTATTCGTAAACGCTCTTCAAATTGTTCTACACGCTATACCGCTCTTATTCGACACATTGACTTCAGACCTTACAAGACACGTAAAGTATTATCCTTGAAATGGCCGTACTGCACGCAGCCAAACATTCCATTTAACGGGACCCATTTGAGCCGCATCTGCTCTGCTGGATTTTAAACTGCAAGCCCAACCACTTTGCCGCACTTTATGCCACGCTCATCAAACAACGTTGATCAGTTCTTGCACTTCAGAAACCAACCACAAGCATGCACACTTCCACGCTGAAAGATGTGGGTTCATTAATCTGGACGTATACTTTTTCGTTGCTATTAATCCAGACATTTTCAACAGAGACGGGAATAGTATTGATTCATTTGTTTTTGTTAATTCATAACAATGCACTTTGTTCAATGTCATCATCAGCCATGGTCAATCCACTGCTGGATGAAGGCCTAACCAAGCCGCTTCCACCTCTCGCAAGCCTGCGATGTCATTAATAATCCACCTGACAGCGCTGACCTCATCGCTGGACGACCTCTCGAATGTGTTCCATTCCTTGGCAGCCACTCCATTGTTATTCTTGACCATCGGCGGGCGTCCCTTCTCTCGACGTTTTCTTTCTAGTACCATTTTAAAAAATATATATTTGATTCATGTCATGAACGTGCGTGTGTTCTCTCAACCGCGTGTTCCTTTTTCTGTGCCACAGTGTCATTCCAAGCATGCTTCTCGCCACGCTTCTTTAAAAAAAATATTTATTTACCGTGCCTCTGAATCGTATGTCATAGCAGGTAGTAAACACTGATTTTAAAAAAAAAGAGAAACACTTATTTCGCCCCATTGGTATGAATGTTTTTTTTATTATTATCCTGCAATGACAGATTGGAATGCAGATAAAGTAGAGAATTACTCCTGATCTACGGTCGCGCTGTCAAACAAAGGATGCCCAAGAGGTTTTTTAAAGTTTAACACGTAATAGGCCTTCGTGACCAATATCATCCATAACAAAGGTTGATTTGGGGTTAAATCGCGTGGAGCAAATCCACAACATTCACAATTTGTATTTGTTATCCAACACATCGGTGTGCTGTACTAGTAACGAATTGCCACGGTCATTCACGTGACAAACCTTACTAGTTGGCTGTGTCGGGTGGTGACGGGTTTAACGACACATTCACATTCAGTTTTTTTTTAAACCTTCATAAATCTGCCTCACCGCTTAATCAGTCTTCTCTTTTTAAAGTTGCACCAGATGCTCCACGTTGCATCGATGCACACAAAAGTGGACGTGGCCCACCGTAAGATGCCCCGGCACGCGCCGTCTTCACAGCGTGTCCGCTCGGCTGCGTCGTCCCGCGTGCAACCCAAACGCCGCGGCAGCGGTGGAGCGGTGGCGCCGTCGCTCCGCCGGCGCTCGCCCTCGCCGCACGCGGCTGTGGGAAGCCAAAATGTGAATGTGCGAGGCACGCGCACGCCACGGCAAAGCGCCGATGCAGATCACCCGGTCGCGTGATCTGCATCGGGGCACGTGTTCCGCCCGCGTGTTATTCCTATTAACCGCGACTGTCGTGCTGACCCAATGAATGAAACAATAACATGACCACTTTAGAGCCATTCTCTGCTCACCGGCGGATGAATGCCTCTCCACGCCACGTCGATCATGGGAGTGAGTTTTTTGTTTGTTTAACCATACTTCACCACGCCGGTAAGTGAAGGTTGGCGAAGAGTGGGGAGGATGGCAAGGATCGGTTCGAGTATCACTTACCGCTGATGTTAGCCGTGGGCGGGAATCGACATTTGGGTTACTGGGTTCACATCGCTGCACGCTAACCACTACACCACCGGCTCTACTCTGAGCCGATTATAATTACTCTTTGTTTTTTTCGGTAAAGTCACGTAGGTAAAATAAAATAAATTGCTGTATCAAGGTATACAGCAATTTTGCTGCGACAGTTTCCACCTGAAGACGAAAGCTTGTGTTGCCTCCGAAACGTCGTGATTTTATTTCGTTGTTTTCATTTATTTTATTTTACCTAAGTGACTTTACCGAAAAAACCAAAGAGTATGAATCCTTGCAGTCACGAAAGCTTCAAATTTAGAACCGATTATAATTATTTACTCAACTTTGTTGTTGTTGTTGTCCAACATTGCACTTCATTGTGCACGTTCCTTTAACTCCGCGTAAGGGGAGGGGGGGTGGTGGCTGTGAATACGGAACCCTCGCTTATCGTTTTATTTGACGCTTTTATTCACTTAATGACGACTTTGAAGTCGACCCGTGCCCGTTAACGGGCGAAGCCGGACAAAGAGGAGCTCTGAATGACGAGTCGGGGCCGCAGCTGCCAGTCGACTTGGCACGGGAGACGTTGCGGGGCGCTCGTAGTCATCGACGGCTTGAAATTTCACCACCGCCGCCGCCGCCACGATAGGATTATTGGGCATGCGGGTCAGTGTCCGATCCGACCCAGGACCAACCGTCCAAGCAGGTTGCCCCCCGCGAGCCCCTTCCCGCAGA
The DNA here is from genome assembly GCF_048934315.1 of Petromyzon marinus. Lineage (NCBI taxonomy): Eukaryota > Metazoa > Chordata > Hyperoartia > Petromyzontiformes > Petromyzontidae > Petromyzon > Petromyzon marinus. The sequence goes on along the minus strand of NC_133684.1, from coordinate 2,902,161 downwards.
CGGGCTCCGTGCCCACGTGTGCCCCTCGTGACGCCAGCGAAATATCAGGCTAACGACGCGATCAAGATTGATGGTGTAGCGGCGGCCAAGGGAATGGAACGTGTCCCAGAGAGTGACACACGTCCACCTCGGAGATGGAGCGTTGAAATCAACTCGTGTGCAGGTGTCCTGGGCGAATTATTTACATTTCGGGATGGTGACAGACGGTGATCGCTTTCATACACCAGTGGATTGATCATGGTTGATGATGATGATGACAGCTATGGTCTCATTGATGTAGTGAAAATATTGTAGGTACGTACTGTATTTACTGTAAAGGCTGGTGTCCTTCAACTTATTATTCAGACTTACTATGTCTACTTACCATCCCACTCCCCGCCCATTAAAGGACATGTTTTCAAGTTGTCCATCATGATTGCATGCACAGGAGCCCAAACGATGATGATGGAACATTAGTGAGACATCCATAGCCGAGCAAATTCCCAAAACTCTGGGGGAAAAGGCCAACTCTTCGGTCAACGATCTTTAGAAATGCTTCCTTTATCATTCGACACGAGACGCTCGTTCAACCCGTTTCAAACTGCCCTTAGCCCGGGGGCAGCTGCATCATCGTTCCTGCCCAAATTATACATTTCCGCTAACGATTTAGCCTTCAATTATTCTCAAAGTTGCCCTCCCCCCCCAAGCTCGTTCACGAATAGAGGAAGCGTGCGACGAAGCCTCCCGTACAACTCGACAATCCGGTCAACTCGACAATCCCATCACCCTGCATTATAATGATCGCATCGCTATGGACGTGACAGAAGCAATACCGGGCTTCTTCTTGCTTCGTTTAATTTGCTTCTCGCGGATTTTCCGCGACTTCTGCAGCCGCGAGAGGTTTCCACGGCGCAGCGCAATGTAACCAGAATGCCGGGTGGCTCAGCGGTAGAGCGATAGACACGCAATCTGAAAGTTGCGATTTCCAAGACTGGCTTTTGGGTTTGGGTTTACTCAGCCCATTATACCTCCGGGGTCAGTAAAAAATAGGTGCCACTTTGTATGGGTAAAGTCAACAGCAGTTTTCCGATGTAAATATTTTCCCTCCCACCATCAGGATGTAGAATTTCCACCACTGGCTCTGCAAACTCCACAAATTGTCATTCTGTTTTTGACATTAGCCAAAATAGAGTAATTCACCCATCGTTGCATGCCAGGTTATAATTAAATAACGCTTCAAAATAAGTTTAACGTCAAGAGAAGATATATATAGCCCTTATTACAGTAACAGCAGCTATTCATAAAATGCAACCAAATGGCAATTTAGAATAAACCAGCGAAGGAAATTGCTCTCAGCTGGGGTATTTTCAAAGAAACATTCGGAGATAGATTCTGAGGATTCGAGAAATGAAGTCAAACACCATGAATGCATAAAGTATTATCCACCTCACATTTGCTGATGATAGCCATCGTGACGACCGATTCAAGTGAACTAAAGGAGTTACTTAAAGAACGTTGCAGATAAAGCTAAAATGAGCCATTAAAATAAGTCTTGACAAAACTAGTTTTGCTTTTAAACTAAATAATAATGATCAGAAGGATGCGAACAGAAAACACAAACAAATATTTAATGAAAAAACGCGAATGAGAGCAGGATGAGATGCTGACAACTGGATTGCATAACGTTCACAATCGGATCAAAGTTCCTTTAAAGGCTACAGTGTTCACTCAGTGCGTATTACCGGCGACGAAAAACTGATCGGAAACATTGACAGCGAAGGAGACAATTGAACAAATACAAATACATCTCAACAAAAGGGCGCAAAGACGCGTGGAGAAATGCACCCTTGGGATGACACCGAGAGAGACGAGAGCGAGGAGATCATGGACCCGGGCACAAACTGGGGGCATCGAAATTCACTGTTGAGTCAAGCGGGCTTGGGCAGGACACGTCACGGCCAGACGGGGATGGCTGCCAATGGACAAGACCAATGACGGAATTGCAGCCAAATGAGCGAACAGCAACAACAACAACAACAGCAGCAGCCGCCGCCATTTGCTACTAAGTGGTGGTGACGTCGCCGAGGCGCTTGTGCCAGGCTAGGTGCACTCTTTGAGGCGAACGTCCTTGAGAGGAGGAACGCTGTGCAGGAGTTGGATGGATTGTGTCGGCATCGCAAGACCACAGGGATGGCAACGGAGCCAGGAGGTCTTCATACAGCAGTGTGATGATTACCTCGAATGAAATATAATCATTGCTATTTTTAAAAGTGGTTCAGCTAGTTGTGCCATTTTTGCGGAGTACTCTCATAAAATTGGCACAGTATCGTCTCGTATGTTATCATATAGTATACGTATGGAATATGATAGAGTCTTTTCACTCCACGGTAGGGTGCATGGGAAGATACTGTGTCATGGAACACATTATTGCGTTCACATTAGTTAACACCAACATATGTTAGCATCAGTTATAGCAGAAACAAGAAGGGAAATATGCAAAATAGAGGATTTTTGGGTTAGATCCCGTTTTGTTTTTGCTGTTGTTTACGTGACAAACGCATGTTTTGTTTAAGTGACAAACCTCACTAATTGGCTGCGCCGGGTGGTGGCGGGTTTAACGACGAGTTTATATGCATGCGATCTCACCGAAAAACCACTATTATGGATAATATTGGTCACGAGAGCATGCTACGTGTTCAACTGAAGAGGGCAAATAGTCACATTCTTTGGGTCTTTCGGTAAAGTCACGTCGGTAGGTTCAAGGAAAATAACAAAAAAAACCCACGACGTTTCGATCGCAACACCGGCGGTCTTCAACACAGCCGCTTGTGCTGCCATCGGAACGTAGTGGGGGTTTTGCTTTTATTATTTTAAATTAAATTTCGATTTAAAGCTTTCGTGACTGCAAGGATTCATCTTCTTTGGTTCTTTCGGTAAAGTCACGTACGATGAGAATAAAGTAATAAATTAATAATAATTTTATTGTGTTATTTTATTTTATTAATTTATTATTTTATTCTCATTCTACGTATTTTAAATTAATTTTAATGTTTAATTTAAAATTGTATCATTTTTATTTTCTATCTACGTGACTTTACCTAAAGAACCAAGAATATGAATTCCTGCAGTCACGAAAGTTTTAAGTCAAGATGATCTGTTTTTTTTGTCGTGAATTTGGCCCCGCTAACAAACGCCATCGGCAAAGCTAAAAGATCGAAGCCAGACTCCACGCCGTGCTGTGAGGCAGCCAAGTCTGCTCGCCCGAGCCAACTCACAGGGAAGAGGGGATGAGTGTCGACTCTGTAGGTTTCCGTGACATGGTGCCGCGAAGCGTGCCCGGGCTGTTTGTTTGGCACGACGTCCGACGTTTAACCCCACGAGCTTATTCGGGAACTGCTAAAGCAACTGGCACGACCCGCATACACGTGGGAGAGCCACAATACTAGATTTGAAGCTTTCGTGACTGCAAGGATCCATACTCTTTGGTTCTATTCGGTAAAGTCACGTAGGTAAAAAATAAAACAACAAAAATCACGACGTTTCGGTCACAACACAAGCGGCCTTCATCAGGTGAAGGGATCAGACTGTCTCGAAGACTGCGCTGGAGTGAAAAAAAATGAACCAAAGAGTAGAGCCACAATACTGCATCAATCGTGTATATCGCAGACACAACATCAGCATCGTCATCATGAGCAATGATCGATCCGCTGCTGTACGAAGGTCTTTACCAACCCGTCGCTATTTCTCACAGTCCCCCAATGTAGCAGCACATGGCATGATTTCGTCATTCCATCTCGACGGGGGATACGGCCCCGGGCGCGTTCCCTCCTTCGGCTGCCACTGGGACTTTAGTCTCGCTCAGCGACCATCGTCATCCTCCTCGAGTGACCTCTCCATGCCCAAGCACCAACTTTTACTCACAGGCGAGTGAGACGCAAAACCGATTCACATGCAACGTTTTTACTTGACATGTTCATCCCACATTAAATGTTGAAATACTGCGAATGTGTTGTCTCGCGAGACCCCCTAGTGATCTTAGGAGTTTAATAACAACAACAACAACAACAAAAATCAGTGTCTCCACTCCTCGCACATACTGCTGCGATGAAGCGCCTGAGTCGGCGGAGGAAAAGTGGACATTCCTAATCGGTGGAGAAAAGTCACTCCGTTAGGACTCAAACCCCACCCGATCAGTCTTACAGACAGACTGTTGGTGCACGTGTTTTTAGTGATATCCATTTGGATACAGACAAAGATGAGCACCGCCCCCCCCCGCCCGTATAGCACGGCTGGCTACGTGCGGTGCGAAAGAAGTTCAACATAGACACAACAGACTGTTGGGGCAAGTTCTGTTAGCGAGCGCGCCTATGAAGGTCAGCATGGCACGCGAGGGTGCGGGTGACCAACACCACTTCGAGCCACCTTTGTCTCCCCGGTGCTTACACACCGCACCAGGTGTTCATTAAAGGCTGAGTCAACATCGGGGTCATCCAAAACCGGTTCAGCTATTCGTCACCGATGTTGACCGCTAGCGGGAATCGAACTCGGCTCGCTGGGCTCTTCGCGGAGTGCGCTAAAACCACGAAGCGACGGCCGCTCCCCACTTGTGTGTGTGTATATATAAAACACACAAGCACACACTTGCTTCCCGTAACAGAACAAAGACCTCCCGGTGTGTAGCCTTCCTACACACTGCTGGAGCTCCAGTGGGTGGCGTGGTCAGCGCCACACACCTGGCCCGATCGCTGTTCCGTTCAAGGGCTCCCACTTGTGGAAATAGTGAACTGGCTCTCAGCTGGTTGACGTTTGTATTTGTTCACCTGCAAAAAAACATGAGCCAAGCTTTCAAGCCCCTTTTTTATTTGCCATGTCACCCCTTGCATCGCAGCGAGGACGTTCATAGCCAGCTGCGTTTCCTTTCGTTTCATGAATATTCGTCTCGTTTGTTCCTCCTCATTCAGTCAACTCGCCTCGTGCTCAAATTGTCTCATCCGTCTCATTCATTCCGTTGGACTCAAGTTATAAGGTGAACAATAAAGGCGCAGCCCTGCAGTTCTTCGCTCACACCACTGCTAGTGGAAGGGTTTCCTTTCGAGGTTGCTCTCGAGAGGCGTCCATAGGAGGCATTTTGCCTACTCTTGCATATTCATCGTACGTAGTAAATAATTAGGCACTCACCCACCGTGCCAAATCAAGTACTCGCGTATTATTATACCAATCGAATATTCTCCAATCATGTCAATCAAGTACCAGCTTCATCATATCCATCAGCATACCAATCGAATATTGATCCAATGTATTCGTCAAGTTACTGGTCTTATGATGCTAATCGAACGCTGACTCAACATTTTACTCAGGTTGTGTTGGTAACACCAAAACACTTGGTGAACAACAACAACTTCCGTCGAGTCGACAGCTGCAGCTTTGCCATCGACACCACGGTGGTGGTGACCGCGGCAGCTCCGGCGCTAACAACCACCACCACCGCCACCACCACCACCACCGCCACCACCACCACCACCGCCACCACCACCACCACCGCCACCATCACCGCCGCCACCACCACCACCGCCACCACCATCACCGCCGCCACCATCACCGCCGCCACCACCACCACCACCGCCACCACCACCACCACCGCCACCACCACCACCGCCACCACCGCCACCACCACCACCGCCACCACCATCACCGCCGCCACCACCACCACCACCGCCACCACCACCACCACCGCCACCACCACCACCGCCACCACCGCCACCACCACCACCGCCACCACCATCACCGCCGCCACCACCACCACCACCGCCACCACCACCACCGCCGCCACCACCGCCACCACCACCACCGCCACCACCGCCACCACCGCCACCACCACCACCGCCGCCACCACCACCACCGCCACCACCGCCACCACCACCACCGCCAGCACCACGACCGTACGTAGCCGACCGTGCTAATCGGAGGTGCGCCTGGATCGTGCTTGGATGGGTGACTCCACAACGTGCCGTCATGCATGCGTCATAATGCACGACGGTTCTCCTTCTTACCATTAACAACGTTGAATTCTACATTTAAAAAGAGATGCGGCGCAATCCGCCTCCGTGATTTGTGACGTTCGCTTTTTCCAACGTGCCCATTCATCAACCGACGTCCAACATGGGTGAACACAATGAATGTTACGGGTTCATGTCTCTTCTGCCGCGTGTGTAGATGCAACTCGCCGCTTCATTGCGCGTGCGCGCGGTGCGTGCGTCTCCAGTTGGAGCGAACGCGAAGCTGGGATATATTTTGACGAGGGCAAACAAGTGAAGGGGCGCTTGCCAGCGACAACCTCGACTGTCTGGAGCTCTCAGTTGTATGAAATTGCTCCGGAATGCCGCGCATTCCTCGGCGGTCGTTCGCGGGTTCAGTGGTAATCACTTCGTAATGAAGGTGAAAACAGAAATAACTGTGTCGCTGCGTTTGATCAACTGACGTCTGCATACCTGAAAAGCATGGCAAGAATTTGCCAATTATGGTGCCGAGTTGTTTTCTGTGTGCGCACATGGCCAGATTTGTACCGGGCGGCCCACGTCGGACGCCCTCTCCCCAAAGCACGCGAGCCTGATAACATTCGCCCTCTCCCCGCTGTCGTTAGGGAAGCAACAAATGGATCATCACTCGCTCCTGCCGCGGAATCTGCATTCTTGGCTGATGGGTGGGTGGATGGGGGGTAAGCGATAGATAATTTGTCACGTTTGTCAAGTTGTGGACGTTGTGCTGGAGGTGACTCACTTGTGCTCTGCGATGTAATGGAACGAGTTAAATTTAAAAACTCGACGTGCGTCCTCAATTGTTTATTTGTTTTTTTAAAGCGCCCTTCGCATTTTAAAGCATTACATTGGAGCTCCTTTGCTCCTTTCTCCAAGTCATCCCAATTATGTGATCGTGTGATCGGCACCGTGTCACGAGATGAGGAATCCGATCGGAAAGCTCGCAGAGCAGTGTCGGAGGGTGACTGAAGGAGACATTTGTTGTTCGTGGACGTCTCACGACGTGATGAGCGCACTCGCCCCCCCCCTCCCGCCCCCCCCCACACACACTCTGCCACGAGATTGTCTCTCGCGTGACAGTCACACTGATTCTCAAAGACGAAATTTAACCAAACAAGGTTAAATATATTTTCTAACAGCCATTGGTGGCTGGGTAAAGACCGGGAACCGGGTTTAATCACGGACGGCTGCCCAGATTTGAACCTAGAATCCCAGCGGCATGGGCTCAGTGCTCTGACCTCTGAGCCATCCAACCTCCTCGTAAATAAAAAAAAAAGAAACATGTTTTGCGTTTAGAGGTACCACCACAAATATCTCGAGTCAAGGCTCAGCGAACCCTTCATTACTGGCCTCATATTAAGCAGGCCACCTCAATGTATGTACGATGAACACCGTACATAGCCAACCGTGCTAATCGGAGGCACGGAGGATAAGGTTTTGGGTAGGAAGTGACATTGGGTAAAATGTCAGACGTGACATTTGTAATCGCCTTCATTAAATAATTTGCATTTTAGTCTCTCAGTGTCGGCACGTGTACGCTAAGGCGCTTAGGCCATCTGCTTGCTGAAGTGGTCTCCCCCAGTTGAAGGTATATTTCTGTGGATTAAATAAATACCGTAACCTATTATTTGTTTCATTTTGTTACGTTTGTTTACCAAGGAAAGCCTCACTGAGTCTCAAGACTATTTTTCAGAAGCGTCGTGCCAAGCTTTCACAGCAGACGGCGTTGCTGCCCTCTGTGTAATCCAAATTCAGTCATTTGCAGCTATTATTTATTTAGCATTGGGATGTTTTGGCCAATACCAGTTACATTGTGTGTTTTTGTTTCTGAGGAGCGGTAGTGTAGAGGTTAGTGCGTTGCGCTACGAACCCGGCGACCCGAGTCCGATTCCCGCTCACGGTCAACACCAGTGAACTGGTCCTGGGCTTCTAGGTTGACTCAGCCTCAAATGAGTATCTGATGTGGTATGTAAACATCGCCACTGGGCCGTCGGGCGTGGTGCTGGCCACCCACCCCTTCGTGTACCGTTCCGGCCTTAATAGGTGCTCACTAACAGCACTTTCCCCAACAATCTGTTAAGGCTATACGGGGAATCTTTGTCTGGGTTTTTAAGCTATGGGAGGAAACCGGAGAACCCGAGTTTGCAATCGAAATTAGGCTCTTATTGTGAGGCCACGGGTGTGACCACTGCATCACCCTGCTGCCCAATGGGGAAAAAACCCAGCATAAAATGTCATGAACAGCAACAGCAAACAGAGCTACCATCGTTAGAGCGAAACGGTTTCTATCGTGTGACAAATTACGATGCAGAATGTACACATCTTAACATGGGAGCTTGCTGACCTAAGCACTTTCACCTAAGGCTTTAATTTACTTAATGTGCAATGTTTACATGGAAACTCGCATCCTGTGTGCAGTTATTAGAAAACCATCTCGCTCGCATTCCTAAAGACCCACTTATCGTGCCCTGATGAGCCGATAGTGTTTCGTGCCTGCACAGTGTGTGTATATATCTTTTTTAAAGCATTTGTACATATCAGATGTACATAGCAGGAAAGCACATATGTTTCATTAATATTAATCGGTTGACTTTGGAACGTTACGAATGACATATACTTGGTACTAGGATAGCTTTGTGAATTCTAAAGTGCCATATTAATGGGGGGGGGGGGGGAGGTCGCCACATTGGGCAAGTGTGTGCCAAAGATTATATTTGTTCTTGATATTATTTTATATTATTTGCCATTAATTTAACCGTGATTTTATTTTTTCTAACATCATGATCAGACGATAACCCGCTTAGACACCATGCCGTTTGCAGTTAAGACTTAGGGGGAGTAATATTAGCAGCGTTCTGAACCCACCCCTACTGGACATCTGTGAAAATGAGCTTAATATCTCATCGGATTCCTACAGAATAAAGACATGTTCTGATTCTGAGATTGAATTGGGATTTGAATTCATAACCATGCATCAGTGAGTTCGTCAATGAATGACCAGTGGAGTCGCATGCTTGCTCAATGCTGATTTTGTTGGCAAGTGTTGGTGAGACAATCCAAGTTCACTCGACAATTTAATCTGCCGCTTTAGATTTGGTTCAAACCATACCCATCAATTATAGACGCACGTTTTAAAGCCGTTGACATTTCTTTCTTAGCGTTTGCGGTTCATGAACCTCGTTTGCTATTTGATCAGTTTGTTCTGTTGCACAACTGCGCAGTTATCCAGCATGCAGGCGATGCAACTACGCCGGGTTCACTGGCTGGAGGGGGCCTAGGAGCTGGCCAAATGAAAAGTGGGTGACAGGGGCCCCGTTCATTCCTTGCAACAGAGCACATGCCAACTGCGCCGTGCCACTGCTTTTGAACCTTTCCTTCTCCCCCCCCCCCCCCACACTATTCTAGATCTTTTGTATTTACCCCAGGTCTCCCATGCCATGAAGATCAATCATCTCAGAGGCCCCCATCTGGGTAAAATAAATGCAAACAGTTCCCTGCACTTGGCATCTTGCAGCCAGGCAACGAGTCGAAACCTGATCCTGCAGCTTTGGCAACCACCGCTCCGTTCAGCCGCCAAGTTAGCAACCACGCTCACCTATCAGCCATCGGATTACCTTCCCATAACAAACAAAAAACAAATGTAACGTGAGCTGCGAAAACAACTGGCAATCTCTTAAAGGGCCACTGAAGAAAAAAAAACAATATATGCAAAAATGTAAAAGCGACTGGCTGCGCAATTCTCCCGAGACCGCTGCCATCCCCAAGTCGACGTTCGGCTGTTTGCCGCACTGCAGTGGACAGCCCAGGTGGTGTTTGAGCGACCCGCAGGCGTGAGACGAACACCGACACCTCGAGAGAGCGACGCGGGCTCACGAAGCCGAGCCGAGCGACGCTGGTTGTGCGGGTCGGTTGCCACCTTCCCCGCTGGTGCCACACATGAGTGCGCGTTCCCAGACTGATAAACAAGACCTGAGCGGGCCGCGCCCGCGCGAACCTCGGCGATCGCTTGGTCGATAGCCACGCGCCGGGCGTGCGCGCGCACGCGAAGAATTCTGTGCGCGCGTGTGTCCGCGTGTGTGTGTGTCCGCATGTATGTGCGTGTGTGTGTCCGCGTGTGTCCGCGTGTGTGTGTCCGCGTGTGTCCATCCGCGCGTGTGTGTGTGTCCGCGCGTGTGTGTGTCCGCGTGTGTGTGTGTCCGCGTGTGTGTGTGTGTCTGTGTGTGTTCGCGTGTGTCCATCCGCGTGTGTGTGTCCGCGTGTGTGTGTGTCGGGCGTGGTGCTGCCCACCGCACACCTTCGTGTGCCGTGCCGGCCTTCATAGGCGCTGCTCGCTCACAGCCCTCCCCCACCAAACAGCGCGTTAAGGCGATACGGAGTATCATGGTCATGTTGTGATAGTGGGGAGCGGTAGTGTATCGGTTAGCGCCCTGCGCAACGAACCCGGCGACCCGGGTTCGATTCCTGCTCACGGCCAACACCGGTGACGATTATCTGAACTGGTCCTGGGCGTCCCCTAGGTCACCTCAGCCCCAAATTAGTACCTGTTGCGGTGTGTAAACAAAGTCCGGCGTGGTGCTGGCCTCCCCCACCCCCTCGTGTGCCGAGCTGGCATTCATAGGTGCTCGCTAACGGCACTTGTCCCGACAGTCTCTTCAAGGCTATACGGGGGGGTCTTTGTCTTTGTTGTGAGAGTGCGCGCGCGCGTGTCCGCCCCCCTGCGCACGCACGGCATCGTCCGGTCCAGGTGTTGACGCGCCGCAGCAAGGCTCCAGTGGATGTGCACACGCGATGCAGGAAGGAATGCGAGCGTCAAGCGACGCGGGGTAGTCAAATACAAAAAAAAGTCATTCCTGCTCGCAATGAGTATTGAGGCGGTGCGTCATCGCCAATTTCACAGAACTGGGCCATTGGTGGAAATTCCACGTTCCTACGTCGGGGGCGGATCTGTCCAATGCAAAAAGCGGTACTTTATTTTATCGACCCCAGATGATTTGAACTCGTAACCTTCCGATTGTGAGCTGCCGAGCCACCTGGCTGGATGCAGAAATTGGCAGTGATCAATTTCATCCGGGACAGTCCGGGACACGGATCCCGAACTTATTTTGGCACCCCACATCCTTCTCGCCGTATGTCATTCACGTGGCCACTCATTTTGTCCAATATATTATTTTAAGAACGAATAGTACAATAACTTTGGGATTATTTGTGAGTAGACGTAGCTTGTACTGTAGTGGTAGTGCCTTATGCCGATCACCCATGCTCCAAGACAGCCTTAGTAGTGTGGCGGAAAATATTGAGTGAGAAATTCGGTCCTAGGCAGTAGGGCAGTGAGAATGCATACGCGCGTGAAGGCGCGCGAGATGGAGGCATGTACAGGGGGGTTGGAATGGAGTTTTGTTCATGGAAATGTCATTTGACTGAAATAGCAAGGATTTTCTTTGGAAATGTTTGTCACTTTTTTTTTAAGTTCGCTTGGTATTATAAAAATATGGGCGGTAGTTTTTGAAGATGCGTAGAGCAATACGGACATCATCATCATTAGCAACAGCAGCAGTAGCCGTGATGTTCCAATCTATTTCCTGCAGTCTGAGTGCATTGCTCCATCTCTGCGGGAGACGTACTGTCACGAACGGGCATTATCTCCTTCGGCTGGCACTCTGTCTTCAGTCTGGAGGAGTGTAGGAATCTCTTGAGTTCTGCATGTTTGTTTTCCCAGACTTGGGTGGGGCAAGTTAAACGTGTAAACACTAATTTTAGAGTGCAATCTTTGGTAAATGCGCCCAGACAATGCGCAGTCCCCTCCACCTCCCCAGATGATCTATTACACCAGGTGCCCATTAGCCTGGGGCCACCATTCTAATTGGGTTCACAGCAGGACAAGCGTTCAGATCTCACTGTTCAGTGTGGTGATGATGATGAATGATGAAGACAATGATGTTAAATAATGAGGATGTTGGATGATGATTGTTGATTGATAATAATCATGAAAATTATGATGTAGATATTAGGTAAATTGGATACATCAGGATGGTAAATGATGATGCGGTTGTAGAATGATAATTGTTTAATTAATACGATCCATCCATTTGTTACTTATGAACTTTATTACAACCAGGAGACACCGTAATGATGATCTTCAGTGTACAATTATGATCATTGTTGTGTGATTATGTGCATCAAGATGATGATCATGATGATAATGGTGATTGTTGGAGAATGATGATATTGACACTTGGATGATGATGATTATAATGATCCCACAACCAGACTTACACCATCTTTACCCCATCTCTTCAGGGCCGGATTTCTCAAAACGCAGGTCGGCTGCTGCCTGTAGTTGCTCAACCACGCTCTGGCATTCACAGAGAGTGGGGTGGGAGCAGAATTAAAGGAGGTTAGAGGGGGGCCCTCAGATATAGCCCTGGCATAGAGCCCAGAATGATTTTAATCAATGCTATCCTCAGTCAATCCTGGGATCGCTGCACGTTTGACTCTCGTGAAGAAGCTGTATTTATGCAGGTTTAACTCGGGACATTAACCTGAATGTAAATGTCCCTCAGCTGGTTACAGAGCAAATATCTCCGTAACATGATGTACAGACACCGAATTTTTTTTTTCTATTGCACATTCATTTCTGTTCTTAAATAAACCTTACTTACATATTAAGTTTTAGAGAATTCAATGGCGGTCACAATACATCTGGACCACCCTGTACAATTAGTGACGCGAGCCCCGTTGGAAGGACTCGAATTAGAAAACGATTGAGGGGCGGGGCCCTCTCAAGTGAAATGTATAAAATACTCCGGAGATATATGGACGACAAGACACGTGGATGGAGTCATGGAGTGAGATTTAGAGAAGCGTAGAGAACAAATGAGATTGTAGAACGATGAGAGCTGTTGGAAGAGATCGCGATGCGACATGGAGAGGTGTCTCCAAGTCGATGAGCTTGGTACGCGTATTCGGATTTGACTGCGAGCTCATGGTTGATGCGGTTTTGTTTTACCACTCCATGGCCACTTGAGCTGCTTTGGGCGCCGAATGTTTTACTTGCTCGGCTTCATGCCTCGTGTTGCCGCTGGCATTTGTCCATCTGAGGCACTCGGCGGGCGGCTGTCTTCTCTGTCGCTGCTTTAGAGCCCTACCGTTGCAATCACCCCGTCTGTTTCTCTAGACTTCGGCGGTGAGACGTTAAATCTCGTGATATTTTATTTGAGGCATTGCTTCATGAGCTTGCTCACGTTTAAAGGGCAAAACAGAAGAGGGGTGCATTTGGACGCTTATTAAATATAAATAACGGTGCTGAATGGGATGAAGATAAATAAATATAAATGGAGTTAATATCCACAGTGGCAGCTGTTCCTTAAACAAAGTTCCGTTGATTTTTGCGGTGCGTGTAAATACGAACGAGTGGAATTATATACACACACACACACACACGCGCGTGTCTGAATTAACACATATTTCATCCAAGAAAAGGTTCTGTTCGCCAGAAATAAACCGAATTTCGTTGGACGAAACAAATTCCGAGCTTTTGGTCAGGTTACAAAACGCCCTTGGGACCTTTGAAGTGCATAAGACGCATTAGCGCGACATTTAAAATGTTTATGAAGAAAGACAAAATACTCACACACACACACAGAGGAGAAAGGGAGTCTTATTAAAAGAACGAGAAAAAAAAACACCACCACCCGAAAAACTCCGGCCATTATTCACCGCGGCGAGTTTACGCCAGCCGTCACCGGGCGCCCAATTTCAACCGCGGAGGAACGCTTGGGGCCACGGGACCACGCTCGTCGGCGGGCAGCTGGGCAATCTCAAAACATTAGGAGGGAGGAGGAGGAGGAGGGAGGGCGGGCTGGGCGAGGCACCAGGGGATTGGGACGTACCGCGAGACGACCCTGTAGGGGAGACAGCCCCTGACAGTAGCTGTCATCGCACGGCACGGAGAGCATATTTCTGTGCGTCCGCCGCCACCTCCGCGTTTTCAGATCCCGCGGACGATAAAAGGTGGGCGGGTGGGGCGGTGGGGCAAAAGAAAGTGTTAAAGAAAAGCAGACGGCCCAATGCCTGCCGGGGGCATTAAAGGGAGAATGTGTGAAATTCGCTCCGAGATAGAGCGAGCGGTGTCACCGGGCAGAGGGGGGGGGGGAGGGCAGCGGGGAAGATGAGACCCACGGGCGCGTCACTTTTACTGTCACTGGAGAGCAGCGCTGAGAGGATGGCTCGAAATTTAAGAGCAAACTGGCCGGCTGGATTTGTGAGCTATTCGTGATTTGTTATGGCTTGGAGACTTGTACGAAATGTACAGAAACGTTTTTTTTTTGCGTTGGTCCTTTTTTTTTGGGTGTTTACGTTTTTTTTTTTTCCTTGCCGTGAGGTGAATGACGAGCGTGTCCTTGGCTTCTACCTTGGGACCGCTTGTACGTGTTAAAAGCCCTTTTGTTAAGTCACTGCTGGATGAGAACTGTAGGTTTAACGGCAGTGATGAAATCACAACTGACGTGATTGTCAATAATTAGCAGCACAATGATTGAACAATAAATACTCTTCACTGTTTATTACAAATGATACCGTATTTGTGTGTGATGGTATCAATGTACGTGTGTGTATATATTATTCCGATTTTTTATGGCGCATATGTAAAATAATGTGAGCTAATGGCACGGTGGATTATGAATTATGGCATGAAGCCGGCCACCTAAGTTCGATTCCCTGCCACGGCTAGCACCAGTGGCGAATGAATCGGTCCCTCGCCAATCCGCACTGACCAGCGCGGTGAAGTATGGTCAAACACATCCATGAGGCATTCATTTAGCAACGGGTTGACGAATGGCTGTAGTGTAGAATTGTATTTGTTGGAACGATTAAAATGGAAACTTTGGATGATCTCGCTCGTGGTGATCGTAGCCATTATGGTGATGGATGTTGTGGTGGTGGTGGTGGTGGTCTCATTGGTGGTGATGGTGGCGGTGGTTGTGGTGGTCGCAGCGGGGAGCAGTACTGCAGGGGTTAGCTCGCTGCACTTCAAACCCTGCGACACGAGGTTGATTCCCGCTCACGGCCAACGCCTGCGACGATTATCTGAACTGCTCCAGGGCCTCCCCTATGTGTGTAAACATCGCCAGGCGTGGTGCTGGCAACCCACCCCCTCATAGGCGGCCACCCACCCCCTCATAGGCCTGCATAGGTGCTCGCTAATAGCACTTGCCCCAAACGCATATTAAAGCTATATGGTGGACTTTTGTGTTTGGTGGTGGGAGTAGTGTTGGTGGTGGGAGTAGTGTTGGTGGTGGGAGTAGTGTTTGGTGGTGGGAGTAGTGTTGGTGGTGGGAGAAGTGTTGGTGGTGGGAGTAGTGTTGGTGGTGGGAGTAGTGTTGGTGGTGGGAGTAGTGTTTGGTAGTGGGAGTAGTGTTGGTGGTGGGAGTAGTGTTGGTGGTGGGAGTAGTGTTGGTAGTGGGAGTAGTGTTGGTAGTGGGAGTAGTGTTGGGAGTAGTGTTGGTGGTGGGAGTAGTGTTGGTGGTGGGAGTAGTGTTTGGTGGTGGGAGTAGTGTTGGTGGTGGGAGTAGTGTTTGGTGGTGGGAGTAGTGTTGGTGGTGGGAGAAGTGTTGGTGGTGGGAGTAGTGTTGGTGGTGGGAGTAGTGTTGGTGGTGGGAGTAGTGTTTGGTAGTGGGAGTAGTGTTGGTGGTGGGAGTAGTGTTGGTGGTGGGAGTAGTGTTGGTAGTGGGAGTAGTGTTGGTAGTGGGAGTAGTGTTTGGTAGTGGGAGTAGTGTTTGGTGGTGGGAGTAGTGTTGCTGGTGGGAGTAGTGTTGGTAGTGGGAGTAGTGTTTGGTGGTGGGAGTAGTGTTGGTAGTGGGAGTAGTGTTGGTGGTGGGAGTAGTGTTGGTGGTGGGAGTAGTGTTGGTGGTGGGAGTAGTGTTGGTGGTGGGAGTAGTGTTGGTAGTGGGAGTAGTGTTTGGTGGTGGGAGTAGTGTTGGTAGTGGGAATAGTGTTGGTAGTAGGAGTAGTGTTGGTAGTGGGAGTAGTGTTTGGTGGTTGGAGTAGTGTTGGTGGTGATTATTTCACAATTGCTGACATCTCCTCTCCGATCCGTCATCGCTCTCTCTCTAATTCACGCACATCTGCTAAGCAAATCGTCCCATTTCAAAACAACATCTGACCGTTCCATATTAAACGATTTATAACTCTTTTGTCCGAGGATCCACAAATATTCCAACAAAACCCTTTTCTATGGATTTAGCATGCAGGCCCAGAGTTATTGTACACAGCTGACAATCCGACCTCGGTTGACTTGGGTTGGAGGAAAAATACATAGAAAATACATTACATTTCCAAATGCGAGTTTTTTGAAGCCATCTGTCCGATTAAGCCGTTTTGGAGAGACAGATTATGAATGTGCGGGTTCAGTAAGATGCACGGCAATACAGAAATGCAGAAGCAAACACAGGCGAGCACGTCGGAGCCGTCGTGTGCTCCAGTGGCTGTTTACTCGACTCTCAGAGCCTCGACCGATGTTTGGTCTCGTGTATGACAAGCAAGCGGCCGAAAGAGCACCAGCCAGCCACAATGGGCTTTCAGCTCTGTCCGCCGTGTCAAATCGTCATGCCCCGCGTCCACTTTTCGCCGCGGCCCTGGATTCGAAGGGGCTTCTCGTCAGGGGTGCGGCCCCTTGGCCTACCAGCCAACGGTTCGCAATGGCTATTTGGTAGATTCCAGATGGCATGTGTAAAGTCTGCCCCCCCCCCCCACACACACCTCCATACTTTGTCACGAATAAGAGGAGTTGTGCTCTTCTATAATAATCTTAAATCTACACAACTACTGGCCACCGACTCAGTACCGAGGCAACTACTCCTACACTGCTGTCTATTTAAAAGTTCCAACATCAGCAAAATCAGCATACGTGTCGCCTTTTTTAATGTAGATAGACTAAAAAAAAGGTACCTCTTGTCCAACATTTTGTGAGTCTCTGAGCCATATTTAAATATTTTGCGGTGTGTCTGAACACCCACAACATTCAGAGAGTCGCGGGGAAGCGGGGGAGCAGCCGGGCGGTGGTGGCGCCTGCCTGTAATGCAGCAGAGTCATGCAGATTAAGCTGGTGCGGGGCCTGTAGCACATGTTATAAAGGGGCTCTGAATAAAAAAACAAACAAATAAATATTAAAACGCAAATTTTTCACTTGCATAGTAATGGAATTGTTTTTTTTTATTTGCTATACCGCCAGATAATACGACAAATCGACAACCTTAAACACCCAGTCGTTCATAAAAGTGTAAGGCGGTATAGTACTATAGTAATAGAGCAAGTGCAGAATCACTGAACCGGAATTGATAGCTTGAAAGCATTTAGCGCGGGGCCCTTGAAAGTGCCTGGCCCGTAGCTACATATGTAGTAGCTACGGGCTACTACATATGTATATATATGTATATATACATATATATACATATGTAGTAGCTACGGGCTACTACATACGTAGCTACTACATATGTATATATATATACATATGTAGTAGCTACGGCTGCTACGGGCTACTACATATGTATATATGTATATATACATATTTAGTAGCTACGGGCTACTACATATGTGGCAGCTACTTTTGTTACGAGGATAATCCGGCACTGAGCAAGGTGGTTGGTGGATCGGACAGATGTTGTGAAATCTCCTTCCCGTGAGCATCGCGGTGTCATACCCTGGCTTGTCAGAAGCAGGCAGTACAGAATGTGGACTTATCGCCATTTGTTTCCATCTGTAGGGGGAGCGAGTGCTGCCACCTCATGTGCGTTGAGTTTTTTTCCCGGTGCTCCGGTTTCCTCCTGCTTGCGTGAACACTCATTAATTGGCAAAAAAAATCTGAGAATAAAAACCCAATGTAGCAGGACTCTCCTGAAAAAAAGAATCCAACGACCAAGTGCGGATTTCCTGCATAAACTAAGTACAATTATATAACAAGTTTAATTCTCACTGCTGCGGGCTGAGCACCATGAGGCAACAGGAGGCATGCTGAGCCAAAGACGTGGTCCCGAGCGCGGCTGCTTTGCCTCAAATCTTCGTGATGTAGGAGGCAGCAATATCATCGGTGTGGAAGCTCAGCGCGAAGCGCTAGCGGTAGCAGAGTTCACTCTAAATAGCATATATTTGGCGTCACAAGGCCGACTCGTAATGCCTCTTAACGTACCAAGTGTTTATTTGGGTTTCCGGTTTAGTTGATTTACTGTTTTTTTTAAAAAAAACAACATGAAATGCCAGCCAAGTGATTTTGAAGAATATTTTTTGTGGTTGTTTATTGGATGACTCGGGTTGCCCGAGGATGTCCATTACGAACTTTGGGAGAGTTTTGACTAGTGGCAAACGTGCATCTGAAGATTTTCGAAGTGGGCAAATTGTTTTCACAAATACACATTATGGGGAACATGTATGAAGTTATCAAGTGTTCAATATCTAAAATGAAATGTACATGAATCATGACTAACGATCTTTTCACAATTTTTAGTGTATCAAATATAAAAAAAATAATCATCTATGACATACCAAGGGCCGTCCACAATGTTTTGCCACCCTCCTCTGTACACCTCAAATTTTTACCACAAAGTCAAATGGTATAATGTCTTGATCAGGAGCCTTTAACCTTGTGAAAGCATAAACTCTATGCATTCTATATTCAATGAGAGAGAGAAATTCCATTGAGATTATCTTCTTTGGTTCTTTCGGTAAAGTCACGTAGAATGAGAATAAAATAATAAATTGATAAAATAAAATAACACAATAATATTCTCACGACGTTTCGGCCACAACACAAGCGGCCTTCATCAGGTGAAGGGACGAGACTGTCTGGTAGGACAGCGCTGGAGCGCTAGAGCGCTGTCCTACCAGACAGTCTCGTCCCTTCACCTGATGAAGGCCACTTGTGTTGTGGCCGAAACGTCGTGAGAATGTTATTGTGTTATTTTATTTTATCAATTTATTATTTTATGCTCATTCTAAAGCTTTAAATCGAAATCCATTGAGATTAATTTGCAATGGTGACCCGTGTGATTATATAGACTTACATTAGGATTGTTATTGTATGATGAATCTTCTCTTAAAAGGGTAATTTTTAAATGTTACAATTTGGACGTGACATCGGCATGCAGTAATGTGCTCTCGTCATGGATGTCACAGAGAGTTCGAGAGCACGCTGTGTATCTAACAGCAAACTGCTGCTCACTTTTGAAATTCCACACAGCATTTACCAGGCGGCAGTACGCACGCATCAGACTGGCAGCTTTGTAAAAATCGACGCAGTGTTGACCATTAAACCATCCTAGATGAGAATAGGTTTTCAGGTGTTAAGATGTTAAAACACCAAACTGCAATCTTTTACAAGGAATCATGTCTGCATTAACCACGATACTTGTGGTCAGAATGCAAACAAAAAACATACTCTGATAATATATGCATTGTCTTTGAAAATGATTGGTCCACACCAGAGACAGCTTTCTTTCGAGCCTCGTCTCAAAACGGTGTTAGACCAGAGGACGCCAAAAGGCGTACTATAGATATCTGTGGAAAAGAGCATCATAGCTCATCGGATTCATCCAGTCTAAATCAAGATTCTGATCTGATCCTCCCCACTCGACCTTTCAGAAGTGTACATTTGTGAGCTGGTAAGCCCGGACAATTAAATAATATGAAAATGCATTGATGTATCAGGGACTTAATTTCTCACTCAATATTTTCCGGGTCAATCGAGGACTGCAGGTGGAACGACAGAAGTAGCCAGGATGGGGCGTGCCAGGTATGGAAATTTGGTTGCGTAGCTGACTCGGACAGACTCGTCCGAAATGGATCCCTTGATGTATTTATATTCAGAATGTAACTATATCCATGGATTGACTTCCTGAGTATTGATTCTTAATGCTCAGGGTGCTTGCATCGAATCTCGTCTGTAAGAATGAATGTATGAAGCGAAATGATGCTCACATAAATGTCGCACATCTCACAAGAGGGATAATAGAGTGAAGACAAATGTACGAGCAAGCCTTGAGAAAATGATCAACAATACAATCGGGTTGGTAAAAAAAAGAAACGAGGCAAAAATGAAACAATTCTTGAGTCGAATCGTGGCCAAGAATCGCGAAATCAATTCAATATCCAGGGAGATTGCACCACTGTGCTCCTCGTGTATTGTGTTTGTTAGCACCGTTACACTAACGTCCACGTACGAAGCTGTTCGATGTTAAGACAATCAACAGAGGCAAGCAGAGGAAGACTTGCAATTAAGGTGGGCGAGGCTTTAATGGAGCTACCCTTAAGGAATATCGGAAAGGAACAATTGTATAAACCGCAAACGAGGCACACACAGGGTACTTGAGAAATGGTGAAACATAACCCTGTTCTACGAAGCAGGATGACACCACTACCACAAAGACAAAGTTCACCCGTAAAAAATGTTTTACAGACTGTTGGGGCAAGTTCTGTTTGCGAGCACCTTTGAAGGCCGGCACATCACACGAGGGGGTGGGTGGCCAGCAGCACGCCTAGTGACAATCTTTGCACACCACACCAGATACTAATTTGAGGCGGAGTCGACCTAGGTGAGGCCCAGGACCGGTTCATAAAATCGTCACTGGTGTTGACCACGAGCGGGAATCGAACCCGGCCGGCTGGGTACGTAGCACGGCGCGCGAACCACTGCAGTGCTGCTTCCCACGGATGACACCAACACCACCACCACGCACACACGGGCACAGGCGGCGGTGACGTACC
The DNA here is from genome assembly GCF_048934315.1 of Petromyzon marinus. Taxonomy (NCBI): domain Eukaryota; kingdom Metazoa; phylum Chordata; class Hyperoartia; order Petromyzontiformes; family Petromyzontidae; genus Petromyzon; species Petromyzon marinus. The sequence continues at coordinate 2,881,396 of NC_133684.1, read as the reverse complement.
CAGGATGTGCGTATCGGCCATCAACACAGAGTTTTTTTGGCAGAGTGCATTAAAAAATAAAAATAAATACCGGATGCGGGCTGTAACAAAATAAATGGCAAATAGAAGAAAATACCACAAGTTACAAAAAAACCCCCACAAAGTTTTCTTGCAGTCACGTCTGCACATTTCAATTATGGCTCGGATAATTGTTCGGTTTTAATTATGGACTAAAATTGTTGATAACAAGTTAATAACTATACTTTGGGGTTTGTCTACATATTTGGCTAGCACGAATGGAAAACAATTGAAGGTATAACACTGCCATGCTGCTTTGAGTGTGGGAGTGTAAAGCCGGTAACCCTTTAATTTGTTATTCAGTAAAAGGGAACGGTGAAGCAGTAGGATCATGTATGAAATAAACGAAACAAAAATCTAAAAGTGGGAAATAAGCATGGAGAGATGCATGCTCAGATCTAGATTGAAAGATAGAAAAAGGAGCACATGGATTATAGAATAGAGCCAGGCTCAAGGCATCATTCTAACTGTTAAAATAAATAAATGGGCTTATGCGGGATAGATAGGTCACTATAATGGATGATGGCCGAGAGTAATAACAGTGGCAGCCAAAGGAGCGAATGCGCTCAAGAGGATGCCCACCGAGGAGATGGAGCGATGTAATCAGCACATGTGGTGGATTGTCACGTTGCAAGATCGTGAGATATGCCAACGGCTTGGGAAGGCCTTCATCCAGCAGTGGATTGATAATCGATGATGATGATGTGCTAAGGGCAGCTCCTCACATGGGTGGGGGGGGGGGCTGTGGGTGACGTTTATCCAGTTTACAGTCACATTTACCCCACACATGGCCTGAGAGTTTTTTTGTGGGCAGACTTTTTGAAGTAAATGTTAGAAATTCCATCGTGCTCCTATGAAATGCAAACGTCGAAAGGAAAAAAATAAAAAAAATGTTTTAAGCGTTTGTTAAAGCTTTTTGAATTGTGCCAAGTTACATTTTTAGCCCTCTGCTGCGGTAATGTCCAAGAAGAGGCATCTGCTGATATTGAACAGCCTCATTAAAACATGCCTGTCAGCCTCTGCATTCACATTAATCTCCATTATGGAATGAAACAAAGTTACGTTATTAACTGTTACACGATAGTACTGCGACGTATTTCAAGATGACAAATGCGCGATCTTGATCCGAGGCATTCGAGGCATAATTGGTGGCATCCTTGGAGTGAGCTTGAAGGTGAAAATACACAGGGTTGGTGCCTCTGTAGCCTAAACTTCCGCTTGACTCAAACCTGGAAGCTGTGCTGGATCCGGAGAAGATTCCATTGGATGGCTGACAAAATCCGTGACCTCGTTACGAAGTATGAGAACTCATGCTGAACGCTGCGATGCGATTGGGTGGGCGGTGGGATTCGGGTGGACGTTCCATGCTGTCTCCGCAGTCACCTAAAATAAAATAGGCAGAGCTGCATGATTGCCCAATTGCAGAGTGAGTCAGAAGCAAGGCAAAAGTTTTTTTTTCATATTTAGGCAAGTGCCAAAAATAGGAATCTGACGCATCTCATCATGTCAATTTCTGTGTGTTTTAAAAAAAAAGTTAACAAAGTTTCGATTCAAAGCTTTCGTGACTGCAAGGATTCATCTTCTTTGGTTCTTTCGGTAAAGTCACGTAGAATGAGAATAAAAGAATACATTTGATAAAATAACACAATAATATTCTCACGACGTTTCGGCCACAACACAAGCGGCCTTCATCAGGTGAAGGGACGAGACTGTCTGGAGGAGAGCACTCCAGTGCACTCCAGCGCTGTCCTCCAGACAGTCTCGTCCCTTCACCTGATGAAGGCCGCTTGTGTTGTGGCCGAAACGTCGTGAGAATATTATTGTGCTATTTTATTTTATCAATTTATTATTTTATTCTCAATCTACGTGACTTTACCGAAAGAACCAAAGAAGAGGAGTTAACAAAGTTGTTTCACATTAGGTTGACGCCTCGGCAGGTTAATTGTGACCCTTCGGATGCCCTCGTTTGAAGTAAATTTTACCATCGCTTAAATAAGACAAAATGCTTCAACAGGGCACTTGGGATTATGTGAGTGAATACAAAGTGCGCTCTTTGCAGAATTCAGGCGCTGGCCTCGTTCGGTCTACCCCATGCGTATCAACGCCGAGAAGAAACTCCGTAGATTCTTATGACAACATTTATCATTCCAGGTCCTGAATGAAGGCATTGTACTATTTTCACGAGCAAATACACATTTGCAGGAAATGATCTTCTCCGGCATTAAATCACGTGCTGCTCTAAACTTCACAACGAGCCGATAGCGAGAGCTTTCTTTTCCCAGCGCAGTCGTGACTTCACGCCACTCATTGCTTGTCGGTGTGGGCTCTTCACAACGGCGAGGTGGAAGGTGGAGGGGCTTTCAATGGGACGCGATAAAAAAAGAGTATGCTGTCCTTTCACGGCTACTCGGCTCAGGGAGTTGTAAATTATTCTGCGGGTCACCAGTGACCCGCGTCGGCAGTGAATGGCTCCAGGGTGATGTTGAGCTAACCCGTGCCTGAAAGCCCCGCATGTCAGCACCACGGCCACCTCTAACATCGACACCCACCCACCACCCCCCCCCCAACGCGGACCTCCCACTGTCGCGGTGCAAATCGCCCGCCTCTACATGGGTTCGCGTGAAAACATCACACGCACGACTTTGACTCAGGCTAACTGTTGTACCACTGGGTACGTAGATAGGGGCCGTCCATAAATGACGTCACACACCTGGGGGGGGGGGTCAGACATTTGTGACGATGTGTGACGAGGGGGTGGTGAGGAATGTGACGTCACATCAAAATGCGCAACTTTAATACATAATTAAATATTATTTTCAATAAATGTTTTCTCCTACAACATCAGAGTGCAGCGCCCCATTAAATACGCACTTCAATGACAATAGTTTAAAGCGATTTGAAGGATGTTTAAAAAAGAAATTGGAAGGGGGCAGAGCTTTGTGACGTCATATTTGAGGGGGGGGGGGTCTTACTTTTTGTGACGCCGTGTGACGAGGTGGCGTGGGGGTCAAAAATCGTCAAAAATCGCGTGACGTCATTTATGGACGGCCCCATAGGGCGTGGATGGGTAGGTTGGTAGTTTTAAGTAGTTTGTTGAGTATCTAGGTGAATAGACGGGTGAGTAGGTAAATATGTGGTGGTTGGGTAGGTAGGTGAGTATTTTTAGGTGGGAAATTGAGCAGGTAAGCAGATAGGTTAATAGTTAGGCAGGTAAATAGGTAGTGGGTTTGTAGGTAGATAGGTAAGAGGTTTTCTCTTAGGTTGTAGGTAGATGGATAGAAAGATAGGTTGGTGGTTTTAGGTAAATGGGTAGGTAGGTTGTAAGTATATAGTTTTCGGTAAGCAGGCAGATAGGTAAATGAGTGAGTTGTCAGGAAGTAGTTAGTGGTTAGATGATGGGTGGATAGTTAGTTAAGTTGTTATATAAGTAGGTGAGTGGTTGAGTGGATCGGTAGATAGGTATTTGGGTGGACATAGGTATATAGCTGGTTATGTATGCAAATAAGCAAATAGGTGCTGATACGTCAGTAGGTATGCAGGTGAGTGGATAAGAGGTAGGATCATAGATTGGTAGATATGTAGGTAGGTGAGTGAGTGTATGTGGGGAGCGGTAGTGTAGCGGTTAGCGCGCTGCACTATGAACCCGGCGACCCAGGTTCGATTCCAGCTCACGGCCAACACCGGTGACGATTATCTGAACTTGTTCTGGGCCTCCCCTAGGTCGACTCAGCCTCAAATGAGTACCTGGTGCGGTGTGTTAACATCGCCACTGGGGAGACAAAGGCGGTCGGGCGTGGTGCTGGCCACCCACCCCCTCATGTACCGTTCCGGCCCTCATAGGTGCTCGCTAACAGCACTTGCCCCTACAGTCTGTTAAGGCTATACGGGGGATCTTTGTCTTTGTATGGATGGGTAGGTAGTAGGTAGGTGGTAGGTAGATGGCTTGCTATGTATGAAGGTCGGTGATTGATAGGTGAGCAGAGAGCCACATAGGCGAGTAGGTAGGTGATTTAATTGTGGTGTGCCAGGTATTCATTCCCAGCAAAATAGAGTCTCGGAACAAAACAAACAATCGCAGTAAATTCACTAAAGTTAACTGCAAGCAATGTACATCTTTATTCCAAACAAATACCCCGTATTTTAGCACGTAAGAAAATACACTGTGTGGTTGGCCACGCTTTTGGTCGTCTTTCTTGCCAAGCAAGTCTCTGGCAGCTCTCTGCTTAGAACTGTTTGTAATTTAAAAACCCTTTGGCTGGCCATAGGTACTGGCTGTTCCTATCCGGTGATAAATGTTCCATAATTATGAAATACCAAATTGTAAATCTCAAATGCGCCATTAGGTAATAAAAGCAATAGTGGTGAAGGGTTAAACAACATACTTCAAGCGAGTGAGTTATGTTTTTGAACGTGTATGTGGGACCTGTGAAGTGGGAGCTCTGATGTCTAGCGGCATCAGAGCTGATGCTAGATTTTGCCATGCATAAATTAATGTTCCAATAAAAAAAAATATACAGAATATATGCAACCATTATTAACAAAGTAATGCCACAGCGTGAATTAAGCTGCCATGGTGTAATGATTATCAAACTGGACTAAATAATAATACTTTCATTTTATATAGCGTCATTCATACCAATAGCATCCCATAACGCTGTACGTTACTACAAGCAAATGAAAGCCCTGCTACAACCAATAAAAATAAATCAATGAATAAACAAATTGAGAGATGGCACCATTTCGATCTCCCAGCAGAGCAGTTGAAACAATGAGCGAGTTTCTTGAATCCCTCCACCTCTGTCCACTGAGCACAATACACAGGTTCAACCACAGTGATTGGAGAGGCAGGTCACGTGTGGTGGAATAAAATGCAGGTACTCCCATCTCTACCAAGACATTTGGTCAGCATGGAAGAGTAGGCCAATTAGCATCTGGAGGTGTATGAAGGTAGGTGATCTGGAGGTGACTCTCTGGAGCTGCCTCTAGTAGAAACAATTCCACCAGCAGTGGCATGAGCAAGCAATTGCAGGGATGGACATTTTACATTACCGTATCACACATGGCATTGGCAATTGACTTTCAGAGTTCTCGTTTCGCGGCAAAGTTTGGATTTTCCTATGTGTTTTGGCTGTACAATTGAAATTTAATATCGGTATTACGATTTTGCATTTAAGACAAACAGTGAGGGAAAAAAGTATTTGATCCCCAGCTGATTTTGTACGTTTGCCCACTGACATAGAAATGATCAGTCTATAATTTTAATGGTTGGTTTATTTGAACAGTGAGAGACAGAATAACAACAAAATCCAAAAAAACGCATGTCAAAAATGTTATAAATTGATTTGCATTTTAATGAGGGAAATAAGTATTTGACCCCTCTGCAAAAAATGACTTAGTATTTGGTGGCAAAACCATTGTTGCAATCACAGAGGTCAGGCGTTTCTTGTAGTTGGCCAACAGGTTTGCACACATCTCAGGAGGGATTTTGTCCCACTCCTCTTTGCAGATCTTCTCCAAGTCATTAAGGTTTCGAGGCTGACGTTTGGCAACTCGAACCTTCAGCTCACTCCACAGATTTTCTATGGGATTAAGGTCTGGAGACTGGCTAGGCCACTCCAGGACCGTAATGTGCTTCTTCTTGAGCCACTCTTTTGTTGCCTTGGCCGTGTGTTTTGGGTCATTGTCATGCTGGAATACCCATCCACGACCCATTTTCAATGCCCTGGCTGATGGACGGAGGTTCTCACCCAAGATTTGACGGTACATGGCCCCGTCCATCGTCCCTTTGATGCGGTGAAGTTGTCCTGTCCCCTTAGCAGAAAAAACATCCCCAAAGCATAATGTTTCTATCTCCATGTTTGACGGTGGGGATGGTGTTCTTGGGGTCATAGGCAAACACGGCGAGTTGAGTTGATGCCAAAGAGCTCCATTTTGGTCTGATCTAACCACAACACTTTCACCCAATTGTCCTCTGAATCATTCAGATGTTCATTGGCAAACTTCAGATGGGCATGTATATGTGCTTTCTTGAGCAGGGGGACCTTGTGGGCGCTGCAGGATTTCAGTCCTTCACGGCGTAGTGTGTTACCAATTGTTTTCTTGGTGACTATGGTCGCAGCTGCCTTGAGATCATTGACAAGATCCTCTCGTGTAGTTTTGGGCTGATTCCTCACCGTTCTCATGATCATTGCAACTCCACGAGGTGAGATCTTGCATGGAGCCCCAGGCCGAGGGAGATTGACAGTTCTTTGTGTTTCTTCTATTTGCGAAAAATCGCACCAACTGTTGTCACCTTCTCACCAAGCTGCTTGGCAATGGTCTTGTAGCCCATTCCAGCCTTGTGTAGGTCTACAATCTTGTCCCTGACATCCTTGGAGAGCTCTTTGGTCTTGGCCATGGTGGAGAGTTTGGAATCTGATTGATTGCTTCTGTGAACAGGTGTCTTTTATACAGGTAACAAGCTGAGATTAGGAGCACTCCCTTTAAGAGTGTGCTCCTAATCCCAGCTCGTTACCTGTATAAAAGACACCTGGGAGCCAGAACTCTCTCTGAATGAGAGGGGGTCAAATACTTATTTCCCTCATTAAAATGCAAATCAATTTATAACATTTTTGACATGCGTTTTTCTGGATTTTTTTGTTGTCATTCTGTCTCTCACTGTTCAAATAAACATACCATTAAAATTATAGACTAATCATTTCTTTGACAGTGGGCAAACGTACAAAATCAGCAGGGGATCAAATACTTTTTTCCCTCACTGTATGTGTATGGAGGATGTGAGCTACCTAGGTTAAATCCCCGACCACAGCTAACATTAGTGAAAGTGATGTACAAACTTGTACCAGGGCGTTCTCATCACCAAAACCCACGCTGACCAGCGGGATTAAATATTGTGAAACAATCCCCATGACCGGTACGGCGTGGTGTGGCTTTCATGCAGTACTGGATTGATTAATGGCCGAACATTATAATTGTTGGCTATATGTGCTTATGTGTGCCTATACGAATACATTTCCTTATACAGACAGCTTTTGGGGGTCTTTAAAGCATTTATTACGTATGTGCATCTAAAGTGTAACGGTTTTGTTGACTTTGTGACCTAATTTCCACCCCAACCCCCCCCCCCCAAATGTAAACCTACATACATTTTTACTTTGTACAACGTACATAATCTGAGACATAAAACAAAAACTTTCTTTTTAACACAGCATGGACGTGAAACCATAAAGTTGTCTCGAACGTGTAGACATTTTAGCACATGCTATTTATATTTGTTTTCACGATTGCTGGCTTACACAGCTGAACGTATTTCCATGAGGACACATTGTTTTTTTGGCACCAAAACGTGGCGTGCAGACTCCCCTGCCGACCCCGATAATTATAAGCAGAGGCGGAGGAAGCAAGGGGGATGATGTTTTCGCACTTAGCCTGCCACCTGCTGGCTTAAGTCTCCCTAGGCGCGGGGTACTGTGTCTTCTCAAAAGAACATGAAAAAAAAGAGCGGCTGCAGTTGCCTCCTCCTCTCTATCGGCCACTGTGCGTACATCACACAGATGATGTACATACACAGCTGTTTTGTGGCATTGCCGGCTGGAACGCTCTTCCTTCCGATATTAGGAAGCAACTGGAGCTATTTACTTTTACATCATCTCGATTGAAAACTTATTTATTTGAAGCTGCTTTTTGTGCTTAGTTTGTTGTCCTTCCCCCGCACCTCCGATTGACACGGTTCGCTACGTACGGTGCGAAAGAAGATCAACATACATACAAACTGGAGTTCTCAAATATATTAGTGAGCTGCTGGTGTCAACCCAGTTACTAATGACTGCATAAACAAACTCCATTCCATTTCGTCTGTTACTTGATAATATAAGTCATAATAATTTACAGCTCTTTGTCCATCCATTACTGGATGAAGGTCTCCTCACACCATGGCGGACCATACTTCACCATGTCAGTGCCGGGTTGGTGAAAGAGGCCAGGTTTGAATCAGATACTATTAGCCACTGATGTTAGCTGTGGCCAAGACTCACTCTCAGGGGGTTCAAACTGAATAATTCGTGCAGTGCGCTAACCATTGCACCGCAGCTCCCCAAGAATAATGTGTAATCCATGCTTTTTGCGTTTTTCTCAGCACAAAGAGCACTTTCTGAGAAATGTTGTAACATCGCTGGGCAATTCGTTGTCTGTGTGAGGCAATCAGTTTCAAAGACAATGCATATATTATCAGAGTATGTTTTTTTGTTTGCATTCTGATCACAAGTATTGTGGTTAATGCAGACATGATTCCTTGTAAAAGGTTTCAGTTTGCTGTTTTTACATCTTAACACCTGTTTTGTTGCCAGAAAAAAGGGGAAAACCTATTCTCATATTTTGGTACTGGCAAAGGAGGTCCCATGATGTGTGAGGCAGTAGAGCAAGTAGGTTTATGACCTGTCTGTGTGTAGTGTTGATTATTATTCTCTCATGCGTGTGTGTTTTCTCATGGAACTATGGCTTCCTACCATAGATAAATAAATATAATCAAGGGATTGACTATGAATCTCACACATGGGCCTTTCTGAGAAAGATTATCTGACACTTATGCAGACTTTCATAACAGGTAAATAAATTGCTATATTATGAATACATTCTTCTGTTTTATTTTAAGTTTGCCAACCACGTTAGACTTCCGGGGTACAAAAGAATAATTATACCAGGCACACTGTGGACTGTTCTTCAGCTTTGAAGATGCTCCGCAGCAGTGAGGCTGCTACCCTGTTGGCTATAATGAGTCCAGAAACTGGTGAGTCTCATCTTTCCATATTCCAATTCAATACAATTCAGAGCTGCCAGGTGGTTGTGGAGATATGGGGTTTGGGGCTATGTGTGTCCTGAGATTACAGGGCTAAAAAAAAATATTATCCTGGCGTCGGGCGCAATGTTATCCAGTCCAAACATGAGCCATCACTGCCGTTATTGATTCTTTGCAGTTTCCATTGGTTCTCCCAGATGGTAGCGATCTCTTCTGAGAGGCGATTGGCTAAAGATAACGCCAGCTTTTATCACACACCTGAGGCTGTAAAGGGCCCTGGCTCTGCCTCGCCTGTACATATGTCGAAGGTGAACAGCCCAATCGGTGGCCATTTAGAGAGAGCGATACGTCGATTGTGCAATGAGGTGCTGTTTGCAAAGTAACCGCATGTATATTTCGCGTAAAAAGTGTGAGAATTAATACAATGTGGCTAAGTTAATGTACAGAATGTTTCCACTAAAAGCCGCAAATGGAACATTTTACAAACGAAGCTTGACAATTCATTGTGCAATTGTGGATGTTTTAAAAAGTGTATTCGATTGCATTCTTATTTTAAACGGTGATAACAGATTTATGTATTTTCAAACTAGCTGTTAATTTTAATCTTCTAATTTTAATGGTCCTGCATACATTTAGATGTTGCGGGTTTTCTTCTTATATAATTTTATTGTGTACGGTTTAAAAATAACCTGGTTTTATTTGTATGTATGTTGAACTTAGTTGGCACTATATGTAGCCAACCGCATTAATCGGAGGTGCAGTGCGATATTAAAGGGGCGAATATAAGAAGAAAAGTATACCTTTAAAAATAATGAAGCTACCAAAAACATTTGAAAAAGAACATACTACGGAGAAGAACGCAAGTGGAGAGGTGGAGTGACTCATAGCCAAAGTCCAGCCAGTGTGCATGCACGGCATCATAAATCTATAGACCTGTCGTCATTGCAGTATCAGCTTGAAGCCATGGTAGATTTTTGTGGTTGTATTGGCGATTGCAAACTTTGTCATTTTTCTTTCCCCCACCCCAGGTTTTACTGCTGTGTACACAAATTGATAACCCTTCTGCAGGCAGCCTGGTATCTCGCATGCTACCTCCAGACCAGCCACATGGCGTTAATGATTAATGTCAGTGCTCCCCCAGTGGGCCTGTTTCTATCCCGTGCCTCCCCACCCTTCCTCTCTTCAGTTCACCTACAACATCCCTGCCCACTCTTGCTTGTTCTGACATCTATAGTCCAGACTAAAAACTCAGGAACAGAGAAAATGGTAGTGTCGGCAAAAACTGCTTATATAGTTTACAGGCAATAAAACATATTGCGATGGCACTGGTACACAGTTAAACGTTGTGACTAGTTTTCACATCCTCTTTACATCTCAATGGTGTAAGCTACATAAAGCCACTATTGGAATTAGAATAAGTGAATGTGTAAACTGGTGGATTTGCAGTCATCCCAGAGACCACTAGTCTAACCACTATTTTCATGTCTGTTTTGACAGTCTATATGATGTCTCTAAATGTATAGTTTTTCTGTAATGTGTAAAAAATATACATTTTGTGTACATGTAGTGCCTATTTGTCAATCCACGTGTGGGTCCTGGTGGTTCATTGCCCATGCACTAGTCAGTGCTGGTTTGTGAAGGCGGGGAGCATACCGTTTATGCCATATACTCTGGGCCATAATTCTGGACAGTACAACAACATATTTTTCTGCACTGTCATCTATTGGCAACATAGCTCCGCTGCAGCCTCACACACCTGTCTGATGCATGGTGGTCGCCCATCTAAGCACTATTCAGGCTTAACTTTGCTTAGCTTTCGAGACTGACAAGATCAGGGACATTCCGGGTGATATGGTCCACTTGTGTAACTGTGGTGCGGAACATTTTTCATATGGTGGCATGCTCACGGCATACATATGTACCAACAAAATGTTTTCAAGTCACAAAGTTACCACTCTGCTTTTTCCACCCCTTCGCTTTCCCAGCTGGTCAAGACGATTGTGATTACCCCACGTGTGTATGCCACGCAGGTTGCACGGCGTGCCAGACACAGACAGTTCAGGGTCCTGGTGACCTGGCATTCACACTTGTCTCACCGTGCAAACAATACGCGCCCGGCTGAAACAAACAAATCTTTGACGCAATAAAAAAAAGTCGTCTTTCAAACATAACCTTCCCTGGGCTCTCTGGGCGAGATCCCCTTCGCGGTTCGTAAAAAGAATCCTCCAAAGTCGTAAATGAGCAGTAAAGACATCATGGAAGGCCACGGTGTTCTGGGACAGACAGCGAGACACACTTTGAATGATTTGCTCAAAAATCACTGACAAGTCGACTAACGAGTAGAATAAGTGCATGGTTATAGAAAGCAAATTCAGTCAAATATGACGTGTTTTACAATTCGTCAAATTCAATGCAAACCCGCAAACGGCGTGGGGAGGCCTTCATGCAGCAGTGGATTGGAACGGGCTGTAAATTCATATTAGTGATGAAATGGGCACATCTATAGTGTGTTTACTATGGGAAGGGAAATTATGTGGTTTAGTTAGGATATCTGTTATTGTGTCTGAGCCATTGTTTACTCCATTATCATTAGGTCTACACGTCTGTACTGTTTTGCCAAGTTCTAAGTAAATCCGTGATTTGTTCACTGCTTTGAAAAATATAACGAGGGCTGCTTTTTTCAGGTGGCTAACCATGTCGGCATTTCAGCTATCCACATTTGTTTGCTGTGGCATGTCCACTGAAACAGCAACGTCTTTTCGAGTAGGCGCTGACATAATTATATAACTAAAAAATGCAGGGTAATAGTGGCACAGTGGCTAGCGCAGTGTGCTATCAACACAGAAACCTGAGTTCGATTCTCAGTCAGCTCACGCCCAACATTGTGTGAATAGGCCTTCATCCAGCAGTGGATTGACAAAGGCCTGCAAATTATTCTTCTTTTTCTTCCAATGCCCATCACTGCTTACACAATAACATGAGTATAACTTAGTGATGGTGTGGCTGGGGAAAAAAAAAGCAAAGCACTAGACGCACACAATGTTTTAATATTCTATTTCAAAAGCCTTTTGATTGACCCTCTGTGTATACATGTGGCCGGCATCTTATCTCCAGCTACCGTGGCCACACACAAGTCAAGCACTCTGTTTAGAACATTAGAGCACTCCATACATTAATGGTTATTGCCATTGTAGCGGCGCAATTAGCAGACTTAACTGGCCATATATGTTGAAATGTTATCTTGTTCCCGGCAATAGGACGTGTAATGCACTTTATGGTCCCATCAAGTGCTCTCTGGCAGAGAGCTCATTTGATTGTTACAGCCATTCCCTTGCCTATTCAAGTGACTTCAGCTGAACTCTGCTGTGTTTGTGCAGTTTGCATACATTGTTGTTTTAACAGTTATCGATGCAATTTAAGTGTCTTCTTCATTACACCAGATTTAAATGCGCTGGTTGGGTTTTACACTCGCTTGAAAAAAGAAAAAGCGCTTGTGTTTTTTTATTGACCTTTGTATTTATACAGTATGCAATTGTGGGTGTGAATACTGTAATTTAAATGGTAGGGCGCTCACCGGTGACTATTAAGCAAACAACCAATTGCACAGCAGTTACAATTTAGGAGTGATTATGTTCTGTGTGGAAAGAGTTAAATATTCACCCGAAACAATATCCTGTTTTCAATGAAATGCTGCCATCTACTGTTCAGATGTATACCTAAAGTAATTTTACATTGTGAACCAATTTTCCTCTGGGTGTCGCCTAGAGGAAAAATGAAGTTTACACTTTGTATGTACTGTACATTGTTAGCTGCTTCACAATGTATGCTGATACAACTTTATAAAGGGAATATTAACTGACAATTTGGGATATATTGACAAATTGCAGTGTTAATCATACATAAAACAGTCAACATAGGACGTTCATTATTTATGACTGATGTATCAAATACGGCAAGATTATTTCAATATATTTTTTACTTCCATTGCATAGCACTTTAAAGGCTCTAAGATACATACAAGTCCCTTCAGGTGTATGCGTTTTCTTAAGATACTCCTCCTGAGTATTTCAATATTCATTACGTGTATCAGGCTAGGGAATCTAGGTGAGATCAGAATACATCCAAGTCACACATCGCTATTACCAGCCATTATCTATCCACTGCAATACCATGTCTCTGAATTGTTCCCAGTGAACACTGAACGTTATGCGAACGTTGTTCCGAGCATGCATCTCTCCGCGCTGCTTCGCACACTTGTCCAGTTTTTGTTCCACTTGATTTGTCAGTGACAACATTTCAGGTCTAGGCATTGATGACATGCGTTGTTTAACCGTGTTTATTTGCGCAGCTTTCAGTATTTGTTCCAAATTATTGTTAATAAACATTATTTCGGAGCCATGCTGTGAGCAAGGGAATACATTGGTGTAACTTTTGCAATTCGTATTTGTATTTACCTATAGTGACTTGCTTACCTTCTCTTTACTTTGCACTCCTATCGGTGTGTGCATTGGTTGTTGTTGTAACTTCTAGATTTGAAGCTCTCGTGATTGCAAGGATCCATACTCTTTGATTCTATTCGGTAAAGTCACCTAGGTAAAAAATAAAACAACAAAAATCAGCGCTGTCCTCGAGACAGTCTGGTCCCTTCACCTGATGAAGGTCACTTGTGTTGTGGCCGAAACGTCGTGATTTTTGTTGTTTTATTTTTTACCTACGTGACTTTACCGAATAGAACCAAAGAGTATGTTGTTGTAACTGTCTGACCCCGTGGGCCCCCTCCTGGACATCTGTGTGAAAGAGCTTCATAACTCATCGGATTGCTCCAGTATAAATCGAGATTCTAGTTCTAATATGCGCTGATAAAAAAAACACACGTTTATATTGTCGTTCCCAATTTCTAATTTGCCAGTGGTCTTGATAAATGTCACGGCCAGGTAATGTCACAAATATTTAAAACTTTTGAGTCCACGGGTTGAGTTCAAAGACTACCCAAGGACACGTGGTGTCGCAAAAGTCGACGGCGCCGATCGCCTTTACGGCACAAGGCCATGGCGTCGTACGGAGGGTTTTTCGAAAGCACGCAGAGCATCGACGAGCGGAGAGAGCAGAAGAGGGAGGCGAGGCGAGGGGTTCTCGCGCAGGTGAGGAAGCGGAAAGGGGGGCGGCCCAGTGTGGACGAGCCAACAGACAAGTGTGGGTTCGGGGTTCCAAATTAGTCGGTGCTTTGTAGCGGTCGAGCGGCCGACTGGTTTTGTAGGCCTCGAGCACCCCCTCGTCTCTTTCCTAATTTGGGTACCCGGTTCGCGAGAGGGGGGAGCGGGCAGAGAGCCGAGCGTGGGGCGGCTGTGGGAGGTGCGGTGAGCAGAGCTGTCAACCCATACGGTTTAGCCCCCGTGTTATTGTACAGGGAAGTCGAGTTTTCAGGTCCATACGTCGTACAACCGTTACAATACGGGCAAATAAAACATTTTGTTTTATTCAAAACCTTTTGTTTTATTTGCCCGTATTGTAACGGTCACCGTTTGTACCCCGATGTGCGTTCGGTTGATTTCATTTTGTAGAACGACTCTCAGTGAAAAGGCAGCGCTACTCGTTGGTGTTCACTCATACTGTGGTGATGTGGAATTGTTTCGCTCCTGGCCCAGGGATGTAAACAGTAGATGTGTGCTGCCAACCCTCGTCTTAGAGAGATTAACCTTGTGGTTTATTTAGGAATTAAGAATGTAAATGGAAGATATTTTTGAACATCCAGAAATTCGTTAAATGCACGTCGTGGCCAAGGTGTACAGCAGTTGTCAGTAGAACTTTTCCTAACCATAAGTTCAACCATTAACCACTATTTAGCATTGTTGGGATTTAAGAAGCACTACACTAATTTGTATAATCTGCCCACAACATCAATGGCCGGTGAACTTGTTATTTAAATACTGTATACATGTTTGTAATACATCAATTGCATACCAATTGTGTAATTAAAGTCAAGTAGTGAGGTGGATAACAAAACCTTGCATAGCTCTTGCAGGTAGGAAACATAAGAGTCCTGGAAGATGACTTGAAAGACCTACATAACTTTTTGAGTCGCTACAAACTGCTTGCAAGTTCTTGCTTCTGTCTTATTGCAAACATGTGTCATTGAACAGTGCTATAACACTGAGAACAGATATACTAAACATGCTTTGTACATATTGTGTTCATTGTAACATTTAAACCAGGTAAAAGCTGAGTACGAGCGAGATCAGAAACGTCAGGAGCAGAAGCGACTACGTGGGGAAGACACATGGATGCTTCCCGCCGTAAACGAGCGTCTCGAGGAAATGGAAAAGGTGTGTGACATTCTAAAGGGGCAACATAAATGTCCAAAAAGACACAATGAGTATCAATAACATAAAATGTATAACACAGACATTACACTCAAGACAGCGGCACCACATGTTTAGCGGTCAAAGGCAAGTAAGTTTTAAATTATAGGTTTGTTAA
Source organism: Petromyzon marinus (assembly GCF_048934315.1). Lineage (NCBI taxonomy): Eukaryota > Metazoa > Chordata > Hyperoartia > Petromyzontiformes > Petromyzontidae > Petromyzon > Petromyzon marinus. The sequence continues at coordinate 2,866,068 of NC_133684.1, read as the reverse complement.
TTATTTGTGTTAATTGCCACATCTTTAAGGCAGACTACTTGTTGGAGAAATACATTCCTGAATTGAGGAGCAAAACATAATAGGAATTTCTGCCTCCTTTCCACGTCATTATTACGTCACATTTCTTGTGAATATTTTTGGTGATAGTCACCAACTCAAAAGAGACAACATTGTTGTTTTTCTAACTTTTTAGCGACTTAACGATAGCTGGGCAACTTGTCTCCCTGTTGCATTGTTATTAAGAATTATTAGTAAGGCATAATGGCAGTCTTCTTCTTTGGTTCTTTCGGTAAAGTCACGTAGAATGAGAATAAAACAATAAATTGATAAAATAAAATTATATTCTCACGACGTTTCGGCCACAACACAAGCGGCCTTCATCAGGTGTGAGCATATTATTGTGTTATTTTATTTTATCAATTTATTATTTTATGCTCATTCTACGTGACTTTACCGAAAGAACCAAAGAAGATGAATCCTTGCAGTCACGAAAGCTTTAAATCGAAATATAATGGCAGTCCTTTACAAATGCCGCTTGAATTTTACCACAAACCTCTCATTCGGCACTGTAGGACAATTTATACAGCACGTGGTGTATGTGAGCTATGATACTTTTAAGACAGCCTAATTATTTTACTTTTTAGACAGCCTAAAGGAACGAAAGAGAAGGATGTCCACAAATCTGGCTGTCTGCCTGATGATGCTAGTTATAATCACTGGTGAAATGTCATACTCAGTTGCTAAATGTTGTGGATTTGCTCTCCAACACACCGGTGTGCTGTATAAGTAATGCATTGGCATGTTATGTTCACGTGACAAACCTTGCTAATTGGCTAGTGTCGGGTGGTGGCGGGTTTAACGACACATTTATTTGTATGCGATATAACTCAAAAAACCTATATTGTGGATATTTTAGTTAACTTTACTGTCATAATTTCTTCTTTACATGCACGTGAATAAGTAATAAACTATTATTATATTATTACTCTTCTTTGGTTATTTCGGTAAAGTCATGGGGATAGAAAACAAAATGAAAGTAAAGTTAATTAAAAATATCACGACGTTCCCATCGCAACACAAGCGGTTGTCACCTACGTGACTTTACTGAAAGGACCAAAGAATATGAATTCCTGCAGTCACGAAAGCTTTAAGTCAAAATTATTATTACTGCCTATGTAACCTTATTTTGTGTTCGTTTAACAGGAACATGGCAAGAAACACAAAAAGAAAAAAGAGAAGTCGAAGAAGTCTAAAAAAGAGAAGAAGAATAAAAAATCTAAGAAAGCTGAGAAGTCTAACAGTGCCAGTGACTCTACTTCTGTACGTAACCTTGTTTTACGAGATGACTCGCAATGAAAACACTGCTTGGAATAATAATAATTGATACTGAGTGCACACGTTGGTATCCGCGATGAACATATGAAACGGGTTTAATGACAGCCTTGCCATTTTTCTTCCAGGACTCAGAAGAGGAGTGGGTTGAAAGTACCGCTATTGCTGCTTCCGGAAGCAGCCAGTCATCGGACTCTGCCAGGGAAAGATCAGCTGATGCTGTTAACGCTTCAGTGGATGCCCCCTTAGTGGTACAGTGCTCATGTCCTCGCGTTGGTTGCCCTGTTTACCACCTTTATACATCTGAATTGCTCGCTTGGTGACGCGGTTCTCATGCATTTGTCATCATCAACATGCTTGATCTATCCACTGTCGGATGACAGCCTCTCCACGTAGGCATCCTTTTTCACAGTCTTGCAACGCCGTAATCAATCCCGCTCCTGCACTTGAACATTTTATATACGTGTGACAGGAGGTTAGTGGGTCTAGTTCTTCAAATCAGTTTTGCCTGCCTTCATGAATAGAAGAATGATGAACACTTTAATCGTGAATTGACGTGTATTTAATTCCTGTGGATACATCCAGAAATTAGGTCCACTAATGTTTTTTCAACAGCTCGTCCTGCTTCTTTAATGACGTTCAGTTATGTCATCTAGTCTGGGAGTTTGCCTTATTTCCATGCTGTGAAAGGCAATTTCAAGTGTGACATCTTAATATTCCACTTCCTTTGAAAAAAAAGATTAGTTTCCCATAGTATAATGTTTTGTTGATATAGAGATCTGCATAAAATGTATCTGCTAGTTTTGCAATTCTGTCCCTATCATGCTGTCTGAGAGCTGCTATTCGTTATCTACCCAGCATCACTCTTTTTGCTGCTTTCTTGCTTCCATTTGTGTGATTTTTGCAGTCACCGTTTTGATTTCCTATCCCTTTTCTCGTGATTTTACCAATGTTTGCTCGTTCTATCTTTTGTTTAACATTTTTCATCTCTATTCATATATCTCATTTTATTCATCTTGGTTTATCTGGTTTCGGATAGTTTTTTCTCTATTTAGATTTTACTTGCCCCCCCCCCCACTTTCACTGCACTATCCATTTTAATGCAAATTAATCCATTATTTATGGTGGTGACATTATTGCTTCTCTATAGATATGAAACTATAGCCAAGGATTGGCTCAAATTCTCCCACCCCAAATAGATGTTTGACGTTACCTGTGTGTTTTGTCTACTTCCACTTGAATATGTTGCAAAGGCAATTTGAATTACCTAATTTAAATCTTCATAGTATTTTATTAATGTGCCATTATGAGGACTAAAACGGGAAAGACAGGAAAATGCAACAAAAAAACTGAAATGTTTTTATTTCTGCATAAAATGTACTGTACTAATCATTGCATTGCCATCTGTTAGAGGGATGATTGGATGAACTTCGACTTCCTGACTATGAAGTCATATTCTAGAACAGACGTCAAATCAGAAAAACAGAAAGCCAAAGAATTGGATAAAGAAATCAGGGATGCGATCGACAAGGTATGTATTTATCGTCACGGCACAACTCCGGCGTGACTTTGGGTCAAGTGAGCCCGGCTCAAGGCCATGCTTCACTTGATCTGTCTCTGAACACACTCCCAGCCATGCTTGGGATATCTGTGAGCTGAGCCTGAGCCAAGTCATGGCTGAGCCACTTGTGCATCTTTGGAAGCGACGAAGTGGCTCAAGCCAGAGCCGAGCTGTGACTTAATAAAACAGCCCTAAGTGTTTTGTACACTAAATTCGTTTAGAATTTTATCACATTGCTTCTGGGTTTACGTGTGTATAATTTAATGCTATGAAATGTTGGCTTTAATACATGGACAGTTTTTGAGGTTTTTATTACATAAGAGAGCTTATTAGTCCAAGTGCTGCTGCTCTTCATTGGAAACCAGGTTATGGTCTTACCTTTTGCTTAGAAGGTATAATACACAGGTAAATGTTAAAAACCGTTATAAACCCTATGTCAAAATGTAATGATGGAGCTATTTGTTAATTCGATTTTATCGTCACTTTCCCAATAATGCCTTGAATAATTTGTATAAGAAACCATTATTTTTTATTCATTGATGGAATGTGACTGGTTCACACGATCCTGACAGCCACTAGAGGTTAGACACAATCCACAATGGTAAAACAGACAATTTCAGAATCGAATTGTGACTATGATTGGCAACAATTTATCAAATCGCCATGGCAGTAAATTGTTACTTTAATGAGCACCAAAGTGATACCTGCAACATCTTCCCTCGGCCAGCCTGGTGTACACGCTCGTGAGCTCAACCCATACTGGAAGAACGGAGGAACAGGCCTCCCCCCACAGGAGAGCGAGCAATCCGTCGCCTCGGGAGCTTCTCAGGGTACGTCCAGCTCTTGTTGTTTTACCCCAGAATATACCCAGACCTGGGTCTGTTTTAGTGCCCTGTATTTTATAAGCTTTTGGTCACCTTTTAGGTTTTTGGCTCAGAAACGTGAGTAGACCTAGCTGACCAGAAGAGCGTCACGAAAGCTAGTGCCAAATGGGCATGCTGGTGCCAGCATTGACCATGGACCTCCCCACCCAGAACTGACACTGATGGATTTGCGAAGTGTTTCATTTAGATGGTTAATGACATTGCAGCAAGTTGCTCACCGCTTGTTTAATGGTGTGGCATTCAGGACCATCAGCGGTTGGTGACGGCGGGCTCAGCTGGCTGAGACGCGCTCGGCAGAGAATGCAAGAGCAGGCAGACAAGGAACAGAGGTCACTGGATGAAGTTCTCGAAGAGCGATATGGAGTGAGTGTACAGGGATATTTCGTCTACGTTCGTTTCCTGGCAATTATGGCCCAGAACCTCTAAATAACGTTTACCCTCCACTTCCCAGTTTTTGTTTTACATATATGTACAATAATTCGCTGTATTTGACAAAATCACTCTGAATCCCTGGCATGGATTGCCAGAAGCTTTGCCTGGGTAGTGCATTGGTGGTTGATTGCCTTGCTTTCAAAAGTTGGTATAGGCTGTGGCTTTGTTGTGGGCAGCAGAATTGACTGTTTTATTTTACTTCTATATTCCCATCCATGCTCTTGCCTTCACTAGGCTACACTGTCCAGCATGCTGAAGTATGGTCACAAAACCCCATGACCCTATTTCTCTGGGGACGTCCTAAACCAGCAGTGAATTGAGAAAAAGGACTGCACACATACATAGTTGTAATACTTGTTGGCACATTTTATACTTTCTAGAGAAGTTAGAACAAAAACATGTTTTTTACATTGACATGAACATTAAAACAAAGTTTAACGATGCTTTAATATGTTTCTGTACTTGTTTTTCCAATAACATTTGTAATGCTTGTGGCTGAACTATTGTCTTCCCATTTTTTCAGTGCAAAGAAAAATTTTATTCGATGCTGGCAGAAGCAGAGCGCACGGCAGCATCTCAGCGGTTCTATAACCGGGGCGGTCAGAGGTGGAGGAAGACTGCAGAAAACAACTCGTCAATTCCTCCGGCGTGGAAGAGGGAAGAGAGACACAGGGACCGCACGGATCGTGACAGCCATGAGGAAGGGGAGAGAAAACAAGATGTAGACGGCACACAAGAAAGAGACCGGGGTCGCTCTGCTGGTTCGGACATGGACCGGGATAGGCAAAGAGACACTCAAAGAGATAGACAAAGAGGGGAGCAAAGAGACAGGCAAAGGGACGGGCGCAGGGATGATGAGAGAAGTCGGCACCAATATCAGGGGAATCGCAGAGACTGGAGCAGGGACGGCGAGCAGGACAGGGAGAGGCGGTCGCACTGTAGTCCGGATAGACATCGAGGTCAGAGAGATCGACATAAAGAGCGTGACCAAGAAAGAGAGGGAGGAAGGTGGTCTCGAAGAAGTCCTGATGTCCGCACCACCACCAACACATCTTCATGTTCTCTTAAGTCCAAGTTCATGAAGCCTTCAGACGACGATGATGTGGATGCATTTTCTGGAAGTGGCTTGGCCTTGAAGGAGCCACGCTCAGTGGAAATTCCTCGGAGTGCCTTTCGAAGGCCGAGAGACGATGATGATGATGGTGGTGGTGGTAATGCTAAAGATGTTCTTTCTTCCAGCTCAACAGTACCACAGAGAAAAGAGGTTGCTAAAAATGACCAAACTAGGGAACGTTCTGAAAGCCCAGCAGAGGAAGACAGACAGGAAACAAAGCAAAAAGCCCACTTGCGGGGTATAGGTAAAAGAAGTGAGCCCTCGTTAAAGCAAGCAGCAGATGATCGGTAAAACATGTTCTCATTGTTCTATTTACTTTGCATTAAGCTTTTACTGTGGTAATGTCCAACCAGATTCTGTGTCATATATTGAGTGTGCATGTTTGCACATGTTGCACACAGCGAATTGATGGCATGAGGACGGTTGCATTTTTTTATGAAAGTCTGTGGTTCACATAGTTGTCGAAGAATTACATAATCTGTTGACATTTCATCGACAAGTAATACGGAAAAATCAGTTTGCTAAAGCCATAATTTGTTTTTCAGTCCTAAGGACAAATCTTCCGCCACTACCGATGGTGCTGAATCTGCTCCAGTGGCTCTGGTTGCTGAGGCTACCCCAGCTGCTCCTTTGCAGGTGCTGAGTGAAGGAGAAATGAACCAGCTGGGGGCACGGCTGGTTAAAGCGGAGCTCCTGGGCAACCAGGTTTGTGGCTTTGTGTGAGCACGAGCGCTAACTGTGGGCCCAAGTAAATTGATCATCAATTGAACGTCAATTGGCTCGCCCATTGTGCAGTAACACGTTCTTGATTTTATACCCTATGTATATCTCGGCCTATGACGAAATCATCGGGACTGCACCCGATATCAGATCTTTGAAGCTCAGCAGCATTTAGTCGAAGGATTGCTTGGATGGGGGACAAGCATGCTGCAAGGCGTCATTGCCAGCAGAGGGCTTGTACATAAATAATATAATGTTGGACTGTACTATTCTGCAATGTATTTTGCTCCCTACACCAACCCACATTGTAAAGCATGGTGAAGTATGTTCAAATGACCCGCACGGTGTGGGGAGGTGCTCATCCAGCGTTGGATTGACAAAGGGGCTGTAGGTGTACATGTGTCTATCACACTTCACTGTGTGGGGACTGCTCATATCCTGTTTACAACCTTCAGCCTACTCGGGCAGCAGCGAGTCTGGCTATACGACAACTGCTGTGAACCGCCCACATAGTGGTACTCAAGTTAAATCCAAATTCTATTGAGTGTTATTTATTGAGCCCAGAGAGAGATGTAGAACCACGTTGACCGCAACCAGGATTTGAACGTGCAACCTTCCGATTGCAAGTCATGCACACTAACCGCTGAGTAGGTTAATTTGTATGCACTATTTATGATTCATATTCTTAGCTCTTTTGGTAAAGTCACGTTGAAGAGAAACAATAAAATAACAATAAAAATAACAATAAAATAATAAATTATATATAAATTATATATAATTTATTATTTTATTGTTTCTCTTCAACGTGACTTTACCAAAAGAGCTAAGAATATGAATTACTGCAGTCACGAAAGCTTTAAATCAAAATTTATTTATGATTGTTATTATTATTACATTTACTACTTTGGTTAGAAACTATCATTATAACTACAAAGATGAGCACTACATGTTGCATACCTTCTGGTGGCCAAGAATACTGATGGGGAGAGGCAGCCAGGGCAAGGAACATGCCTGAGACATCGACCACCACAGGGATATGGAGCAATAAAAGCAGCTCGTGTGCGCATTCTGGGTTGATTGTTACGTTAAAGGACCATGAGAAATGACGACGGCTTGGGGGATGCTTCATCCAGCAGTGGATTGCACTTGGCTGATGATGATAACAGCTGAGGGAAACCCTCTTTAAATCTGTACAACCTTTTTGATGTGATTTTTGGCGTGTGGATGCAGGAGCTCGCTGAGAAATTGAAAGCCCAGTTGGACGAGGCTCGGAAAGTCAAGCAAAACCAGACTCAGCAGCCGGGTTTTGCAGCCAGCCAGCAGATGACCAAGGTTGGGCACACTTATCATCTCCGTCAATCGTGATCGCAGCATCGTAAGAGCACAGTTATGATGTGGGATGATAAAAGGCCATGGTGACAGTTATGGCTCATTCCTCTTTTTTCGTGACTTCGCTTGTTGCTAGGCTCCTGTAAGTGCGTAAATTCTAACCTTTTCACCCCAAATGCATTATCGTCAATCTTTCCTTTTAAATTGCGTAAAATTCCGAGGCTTTTTTTGAGCTTTGTAGAGATCGTTGGCAAAATAATGTTGCGTTTATCTGTAATGGTTGAAAAAAGCCTTTATATAAATTAACTCTACAATGGCAGACTAATTTTGCAGTGCAATCCATTTTGCAGTGAGTGGTATTGCAGTCTCCTTTATTTATTTGCGTCTCATTAACAATATTTGTATGTATGGTCACGAATTGGAGTTCTCAGCTCCGCCATGGAATGCTGTTCTGCATTTGCAGAGCCTAATTTAATTTCAAAGCACTGAGCATATGTCGCTTTATTTGTGACAACTTCCATGACTTGTATAAAATGTCTCTAAGCCAATTTTCCCTTGTCTCATCCCACGTTTTATGTGGTCTTCCCAAGCATTTAAATGTGTCTTAAATGGCCTTTTGAAGTAGATATAAATACTGTCCATTCTTCCCTTTATCTTGGATCGTGGTGATATTCTCATTAAAAAAAGATTGGATAAGTGTGACCTACCTTTCAGAAATCCTTAATTAATATCCGTAATTGATTTTCACTTGTCTTCTCATGTCTGCAATTATTTAATGATTATCCAATTTTTTTTCTTGCCGATTAACTTCAAGCTTAAGTGGCCCACATGAGTCATGTTCATCATCATCATCATGGGACCTTTCTTGCCAGTATCAAAATATAAGAATCGGGTTTTACTCTTTCTGGCAATAACACAGTTTGTGTTAAGATAATAAAACACCAAACTGAAACCTTTTGCAAGGAATCATGTCTGCATTAACCACACACAGTACTTGTGGTGAACATGCAAACAAAAACATGCTCTGGTAGTATATGCGTTGTCTTTGAAACTGATTTAACCACACACCAGAGTATTGCCAGAATGGGTAAAACCTATTCTTTTTGTTCATCATTTGAACAGATTAGAGTTATAGCAGAATATATTTTTGGTTAAATTGTGTTTTTTCTTTGTTAGCCTCGGTAGATTAATTTCGCCCAAGCAATATGTTGTCGATAGCCTATCACCAAATGACCTGGAATGTCAGATCTTAGAAGCTAAAGCAGGGCTGAGCCTGGATGGTGCTTGGATTGGTGACCACCACACCCAACGTGTCGTTAAAGATTATAGGCTACGTCAATAATAATAATAACGGTGATATCTTTAGCACTTTAACACCATGACAAGGACAAACCATTACACACGTGAGCAGCCTAGAGCAGTGCACAACAATCCATTGTTGTGCCTTACGACTTTGCTCCCGAGTCTCGCTCCCCGCCTTTACCTACCCACACTGGCCAACATTGTGAATTCTGGTCATATAATCCCCTCGACCTGCGCAGTGTGGGGAAACCCTCATCCAGCAGTGGATTAACGAAAGGGTTGTACATGTAGTGACTCCTCATGTCTGAACACTCATCAATATGTGTGTGAAACATCACATGTACGGAATATAAATATTAAACGATGCAGATGAAAGCGGCATACTAATATCTGGCAGATGCTTTGACGCAAGCTGTGACGTACAATGTCCCACATACCATTGACTGTCTGGCAACAGATAAAAACACATCAATGCATGTTGTCTCAATGTGTGCCTTTCTTACACACACCGTCATACAGGCTGCAGGTGCAAGAGGCAGAGGAGCGGAGGATGAGACAGACGTGCTGCTGTACAGGACAGATCGAGCTGGGCAGTCGTGGCCTGTATCCGCTCCCACGCACCTCGCGGAGTCCAGAGGGGGACGACACAAGAACCGCCCGGTGAGGAGCGGGAACAGAGGATCGGGGCAGGCAGATGACGATCGCCTGCGTAGCATCTTACCAGACCGGCGCCTTCACACGAGTGTCATATGTTGCATATGCTGCTGCACTCGGGTGAATGTGCAGCACTGTGGCATCACCGACCATGCTGTATAATGCACGCAGCCTTGTTTTGAGACCACCAACTGATGACATCGAAGAAATACAAATATTGGCTGCATTGTTTCATGCAGCAGTGGGACAATGAGACAACTGAATTACCGGTTTCTTGCTACGAATTATCGGTAAAGTGCTGCCATTGACCACTGCTGCCCTTTCCCTTTGGGGCTGTTACGTCGATAAGCCCTCCCTGGTTACTGTGGATACAGTTGCCACTGCCTAAGGGTGACAAACGTTTTTTTTTCATCATGATCAATTTTTGCCTAACGTTATCCTGATTGTGATATCGGTGTCATGTCATGAGGTGAAGTGCCCATTTAGATTCCTCGCAGAGCAGTGCGACCCTTCGTGTTACGAACCCGCAGAACCGGATATCACAGAGCTACCTCCAAAAATGCCTTTAAGTGACCTCTGGTCTGCACAATAGAGGGCAGTGCTTTCCCACCCACTTTGCATATGACAATTTACTAAGTCTACCACTTTCTGTGCGATAATAGGCTCGTCAGACAGATAAGTGCTCGCTGGCTGAAAAACAATAAAGCATATGCACGTGTTGTGGGGAGTGTAGAACGACGGTGAGTTGGTTGCCCCCGTCATGTGCCGTACAGGTGGAGACGCACACAGCCGGGGAGCGTGCGCGTTACTTTGGCGATGACGATCAGCACAGTCTGCAGGAGCTGGTGCGCAGGGAGCGCATGAGCACAGCCGAAGATCAGAATGCGATGTTTGCTCGCCTCTCCAAGGTGAGACCTCATCGTGTCAGCGACCTCGTCACTCCTGTCGTGACATTGTCGCAAATTGTAATTTTTTTTCTCTCCCGTCCACTTTCTATCTTTTTTTTTTAGTAATTTTCACTTATTGTTGACTATTTCGATTCATTGTTTTCTGCTGCCTTTTTTTTTTTAAAGCAAATTTCACTTTGGCTCACGCTGCTGAGATTGTACACCCATTCTGAACAAATTGACTGACTTTTAAATTGAGAATATCGTTTAGGAAATTCTAAAGTACAGTATACAGTTGACACGTCAATCATTCGCGAATTATGAAACATTCACTGAAGCATCCCATAATATACAAGTTAACTTAGAGCATTGACAGTACCTGATCCAATCCAGGAATGTTTTGCAATGTTTAGATGAAAACATTATTTTGTTAGATGGGCGACAAACACACAAAGTACTTGCCACAAATGAATCACAATACCCTGCTGATCTCATCAAGAAGTATAAGCCATCACGCAAACTCCGGTCATCCTCGCATCTGCGTTTTGGCTAACCATGAAACAAAGAAAGACGGTCACTGCATCGCGCGCTTTCAGATGTGCTTCTGCGCCCATCTGGAATGCTCTTTCTTCCGATATTAGGAATCCACTGGAGCTATGCACTTTTAAATCTAGATTGAAAACTAATTTCTTTAGAATGGCTTTTTGTGTTTAGTTGTCCTTCCCCCACACCTCCCGATTAGCATGGTTGTCTACGTACAGTGCAAAATAAGTTCAACATTCATAGAACAAACCCCTTTTTGTAGGGGTAATGTTCACAAACTAAAACCACTCATCTCTCTCCCCTGGGGTCCGCTCCACCACCACCTGCCGGCATTATCCCCACCGCCCAGTTTGCGGAGAAAACGGACCGTGAATATTTCACGCTGGACGACATGTTCGTGTCGAAAGCGGCGAAGGGGGAGAGCACGGGCCGTGAGGACGAACGGCACAAGCAGCGTGCTATGGAGGAGCACCGCCGCCTCGTCGGAGAGATGGCCAAGTGCAACCACTGCTTCGACAGCGCCGACCTACCAAAGCACCTGGTGGTGGCCGTCGGCAGCAAGGTACTGGCACGGACGCACGTGCCGTGCTGGCCTGCGCTCCCATTCAGCTTTGCTCATATATACAGGATGTAGAAGCAATATAGGAACAATTGTAGGTGGATAGTCTCGTCAGGTCAAAATGTGGAAATATTCAATTTTGGTCTTGGTTTGTGTCTCCCAAGTTTTGGTTAACCCCTTGATCAATTTGGCCAGTTTTCAATCGGGTGAGGCTATAAATAGCAACACAACTTATTCTAAAATATAATTTATATCGCTTCACCTTAAGGTGAACTACAATACCCCCCTTATTATGGATGGACAGAGCTAATGAACCAACATTTTCAACCTTCGTTGGAAAGCCTTGATAAGTTGCTTTATGTTTCCATTAAGTCAGTAGCATGTGGAACGTTGCAACGTCACAGCCCGCATTACATGGTCTGCAAAAATTATTCTTATGCTTTCATTTGCATTATTATTTATTCTTAAGATTGATGCATAAATACATTTTCCAACATTAGGAACCGTTACGCACACATGTAGCTTATATACACGAATTGGCACGCCATTTTAACCAATAATGCATTGAGCGGAAGACTCAGCTCCTCTAGGATTCTTAGGGGTCATTATTAATTCCCAAGGCTCACAGGACCAGCAACAAAGATGTGCAAAATGTTGAAATCCTCGACAAAGAGTGAGCGGAATGGAATTGGGAAACCACTTGGCTGTTTTATGCTCAGAAATCATGCAATCCATCATTTAAGAAACAATAATTTTCTCCATTTGCAAGTTATATGCGAATATGGCCTCAAGGCTAATTGAACAAACGAGGCAGAATACAGGTTTCCCGCAATTTAAGCGGGAGATGCGTTCCAAAAAAGGGCACACAAAGAAAAATTCCATTTAGTAAACCGCACAGTCGCCTAATCCACGCTATATTTCTCCTGCCTCAACAGTTTGCCTGCTGTATTTTTTCACCTGAAGACGATTGCTCGTGTTGCGATCGAAACGTCGTGATTTTTTTAATTGTTTTTCTATCTGCGTGACTTTACCGAAAGACCCAGAGTACAATCCACAATGCACCGTACGAGGAAGCAGCTGCCTGCCGAGTAACGCATACTGTGCACGCAATGTTGTCTCACATCCGACCGCGTAGCCGCATATGAGTGAATTCAAACGGCATATAGCGAATTTGGGGCAGAAATAGGTTAGTCGCATATGCAACGCGAAATTCCACAAACCGAGACTGTAGCCTGGTTATTAAGTTTGGTTAGTGTACTGGTAGCCTATAATGTAGACTAGCCTGGTTCTTAACCTCGGTGAGTGTACTGGCAGTCTATAATGTAGACTGTAGCCTGGTTGTTAACCTCAGTGAGTGTACTGGCAGTCTATAATGTAGACTGTAGCCTGGTTTCGACCATAACTCAAACGGTCATCATCAGGTGTGTCGGTTTGCATAAATTTATTTTGAAAACGGCATATTTATTTATATATATATATAAATAACGTTTGCGTCACGCGCAACGATTGGCTGTTTGCCAGGACTAGTCCATCTATTTTTTTGAAAAGAGGAGGGGGGAGACGAAATTTGTTTTTATGTATGCTGTCTGAAAGCCACTGTAAGCATGAACAATCAATCAAGAACTGAAATGATTTATCAAATCTTTCCAATGATTGCTAAGATAGAATCCATCTTCTCGGTTGAAATTGTCTCTGTGTTTGTATATGTGGATAGCCTCATGAACGAATCTCTCATGGAAGCCAGATGGCTTACAAAGAACCTCCGTCTTGGAAAAGTCAATGGCATGTGAGCCTACTGAATTAGAACAATGATCTGCTACGGCCGAGGTGTTGGTCCTACCGTGTTTAAGGTCTGCTTTATGTTCACGAATGCGGTCCGAGATATGGCGTTTGGTTTCTCCAATGTAACTACTACCACAGAGGCAACTTATTTTGTAGACACCAGGGTATTGTATGTCCGGAATCACATCTTTTACAGACGGAACCAGATCACGGATTTTATGTAATGTGTTGAAACGGACCTGGATCTTGTGTTTATTCAAGATTTTGGAGATCTTTTTTGTGATCCCAGCAATGTAGGGTAAAGTGATGGTTTTGAAAGGCTCCTCAAGAGGGTTCTTCATGGTTTGAGTGATAGCTTTGCGGATTGTATAGTCGGAGTAACCATTAGCCCTAAGAGCTTGGTGTACGTGCTTGAGTTCACTGCTTATGTGTTCCTGGTCGGATATGCATTGGGCTCTATGATACAGAGTCTTGATGAGAGAATTCTTCTGTGATGGATGGTGGTGGGAATCCGGTTTCAGATAAGCATCCGTATGGGTAGCTTTCCTGTAGACAGAGTGGCTCATTGAACCATCAGGTCTCTTTTTAATTAGGACATCCAAAAAAGGTATCTTGCCATCTATTTCGACTTCCATGGTAAATCTGATGGCTGGGTGTATGGAATTGATGTGGTCGAAGAATTGGTCTAGAGCAGGCCGGCCATGTGGCCAGATGACAAAAGTGTCATCCACGTACCTCTTCCATAAGGTTGGGCGCAGAGTGGCAGTCTGGATGGCGTCAGTCTCAAATTTCTCCATGAAAATGTTAGCTATAACTGGAGAAAGGGGGGAGCCCATTGGGGTGCCCTCAGTTTGTTTGTAGAAAGTTCCATTCCAAGTGAAGTATGTATTGGTTAAACAGTGTCTCACCAGGGGGGGTACCTCAGTGTTTAGTCCTTGATGAACCAAGTCTTCAATGATTGCAATGGTGTCAGGTACAGGAACCTTGGTGAATAAGGAAACTACATCAAAACTGACAAGCAGGTCGTCTGGGGACAGGGAAATACCCTTGATTGTTGATACCAGGTGAGTAGAATTTTGTACCGCAGAGGTGGTCTTTCCAGTGAAAGGACGCAGGATTTCAGACAAAAAACGAGCTAGTTTGTAGGTGGGGGAGCTGATAGTAGAAACTATGGGACGAAGAGGTGTATCAACTTTATGTATTTTTGGTAAGCCGTATAATTTCGTCTCCCCCCTCCTCTTTTCAAAAAAATAGATGGACTAGTCCTGGCAAACAGCCAATCGTTGCGCGTGCCGCAAACGTTATTTATATAAATAAATAAATATGCCTTTTCAAAATAAATTTATGCAAACCGACACACCTGATGATGACCGTTTGAGTTATGGTCGAAACGTCGTGAGAATTTTTTATTGTTTTATATATATTTTGTTATTTTGTTGTTTCTCTTCAACGTGACTTTACCGAAAAAACTAAGAATATGAATTACTGCAGTCACGAAAGCTTTAAATCAAAAATGTAGCCTGGTTCTTAACGTTATTTGTATTTTTTTATTCACTTTATTTTTATATCTAAGTGACTTTACCGAAAGAACCAAATAATAATCGATCTTTACATGCTCAATTCGATCATTGCATTCTGAGCATAAGAATTGTTTTAATTTGAATTATTCCACACCTACACGAGACCCTTCTGCTCCGACTGTTTTCATTATGAAGTGAATTTCATTTGAAAGCAGGGTGCTCTTTGATGTGCTTTTTTGTTCAAAAGGAAAATTATTTAAGCCACCATTGAACACTGAACAGTTGGCATATGCACCCAGGGGCGGTTGCCTTACTCTGATGTGCTGCCACCGAAACCCAGCGGGCTGCAAAATCACTGCCGCTACACTTTCTACCATTGGTTAATGCAGTCTTGAATGCGAAGCTAGGATTGGCTGCCCTGAAATACAAACTTAAAGCCAAAGCCTCTATTCACATTAAAATCAAACACACAGCTTATTTCATAAGATCCAACGCTGAGAACAAATCCCATCAAAATGCAGCGACTTGCTGTGGATTCATGGGTTGGAGTATTTTCCGCATAGTACCTGCCAGTCTTATTTTTAAATCTGTGAGCCTGAATACATATTGAATGGTTTACAGGCCGTGTGTGTGTGTATATTCTCATCGCTTAGGTGTACCTGCGCCTGCCCAGCCAGCAGTCGCTGGCTGAGGGCCACTGCCTAATTGCTCCACTGCAGCACTTTTCGTCCGGAAACATGCTGGATGAGGACATCTGGGCTGAGATACAGGTGTTTGCCATGTTACGCTCTTGTGTGTCGCAACACCTCTGCTTGAGGTTCACTTCACGTTGATACGGGGTGGCCCAAAAGTCAGAACACATCGGGTTAGCATATTTAATTTAACAAATCACAAAGGATTATTTCATTTATTTTAACAAAAGTTAAAACTGACTTGCATTGATATTATAGCATGCGTGAATTATCTTCTGAAATGAATTTAGGACTTTTTTTTAAGATGACAATTGTAATCTCTGAGCATTCATCAATTATGTTTTGTCTAAATCCATTAATGGATCTTGGTCAGGTTTTAGAAAAGACTGATTTGAGGTGACCACACAGGATGAAGATTAAATATTTACTTAAAGAATAAAAAAAATCATTTCAGTGTTCAAATTAATTAAATAACCCTATGTGTCCTGACTTTTGGGTAACCCTGAATATACAGCCCTTTTTTTTTCAATCCACTGCTGGTTGAGGGCCTCCCCATGCCTTGTGCCCATGAGGGATATTTGACCATACTTCACCATGCTAATCGTTGCAGGTTGTTGAAGGTGGGAGGAGAGCAGTAAAGAGATGCATGTTTTTCTGCACTGCCTTCAATACCTATTAACAACTCTTTTGCGCGTTGCAATCACCCATCCAAGTCCTCAATTGGCACGAAACCCCCTTTACTTTCGAGACCTGCTGGTATTGGCAATCCAGAGTGTTTTGTTCATGGGCAAAATACTGTTGAAAACGATCAAAATTGGGGGATAAATTGGGCAATAATAGTGGCCGAGCTTAACAGCAAGTGAAATCAGTGCATATGATGCAATGATTGATGGTTTTAGGGGAAATCACAGCAACATCGTAATTTACTTGAAATCCATATCCTCTTGTCAATTAAATACCCCTGCACTTGTACAAATTCCACCGTTCCATTAGCCTGAGAGTTATAAACTATCTTGCGATGGATGTGGGGTGAGAATTGAGCACCCAGGACATTGTGTTAAAAGAGGCCCAAGAGAGCGTGCCATGCGTGGAAGCTGTACGTGGCCCATGTGTGGATTAATTGTCATTAATCTCGGCTTCTTTGTTATGACTCGCGCTTTGTGCATCTAATCGTATATTGATATGGAGTGACAGGCCCACGGATGTATATGATGGGTTGCGCCTTGTTAAAACCCGTGCTTTGTTATAATTTTTAAAAATTAACTTGGATGGCTTGTCAAAGTGCACATTATCAACAAATACAAGAAAACATTTATACAGGGAAAGGAAATATTTCAGTAATTTAGTACTCTCTTTTATTCACAAGCGAGAACAAATACTTAGTGAAATAATATTTCACGGATATAATTGTAATGACGTCGATGGAAATTTGATGAGCAACATAATGTTCTATTTTTTAATTCGCAGTAACAAGAGTATTGCAAGTAACAGCACCACAGATCATTATAACTACATTTGTATTTATTTTCAACTTGTTTAAATGTGCTCTGACTTGGCTAACCACCACGATACATACTGGATTTCCATTCAGAAGTAGGAGAAATAACTTGTTCGAATCACAATTGCCATGTTTTAATTAGAATATGTTCAGCAGCTTAATGTTTATCAAGATGGAGTTGTTTCTTTTTAAGTCACTAATATGTACAGTGATTTATGCACTGATGTATAACGTTCATAAGCTCGTGGAATCTGTCACTTGGAGCTTAAAACCCTTACACTTTGAAAGGACGTGTAAAGTATTGTCCTGATTATGAGCACGATACGTATTTTGAACGGACCTACGTCTCAACCACCCCATCTATTTCCAACGAAAATAAATTACGCTTAATTCTTAATGAAAAATGTAATTGGAAACCCAGAATCAATTGGCTTTTTGGCGCTGATTTGCAGGTATCAGCTATGCGTGGCAAGACCAGTCGCGCGAGTTTTTAACTGCCACGGTTTGCCACGCAGTCTTTCCGCCGTGCGCTGGTGAAGATGTTTGCGGAGCAAGACGAGGACTGCGTCTTCATGGAGGCGAACATGCACCTGAAACGCCGACCACACATGGTGTACGAGTGCGTGCCCCTTGCCCGTGAGCTGGGTGACATGGCTCCCATCTACTTCAAGGTGAGCTCATGTAAAACAGCCCCGTGTGCATCCGCTGCTTGGGTTTCTTCAGCTGTAATTTCCGGCGGGCGGGCTGAATACTAAGACGAGCGCCCTGGCGAGCCACGTGACACGATACATGACGTGTATTGCCGTTGTGACTTAACGACGTGTGAATACACGTTGGTGATAATCTCGACCCCACGTCTCGGTCTTCCATCATCCCGTTTATTTTGGTTTCTTCTCACCAATATTGGTCTCTTGTGTTACAGCTCTGTCATTTCTGTCTTGCTTATTTCTCTTTCGTATCACTCAATCTTTTTCTTTTGAGGCTGATTATGTTGGCATGCTCTTGACATCTTTTGGACAGGCAGTGGCACTTAAAAACACACACACTTGGAAAATTATTTGGTTTCAACAACATTTAATAATTTTTGGAGGGAGAAAAATATTCCTTGACAAATAAGAAAATTGTCAAATGTGCTTTTACAGAGGTATATTTTGGATTATCCTGTAGGTTTACTTATGTACTTTATTAAATGGCAACAATGGTTTCGATATTTTTGGGGGCATTTTGCGAGCAGATAAATAGAGGATTTTTCAGTGTTTTCACAGCCATGAAAAGTTAATCATTTGTAGCCCTTTATCAATCCACCAGTGGATGAAGGCCTCCCCATGCTATTGTCGGTCTTATCGGTTGTTTTACCATACTTCACGCTGGTAAGTATGGATTGGTGAAATGCATAGCCAGGAACGTGTCAGATGCCCCTCACTACTGTTTGCTGTGGCCAGAAATCAAACTCAGTTCTCTGGGTTCATAGCACAGTTCACTACCAACTGCACCACCACTCCAATCACAAGCACACGTGCACACATACAAATAAAACCCATCTGATGAAAAAAAAAAATTCAGATAAAAATAACAGCTGCAGCTTACAAACTAGATGCTATGAAGACACGTTTCAACCCTGTATTGGAGGCAGCGGAAATAATGGATCAGTGGGTGTTCATGTCTAGAGAATGCCAGATCGGCAACTTCACAAGGTGACATTTTGGAGCAAACCGTAATAAAATACAATTTTCCATGATCCAGTTTTTTTTCACTTAGATTTGAGGTAGACCACAGTTGTCCTATGGCCTCTGATGAAGTGGATGACAACAATGGTTAGTATGACTGACGACGATGATGGTGGTGATAATGATGGTCGTGGAAATGGCTGTTGTGTTCTGTAAATGTAGAAAGCCATTCAAGAATCGGATGAGGAGTGGGCCATGAACACCAAGTTGGTGGACCTCTCCCAAAAGGACATTCGCAGAGCTGTAAGTTACATAACCGTCCATTCTACAGTGCCACACACATACACCAAAGATTGTTACCGACTCGATAAGTGGACGAGCACAGATAGCCGGCAGAAATGGCAGGCAAAACAGTGTTCATTTGCTCATCGACAGTTCAGTTAATCTAGAATTGAAGCTTTCGTGACTGCAGAAATTACTATACTCATTGTTTTTTTTAGTAAAGTCACGTATGTGGAAATAAAATAAAATTTAAATAAATAAAATAAAATTCGATTCAAATAAATCACGACGTTAAGTTTTTGTAGATTTGACCGAATAGTTCAGGTTGACATTTGTCCCCATTACATTTGCAGTCATGTTGGTTTTTAATCACTTTTCTGATGTGTGCGTACAGTGCATTAAAGAACAGTGTTAAATATAAAAAATCAATGTTTTTTCTGGATGGGATTAGGTAATTATGCTTAAAAAAATCCAACTGAGACATGAAACTTGCTTCGTAAAAACTTAAGGGATTTAGAAAAGTTTAGGAATTATACACGGCTTGGCACGTTTCCACCTTTCTGGAACACTGATCTATTACCAATCTTAATTGCTCGGTTCATTCGGTGCAATGGCCCATTTCATATGAATCAAACTTACAACATTTTCATGCATATCATCACACACACTAAAAACTGTCAGGAATGCAAATGTATTTGTGCGTAGATGCATGGTGATAATTTCTTTAAAGCTTTCGTGGCTCATTTATATTTTTCCATATCGATGAGCCAGCAGTAGAATTTTTCCTTGACCTTTATTGAATTTAGGTACCATTAAGTTGTCATCATCATTATCATCCACGCCTCGCAAACTGTTGCCGTCAACGCGAGACACTCAAAGAATAAATCAAACCACGGAAAAAACACCCAAACACCGCATTTTAATGTTTGTTGAAAAATTATTACAGGTCTGTAGAATTACATTTTTGTACAATTTCCAAAGTGAGTTTGGGAATGCTGATTGCTATCAAGGAGACTATAGGCATGGTAACATTCCCTCGAACAAAAAATTATGACGTTGACAACCATATGATTCGGTTGAGCTGAATTATTTCAAATTGCTGCTTAGAACAATATTAGTCATAATCGCAATTTCACAGTGTTGGATTTTAGTGAGCATATTTTGTGAAATTATAATGATGAATATGCTTAACCCTCCACGAGGCCATCATATTTGTAAAATGTATACAATCCATTGCTATACTAGTAGACCCTGTACAGTTCTCATTTGTAGAGGGTATAACAAAGTGCCAGTAAACTTGTTACACAGTAGACAATTACAACGTTATACTGGTTGGTACAACAGCACGCAGTGGGGGGGGGGGGGGGGGGGGGGTAGGGAATGGTGTGGCCAGCATCATGTCTGCCCACCTTTGTCTTGACAGTCCTAATGTTGCTCATTTAAGTTTGAGCCAACATAGGAAAGGCTCAGGACCGATTAAGGTATCCGAAAATCATAAACTCGGGTATTTGGGTTTACAGTGCAGTCTGTTAACCACTATCCCTCCGCTCCACCCTACAACAACAACAGTGGCCGATTGCCACCAAGTGGCGGTGACGTCTCCATGACGCCTGTGCCAGGCAAGGTGCACTAAGAGGCCACGTGAAGTGTCGAAGGCTCGCTGACAGGAGGTCACGGTACAGACCCAGCTGCTATGTGTTGACTGACTGAGATAACTGGCAGATGCACCAGCTGCGCCCACTACTGTGCCAACTTTTTGAATTTTAGTCGCCCGGTGCTCCACTCGTGGTGAGCATCCTCTGTTCTCTGTTATTGAAGGGCGACTCCTCCAACTGCCCAGTAGCGCCCTTCATGAGCCTCCTCCATAGAGGCTGATCTTTATACTGCTGCTACCAGTCCACTCAGCTCCACATCCTCCTAAACCGAATAAGTCCATCACTTTTCCAGCTCATGTCACACCCCTTTAGCCCCTCTATCCAGTCAAACAGAAGCCGCGTGGGCATGTGGTAGCTGGGCATGCAGGCTACGTAACCCAATCAATGCAGCCTTGCCCACCGGAGGAGCTCACTGATGGGAATGTGTCCAGATCTTTCAAGGCACACACACAGAAGACACAAATGTACCTACTTTGGGATTGTGATACCGCAAATCCACACCTTTTACACCATCAGGAGAAGGGACAAGATACCCCACTGCAATTTGGGTTTTTACAATGTGGCTCAAATTGGTTTTTCTTGCTGCCAGGAGCAAAGTGGAAGTCTTTAGGAGATTGGATATTGATTGAATGTGTTTGTACCTCCATGCTTCACTACACTTATTTTATTGGACAAGGATCTTTGTATATGTATGCGATGCACAGAAAAGTCTCTCTACCGTAGTGTTTTATTGGGTTCTCAATGCACGTGTGTCTCCTTGTGATGCTTTGGGTGGAGCAGTAGTGCAGTGGTTGGGCGCACCGTGCAACTAACCTCTTTGATTCGTGCTCACGGCCAACATCAGCAGTCCTGGGCCTCCCATAAGTTAACTCGGCCTTTAACTGAATACCTGGTGTGGTTTGTAAAACATCGGTAATGGAGAGCTCAAGGTGGGGGTGCGTGGTTCTGGCCCCACCACCCCCTCGTGTGCATTTCTGGCTCACAAGGTGCTCACATACAGCACTTGCCCCAACAGTATCTACTGCTATATGAGGGATCTTTGTTTGTGTTAAATAAACACAACTTTTTTCCTGTGTACACCATGGGAAAGAAGTACAATAAGCAATTTAATATTACCCAAAACATTTTTTATCTGTACACATTTTCTCATCCTGTTCTTAGTGGTGTCAAGATGCACGTATAAAATCGCACGCATTCGATGTTATTCGGTTAATGTTGAGTGCATTTTTTTATCCTGCAGCCACTCCAGGTTGCTACATCCATCACTGCTACAATATATATTGAATTTAATTGTGACCCTGAATTGGGATTAATGTATCCTAATTGCCAGGGAGCAAGAGTGAAGCTGAGAAAATCATACTCGTGTCACTGTCTGCATAAATATCGACAGCCTCTGGCCAAATCACCTGCAATGCACGCAAACTCATATCTCACAAGCTAAGCAGGTTTAGCTGGTTGAAAGCAGGAGAAAGTGCTGCAAAATCCATTGTTGTACTGTATTGCTATGCTTCCGTGTTTTCTCCTCGCCTTCTCCAACCCTGAGGCCAACGTGGTGATGTGTGGTCAAATAACCCCCACGACCGGCATGGAGTGGGGAATTTCGCATCCAGCAGTGGATTGCATAAAGTGCTGAACATGTGTACATTCAGAGAGACGAGCACACTAAACATACCTCGATCATCAGCCGAGTCGGCTGTATTTTATTGAGACAATGTAAAAGGCAAATGACGTGAATGAATTTAATCTAGTTGTTAATGGTGACGCTGCTTCCCGGTAGCAATGGAACATATTACTATTTCATTGAATTATTTTTGTGAGGTCCACAATGTGTTTAATGGAGAGAAGGCCCAAGTTCTGACACAACAAGCTTAAAATGTTTTCAATCACACGGTCCCATTATGTTATTTTCCTCATTTATTGCTAACTAATACAATTGGAATGCCTATCTTTATCATCATAATCGGCCATGATCCATCCACTGCTGGATGATGCCTTTTGAAGTTCATTCATTCGAATGACTATGCCAACTTTAAATCTGGTAAATACTCGAACCGTTTATATTTCAGTGTTTCTTTCTCAAATCCAAAGTTTTGGAAAATATCATCCTATGTTGTTTCTGCTGCTGCTGCAATTAGCCTTGATGAGATGCCACTGTTACCGTGTATTGTAGTAATAATCCAGCCTGTCCATTTCCTTCACTCCCTGTATATCGGCAATTGGCGCTGCTGTTCCACGGCTGGCGTCCACGGGCACGATGCTACTGTTGTTCAACGTATCACGAGTCATGTGACTGTGTGCCTTCCTTGTCGTTTCAGATTCCAAAGGGCTTGCCATACTTCAGCGTGGATTTTGGCATGCAGGGTGGCTTTGCTCACGTTATTGAAAACGAGCAGAAGTTTCCCGACTATTTTGGAAAGGTGAGCGTTCACCTCGTCACCTTCACTGCCGCATGATACGGGTGCATGTATATTTCCGCCCAGCATCTACGCTGCTGGCTCTCACTCCCATTGTTATTCGATTGTCATCCGAGGGGATGTTCCTCGATGTGGAAGGAGCAAATTAAGTCGGTCCATTTGCAGGTGCAAGGTGAATTGTTACATCACATGATCTTGAGAGCTGTCGGTGGCTTGGGGAGGCCTTAATCCAGCAGTGGATTAAGATTGATGATGAAGAAAGATTGACGATGAAGTGCTTGCCACAGTGGCAAGTGTTCCCAAACGCACGTCTGCCTCTCATAATCAGAATCTTTGTTCATCCTGGAGAAATCCGATGGGTTGTGATGCTCATTTTCACACACGTCCAGGGAGGATGGGTCAGAAAGTTACAACAAACAATACAAAAAAAACAGATTGGAGTCCAAGGTATAGGAAAGTTAAGCAAATCACAAAAAATGTCAGCTAGATATAGTATATGAGTACAAATTGCAAAACTATTGAAATTCCTGTCGATTTTTCAAACATAAATGCGAGCTTTGGCAAGGCACTTGGGAAGGGCTGGCAAAACAAAACCCCTGCCAGATTGATTTTGTTTTCACCAGCAGTGCTAGTGGTAGGCGTGTACTGTTTTATCGCTTAACTTGTCACAATTGCATATATATGGATTGATTACATCATTTGTATGCACATATGCAATCAGATTGCGACCCTAACAGTTAATCGAATTGCGGGTGGTAAGGGGGGAGTGATTACTTGCCCAAGTGTAATTCTCCTCTGGTATACAATTTTGTCACCATGGCAGAAAGTTCTTCCCAAGCAAAACGGTGATACAACCAACATTCCTCCCTTGAAATATGGATTACTGTGAGCTGCTGTACTCCTGCATTTATACTTATGTATGAGTATATGAATATGTACATATCATTTTTAAGATAGGATGCGACATCAGTTGCTGCGAGGCTATTGGCAGGTTTTTATGTCTGCGTTCATTATTTACGAGCTGTCACTGCGATGCTATATATTGTATATCTGCAGGGGAAATGCACATATCTGTGCCTGTGATGACACATTTGGGACGGTGACACACTGCCCGCTGCATTTTATTGAAGCATTGACTGTACGATTTATTTCTAGTTTGGGAAAGATTAGGTTGATGTAAAACATTTATAAATGCAGCATAATAGTATGATGCCATCTTAATACTTCCAACAGAGGACTTGGAGTCTTGGAACAGAAAACAAAAACTTTAATCTTGGCATCATAGGTGGTGTGACTTCACACACAGCTTAAATAAATGCTTGCACACGATTTCAAATAAATCATCTCAGTGCATATTGTATTAGTTATCATGGTAATGATATTGATGTCACATAAGAAAACACATTTGCAGTGTATATATTAATACCAGGAGTGATGTAATAAAGCCCTGAAATACACATTTAAAGCAGCTGCTTCCAAAAATAAAATGCTAATACTCTGCCAGGCCCAGTAATCCAGCACTTTGGAGGCAAGGATTGGTGGATGGCTCATATTTGTAAAACACCAAAACCCGCTGGGCTGGGGAGATGGCCATGGGTTGGTCATTCGGCAAATGGATTGAATCCATCTGTGCGGAACTTTTGTTCTTAATCTCCCACATGCCAAACATTAAAGAGTGGAACCGGCCAAACATCTCAATGCAGGACCTTTTTCTGACAAAAAGCGGGTCTTAGGGTGAGATTGAGGAATTCAACGAATAAAGCCAAGGGTAGCAGCGTTATTGTTGTTACAATAATACGACAGTCATCACGATGGGGCATGCTGATGCATGTTGCGGCGGGGCGGGAGAGCAAACTGACGCTTTTTGTGCTGCCTTGCGAGAGATTTGAGGCAGCCAATTGCGGGGGGTTGTCTCAGATAAATTGCTAGCTTTCATGCTCAAATGTCCCGTGTGCCTGAAACAATTTGCCATGCCTGCGATGCCGGCCTCTGACGTTGTTATCGTGCAAGACAGCTGGTATTTGAGCTTGTGGTATATATTTTTTCTTTCTCTCGCTTTTCCATGCTCATTGGCTGTCAGTGTTTTTTTTTGTTTATTTTGAATTCGCTGCGGTGATTGTGTGTAATGAGCAAAATGCCCCGCATCTTTTCAAAACGCATTATCTATTTTTCTTCACGTGCAAGTAACCTTCAACATCAAACGTGGTTGAGTAATTGCTTGAATGTAAATGTTTTGCCATCGGTTTTTTCCGCCACTATTCTTTCTTGGCAGTGGTTTGAAATTAATTCATTTTCCATTGCAGGCTGATTAACTACCATAGCCTTGCAGTCCATAACTGGGTGCAACGGGGTTTCAGCAAGCATGTGTATTCGAGTGCAGTGCACATCGCTAAACATGCGGTGGTGCGACGGTGGGGTGGTAGCACAGTCGTTCACACAATATGTGATGAACCCGGCGGTCCGAGTTCGATTGCCGGCCACGCCTAACATCAGGGGCGATCAATATCCAAACCCTGTCCCTGAGCAGCCCCCTATCCCTTAAGCAACCCGTACTGACCAGCATGGTGAAGTATAGTAAAAGAAATACCCATGACCAACACGGTATGGGGAGGCTATCATCCATCCAGCAGTAGATTTACAAAGAGCTATAAATAAATATACGCATTGGCATACTCGTGCCCATGTGTAAATGCACTGTGGGCACGGAGAGCCGTGATCGGTTTCCACAACGCAAATTTACACTGGAAGGAAAAAGATCTTTACTGCACGCACTCACTGGAGCCTGATCTTGTATACGTTTTCGATAAATGCCATCGCAAAGTGAAGGAGAGGGGAAAAGCAATTGTCGTGGCAGTTAGTGGGTATACTGGGAAATGAAAATCCATGTATGAGGTGAACAAGGAGCAGAGTGAGAGTGGTGTATGTGCACTTGTGCCTTGTAACCCAACGGCGCTCACAACAACGAGCAGAGCGCCAGGTGGCTAAAGCACATCAGGTTGGCACAGTAGGGGGCACAGGTGGTGCATCAACCAGTCGTGTCAGTCATCTTAGTCGACCCGTGGCACCTGGGTCTGCCCCGTGACCTCCTGTCAGCGGGCGTTCGACACTTCACGTGGCCTCAAGGTGCACATGGCCTGGCACAAGCGTCGTGGTGACGTCACCGCCACTTAGTGGCGAATGGCGGTTGTTGTTAACCCAAATACGTGTTGATGTACAGACCTTTATTAACCCACTGCTGAATGAGGGGTTATTTGCCATACTTAACCACGCCCATAAATGTGTATTGGCGAAGGTGGTGAGCATGGAGTAGCGAGCATATAAGCACAGTACAACAATGGATTTTGCTACACTGCCGTCTCTGCTGCCTACAGAGTTTTATATTTCCTTACAAAAATGAACATTTTATCAGTCACTGCACAAAAACTCATCACATTACCTTCGGTTGTCCACTGAATTTAATTCAAATATCGGTTTTACTGTCACTGACAAACATTCTGATATGCTGAGCGGGTAGGAAAGTGCTGCCCCCTACTGTGTCACTTTCTGTTCATTTGGACCCGAGAGGTCAATTGTGATATCCGCCTCCGCGGGGCATTCTCTAAAACGACAGCTTACACTGCTCTGCGATAATACCAGATGGGTTTATCTTGAGAGACTAAACTCGCCCTCACCTATGTCTTAGCGTGGTCTGCTGGGATTATTTGAACATCTCCAGCAAGTGTGTGTACATGATGCAGATGAATAGCACAATTGGAACAAAATTGTGAGACTTTTGCGATTTATTTGTTTTAAAGGGCCGATATTTTTAAAATGCGGTGGTTGTGCCGGGCTGCTCTCTTCTCCTCCCTATGCCACCTGCAGGAGATCTTGGGGGGCATGATGGACCTGGAGCCGCGGCGCTGGCGGAAGCCGTTTCGGGAGCCATTCGAGGAGCAGCGCAAGAAGGTGCTGCAGTTTGCACAGAGATGGAAGCCCCACGACTTCACCCGGAGCTAACAACGAGCGGTCGCGGTGCAGGCAAGGGATAGCTCGCAGCACGAGGAGCCGCTCCGCGATCCATTGGCTTCTGACATCTATTTCGCTCCTATGCTGGGAGCCTCTTCCTTCACCTTCTTGAAGGAGGCTCTCAGTTCCCGAAGCTCCCCAGGACGTGGAGCGAAACGTCGGACGTCAATCCGAACGCACGGTACAACCGAAAAACACATTGGAGAGCTAAACCGTGACCGATGTCTCAGTGTGTTTTGCGGAGATTATCTGAACGTCTTCAGCAACTGTGTTATACGATCTCAAAGTGTATGTTAACTCGGTGCTTTTGTAAAATATTTCTACAGTGGGCTGCCGTGCAGCCGCCATGCAGCTAGTCACATGAGCTGACGATGGGGTCACCACTTCATATATAGAGGGCTTTCAGGGACAGCTGAGTATGGTGCCACTGTTGATGTCTGTCAGTTCCTTTCCTAGTAACCAATGGATGGGCATTGGCTCACGGTTTTGAGCAATTGGCTTTGTGAACCACTGGGAAATGAATTGCGTAAGTCAAGTGAGCAAGTTGCAGATGGTTTGGAAACTTGATCCAGGTTTAAGTGCGAAATTGTGGCATGATGTAATTCAGCTGGACATTGACATGTTCCTTCCATTTGTACAATACTGCCCGTACAATGTAACGTTTAAAGTTAATGTACTTTTAAAAAAAAAAATCCATCCCTGTGTATTCGTGTCATCTTTAACAAAAAATTAAAATGATGTGCATACACTTTTTTTTTTGCATACTACCTGCTATGACGTGGTTCAGAAGGAAGGTCATCGACACAAAACACGGAGAGAGAAAAAAGTGCGCGTAAAAACATGGGAGAGAGACGCATCGTTGGAATATACATTGAGATCGAGAAAGAGGAGCACATGGAACATTCACGTGTTAACTTCATCATTCACGCTTAACACAAGTGAGCGGTCTTAGGCAGGTCACGGCACTATTATAAAGTGACGGTGACCGATGATCAAGAACAATGATGTTGTGGCAACCAGGGATTGGGATGCATCTGAGAGAGGACGTCCTCCGAGGAGATGGGTCGATGAAATCTGCTCCCGTGCAGATGCTAGGTGGATTATTACGTCGCACGATTTTTAATGCTGAAGACTTGGGAAGTTAGCCAGCAGTGGATTGATCATGGCTGATTGTTTTTTTAAATATTTGACGTTTGAAAATACACATTTAAAGCATGTTTTCTTTGAAAGTTTATGCATACCGTCAAGGACCCAGAACCCATTGCCTTTCATCTCATTTGTGTAAAGCTTCTTAACTTTCAGTGTTTGATCAGACCACAAAAAGCATACTTCCTTTGATGTAAATTGCAAATGCGGTGCCGATATTTGAAATAAGAATCCGATTGGCTTATGTAACGGGTCATATTGGGTTGTGTACTGCACAAAAGCCCTCTATAATCAACGTGTCTCAACTACCTTAAGTGCTATGCACTTAGCTCTAAACCCAAGGTTATGCAGCAGTCATGCCTGACAACTTGGTAATAATGCTCTTCACACCTTCAGCATTGGGGTGCTTTGGCATTATGAATTCTGTCGACCATAGCTATGTAAGTTACCAGACCAGCTACGGACGATTGTATTCCTACTTCAAATGTACATGCTAACTGAACAGTGTCCTGTACTAATTAACACTTCTGAATTAAATGTTTACCCTTTGACTGAACATTTTATAAGCCGGCTTGTGGAAATTCGTGGGGTTTTGTACCCAAACGAGGGGAGCAAATGTCACTGAAATGGAAAAGTCAATGTTTATATTTTGTGTCATAACCTGGGGATGTATTTCAAAATGTAAGCTAAATGGGTTCAGAGATTCTTAGTTGTAATTGAGAAAGTATTTTAGCATTGCAGTGAACATTGCGTTGAATTTTGCATTGAACATCGCAGTAAACATTGCATTGAACATTACAGTGAACATTGCATTAAACATTGCATAGAACATCGCAGTGAACATTGCAGTGAACATCGCAGTGAACATTACAGTGAACAATGCATTTAATGACCTTCACTCGAATTGATGCATGTATTCTGAGCTTAAAATTTTACATTAACGATGCAATGCTGCACCGATACCCTTGTGATGAGCCATCTCGATATGGGCAATATATTTACCGTACTTCCTATTAGCCAACGATAGCGGCGAGTGATACCTGCACTGGAACCCACCCCTCTTCAGCAACCCGCTTTGACCAGCGTGAAGCATGGCCATACATTCCCCATTACTGACACGGCATGGGGATGCCTACATCTAGCAGTAGAGGACCGAGAAAGCAAGGGTGAAACGATCGATTGGGAAGATCGCTACACACAACATTTCAGGTTGTTGCCTGTTGATGTTAATGGTACACTTTCACGAGCCGTTTGGTTAAGATACCACTTATAGTTTAATGGCACCAATCCATTAAGCTAAAGTAAAGACACAAGCCTAACAGACTACAGTATAAATAAAGCAAGATTTAGACGATGTTGGGCCTTTATATGAAAAGTCACATGCAAAACATTAAGGCTATGTGATTGGTTCAACCGGTGATATTAAAAGGTGCCAATATATGCACACAATGAAGGGAATTAATCAAGTTTTAGAGCCCTTAATTACACGATAGATGTTCTGCTTATAGCATTAAAATTGATGACATTCCACCTAATTCCATGTCATCTTGTCTGTTAATGCAATTAATTAAATAGCATAATGTCATTATCGCTGCTCTATGGAAATCCGAACAAATGTTATAGAACAAGACAAGGAATGCAACTTTTATTTTTAAGTGCTGCTTTATTGACATAAATATTTAAATTAGAACGCTGAGTCACAACATTTCTGCGTATTTCAACGGCGTTATTAATCCATATTTGCGACAGGGAACGCTTAACAGATGACACAATTCTTTCACACCTTCGCACGATGGGGGCTATGTGGTGGGCAACAGAGCACATCCATTGATTTACTGTACTATGCGCCCCACATTCACCGATTGGCACTTACCAGCACGGTGAAGTATGGTCAAATTGCCCCCATGACTTGCATGGCGTAGGGAATGCCCTCGTCCAGCTTCAACAGACCCAAATCGACTCCGACCACGATCCGCAGCTCGCGGTGACCTGCTGCTGCAGCCACGTGTAAACCTCGCGTGCGATACGGCCAGCGCAGTTTCGGGGTCTCCGGCCCAAAGACCCTGAGCACGCTAGCAGCTCATGTTCGGGATCCATCGCCGAGTCTGAGCCAGTTCCGCAACAGACCCAAAACTGTGTTTTCAGAGAGCCTACTTTCAACGTGGGATCAATGCACATTCGTGACGGACTGGACTCGTAAGAGTGTGCAATATCAAATGTTCTTACTCGTCAGCAGTGGATCAACAATAGAGCTGTACATTTACGTGCCATATGATGATGCTCGGTTTAAACGTTAGGCATTTGCCTACATTCTTCCAATCTGTGAAGGCCACAATTGACTCCACACGTAACAATTCACCTCCTCCCCCAAGAAATTCCATTCATTCGAGGTCGCAATTCAAAAATATCTATAATCATGTCTTTTCCTTCATGGTGTCTCTCATTCATTGTCCCGTTTTAAGCTTAATTTGCTCCTCCTTTCCCCCAAAATTAACATTTACCCGATCATTTGTGTATCGGTTGCATGCACTAAGTAATTGAATCTCACACGTGACTCAATCCGTGTGTCACGAGAGTAAGGATGGATATGGATCAATGCAATGATACAACGTTAGGTACGTAATGTCGAGTTGCCACGAAGCTGTACTCGGTTCATCAAGGACTCAATAATATGTGACGTGCGTAATGTAGAGTTTCCATGAAGCTTTAATCTGTTTATCAATGATACAACGTTTATCAATGATTATCGGTTTATCAATGGTGCAACGTGACGTGCATAATGTAGAGTTGCCACGAAGCTGTACTCGGTTTATCAACCTGGGAGCGATGGAGGAACGAGTCGACCCCATAACCGGACCTCAACTCAGAACTTTTGCATTGCAAGTCATGCTGCTCACTACTGTACCACCCGGCCAGATATGGGGGAAAAAGAATGGACAAGAATAGCCACAATTATAAGGACAATTAAAAACATTCACTATTTACTGCCATTTTTAATGACAGAGACGGTGGGTCCGCTTTGAAATCATGAAGGGAAACAAGCTTTGGCTTCCTAAACCGCTCTAAACGGGCTCATTACATTCCATAACGATGACATATTTGGAGATTGCACACACACAACTTTTAAATAACCATACAATACACGGTGGCAAAGTTTGCCTCTAGTGCCAAAGCAAAATCACCTGAGCAATACGATAACATTTACAACACAACCTGCTAGCGACATGACAAGTTTAATATCGGTACAATTCATCAATATTAGTTGTCAAACACTTTCGTCTCTGGCACTAATGGGGCTCCAGTGCTAATGTTCCATGGGCCAAGACCAGATATTTCACTTGCCAGTACCACCTAAGGTGTAGGTTATCATACAATTATTATTTTTTGGCTGAATGCATAAATGGCTCCTGCTAAATCAAATTACATGTACATTTGGTATTCGTACCATTTTAAAAGTGCAAGGCTCTCATGAAGGTAAGTTGTACTTCACAGACCTAGTCTGAAGCAGTTTCCGCTTTTGGGGGCAATGTCGCTAACGTGTTTTCCCATCGAGTGATTTTTAAGGTAATTCTACAATTCTTTTTAAACAAATTTAGCCACCTTCGGCGGTAGCGATTTCTGCTTTGGCCCATGGACAGCGAGCGCGCGCCCCCCCCCCACCGACCCACCACCCTAGCTGCTGTTGCGCAGCATCTCGCTGCTCTGGCGGTTGTACTCGAGCCAGCTGAGGACCTCTGGCGGCGGGTCGGGCCCCTGGACGGCGCGGCGGCACAGCAGGCGCAGGATGTGCTCGGGGCTGGTGCCCGTCACGTTGAGCCGCACCAGGGCGATGGCCGCCACGAAGCCATCGCTCTGCATGATGACTCGCTGCTCCACGTAGAACGCCTTCTCGTCCCAGCACAGGATCTGCACGGAGCCGAGGGTGATGGGGGAGGAGACAAAGAGCGGGCGACGTTGACGCGCCGGGCCGTATTCATTTAGTGAGTTCTTCTGAAGAATGTTAGTTTAGTCGGTGACAACCTGTCAGTGTTAAAAATGTATGCGAGGTGCATGCAGTACACCCTACCGAATATCAGGTCAGCCCATCAAAAACTCAGTAGATATGCTTTTATACGTACAAATCTAATTAAGACGTGCTTGCCAAGAGTCCACTGCAGTTTCTAATAATGTCAGTACAGCCTCGGTGTGCACCTTTTTTCAGACTAGTTAATTTTACCGTGTCATAGTCATCGTCATGCCTCATGGGATTCGTCCACTCATAGCCACAGTGGACTAAAATAAAATACTTTGCAGACAAATATTTAATTCACTAACATTACGAACAAAATAAAATCTGATGCCAGATAGAGTTGCTTATTGATCATAGGAATCGAGTCATTGAATCCAAAAGTCAATGAATCGAGTCATTGAATCCAGCACCCTTTTCATCACAGTGGCACCGATTACCACGCCCAAAACGATCCAATGTCATTGCTCAACGACAGCCATCATAGGACATCAGTGGCAGGGCTCATTAATCACCACACGGCGTGTTTGAACAGACACCGAGACACAAACATGGCCGGACTTTTAGACATCGATGTATGCAGCAAACGGATGATCATCAAGTGTATTCATTTTATTTTGCATATGAAATTATCGATAAAGGAAAAATGCCAAGCAAAGGTGGAGAGAGTGGGTGTCGCCTAGGTCAGGAGGTCAACACGGACAGTACCACCGATGTCACCGCACCTCGTTATATCCTTTATTCACCCAGGAAAGCATCGCTGGTCTTTCAGTGGGGTCCTGCTTGGGTAGCATATGGCCATCTTCCGGAGTATTTTTTCACAATGGGGAGGGGATAAAAAAAAAGCCTTGAGTACGAACTCACAGCCCTGTTGGTGGAAGTCACGTGCGACTCTCTTTTCAGTGACAATATCTCGTTAATAATTATGCCATGCTGTCCAACCCTCTTGGCGCGGATTCGGCCTAACGACCGCGAGGGGTACGTTACGCTGATTCAACCCAATATGATGCAGCTGGCGGTGGTACGGATACGCGTTATGGGTCCGTGCGATTGTGAATGGCATTCACTTGTTATTCACGAACTTGCTATCCGCGATTTTGGCTATATGCGAACCGCATCTGGAACTCTACACGAGTGCATCGAGAGAGAGAAAGAATATGATGAGATAAAGTGATAAGAGATAAAGTGATAAGAGATAAAGTAATTAGATCACTCAGTCAACCCTTGCTTGTCTATGGACTATCCAGATCACGCCCAAGTCTATCCAGATGTGTCTATGTAGGAGCAGTAACAACATTACAATGATCATCATCATTGTCAGCATCATCGTCACTGCATCCTACTGCGCTGCATCATCATAGTTGAAGGTAGGTTAATTTATAAACTATATTTATTTGCATTTACTTTTTCATTAAAACCATTTTTGTATTTGTGTTATGATAATTTTCACATTTAATAACTTATTTATGTATTTAAAGGTTCTCCTAGACCAATATCACTATCCGCTAAATGTGCTATTCACGAGCGTCTCACGAACGTATCCCTGGGAAATAACGAGGGGAATGCCGTACATACGTCCCTGCGCCGCTTCGGCGGAAACGGCGTAGCAAGCCGTGGTGGAGGTGCTAGTGGTGGTGGTGGTGTGACCCTCCTCACCCGCGACCGGATGACGAATCTCTGCAGGAAGCGCAGCGAGCGGCGGTAGCGGATGGTGGAGGCCCCAAGCACCATGCCACCCCGCAGCTCTCGCATGGCCTTGATGATCCCATGGGTAATGCACAGCGCCGTCCTGTGCATCCGTTCAACAAGAGACGCTCAGAGGTTATCATTATTATTATTATTGCTTGTTAGGTCAGGAAAGCCTCACTGCGCACGATTGAACTTTATTTTTTGCGCGCGGCTGCACTTTATTTTGCTCGGTCGATTGTTAGACGCTGAGGTCGTGACGAGTTTTTTTATTATTATCATTCTTGATGTTCTATGCCCCCTGTACTGTTCCCATTCTGTTGCAGTGTGTAATGATGCTTACTTTATTGAGGGCGATATTGACATGTAAATTAAATACTGATTGATTGAATAGTATGACTTTTTTTAGGATGGTCCTGCCAAGTTTTCACAGTAGGGTGGGGGGGGGGTGCGTGAATGCTACGTAGATTCCAATTGAGTAATTTAGGGGTCGTTTTTCAAACTTATTGGCAACTTTGGACTACAACGCCGGCCCGCGGCGGCCTACTCTTGCGAATGATGTCACGGGATCTTTGACACCACTTTACCCGTGAAGCAGACGGCACGTATTATTACTGTTATGCGTCCTCTAATAACCAGGGCGGCCACTGGATTTGAACCAGGGCGGCCACTGGATTTGAACCAGGAACGTCTGAAACAAGCGGCGAACGTGCTACTGCTCGGCCGTGTCGCCGCCCGTGATGATCCATTGAGGGGTAGGAGAGGTCAACCGGCGCTGTTTCTGTTTCTTGCTGCCATCAGAAGCTGGCCTCAATGGGGCTCATGAGGGAGAGGACCTTATTGGGGCCAACAGGGCCCACTCCATGAGCTTGCTTGCTGTGTAAACGACGGATATATATTCACCACCTTCCTGTTCATTCGTTCATTCGACAACACAAGACGATCTGAAGTTAGTCAAGAAGCGATCTACGTGTACCGAAATGTAATATGCAGGTGCATTTCGGGACCTCCATCTGAACAGACTTCCATTGGCTGAAGCTTGGGTCTGATGCAGCATTTCCTCCCAGACTCCAGTTCTTGCACCCCAGCGCAGTACCAATCTTTTCTCCCGACCACACTTACCAATCTTTCACCATTCAAATACACATTCGGCCCCTTACTGCATGAGCTTGTTTGATTCGTAAACACATCCCATGTAATGTAGACAGCACCAAATCAAATGATGAGATCTTGTCTCCGTGCGGGAAAGTGTGTACCAATCATCAGGCGGGTGAAGCATGTAACATCTTGAATGGTACTTGACTGGAGAAAATAGGCAAACGTTAAACAGCTGACGGTGTTATGTGGGGCTGTCAATGTTGTGGGAGTTGGATATTAAATTAATATGTATCTTTATAAATCTACACACGTCTTATTCTGCTAAGACATCAGCACGTAAGGCTGCATGAGGTATTCATAATAAGCCGAACATGTTGAGCTTTTGCTCCTACATTGTCTGCCAATTACACATCAGGGTTGGTTGCCAGCCAAAATAGAACCTTGTTAACAGCACTTTCCGAAACATATATATAACTGGGCTTAAAGGATCGGCATTTTTATTTAAGTTGTAATTCTACTATGGGAGTTGATGCTTATAGGTTGACTATTTACAGTCAATGACGAATGTTTTAAATAATTTAATGAAACCACCAAGAGGCACTTGTGTGACTCGCTTGCCCAGCAGCTTGTCTGCACGGCACGTCTCGTCAACGCCGCTGTGGCCTACGGACGGCCGCTCGGACACGGTGCGGTGACAACAGTGTGTGTGCCGCGTCAAGCCGCTTCAAATGGTTTTTGTACTTGAACCTAAACATCAAAAAACAGGCCACCACAGGCAGTGTCATCAGCAAGGTGACCTTTGGACTGTCCCCGAATGAGACGCAGTCTGGTTCATGACAAACAAACAAAAATCAGCCGGGCTAATTCACTGCTTGAAAATAAGGAAGGTGCGGTTCACATTTGGCTGTGTGCCTTGGCGTTACAAGACGGGTCGCCCATAGCGGGGTGTGGGGCCCGGGGACGTCTTGCCAACGTGCACGTTGACACTCCAAGTGGTAGGAGGCAGGGCGGGGGGCCAGGGCCAAGCGTTAAGAGTGAACTCGACGTTCTGTCTGGGCACGGCACTGTCCTGTGCGTCTCTGGAGAGCGCCGTGCCGTGCTGCAGCTGTCTGTATAAACGAGGGCAGGTGCCGGTGAAAGGTTGTCTGGACAATGATGTTTACCGTAGGCCTCCATTTTCCAATTATTCCACAATCGCAAGGCGCAGTCCCTTGAATGAAAAATCATTGCACGGCAATTTATTTTTCTTTTCAATCGGTAAAAAAAACTGGTGGAAATAAATAAAACATTGGTGCGCTGTGCATAATTAAATGCGTATGCAGACTCGCCCTGCATCAATGTTTGTTTCGATCTCTGAAAATGCACCACTGGCCCAGGCTTGATTGTCCCAGAACAACATTATTCCGCGCAATTGGGGTTATCGCCACTGATAACGCTGTCGTGGCTGTCGTCACCTTGAATCATCTCAGATTTTTTTCTTCTGAAAGCCACACATACGTACGTGTGGCTTTTATATTAACTTGCGCGAATGATACCACGGTGTTGTCAAATTGTAACACAGACACACACACTTACAGACGGAGGTTATTACATTTCTTGCGGATGACGATGCCTCTTCTGCAATGCTGGAATGTGAGCGAACGTCACCCATTTGTCTTACCCGAGGACACGGGGCAGTGTGCAGCAAGGGCAATCACAAACGACAGCAAGCGGCCAAAGGTCAGTGTTGCCACTTATACCTGTTCTTTTTAACCTATCCTGCCACTGGGTCTTGCCGCTTACATTTCCACGAATACAACTAAATTCCGTATTGCAGGTTTGCAGCATGCACTGCTCAACGGAAGTGTAATGATGCTCTGACTCAGCGATTCATATTGATCCTTGAGCTCACGATACGCACACCGAATCGCGTGTGTAAAAATCGTCGTGTGGGTTACGCGATCATACTTCACCACGGTGGTCAGTGCAGGTTGTTAAAGGTGGGCAGTATGGGCGCAGGGGCATAGAAGCACAGTACAACATTGCATAATTCTCCACAGTCCTCTGCTGCCTACATATGTAGCCTCGCAGCTTTTAGCTTCCCAGGTCTGGCGAGATCGGGTGCATTCACGTTGATTTGTTCAGCCGGCTTCTTTCACAATACGCATACTGAACCATATTCACACAATTTGGTTACAACCCCAGCACAGTACTCGGGATGTACAGCAGTGGTAGGCCCACTCTGCCGTGAACCCGGTGACCCGACCTCGATTCCTGGACCGCGGCGAACATTTGTGGCAGGCGAAATCTGAACCAAACCTGGGCCCCGCTTTTCACCAACATGGCACTGACCAGCGTGGTGAAGTATGGTAAAATAACCCCCGTGGGGAAGCCTGCATCCAGCAGTGGCTTCACAAAAGAGCCTGTAACTTATAGATGTATGTAATCGGTGATCAGATTGCAGCTGCAGGCCAGCCAATAGTGGCTACTGGATGTAAACAACAACACAATCATTGTTTCCTGAATCGAACCACGGCCGTGAATGGTGACAACTCATGGAATCACGATTGGAGGGGGGGGGTGGGTGTATCGTTACACCTCTGGTGATCAATCACACCTGGATGCAACTTGAGCCCTCGTTAAAAGTTTCTGCACCTGACGGTACGGCTGCTGCATAAGCGGAGAGGGAGAGATATTTTGTTCCCGGGGTTTTACGAGCTCAGGACTGACAACTCTTCCCTGTGGCCAAAGCCGGGGAGAGAATTGCAATCCGGACTTCAAAGCAACGAGCGCGGCGGCTCAGCGCGCCCACACTGCGATAGACGGGGGCGGCCGAGCGCAAGCGTCCGTTGTCTTCCGAGTTAATGTGGACGCCGCCATACCTGGCAAAGTCGCACTCCCGCAGGTAGCGCGCGTTGTTCATGTGTCCCATGTGGTCGATGTCGCTCAGCAGCACGATGCCTGCGAAGGCGACACGGGGCGGACGTAATGAGCGTACGTTTTCAGGGAGGGCGGGGGGGAGCAGTAATACCCGGGGGGGGGAGGGGGGGGGGGACCTGGGGGTCACGGTCACATTTTAATTGTGTTCTGATACCGCTCCGCTTTGAGCGGCGGTGCATAGCTTAGACACCTGGGGCCAGCACGAAATGCAAGCCGTACAGTTACGCTAAGGGCCCGAATTTCCCACTCGATATTTTCCGGAACGCCGCTGGACCGGCTTGGAGTGCGAGCTATCGGCATGAGGCACTACCGCCGGATAACAAACCATTCATAACAATTTGATATTATTGTAACGTATGAGTATATCTAATGTGCGGGCAAATTATATTAAAATTATGAAATAAGCATTTTCCAGTTCAATCTTGATTAGAAGCTTTCGTGACTGCAGGAATCCATACTCTTTGGTTATTTCGGTAAAGTCACGTGGGTAGAAAATTAATAGATCACGACGTTTCGATCGCGAAACAAGAAATCGTCATCAGGTGAAACAAACACACAGCAAACAATTTAAGTCCCATAGCCCCTATTTAAATGAACGTCAATTACGGGAGATGCTTGCTTCAGGTGTTTTATGCAACTGGCCACTGATTTGAACGTGGGATCTCAGCAATGCCAGCTCACTGCTCTGACACGGTATTAGCCTTCTGAACCACCCCGGGGCCACTTCCTGATGGTAATTTCTGCATTCACCTGAACACATGCTTATTAAAAATGTTGCATTATTATTCAAGTGAATATGTATCGTCCACTCATGAAGCTATAGGAACGTATTACCTACTCGGGATGACATTATTACACACACGACTTATTTAGAACGACCGATAATACCCTTTCGGAGGGATCCGTGGCAACAGTTGTTCGCACACTATAATTAACCTGCACACCTGAGCTTCCCTCTAGGCCGTAGCTACTAACATCATTGGCGAGTGATTTTTGAACCAGTCCTGGGACTTTCACCAACAACCGATGTGGTGAAGTATGGTCAAACAACCCACATAACTGATACGGCATGGGGAGGTCCTCATCAAGCATTGGAATTGCAAATAGTGTATTTATTTATTTATTCCAAGGGAGTCCAAAGAAAAACTCAAAGTAGTGCAATGCGACAGGAGCACCAAACTCAAAACTCGGCTGTTTGCATGTGAAATTTAAATTTAGCCTGGGCAAAGATATTCAACCCATATTAAAAAAAAAACAGTTCAAATGACACCGTCCAAGTAATAAAGAATATAAAAGCCAATGTTAACACCGCGTATAAGGAAAATGTTATCATTGACTACTTCTGTTTATGGCCCATTATTCGGGCTCATTAAAAAAAAAAGTCGTTGGCCACATCCTGTCTCCTGAAGGCAGGAAACCCCTGGAAGACATCGGGGCTGATGATGTGTATGACGTCATCAAGCCCCGATCACCACCTCCCGTCCAGTGGCACACATGGGACCAGAGTTGGGACTTTTCCCCCTCCCCCACCCTATCCAACTATATCCGTCTTGTCTAATTAGTTGAATCATTGAAATAATTACTGGTCCCATCATCGCTGACCTCCAATTATAATCAGCAGAGTAATCAAATTACCCACGTAATTGGATATCCGAGCTGGGCAATGTCAGGTTTACACTCTATGACTCTAAAACACAATTGTTACGAATGTCACATTCTGAATGTGCCACTGATGAATCCGCGAGTTGTATGGAGAGCTCAGACTTGACCTTCACACGAAACCCTTGGAATTTTCAGCAAGCATGCATTTGGTAGCTCTTGCTGTGCGGCGTAAGGATGCAACTGCAGTCTCCGATACTCGCAGTGTACACGACCACCCTCTTGTATAATAAACAACATGTCCTGTCATATCGCAGTGATAAAGCTTAATTTTTACCTGGTTTCGCACGCATTTCAACACCTATCTTAGCTAAAATACCCAAACCTTCGTGTAAAACTAGGTTTCAATTATTGCTCAAACCGCTGTTAAATTATAACCCACCTAAAGAAGATACGGGGGTTTATGTATACTGTGTGCATGTGTATATATTATTTTGATATATTTGCAGTAAGTCGAGCTTTTTTAAACACAGTTGTTGAGCATAGGCCCGAAGGCCCCAAACACACCTAGCGGCCAGCAACAAACAGGACCGCCAACTTTGTCGTGCGTGAAAAAAGGGTTGTTTTGTAAGAGCTTTGGGAAGGAGACGATGATGGGAGGAGGCGGGGAGGGGATTCCAAAGCGGAGCAGTCGTACGGGGGAAGAAGCGTTAAGCGAGACGCGTCGCAACCTTATGCTATGTTGGTGGTTTGAGCACAGCATGGAAGACACGAAACAGGCCGGTAAGAGCGCGTCGAGTCCTCGCCACCCTGCAAACCTCCGTGGCTATTATAACAGGACGTGTGCATGGGGAGGACAAGCGAATAAAAATATTCGATGTATACGTGAGTCTGGGGTGGTGGCTGTGGTGGTGGGGGGGGGTGCGCGCAGATGGCAGTAGCGTGTTTGAGTTTACCGTGGTACCCGTGTTCCTTGAGTACATCCTTCTCCTGCCTGCGCATTAGTGCTGCGCCCACCGTCAGCAGCATTCTCACGAAATACCACGCGTCTGCGCTGACGAAGAGCGCCAGCAGCACCACCAGCACCAGCAGCACCATGGACAGCAGCAGCATCGCGAGCGGCGGCGGTGGCACTGCGCACAAGGGCGTGGGCCGGAACGGAGGTCGGCGTGTGTGTGTTGCGCGTGTGTGTGTGTCGGAAGGGCTGTGTATGTGTGTGTGCAGTGCTGTGGAGAGCGAGTGTGTGTGTGTGTGCGCGTGTGCAGTGCTGTGGAGAGCGAGTGTAAGTGTGTGTGTGTGTTTGCGCCTGTGCAGTGCTGTGGAGAGCGAGTGTAAGTGTGTGTGTGTACGCCTGTGCAGTGCTGTGGAGAGCGAGTGTAAGTGTGAGTCGGAAGGGCTGTGTGTGCGCGCGTGTGCAGTGCTGTGGAGAGAGAGTGTGTGCGTGCGTGTCAGAGTGGCTGTGTGTGTCGCAGCGAGTGTGTGTGTCAGAGTTGATGTACGTATGTGCGCGTGTCAGAGTGGCTGTGTGTGTGTCAGAGTGGCTGTGTGTGTCAGAGGGAGTGTGCGTGTGCACGTGGTCTGGCGAATGGCGGCGGCTGTTATTGCGTAAGAGGCGCTGTGCGCAGTGGAGAGACTGCGTGTGTACAGTGCACAGGCGGCGATTGCGCGTGTGTGTGTGCAGTGAGAGTGGCTGTGTGTGTGTGCAAGGGGAGTGTGCGTGAGTGGGCTGAGAGTGTGTGTGAGAGTGACTGTGTGTGAGTGGGCTGAGAGGGTGTGTGAGAGTGACTGTGTGTGTGTGGGCTGAGAGGGTGTGTGAGAGTGACTGTGAGTGAGTGGGCTGAGAGGGTGTGTGAGAGTGACTGTGTGTGTGAGTGGGCTGAGAGGGTGTGTGAGAGTGACTGTGTGAGTGAGTGGTCTGAGAGTGTGTGTGAGAGTGACTGTGTGTGTGTGAGTGGGCTGAGAGGGTGTGTGAGAGTGACTGTGAGTGAGTGGGCTGAGGGTGTGTAACAGTGACTGTGTGTAAGTGAGTGGGCTGAGAGGGTGTGTGACAGTGACTGTGTGTGTGAGTGGGCTGAGAGGGTGTGTGAGAGTGACTGTGAGTGAGTGGGCTGAGGGTGTGTGACAGTGACTGTGTGTGAGTGAGTAGACTGAGAGGGTGTGTGAGAGTGACTTTGAGTGAGTGGGCTGAGAGGGTGTGTGAGAGTGGCTGTGTGTGAGTGGGCTGAGAGGGTGTGTGAGAGTGACTGTGTGTGTGTGGGCTGAGAGGGTGTGTGAGAGTGACTGAGTGAGTGGGCTGAGAGTGTGTGTGAGAGTGACTGTGTGTGAGTGGGCTGAGAGGGTGTGTGAGAGTGACTGTGAGTGAGTGGGCTGAGGGTGTGTAACAGTGACTGTGTGTAAGTGAGTGGGCTGAGAGGGTGTGTGACAGTGACTGTGTGTGTGTGAGTGGGCTGAGAGGGTGTGTGAGAGTGACTGTGAGTGAGTGGGCTGAGGGTGTGTGACAGTGACTGTGTGTGAGTGAGTAGACTGAGAGGGTGTGTGAGAGTGACTTTGAGTGAGTGGGCTGAGAGCGTGTGTGAGAGTGGCTGTGTGTGAGTGGGCTGAGAGGGTGTGTGAGAGTGACTGTGTGTGTGTGGGCTGAGAGGGTGTGTGAGATTGACTGTGTGTGTGTGTGGGCTGAGAGGGTGTGTGAGAGTGACTGTGTGTGTGTGGGCTGAGAGGGTGTGTGAGAGTGACTGAGTGAGTGGGCTGAGAGGGTGTGTGAGAGTGACTGTGTGTGAGTGGGCTGAGAGGGTGTGTGAGAGTGACTGTGTGTGAGTGAGTGGGCTGAGAGTGTGTGTGAGAGTGACTGTGTGTGTGTGTGGGCTGAGAGGGTGTGTGAGAGTGACTGTGTGTGTGTGTGGGCTGAGAGGGTGTGTGAGAGTGACTGTGAGTGAGTGGGCTGAGTGTGTGTGTGAGAGTGACTGTGTGTGTGTGTGGGCTGAGAGGGTGTGTGAGATTGACTGTGTGTGTGTGTGGGCTGAGAGGGTTTGTGAGAGTGACTGTGTGTGTGTGGGCTGAGAGGGTGTGTGAGAGTGACTGAGTGAGTGGGCTGAGAGGGTGTGTGAGAGTGACTGTGTGTGTGAGTGGGCTGAGAGGGTGTGTGAGAGTGACTGTGTGTGTGTGTGTGGGCTGAGAGGGTGTGTGAGAGTGACTGTGTGAGTGGGCTGAGAGGGTGTGTGAGAGTGACTGTGTGTGTGTGGGCTGAGAGGGTGTGTGAGATTGACTGTGTGTGTGTGTGTGGGCTGAGAGGGTGTGTGAGAGTGACTGTGTGTGTGTGAGTGTGGGCTGAGAGGGTGTGTGAGAGTGACTGTGTGTGAGTGGGCTGAGAGTGTGTGTGAGAGTGACTGTGTGTGAGTGAGTGGTCTGAGAGTGTGTGTGAGAGTGACTGTGTGTGTGTGAGTGGGCTGAGAGGGTGTGTGAGAGTGACTGTGAGTGGGCTGAGAGGGTGTATGAGAGTGACTGTATGTGAGTGGGCTGAGAGTGTGTGTGAGAGTGACTGTGTGTGTGTGTGGGCTGAGAGGGTGTGTGAGAGTGACTGTGAGTGAGTGGGCTGAGAGGGTGTGTGAGAGTGACTGTGTGTGAGTGGGCTGAGAGGGTGTGTGAGTGTGACTGTGTGTGTGTGGGCTGAGAGGGTGTGTGAGAGTGACTGTGAATGAGTGGGCTGAGGGTGTGTGACAGTGACTGTGTGTGAGTGAGTAGACTGAGAGGGTGTGTGAGAGTGACTGTGTGTGTGAGTGGGCTGAGAGGGTGTGTGAGAGTGACTGTGTGTGAGTGAGTGGGCTGAGAGTGTGTGTGAGAGTGACTGTGAGTGTGTGGGCTGAGAGGGTGTGTGAGATTGACTGTGTGTGTGTGTGTGGGCTGAGAGGGTGTGTGAGAGTGACTGTGAGTGTGTGGGCTGAGAGGGTGTGTGAGATTGACTGTGTGTGTGAGTGGGCTGAGAGGGTGTGTGAGATTGACTGTGTGTGTGTGTGGGCTGAGAGGGTGTGTGAGATTGACTGTGTGTGTGAGTGGGCTGAGAGGATGTGTGAGAGTGACTGTGTGTGAGGCGTGCGTGCGAGTGATGCGGAACCGAGACAAGCGCGAGTGTGTTGCGGGAGACGGGTGTGTGTGTGTCTGTGTGTCACAGTGTGTGTGTGCAAGTGGGGAGCGATAGTGTAGCGGTTAGCGCGCTGCGCTATGAACCTGGCGTCCCGAGTTCGATTCCCGCTCACGGACAACACCAGTGACGATTGTCTGAACCGGTTCTGGGCCTCGCCTAGGTTGGCCTCAAATGAGTACCTGGTGTGCTGTGTAAACATCGCCACTAGGGAGACAAAGGCGGCTGGGCGTGGTTGTTGGCCACCCACCCCCTCGTGTGCCGTGCCGGCCTTTATAGGTGCTGCTCGCTAACAGCACTTGCCCCTACAATCTGTTGCAGGCTACACGGGAGGGGGGGGGGGGTCTTTGTCTTTTTGTTTTGTGTGTAATCGCAAGAGGCCGGCGAGCGTGGCGGCGGCGGCGGCCCAAGAGCGCCGACGTCGCCTTGACGTCGCCCGTCGCCGTCTGGCGAATCGCGGGCGGCGATGTTGGCTGTGGGGTCAGGTGGGGGGAGGAGGGCGGTGGGGAGAACAGCGAGAGAGCACGCGCCACGCAGCACCAGCACGCACAACCAGCACGCACACCAGCACGTGCCACGCGCACCAGCACGAGCACGTGCCACGCGCACCAGCACCAGCACGTGCCACGCGCACGAGCACGTGCCACGCGCACGAGCACGTGCCACGCGCACCAGCACGAGCACGTGCCACGCGCACCAGCACGAGCACGTGCCACGCGCACCAGCACGAGCACGTGCCACGCGCACCAGCACGAGCACGTGCCACGCGCACCAGCACGAGCACGTGCCACGCGCACCAGCACGAGCACGTGCCACGCGCACCAGCACGAGCACGTGCCACGCGCACCAGCACGAGCACGTGCCACGCGCACCAGCACGAGCACGTGCCACGCGCACCAGCACGAGCGCTCTCGCTGTCGTGAAGGTCGACTCGGGACTCGGCCTCGAATGAGTTTGTTGCACCTGCAGGGCCGGATTAAGATTTTGTAGCCCCCTGGGCTATAGGTACTGTGAGCCACCCTCCAGTAATATTTTTTTAAACGGGAAAACAAAGTTAAAGAAAAATAAATTGTATTTTTACAAGGCTAACAACAAATAAAATTCAGCATTCACAAATTAAATAACTTTTCACTTCATCTCTGGAGGCCCTCTTTCTGGCGGGGGACCCTGGCCTGCAGCCCCTAAAGCCCCGTGCCTTGATCCGGCCCGGTACACCTGCTGCGCTGCGTAACAACAACAACACAAAACACATCGCCTTTAGAGAGACAAAGGCGGGTGGGCGTGGTGCTGGCCACCCACCCCCTCGTTGTGCCGTGCCGGCCTGCATAGCTACTGACTTACTCTCGCTCGTGGCACTTGCCCCAACAGTCTTGCTACAGGCTATGCGGGGGCATCTTTGTCTGCGTTGGGAGGGCAATGCCCAAAGCAGGTGGCCGGGTGCTGCTACCCGAGCCCGCTAGACATCGACTC
The DNA here is from genome assembly GCF_048934315.1 of Petromyzon marinus. NCBI lineage: Eukaryota > Metazoa > Chordata > Hyperoartia > Petromyzontiformes > Petromyzontidae > Petromyzon > Petromyzon marinus. Next base: position 2,821,177 of record NC_133684.1, on the reverse strand, counting down.
GCGAGCTGTTGGGTGTTGGCCTAATTTGACATGCGATGAACATCCCATCGTCATGGGTCGCGTGTCATTTTACTTACACGCTTTCTTTGAACTCACTCTGTTGTCATCGTAGTTGTATCCTCAAATCTTGTAACTCAATTTTTAACTCACTTCCCAATGTGGTATCGACTGCAAACTTGGTATACTTATGTCATACTGAAGACAATACTATATTCTATCATTAAAAATATATATAAAAAACATCTATATTTTAAAACATTATTTTTTATATGTTATGTTTCGGCTTGGGTCTAATTGTACACGCTCAACTGACGTTGGCTGTAATTGACTAAGGTCCCGTACGTTATGGCAAGTTTCGGGCCCACTTCCTGGAGTCGTGGAGTTCTGACATTACTAGTACGGTACATTTCATAAAAGCGTGATTTAAAAAAAATAAAAATTGTTAAATATTACTTATTCGTTGTGTGTTCGCTCGCCATAAGGATCGTGTATATCAGCTGGGTCAGATGCCCCGTTGAGCTGAGCGGGCTCTTGTATTTTTTACAAGGGCGTCCACAGCCCAAAGGTTGTGGAGAGTGGCGGCGGTTAGACACCAGTCGAGGTGGGAAGTGTGCCAACTATGTACAGCATAGCAAGGCGGGGAACAGAAGCAAACACAACAAATATATTTACACGAAGCATGCCAGTCACGTGTCAGGTCGCTTCATCACACCAAGTGATCATGTTGCACGGCTGACAAGTCTCTGCTATGAAGCAGGGTCATTGCCCGTAACGTTGGATAGTTTTATTGTGTTTACCTTTTTAGGCCAGTGTTGCTGAGGAATGCTGTTGAGCTGGTGTTTAGTTCGTGTGTCATTTGAAATGTGCTGGCCACGTCTCACGGACCGTTGGTGATTTGATGTACGGGGTCGTGGGTCATCACGTCGTATGAACAATCGTAACTGATCAACATTCTGAAGGTGCTGCCGAAGGGCTGGAAAGCTGAGTGACTGATGTCAGTTTAGTGGTGCTCAGGAAGGGCATGAAAGCTAAAATGTGACACAACTCCAGTCAGCACCACGCTTACTATAAACATCGACCATAGATTGCTTTTTTATTGGGTTCCAAAAAATTTGAGTTTGGAGGCAGATTGGATTCACTCTTATGATAGGCTCAGCCTACATTTCCACAATCCTTCAGTTTCCTGAAAAGTTAACGACCCCTTAATCAGTGAACCAAGTACTTTGCCTTCCATGAGTGTGACTATAGAGCCAAAAGTGAGCCGAACACCCAACTACAGCTTACTATTTTCACATGCTTACCCATCAATATCAGCGCACTATATACTTAATGAAATGTGTTTTCATAAAGAGATGTGCATATCATTCCTCCACGAATTGTTAAATTATATTGATTGCCAATAATGCACCTTGTTTGCTACTCTCGTGCTCCCATCGCGACATGCACGGTTGCTCTGCACCCCAAAGGCCCTGGCGTTTAAAGCCCTCATAGGTGGGGGAGAAAAGCCAGGAGCTATGCCCGGAGACATTGATAACCCTTGGGAACCTCTGATGAACCTTTTGAGAACGCTGCTACCGACTCCGATTCCTGCCTGCAGTGAAGTCTGTGAGGCCCAATGCCTCGTGGACAGCCTCACGCTTGCATGGAACTGCCTTGCGGACCTCTGCAGACTCACTTTTGGCCGCACGTGAGTGCGCCACCACGTTCAAACTCACCGTGCACTCCGTCGTCAAGTGCAGATGCCTTGTCGGGTGCACCGTCTCGTCCAGTGCAGTGCTGTAGCCGAGAGTGTGTTCGAGTCCATAATAGAGTGTTTTGAGTTATAGTGTTTACCTGGTTATAGTGGTGTCTACCTGGTTATAGTGCTTACCTGGTTATAGTGTTACCTGGCTATAGTGTTACCTGGTTATAGTGTTTACCTGGTTATAGTGTTTACCTGGTTATAGTGTTACCTGGTTATAGTGGTGTTTACCTGGTTATACTGGTGTCTACCTGGTTATAGTGTTACCTAGTTATAGTGGTGTCTACCTGGTTATAGTGTTTACCTGGTTATAGTGTTACCTGGCTATAGTGTTACCTGGTTATAGTGTTTACCTGGTTATAGTGTTACCTGGTTATAGTGTTTACCTGGTTATAGTGTTACCTGGTTATAGTGTTTACCTGGTTATAGTGGTGTCTACCTGGTTATAGTGTTACCTGGTTATAGTGTTTACCTGGTTATAGTGTTATAGGAATTAAACCCGATTTTGCCGATTAAAACCTGCTTTTATTATCGGCGTCTCGTGCACACTTCAATCCTGCTCCTCGTCGTCGTCCGCCGCCACGTCTTCGTCGTCGCTTTCGCCGCTGTACTCGGTATTGTCGTCGTCAGGCGCCGGGTAGTCGTAGAACGCGTTGAGGTTCGACTTAATGAAGACGAGCTTCTCGACTGTGTTGACCGCCAGGCTGTTCCTCAACTTGGAATGGATAAATCCCATCATCGAGAAGTTTCGCTCAGACGCAGCGGCAGCGGTCGACGCGGCCATGCTGAACAGTTTGATGGCTGATCTTCTGGGGCGCGGGATAGTCGCCTCCGACGAGTGACGAACTGACGACGAAGGCCTGGGCGAGGGCCGAACGCACCGCGTGGCTCACGCGCATGGCGGCTGAGCCCGTGCCCCGGCCCGAACGCCGCTAATGGGTGCGTGCGACTGAAATCCCGACGTAACTTTAATAAAACCGAGAAAACCGGATTTGGGCAGGATGCAGGTGCTCCGGTTTTATATAAAAAACGATTAAAACCCGAATGAATAAAACTGGGCCGTGCCAGCCTTGGTCTAACAGGGGACAATGCTATCTATTGATGTTGATCTTCTCTGTTTGGTTTGTGGTGTCTCATTGCCCGGTATCTCTCAGAAACTCTTGCACACTCCCTCGTGTTATTTGATGCCAACCCAAGTTAGGGCACCCCAGTGCCGAGATGTTATCTGCCTCGCCTGGTATACAGGAGGTCCTGGGTTAAATCCTGACCTTGACGGTGTCTGTATATTTAAAGTTTGCATGTTCTCCGCGTGGTCGCGTGGATTTTTCTCCGGGTCCTCCGGTTTTCTCCTGCACATTTAGAAACACGCGTTTAGAGTATTTGGCTGCTGCTCGAGATGTCCACGTGATAAGCCGCTTCATTGAGCTAATATTTGTGATAGCCAGGTCGCTTTTGAAAAATAGCTATACAGTATATACAGTGAGGGAAAAAAGTATTTGATCCCCTGCTGATTTTGTATGTTTGTCCACTGACAAAGAAATTATCAGTCTATAATTTTAATGCTAGGTCTATTTGAACAGTGAGAGACAGAATAATAACAAAAAAATCCAGAAAAACGCATGTCAAAAATGTTATAAATTGATTTGCATTTTAATGAGGGAAATAAGTATTTGACCCCTCTGCACAACATGACTTAGTACTTGGTGGCAAAACCCTTGTTGGCAATCACAGAGGTCAGACGTTTCTTGTAGTTGGCCACCAGGTTTGCACACATCTCAGGAGGGATTTTGTCCCACTCCTCTTTGCAGATCTTCTCCAAGTCATTAAGGTTTCGAGGCTGGCGCTTGGCAACTCGAACCTTCACCTCCCTCCACAGATTTTCTATGGGATTAAGGTCTGGAGACTGGCTAGGCCACTCCAGGACCTTAATGTGCTTCTTCTTGAGCCACTCCTTTGTTGCCTTGGCCGTGTGTTTTGGGTCATTGTCATTATGGAATACCCATCCACGACCCATTTTCAATGCCCTGGCTGAGGTAAGGAGGTTCTCACCCAATATTTGATGGTGCATGGCCCATCCATCGTCCCTTTGATGCGGTGAAGTTGTCCTGTCCCCTTAGCAGAAAAACACCCCCAAAGCATAATGTTTCCACCTTCATGTTCTTGGGGTCATAGGCAGCATTCCTCCTCCAAACACGGCGAGTTGAGTTGATGCCAAAGAGCTCCATTTTGGACTCATCTGACCACAACACTTTCACCCAGTTGTCCTCTGAATCATTCAGATGTTCATTGGCAAACTTCAGACGGGCATGTATATGTGCTTTCTTGAGCAGGGGGACCTTGCGGGCGCTACAGGATTTCAGTCCTTCACGGCGTAGTGTGATACCAATTGTTTTCTTGGTGACTATGGTCGCAGCTGCCTTGAGATCATTGACAAGATCCTCCCGTGTAGTTCTGGGCTGATTCCTCACCGTTCTCAAAATTATTGCAACTCCACGAGGTAAGATCTTGCATGGAGCCCCAGGCCGAGGGAGATTGACAGTTCTTTTGTGTTTCTTCCATTTGCGAATAATCGCACCAACTGTTGTCGCCTTCTCACCAAGCTGCTTGGCAATGGTCTTGTAGCCCATTCCAGCCTTGTGTAGGTCTACAATCTTGTCCCTGACATCCTTGTAGAGCTCTTTGGTCTTGGCTATGGTGGAGAGTTTGGAATATGATTGATTGATTGATTGCTTCTGTGGACAGGTGTCTTTTATACAGGTAACAAGCTGAGATTAGGAGCACTCCCTTTAAGAGTGTGCTCCTAATCTCAGCTCGTTACCTGTATAAAAGACACCTGGGAGCCAGAAATCTTTCTGATTGAGAGGGGGTCAAATACTTATTTCCCTCATTAAAATGCAAATCAATTTATAACATTTTTGACATGCGTTTTTCTGGATGTTTTTGTTGTTATTCTGTCTCTCACTGTTCAAATAAACCTACCATTTAAATTATATACTGATCATTTCTTTGTCAGTGGGCAAACATACAAAATCAGCAGGAGATCAAATACTTTTTTCCCTCACTGTAGCTAAATAAAGAAAACTTTTTTTCTACATTTTTTGTTATTTTACCAGGTAAGGCCCACTTTCCACTTACCTGGTAAAAATGTTTTTAGAGTTTCAAGATACTTATTTTGTATTTTCCTGCCCCATTGTCTTTAAATCGGCTTACTTTAGCCGGCTGTGCTTTGAGACAAACGCAAATAAGGCCTTGTATAATTTGGAGTGTAGTTTATTTCCATTTTGACGGTGAGAATTCAGATGAGGTTGAGAATAAATCTTTTGAAAAACCAATCTGTGACTGGACTCTCTTTCGTGTTCATCGGTGGCCGTTGTCTGCGCTCGTGCGCCATTCGGATTTTCTCCAATCCACTCGTTTAGAGATGATATCCTCCCAAAAACTTAACCGACCATCACAATGTTTAGTTATTTTTTGTGTGTTGAACTTTCCAGTTAAATGTCGCATTCCTCTTGGTGACCCGGCTCCCGGTGGTTGCTCGCCGGGCCACACCGTCGCCGGTGCCGTGCGACTTCCTCGCCGTCCCGCGTGACCGGATGGGAGGTCGAGCCCCGGACGGGGGAGAAGTCTTCACCGTGCCAGCGTGCCGGACACAGAGGGAAGCTTCGCGTCCGTGGCAAGCGAGCCGGGCCGATGCTGTCCCTCTTCCTCGTCGCGGGCCCGGCCAGGACTCCGCTGATCCACTGCGCCGACGTTGCGGACAGTGGCGGCGTTGCGGGGGGGACTCGACCGTGGTGGTCCCCTTCTCCCTCCTGGCCCTCGCCGTCCCTCTTTGTCTTCCCAATTCAACGATGCCTCATTACTTTTCATCCCCCCCCACCCAGCTTTCTGTCGACCCATCCAGCTACGTCCAGGCCTATCCCAACTCCTACTTATCAATCCCTCTTGTTTTACTGCTCCAAAACTACACCACCACTTATGCTCACACAATGTATCATTTCAAAGTATCATGCTATGTACAATTTTATAATTGTTGTAAAGCGCCTTGGTAAATGTGCTATATAAATCCCATTAAGATAACATTTTGCAGAGTTCTATGTTTCCTATATGTTTGGCATTTTTTTCCCAAGTCATATCTCGCTGCTCTTGCTCATCTTGTCTTTGTTGTGCTTTCAGCCAGCAACATTTTATTACATATTTATTTTTTATAATATATATGAAATGTTTAAATATGTATATTATAGTCTATTTTTTTATTTACACATGAAGTTCCAGATGTTTCAGTTGAAGGTGTACAGTCTATCCTTTCCAATGTGAAAACACTAAAAATATCCTGAACCATATCAATTGAATGTGGATATCATCAAAGATATAGGACCAGCTCGAGAAATACATTTAGTGGAAATAATTATTCTACTCAAAATTAGAGACAAACTGACTTAAAAAGTGATACCCAATCACATCATATCATGTATAGCCGTTTGCATGGAGAATACTGAGAGGAGAATAACGGGCATTTAGATACCAGCCAACCGTCGTGTAAGCCAAGCTGAATTTTTAGGAAATATTTCTCTGCCATCAACCGCATGCATGGAAGAGGCGAATGAATATCTCATACCAGAATGCCTGGCCTTTGTAGGCATTTGAATTGGTGGAAATCGATGGAGTTATCCAAGCTGTCATGAAACAAGAGCGAAACATGTTTAGAAATTACGTAAAATGTACAAATATGGACCAGATACGGAGAGGTTGCATGAAGAAAGAATCATATATCAATGGTTAAGCTCTCACCAACATTATTCGCAGACACGTAAAATATTTTCTGAATATCGGATTGGAGAAATGATGACAAACATACATGGGAGAGAGAAAAAAACATTAAACATCTCAGATTTGCTGACAATGAAAGGGAAATCATTGCAGGAAATGATCAAATAACTTAATGAAGAAGGCTGTTAGACTGAGCTCAAGACAAATTATCAAAACAACTGGTCCTGAACAACAAGTTCGCTAAACAAATTAAGAGATTGGTTGGATGGACCAAAATTGAAAATGCATTAACAGTATGTTCAAGAATATAGGAATACAACTTCCCTTGCATGGACATCGCCTGGACTGTTTACTCCTTTACATATCGCAAACAACTTGGAAATGTGTGTGCATTATTAAGTGAAAGCGTATTATAAATTATACATTTATGCAATCGCAAAGCACATTTCAGTAAAGGGGGGCTTGCCAAACATTTCATGCCATGCGTTTCTGTCTTGCTTCCTACGACGCGCATCGTACGATAGTTTGACAGCGACATCAGCCATGATCTATTCACTGCTGGATGAACACTTCCCAACGTCATCCAACGTCATCGCCATTCTTCGCAGTCCCTTGATGCCACATTTCAGCTCATGCCTGCAACACGAGCTGACTTCATCGCTCCGTCTCCGCTGCGGTCGAGATTTTGGCCGTTTTTTCTCTCCTTCGACCATGCTCACTTATTTTAACAGTCAAATACGTGACTTTAATTCGCGTGTTTTACTCTGCTATTTGATATAGCGTTGCAGAGGTGCGCCACGGTGGCGAGATGTTAACTACCTCGCTAGGTATACAGGAGGTCGTGGGTTCGATCCCGACCCTGGCGCCTGTACATTTGGAGTCTGCGTGTCTCTCTGCCCGTGGTGGTGTGGATCTTTCTCCTGATCCTCCGGCTTTTTCCCCTCCACGTTTAAAAACATGCGTTTGGAGTATTTGGCTGATATCAAATTCCACATGATAAGCCATTTCTTTGAGCTGTCACATGTGACCAGATCGCTTCCGAAGAAGAGCTCATAGCTCAGTGGGCCTTACCTGGTCAAATAAAGTTTAGATTAACTGTACTGAAAGACGAGAAGAAGAACACATGGACCAGAGAACACACGCACATTTGATGCGTCATTTTGACATTTATGAAAACGAAAAGAGGCCCTGGACAGGACGAAACTGGTGACGAAGGCAGCCAAAAGAGAGAACGCGTCCAAGGGTACAACCGTCGTGGAGACGGAGCGGTGAGATCGGTCGATGTGCAGGAGCGAGATGAATCGTGGTACCGTGAGGGATGACGAAGCAGTGGGAAGGCCTTTATCCGGGACTGGATAGAATGAATGTTGATGATGATGGACGAGTCATTATCATGAATGATGTGCAGAAATCTTACAACCCTAGTTCAAGAATAAGGATTGTCTGACCATATCGTACCACGCTAATCAATGCGGGTTGGTGATGGGGAGCAGACAGGCCCGGTTCAGACATCACTTTGCCACTGATGTTCACCGTGGCCTGGAATACAGTAAGATCTTAAGTTTCCCAGGTGTGGTACGCTAACCGCTGCACCACCGCTCAATCGACTCACTCCCGGGCGATTACATGAATTGGTTGCGATCCGTGCAGCGATCTAATCGACTGAGCGGTTCTCAGAGAAGCACAACAGCTCCCGTTGTCACTGAACGGCGGCGGCATCACCTATTGTGCCAGGCTAGGTGTTGCGGATTTGATTGACAGATGACATGGCAGATGCCCTCACCTGTCGCCACAAGTCATGATCCAGGCAACAATAACAAGACACAATCCATCCTCCAGTGCTGTTAGTGAGCGCAAATCACCCCATTCCGTTCGTATTTCAAAGCAAATGTTGGGGCGGAGGGGGGAGCGGGGAGTGGGTGTGCGTCTTATAATCCGGTAGCTGTGTGTTCATATTGCTAGATTTGTTGACACCGCGCGCACATATTTTTGGGGGTGGCCTTTGCTTTCAAAAACTGGCGTCTTACTTTCCGGAACTGGCGTCTTACTTTCCGGAACGTCTTCAATAATCTGGTTGGTGACTGTCACAGTCAGCTGAACGGCGCTGGCGAGGAATCATCCCCAGGGAGGAGCTCGCATCTGGCCCCAATTACAAATGGCTCACGTCGCGCAGCCTAAAGAGACTGAGAGTGGGTTTCGGCAAATGCAACTCCCTCGTGAAATCTTCACGGGGCTTCTGCGCAACCGAACAATCTGCTTGTCAGGAGAAGCGAACCTGAGATGGCCTGCAGAACCCACAATGCGCTCCTCAAGATTTGGAAATGCCAACTCCAGGCACGGTGGCCTGTGCAGAATATTGGCCCCGGACGATATAGATCATGGGACCTCCCTTGCCAGTATCAAAATATAAGAATAGGTTTTACCCTGTGTTAAGATGTTAAAACACCAATATTTTGCAAGGAATCATGTCTGCATTAACCGCATATACTTGTGGTGAACATGCAAAAAAGACATGCTCTGGTCGCGTATAATGCATCGTCTTTGAAACTGATTGGTCCACACCAGAGACAGCTTTCTTTAGAGCCTCGTCTCAGGCAGTGTTCGACCAGAGGACAACACCAAAAGGCGATTATATCGGTTGGACAGGATACAAGAAGAAGTTGAACGGCAAACTCACTCTACTGGACGTCTGTGGTAGAAAACCAAAAAGGAGCATTCGCAGGCTCATCGCATTCGCAGGCTCATCGCATTCCTTCAGTCGACAAAGGAACTCCGACTGTGAATGCAGCAGGGGGCGCAGTGGCTTCAACGCCACGCCGGGGTTCTGGAGCGCGCGCCCAGGCCACGCCTCACCAAACTGGGTCGGGCACCCCACTCCGAGGTTGGCAGAACTTCAGCGGTTCTCATTCGCTCACGCGATCATTGGCGGCGAGGCACGTAGCTCTGATGACCCCGGGGGGGGGGGGAGGAATGCGTGGGCTGAACCAAATACCTCGCCCGTACAAAGTCATGCCAATCCATCGGTACGACCGGAGTTTTGCGAACTTGGGTGGTGTTGCTACCAATTTCTGCTCTTGCCCTATTGACTCGAACTAGCGGTATGGCACCGCGTGCACGGCGAGCTAAGGACTTGCTCGATTGCTTTGGCGACACACGAACCGCATTCCGCAAAATTGGGATGGGTCTTATAATCCGGTAGCTCTGGGTGTGTGGGGGGGCGGTAGTGTGGCAGTCAGCACGCGCTACGAACCCGGCGGCCCGGGTTCGATTCGATTCCCACTCACGGATACCAACACCGGCGACGATTATCTGCACCGGATCCTGGGCCTCCCCTAGGTCGACTCAGCCTCAAATGACTACCCGGTGGTGCGATGCGTAAACATCGCCACTGGGGGAGACAAAGGCGGCCGGGCGTGGTGCTGGCCACCCACCCCCTCGTGTGCCGTTGCGGCCTTCATAGGTGCTCACGAACAGCACTTGCCCCAACGGTCTGTTAAGGCCATACGGGGGATCTTTGTCTATATTTGTCTACCTTTATTGACACGGGGCACACATTTGGGGCGCGCGCCTCTGATTTTCCGAAGCGTTTTTTTCTAATGCGTTAGTAGCTCGTATGCTCCGGGTTTCAAGAATCTTTCAAAACATACATCTTGAGAGTAGCGGGGTCTACCCAAATTCATGGGCTAATCAATTAGTGTCGTTTATTTAAGGAATACCAAGTCCATGGGGGACCCCCCCTCCCCCACGCCTTCAAACTAAACCAAGAAGTATTACATCTGGCATTGTGACGTCGAAGCGCGACCCCCCCTTCCCCCCCCCAAAGCGCGGGGCCCAGGACGACCACCCCAATTCGCCGTGTAGAACGGGCCCTGCCAGGACAATCCAAAGAAAAAATACCGGTTATATTCGCCCTCCTGGCGTGGCAACTCAGACACTGGGGTTACCGTCCCTTGCACCGTTGTGCCTCTGTTCTCCCTGCACTGTGAACGGGTGCACCACAGTCGGTTGGCAGGCTGGTCACGTGCGGTGGGGTAAATTGTGGGCAACTCTCACCGATTCCAAGACGTCTGGACCAGCGTGGCAGAGTTGGCCAGCCACCCTCGACAGGTGACTCGTCTTGAGAGCTCCTTGGCGAGGCAGCTCTTCCGCAGGCAGTGGCTTGAGCAAGTGATTGCAAGGCTGCACGTTTTGCTTTTTAAATTACAGCTCACGATCAACCCCACCGGGCAGTGTTATTCTTCGTTGCAAGGCCCCTGGTGGCCTTTAGTGCGGCCCCTGGCAATACACAAAGAGTGAAAACGACCCCCATCGACTGCTTAACACGTAGGAGTAGTAGCAGGCTTTCGCGACCAATATTATCCATAATAGAGGTTTGTTGGGTTAGATCGCGTAAAAATAAATGTGTCGTTAAACCCCGCCACCACCCGACACAGACAATTAGCAAGGTCAGTCACGTAAACAGAACGTGCCAATTCGTTGCTAGACCAGCACACCGGTGTGTTGGAGGGCAAAATCCACAACATTTACAATTCATCAGGCGGGCAGCAATCGTGCTGCTGTCAAACTCCAATGGTGTCAAATGTCTAGCGGCCCTCAAACTGATGATGTCTTATTGGCGAAAGTGCCACCCCCCTTTGAAAATTAGAGTGAAGAACACTGACCTCTCGCGTGACCTTGACTCAAGGCCTTGGGGAGGGGGGGACATACAGGATCTCAGCGGGAGGCACAGCGCTCAGGAGTCAACGTTAAACTGACGGGAAACAATGCAACACGCTGGACAAGCAGAAAGAGGAACGATGTGGTGACGACCATTTGATTTCGTCTGTCACCCACTCGGCTGCAGCAGCTCTCGTTCCCCCCGAATGTGCAAATTATGATGCACTTGAATCTTGATTTGAAGCTTTCGTGACTGCAGGAATCCATACTCTTTGGTTCTTTCGGTAAAGTTACGTAAGTATATATATTTAAAAAAATTATGATGCACAGTATATGTATGCTGCATCGGCCCCCTCCCCTCCCCGACTTGCCTACTCACGATTATTATACAGGGGGGGGGGGGTATATTCTCACTGGATATGTTCTAAGTACTCTACAAGATGGTCCAGATGTCTTGTGATTCCCCCCCCCCCCAATTAATTTAACCCTTAACATTAGTTTCCTTTCCGTATTTACTTGTGTTTTAAATGAACTTTGAAAAAATAGTTTTAGGGAATGAAATGGCGGGGTTCACAAGACATCTGGACCACCCTGTCCTGTCGGCTGGTGTCGGCAGGCGGCAAGTGGCCAGGGCGTTACAGCTCGAGGTATATACTCGACGTTGATGTTTCGGGTGAGGAAATACCTTCTGGGTCGCCGGAGGGCACAGATCGGGCTGAAACAAAGCACTGCGTAGGCACATCAACGTCTGTGACTAGAATCGGGGTTTTTTTTGTCAGAATGGACGAATGGATTTTTGTCGTTATATTTTGCGAATTGTCAGCCGATGAATAAATATTTCGGAACCCGCCCGATCTCGTCAGAAGCTAAGCAGCGTTGATCCTGGTCAGCACTTGGATGAGTTTACCACCACGACTAGTCAGGCGTTTGAGGTTGGCCAGGGAATGGCATTGCTCAGTGCAACCTCCTCGCATGCGTGATGGAGTGCCCGGAGAAACCCACCCACACGCACGAGGGCATAACACCCAAATCACTCCCACAGATTACATTTATTCAACAATTCTGTACTGCCTTCCCACGGCCACCTCGCAGACCAGATAAAAACATTATGAAACCCAGGATACAACAATTATTTGTTGGCCTTCATCCAGCAGTGGATAGACAATGTCTGATGATTATGTTGATGACGAACATGTATTTAAATGCACTCAATGTATGCAACGTGCCTATGTGCGTGCATATACCGTCAAGTAGTCTAGTTAATTACACACATTTATATATTCCCTGCTGTGAACGTGCTGCACAGGCATTCATAATTGGCACTAATTTGGTGGGGGGGAGTTGTAATTGTTTCTTTTTAAGAATGTTAGGACATTGTTAAAGAACGTAATACGATAAAAGTTTGTAAAGTTGGGCTGTTGTTGAGTCACACACAACAGGTTTGGTTAAACACGTTACAAAACGTGACGTGTTTAATAACAAGCGTAGTTATAACCCGAGAAGAACCCGGGTCGTGTTGATGTAATACAGAGTAAGAGAGGGAGGTGGGAGAGCAGGTTTTTTTTACTATTTTGGAAAACCAAACCTTGATCCTGAAAAGTAACTCCAATGTGCCAAAAGAAAAGAAACCGCTTTCACTCAGTGGGCAGTACCTGTTACGCCTCCTTAATGGATAATGAGCACCGGCATGAGACCGAGAACATCGGACCAAGTCGATCAGTGCGCAAATGAGAGACATCCTAAAATTACGATAGGTTTTGCCCTTTCTGCCAATAAAACAGTTGTGTTAGGATGTTAAAACACCAAACAGAATCCCTTTTTCAAGGAATCCTGTCTGCATTAACCACACGTACTTGTGGTGAACATGCAAACAAACAAAAAACATGCTAATGATAAGAAATGCATTGTCTTTGAAACTGATTGGACCACACTAGAGACAGCTTTCTGTGGACTTGTCACTGGGAAGGAGAGGCGCAGTGCCGAATTGTTCTCGTAGCAAAAGTAGCTACATATGTAGTGGCTACTATATATGTAGTAGCTACGGGCCCCGCACTTTCAAGGGCCCCGCGCTAAATGCTTTCAAGCTATCAATTCCAGTTCAGTGATTCTGCACTTGCTCTATTACTATAGCACTATGCTGCCTTCAACTTTAATGAACGACTGTGTGTTTAAGGTTAGCGATTTGTCGTATTATCTGGCTGTATAGTATATTTAAAAATAAGATACAATTATTTTACTATGCAAGTACAAATTTGTGTTTTAATATGTACGTGTTTATTTATTTATTTAATGACCCTTTATAACATCATGCTACAGGCCCCGCACTTTCTTAATCCGGCACTGGAGAGGCGTTCGGGCTTTGCTAGAAGTCGACGGTGGCCGATTGTCATCACCGACGGTGGCCGATTGTCATCACCGACGGTGGCCGATTGTCATCACCGACGGTGGCCGATTGTCATCACCGACGATGGAACGGCAGCCAGGGAGAGGGACGCCCACCCGGGAGATGTAGCGATGAGATCAGGGTGTGCTCAAGATGGATGTTGTGGCGTCGCACGAACTTTTAGAGATGGCCACGATTGGGGGGGGGGGGGAGGCCTCTATCCAGCAGTGGATAGATCATAGCCTATGATCATGAATTGCTTGGACTGGAAAATTGTTCCTTGCTACGGTATTGCTAAATTGTCATTGTTGCCAAGAGTGACGTTCACTTCTGTGTGTAGGCGCGCTCCAATCCTGAGTTCACTTCGGTGTGCGTTGGAAGAAGCACGTGCTGACAATGTATCGGCGCACGTGCATCCATTTCCCACCGCCGGCAATCGTGCGCACTCAGCAGTCTGGGCTGCGTAGTGAAACATCTCCCCACCTCTAAACACGCACAGCCACTGACGGAGGGAGCGGTACACGCTGTGACGTGTGGGGGATGATGCCAAATAGTTCATGGAACTGCAGACAGCCACCGCTACAAAGAAAAGGCAAGCATCCCGAGTGTTGGGACACGTGCTGTTCGCGAGCACCTATGAAGCCCGACACGGCACACGAGGTGACGGTGTGGCCGGGTACCACGCTCGTGCCGCCTTTGTCTCCCCGGTGCTGCTGTTTACACGCCAGGTTCTCGTTTGAGGCTGCTTTGACCTAGGAGAGGCCCAGGACTGCTTCGGACAACATTTAGCAGCGGCCGGGGATCGAACTCTGGTGACCCGGGTCCGTAGCGCGGCGCGCTGAAAGCTGCGCGACCGCTCCACCCCTTGTCACTATAACCACCACATCACCACGAGCGCGCCTCCCCTCGCACTCTCCTCCCTCTCCCCTCCCACTCTTTCCCGTGGTTTCAACGCGCGCTCCACGGGAGTAGTGAAGCAGATGAAGCTGGCGCTGGACTTTCAGAACACTTCGTTCATTCCTCGCCGCCGCCGCTGCTGGGTTAAGCTCGTGTATTTTTATCCTGCGTGAGTTACATCAGAGTGGAAGCGGACCCGTGGATGTACGAACGGCACTGGCGTTTGTCGGTTTACGGAGAGGTGTTTGTGGTAGTCGTAGAGTGCGCCGTGCGAGCGACCGCATCGGTTTTACGCACAGCATCTGACCGTCGTGATGCCTCCCCTGCCTTCCTCCGCGATCTCAAAGGTAACCATAGAACGACATCATTATTATTGCATCGGTGTCCAATGTTCGTGTCACACGTGCATACACTGGGCTGGGATGCTGCCGTGATTGCCGTGGTTTGGAGACGGGACATTTTACAATCCAGAGGTCCCCGGTTCGATCTTCCGGCGCGGCAGTTACAACCGCAGCTACAATTCTAAAGTCTCGCGTGTTCGTCCACAGCAGTCTCAATGGGTACAATACAGTTGGCGGGTCGCGCCGTGGTGGGGTAAAGAGTGGGTAGTAGACGTCTAGCTAGCGTGGAAGAGTAGGCCAATTACTTATGCCGGTTGGAGCGGTGGAACAATAATAATTAGTACGCTGCGCAATGAACCTGACCACCCAAATTCGATTCCCATCCACGGCTAACATCTGTGGCAGGTGGCTGCCCCCCCCCCCCCCAACCGGCTCACTGACGAGCGCGATGATTTGAGCATGGCAGCAGTGAAAATGTGTTCATAATTGAACATGCGTGTGCTCGCTGCCGTCCGCGCCGAGTGTTGGGTTCGTTAAGACGGCACGTGCGAGGCGGAATGCGGCACACGGCTCCGTGATGAGTTGCGTTGCGTGCCTGCTATTGTTATATAACAACGCATTGAAGCGAGCCCCTTGCGCCCATGTGCGCGGCCAATCGTTAAACAATGCGCGCGCGCCAAGGGTGCACTGCTGCTCAGTCTTAAACCCGGTGGTCGCCGTGTGCCCGCGATCCCCGACGGTCACGCGGGTCGCTGCAGATGATTATAAGAGACCGCTAAAGACACACTGCATTATTCATTATCTCTCACCCCCCATTCCTGCCCCACCCCTTCGTCTCCGGCAGTGAGTGGGACTCGGCGTGCGGATTGCACTGCCTCGCCTGAGCGGTCGGCAACGAGCAACGCAGAGAGATCGCGACGGGGGGAGGCCGAGGAGGCTCGCGGACGCCGCCTTGACGGACGATGACGGTGGCAGAGAGGAGGCGAAGTGCAGCCACCGCATCCACTTCCCGCTCGTTGGCCCATTGATGCCGTTGCTGGCTATGTGGTGCGCCGTGGCGGAGTCCTTTTGAAAGGCAGTATCTGTTGATGTATCGCACGCTTTTATACGCCGACCGCTTTGAAGTGTGTTCATAAATAGCGCATGACAAAAAAAACAATCCCACCCCCCTTCCCCCGCTGCCCACCCCATGAAGATAGAACACAGTAGTGTCAACGTTAAGAATACCGACTCGAGAGAGCAGAGTGGTATTTGATGGCGCAAAGCGAGTGCAGCTGCTTGGCCACTCCACCAGTGCCCCTGTCGTCGATGATCGCGACTTTGTGATCTCGTGGAAGACGCGACGGAAGAAGGGGAGCGACGCGGTGGTGGTGGTGGCATGCAGAGCGGACATGTGACTGCTGCTGTGGCTGGGGATCGTGCGATGCTCTGACGATGCGGGCTGCCACCCGCTGTGCCGCACGCGTGCAACAACAGTGACGACGTCGAGGGGCACCACCGCTCTCACCGAATCGAGAGAGCCACGGTGAAGGTGTTGAAGTGACACTGCCCACGACGCGCGAGCACGCGATGGGACGCAGTGTCCGCGATGACTCCTCGAGGCAATTTGCTTCTCGAAGATCCTCGTACTAAATGCGCTACAAGTGGAACCCAATTCTTGACACCCCCTTCCTCCCAATCTTCCCCCCTCCCAACCCCACACGCAGACGAGAGCTAGAGTCAACGGTTGCTGCTATGCACGGCACGCGGGTGTAGAATGGTAGCAGAAGCAGCGGCAGTAGCGGCAGTAGCAGCAGCAGCAGGAACCTCCCCACCTTCAGCATGGACAGCGAAGCGAACAGCAGCGAAGGGCGCAACGGCCGAAAGGTCTCCACCGCCTCGAGCCATTCCAGCGAGGGCGGATCTCCCGATCGAGTTGAGGGCGGCGGCTGGGCAGGAGGAGGTGGTGGTTTTGGAGGCGGCTGTCCGTTCAGCCGCTTTGGGAGGCTGCAGGCCGGTCCACCTGTGGCTCCCGGGGCCACGTCTCCCGGACCCCGCTCCGCCGCGCGCAGGCCAGTCAATTTGGACGTGCTGGGAGAATGCATTCGCAAGATGGTGTGTCCCACGGTGAGTGGGGTCCCCTCCGAGACCCCCCCCCCCCCCATCACACCCCCCCCCCCTCGGATGGGAGCGATTGAGCGCAGAGGGCAGGAATGCGTACAGGAGGTGTATGCGTGTTGAACTTCGTTTGTACCGTACGTAGCCAACCGTGCTAATCGGAGGTGCGGGGTGGGGAGGGACAACAAGCCAAACACACAAATCGGCTCTAAGTGAATGAGTTCTAATCTTCGATCATTTAAACGAGCATCGCTCCACTGGCTTCCTGCGATGGCGATGAGATACGTGAATGAGTGTGAAGCGCGCGCAAGCGTTGTCAGCCACTTTGTTTTACAATCATACGAAATGTAGTCGACTCAAAGCTAAAGAATGATTGTTGTAAAGCTCACCGATACGGTGTCATTTGTTGGTAGTGTGGCAAAATAACTCCCACGACCAGCGCGGCGTGGGAAGGTCCTCATCCAGCAGTGGATTGATAAAGGGCTGTTTGAATTGCAAAAAAAAAACGATTCCAAACACTTCCGTTGATTTTAGTTGTAATGTAAAACAGCGTAATGTATCTCCTGAGCGCGTCTCGCGTGCGAATGGAGTGTCTGTACCATCTAGTGAAGTGTCTGCTTGGAGAGATCTTCGTTCGTAGACCGATATCCGACACACTTCGATCGCGAGCTTGTCCATGTTGGAGAGTAAAAATCTGAACAGGTTACGGGGATCCCAGTCCGCCTCCACCCTCCCCCCATGCCCTGCCCCTCACTTACCAATGTGGTGAAGTATATTCCAAACTGCTTCAGCAGTGGATTGACAATCGGACTTTAACAATAGGTGTCAGCTGGGTGATGAGTGTTCGCAGACACTGCTGTGCGCACGTGTTCGCGGTTGTGCTTGCAAAGCTTCTGCCGATGTGTTTTCTGTCGGTACGTATGTTGAACTTCTTTCGCACCGTGCGAAAGCCGACCGTGCTAATCGGTTCATCTACCGTTCGAATCTATCGGCATGTGGAGCAAAACGTCGGACATTCATGGTTAACACAAGCACGCGGTAATCCATAATAATATCGTGCTAATTATGACTCGGCACTGCAGGCACGCGTGCGGAGCGATGTTGCCGTGATTGCACAGCGCGAGAGAGAGCGAGCGAGCAGCAGCACCAGACCCTCGCAGACAGCTTGCACTGTTGACGGCAGGGCATTCAACAACGTTTTCCTAAATTTAGACGCGAGCAATTGGGTGTTTCTGCTTTGTTCCTTGAACGTGCGGCGCATCTGTGCAGAGCAAATTATGTCCCTCTCTCCGTCTCCCTGTGGCCATTCCGTGTGCTATTAATCACAAATATGGGGTTTATATGATGATGATTTTTTTTTCTTCTCTTTGTTTATAACTTCTCATCCACGCGTGCACAACAAAGTAATAGGTGGACCGAAGGTGATAACGTGGGGTTTTTATTTATTTACTGTCACCGTGATGAAAAGAATATCTCGACGTTTCGGCTGACTGGCCGTCTTCATGAAATACTGAGATTTACACAGATAGTCTTGAATATACTAGAGGGCGTAGGTGTGTGTGCTCGTGTGATGTAAGATGATGGAATTTGGTGAATTGAGCCTGGACAAATGACCGTCTCACCACATCTCAAAATAAAGATCAGTCCACCAGCCAGCCTATCAGCCTACCGGACGAATGTTTAAGAAATTGATTTATTTAAACAGGCAAATTCCGCACCGGTATTCGACATTATGGGTTTTAACAAATGCTACTGTCATGTATTATATGATAGCTAATACTATTATTGTTTACAGCCCCTTGATCATGCCGCTGCTGGATACATTCCTCGGTCATGGAGGCGGTCCATTCGACCATATTCCACCACCTTGGTCAATACGGGTTGGTGACAAGCACTCGCCACCGATGTTAGCTGCAATCAGGAATTGAGCTCGGGTCACCGGGGCGGTTGACATATCCCGATGTGCCGACCATTGCACAACCGCTGTACACTCATGTACCGCTGTACACTCATGTACCGCTGTACACTCATGTTCCGCTGTACACTCACGTATGGAGCCATACGTTATTATTCACGACAGCCACCGTCCACTTACAGCAGCGGTTCTCAGAGTGTGGTCCCGGGAGCAGCACCAGCGGTCCGTGACGGTCCTCCAAATCAGGGTGTCGGCAACCAACATAACAAGTAGAACCTTTTTTTAATTGTTGTTGCGAATTCGGTAATATGAGACAAAGATCCAAACGCAATATTTCCGGAGCCGCAATGCACTGTGCGGTGAATGCGGCACGGTGCTCCTCCTCGATAAACGACGTCACGCAGCGGGCTTTAAAGAGCCGCCGCAGGTTGCAGACTCCTGTTCCACGTGGTTCGCGGGCTGATGCAAATGCAGGTTGATTCGGAAATGATGACGATTGGTTACTATTTTACACCTGTATCATATTTTATTTAAAAATGAAGCTCGGTAAATTACTCCCGATTAAACTAATCTAACACTAAGATCTTAATGCCAGCCCTAAAAAAAATTGTATAGCTGCGTTAAACAAAAATATCGAGATGTTTCGATAATATGAATCGTAACTTAAAGCTTCCGTGACTGCAGGAATTCATATTCTTTGGGTCTTTCGGTAAAGTCAGGTAGATAGAATTTTAAAAAAATCACGACGTTTCGATCGCAACACAACGTGGCTTTACCGAAAGACCCAAATAATATGAATAATATGAATCATGTTGTATTACAGTCCTGGCATTTTGAGATTCGCAAATGCGTTTTTTCACGAGGGTTGGGCTTGGCTGGGTGGTCCGTGGAAATGTGTGCATCGACTGAGGGTAGCCCGCAGTGCAAAAGAGTTTAATAATCGCCGATAATCACTGATCATTACACGCTCCACCAGCAGCGCCGTGCCCATGCGATTGCTATGCCAAACGGCACGGCCCTTTCGCTCAAGTGCCTAATCGAGACGCAAATCTACGACGATGGACTGCCTCTCCTAATTGGTCGACAGATGTGAGGTGCGGCACTGCAAAGGACTTCACGGTACAAAAGCCCGAACGTGTGCACGAGGCAATTGCACTGCGGCAGAAATGACCCCCCCCCCCGCACCATCCCCCCCACCATCCCCCCCACCATCCCCCCACCATCCTCCCTCACCATCCACCCCCCATAGTTCCCCCCCCCCACATCCCCCAACCACCATAAACCCACCCCACCATCCACCTCGCACCACCACCACCCCCACAGTCATCCCCCGCACCATCCACCCCCCACTATCCCCCCACCATACCCCCACCACCGCGCCCCCCCGCACCATCCCCCCCGCCCCACAGTCATCCCCCGCACCATCCCTCCGACACCATCCCCCCCACCATCCCCCCCACCATCCCCCCCACCACCCCCCCCCCGACCATCCCCCCCACCACCCCCCCCCGACCATCCCCCCCACCACCCCCCCCCCCGACCATCCCCCCCACCACCCCCCCCCCACCCCCCCACCACCCCCCCCCACCATCCCCCAGTGTTTCTAGTGGTGGTTGTTGTAGAGAGACTCGCCTGTCCCTCTGGTGCTCCCGCAAAATTACAAAAATAAAACAGTGACGAGGGATGATTTAGAGATCATTGGAGAGGGTTGGGAGATGGGAGGGGGAGATGGTGGGTGGAGTCGAGATGGTGGGTGGAGTCGAGATGGTGGGTGGAGTCGAGGTGGTGGGTGGAGTCGAGATGGTGGGTGGAGTCGAGGGAGGTGGGTGGAGTCGAGATGGTGGGTAGAGTCGAGATGGTGGGTGGAGTCGAGATGGTGGGTGGAGTCGAGATGGTGGGTGGAGTCGAGATGGTGGGTGGAGTCGAGATGGTGGGTAGAGTCGAGATGGTGGGTGGAGTCGAGATGGTGGGTGGAGTCGAGATGGTGGGTGGAGTCGAGATGGTGGGTGGAGTCGAGATGGTGGGTGGAGTCGAGATGGTGGGTGGAGTCGAGATGGTGGGTGGAGTCGAGATGGTGGGTGGAGTCGAGATGGTGGGTGGAGTCGAGATGGTGGGTGGAGTCGAGATGGGTGCAGTCGAGATGATGGGTGGAGTCGAGATGGTGGGTGGAGTCGAGATGGTGGGTAGAGTCGAGATGGTGGGTAGAGTCGAGATGGTGGGTAAAGTCGAGATGGTGGGTAGAGTCGAGATGGTGGGTGGAATCGAGGTGGTGGGTGGAGTCGAGATGGTGGGTAGAGTCGAGATGGTGGGTGGAGTCGAGGTGGTGGGTGGAGTCGAGATGGTGGGTGGAGTCGAGGTGGTGGGTGGAGTCGAGATAGTGGGTGGAGTCGAGATGGTGGGTAGAGTCGAGATGGTGGGTAGAGTCGAGATGGTGGGTAGAGTCGAGATGGTGGGTGGAGTCGAGATGGTGGGTGGAGTCGAGGTGGTGGGTGGGGTCGAAATGGTGGGTAGAGTCGAGATGGTGCGTGGAGTCGAGATGGTGCGTGGAGTCGAGATGGTGGGTGGAGTCGAGATGGTGGGTGGAGTCAAAGATGGTGGGTAGAGTCGAGATGGTAAGTGGAGTCGAAATGGTGGGTGGAGTCGAGGTGGTGGGTGGAGTCGAACACGGTTGAGTGCACACAACAGCCAAAGTCTCTCCAACGTCTCAATGTAACGGAACCCTCCGACCAAAACTATTCCTGAACATGGCATTGCCAATCAAACCAGACCATCAGCTCACTTAATTTGATGACATCGCCCAATTGCCGCTGCCAAACTTCATGG
This sequence comes from Petromyzon marinus, assembly GCF_048934315.1. Taxonomy (NCBI): domain Eukaryota; kingdom Metazoa; phylum Chordata; class Hyperoartia; order Petromyzontiformes; family Petromyzontidae; genus Petromyzon; species Petromyzon marinus. The sequence continues at coordinate 2,799,557 of NC_133684.1, read as the reverse complement.
CCCTCGTCCCAGCGGTGACGGATTGCTGCCCCGCGCCCTGAGGCCGGCCACCTGAAACGTGTGTGCACGTTGCGAGTGTCCTCATCCCACGCGAAAGATTCAGTAAGCCTCACGAGGCAATGGATAATAACCATAACAACATACAATCAACTGAAAAGCGTCTTGAGACAGGAGTCATCATTTACAACCCTTTGTTATTGCACTGCTGGATGAAGGCCTCCCCATGCCGTGGTGGTCATGGGGCGGGAGAGGGGCACGGTTTGACCATACTTCACCACACCGGTTAACATGGATTTGTGTTTTGGATTAGTGAAAGGGACCAAGGACTGATTGTCGTGCCTGACCACACCATTCGTGTTAGCTGTCGTTAACCAGATTCATGGTCCTAGCCAGTAGAAAAAAATATAAAATACAGCATGACGAAGAAGAAGATGATGAGTGGACGTCTCCAAAAGCAATCGCGTTTGTCATTGTAGCATAACAACCGGCTCATTTCACACAGATGCATTACACATACCCACACACACACACACGCGCGCGCGCGTAGATCCGTGTAAATTCAAATGTATGTGCCACTTTACATGTAAACTATTTTGATATTACACATTAAGCAGGCCTTGACCGCTAAAACGCAGTGACTCTGTGCGTTGATGCGTGGAACGAATCGGGGGAACTTTACTTTCGGGCGAGTCGAATTCGTCAATACCGTGCTGGTGCGGCGATGATGAAGTCGGGTGGGCGGAAAGGGAAGGCGAGTGAGCTTGCACGACTTCTGTTTGGATGTCACTCGCCACCTGTATTTAAGTTCGAGCCCCCTTTAACCTGTATTTAAGCTGGAGGCTCTCAGAGCCTCCCCACTTTATGCAGCTATCTTGCTGTGACTGTCCCACCTGAAGACGGAAGCTTGTGTTGCCTCCGAAACGTCGTGAGAATTTTTAATGTTTATTTTATTTTTATTATTATTTTTATTATTATTTTATCCCCATTCTACGTGACTTTACCGAAATAACCAAGAAGTTGTTGCTGTTTTCATTGTTTGTGTTTGTTGACGCGGGTAAAAAAATATTCAGACTGTGAAGCTGTTTTACAAGAACGACCCGCGAAGGACCTCGGTGAAAATAATAGAAAGAAAGAAAGAGCAGTTCTCAGACTTGAGTAGCGAAACACAAACATGGGAGGGTCACTCGAGTGGTCCTGGCAGGTGACACGCATCAACACTGACGCACCGGGATCGCTCAACCACGTGCAAGAGAATGGAGATATTCAATGTACGTGTGTAAGTATGTATGTTTGAACTTCTTTCGCACTGCACGTAGCCAACCGTGCTACTGAAGGGGGAGGAGGATCTAAGGTGACGTGATGAGGACTGTCGTAAAATGTGTTCACGAAAGTGATGTGCTGATTTGTTTCGGAGTATTTTGTGGATGAATGAGTGTCAAGGTTCGCCGTGGCCAGGAATCGATAGCTGGGTTTATATCACTGTGTGCTAACCCCTGCACCACCACTCCACCCACCAAGCTTTTAATTAATAATAATCATGCTCTTAGTTGAATTCTAATGAATGTAGCAAGATTATATGAATTCATATTGTGTGTGTGCATGTGTGTGTGTGGTGTTCAAATGGGAGCGGTTGTGTAACGGTTAGCACGCTACACTATGAACCCGGCGACCAGAGTTCTATTCCCGCTCACGGCCAACACCAGTGACAATTATTTGAACTGGTCCTGGGCCTCCCCTAGGTCGACTCGGCCTCAAATGAGTACCTAATGCGGCGTGTAAACATCGCCACTCGGGAGACAAAGGCGTTCGGGCGTGGTGCTGGCCATCCACCCCCTCGTGTATCGTTCCAGCCTTCATAAGTGCTGCTCGCTAACGACACTTGCCCCAACAGTCTGTTCAAGCTATACTGGGGGGGATTGTTGTCTTTGTGGTGTCCACAAGTGTATTTGTTGATGACCGTGAGGAATTCGTACGCGCGCGAAAGGCGTTACATCTCAGAAATCACGGTTTGGGCGGCACGTGGGGAAACCAACACTGGAGCTGATCACCGTGACACCCTGTCACTCTCTCTCTCTCTAATTGTGATAAATCCAAAGTGCCGATGTGTTAACTTGACGGCGAGATCTTGCCGTTGCAACAGGCGGACACTTTGAGGGAAGCATTGGAAAGGACGCTGCAGTGCTACGCAGAGAGTCGCCGAGATTGGTGAGTCGCCTTGTTCAGTGGGTCACGCCAATGTCACGGCAAACCGGCACAGCGGGCCGAGGAGTGCGCGCGGGGAGCGGTGGGGGGTGGATGGGGGAAGATTGCCTATTCAATGCAGACAGTCTTGCCCCCTTGGCATCACGTGGGCTATTTGCCCCCCCCCCACCGCGTTCTGCACGCGGCAATGCTCCACACACGCTGCCATCTCCCCTGTGCCTTTCCCCGCGCTGTGTCTCGGAGAAGATTCAAGTCATCGCTTGGCGTCATTCAATTCCCGAGCTGGCGACACGCCACGCGCATTCACCCTTGTCGTCTTTCTATTGTTATTTTATTATTATTATTTGAGGGGCACACTTTAGATTCCGCGCGGGATTTGTGGCCGCTTTTATGACAGCACACTGCTGTGACTCTTGATGGGCTGTACAAAATAAAATGTACAAATTCTAAACCTTAGCCCTGCATCCATTGCTCGGAATATTTGAGCCGTTCCCAACCGGTGTAAACTTAACGTTTTTTTTGCGGACTACGGTGTTGTGATTAGAATTTTATCATTGGGCCCGAGGCCACACATTTCTGCTGTGACGTTTCATTTTTCAACAACCTCAAACACCATTGGGACAAGATGAAAGACGTCAGAATAACAATCCAGGAAAGCGTATGACAGCTCTGGTGAGATCATTATATGGTCCGACCCAACAAATCAATTATTCCTATTAAGTATTAAAGCATTTTTGTGGATTATGGCCTGCCCAGAGAGGAATGAACATTTATTTTCTCCCAATTTAGCATTGAGGCTGTGCTCATCTCCCATGTAAATTCCACATTCCTTTGCCGGGAGTGAGTCCATCCATAGGACAATGACTGTGGACTTCCCCACAAAAGTGTTTTTTTTTATTTTATCGATCCCAGGGGCAGGATGGGCTGAGTCAACACCTCCCAAAATCAGGAGACAAAAACTCGCAGATTTCCAATCGCGAGCCGCTCTCTCTGCCACCGAGCCACCCGGTGGAGTAAAACCAACTGCACGCGAGTGGATAGCTCAATTCGCACGGACAGTTTAATGACTCGCCTTGCTTGGAGTGGCTTTCTGGTGGTCTGCACAATGGTCTTGTGTTCCCCCTAACCCCACCTATTGTGTCATCCGATGACCATTGATGCGAGTGTCCCTAACGATCCCCATTGTGCTTACGTTGTGGTGCGGCTTTCACGCGCCAATTGTGAAGCTCCGCAGGACGCAATAACTGCGCGGGCGCCGGAGACCGGCCCACGTGGCTTCACGGTGGATTTTCAGAACTCGAGGGCCAAGAGGGCCTCCTTCCGACTCTCCAGTCACTCGCCTCGTTTCTGAGTACGTATTAACGTGATTCGAATAGCCCTATCGTGCTTGAATCGTTTCAAAGCAAATCTGGAAGAAAGAACGAAGAGTTGGTTTCACGTGATTTTGTGAGTAAAATTATACCCTACAAAATGTGAAATATGTTCCATGTAGTGTCCTTGCAGACATTTATATCATAGCAGTGCACCTCATTGAATACGTTGCAGATGGATGAGTCTTGTTCTTTTTGATGTTACTATTGGACTTTGTCTGAAATGTCAGCAAAGACACTTTTCGTAAACACGCACCACCAGCAGTGGATTCATCGTGGCTGATGATCATGACGACGATGATGATGATGACAATGCTGATGATGTTTATCGCAGGCGTGAGTTCCGAGGGCTTCCAGGAGAAGTTTGGTGAGGAGCTGTTTGGGATTTGCTTCGAGGAGAACGAGCGGATCCTGCGTGCGGTGGGCACCACGCTGCAGGACTTCCTCAACAGCCTCGACGCGCTGCTGGGCCAAGGCCACGTGAGGCCCGACGGCGGCTCCACGACCTCCGAGGGCCCCTCGCCGGCCTCCGACGCGACCCCCGTTCCCTACTTCTGCTGCACGGAGCTCGCTCCCCACGACCCCGGCGGAGCCGCCGCCGCCGCCGGGCCCTCGGACTCGGGCCTGCTGCTGCACTGCTTCCAGCCCAACGCCGTCGTGTCCGTGGCGCTGCCAGGGCTGCTGCGGGCGTCGAGCGCGCGCCTCTACGGCGCGGACGTCTCCGTGGAGCGGCTGGAGCGCGCCGAGTGCGAGCGGCGCCGCTGCTTCTGCCGCGACGGCGGCGCCGGCGGCTCCACGGGGGACGACCGCGTTGCGGCCTTCGCCATCCGGAGCGCCGACGGGCGCCCGACGCGGGGCCTGCGCTCGTGCCGTCCGGCCGTGTCGAGGTCGCCCGGCGACCTTCGCGTCGACCTGGCGACGTTCTGCAAGGTGTTCCCCTTCCACGTGATGCTCGACCGCGGGCTGCGTCTCCTGCAGACGGGCGACGGCGTGCGGAGGCTGCTGCGCGACGCCCAGCCCGGCGCGCTCTTCCACGACTGCTTCCGCGTGCTGTCCCCGCCGGCGATGCGCGGCTGCTCCTTCGCCGGGGTGCTCCGCCGCCTCAACACCCCCTTCGTGGTGCGCACGCGGGGCGACGGGGCCGACGCCAAGGTGAGGCTCGGAGGCTCGGACAGCGACGGCCGGATGGACGCGGTTGCCCCCGGCTCGGGGCGGGTGAGCGGGGACGCCAGTCGGAAGGAGGCGCACGCCCGGTGACGCGCGACGCTCGGGATGAGGCGATTCAGTGGCGGGCCGAGCTCTTGTTGAACGACTGATTGTGGCGGTGCTCGGCACTTCAAGTATAATTGGAAAAAAAAACTTTAATTTTTCCGTATCGTACTGATAAACAGCAACTTACTTGAGCTTATTCCTGAAAGCAAGATATGGTCATCATCGTCGGGATATCTCTATGTTGTCCGTGGCAGCGCTATACATAAGCAAACCCAGCAAAAGCGTCGGGCCCCTATCTTATCTGCATCTCTCTCTTTGCATCTAACTACTACATCTTTACGTGTCTCTATATTTCTCCTATCTCACGACATCTATATCTCTTGTCTGAATCTCTTCTGTCGCCTTATTGTATATAAATATAAATAAATAAAACAACAACCTTTCCCACCTTTGCTCAACGGGACAGCACTGCGGCAAACAACTGTCCGCAAAAGTGCAAAAGGTCGCACACAACGGTGACATCACTGGGGTGCACCTGGGAGTCGCGCAAGGTTCAAGACGTGCTGCATGCACTGAGCTTCGCACTCGTGTCGGATAGCCCGAGCCACCCAGCTGAGACATCCTTCCACTACAAGTATTGGGAAAACTTGCCTTGATTACGAGTACCTGATGCGGTGTGTAAGCGTTAGCATTGGGGAGACCTAGACGGGCCCGGGTGTGGTGCTGGCCACCCACCCCTCCCTCCTTATGTGCCATGTCGGCCTTAATAGGTGCTCGCTAACGGCACTCTCCCCAACGGACTGTTAAAGGCTACACGGGGGGGGGCGAGGCATCTTTGGTGTGTGCCCTATTAGGTCTGACCAATCAGTAAAAGGTTGTTGAGCTGAACGCATTGATTTCATAGTTTTAAAAAAAGAAAGTGAATCTGGAAGGCTGTGGGGTGAATCAAGTTTCGAAATGAATCAGTCGCGCAGAAAAATGGGCCAGTGTACTCACCTGTTGTAACTTCTAAAATATGGGCAAATATTTTTTTTTTATATTTCAATCTCAATGTCGTTTTGCGAATAATAATGGCCGATGCATCGCAGCTTCTTTAAAAAAAATTATAATGTTTGTGACAATAATGAGATGTGTAAGGTATTTTAATAGCTTCCTTTACTGTATGCAAGCGGTTCTTTAGAATTCAGATTTTGTCTTTGTTGGGCAAAAAGAAGGTTCCGCTGATCGGCCTTGTTTTTATTATTGTAATCATATTTAATAATGAACTTCACTCTGGGCGCTCTCTGTCGGCAGTAATAATGAGCCAGGGAAAGCATTATTATCATTGCAAGGGTAATTAGAGAGAGAGAGTGACAGGGTTTCACGGTGATCAGCTCCAGTGTTGGTTTCCCCACGTGCCGCCCAAACCGTGATTTCTGAGATGTAACGCCTTTCGCGCGCGGACGAATTCCTCACGGTCATCAACAAATACACTTGTGGACACCACAAAGACAAGAATAAACCCCGTATAGCGTGAACAGACTGTTGGGGCAAGTGTCGTTAGCGAGCAGCACTTATGAAGGCTGGAACGATACACGAGGGGGTGGGTGGCCAGCACCACGCCCGACCGCCTTTGTCTCCCGAGTGGCGATGTTTACACACCGCATTAGGTACTCATTTGAGGCCGAGTCGACCTAGGGGAGGCCCAGGACCAGTTCAAATAATTGCCACTGGTGTTGGCCGTGAGCGGGAATAGAACTCGGGTCGCCGGGTTCATAGTGTAGCGTGCTAACCGTTACACAACCGCTCCCCATTTGTGAACACCACACACACACATGCACACACACAATATGAATTCATATAATCTTGCTACATTCATTAGAATTCAACTAAGAGCATGATTATTAATTAAAAGCTTGGTGGGTGGAGTGGTGGTGCAGGGGTTAGCACACAGCGATATAAACCCAGCTATCGATTCCTGGCCACGGCGAACCTTGACACTCATTCATCCACAAAATACTCCAAAACAAATCAGCACATCACTTTCGTGAACACATTTCACGACAGTCCTCATCACGTCACCTTAGATCCTCCTCCCCTTTCAGTAGCACGGTTGGCTACGTGCAGTGCGAAAGAAGTTCAAACATACATACTTACACACGTACATTGAATATCTCCATTCTCTTGCACGTGGTTGAGCAAACCCGGTGCGTCAGTGTTGATGCGTGTATATGTGGGTTATGAAAATTTGATGAAAATAATGCTATTTAAATGAAATTTTGAATTCGCATAATTTATCCGAAGTTATGTTAAGATGTGTAATTATGCGTATGAATCATGCTAATTCAAAATTTCATTTAAATTACATTTCTTTCATCAAATTTTCATAATGTTGATGCGTGTCACCTGCCAGGACCACTCGAGTGACCCTCCCATGTTTGTGTTTCGCTGCTCAGGTGTGAGAACTGTTCTTTCTTTCTATTATTTTCACCGAGGTCCTTCGCGGGTCATTCTTGTAAAACAGCTTCACGGTCTGAATGTTTTCTTACCCGCGTTAACAAACACGAACAATAAAAACAGCAACAACAACAACAACAAGTTGCGAGTGACATCCAAACAGAAGTCGTGCAAGCTCACTCGCCTTCCCTTTCCGCCCACCCGACTTCATCATCGCCGCACCAGCACGGTGTTGACGAATTCGACTCGCCCGAAAGTAAAGTTCCCCCGATTCGTTCCACACATCAACGCACAGAGTCACTGCGTTTTAGCGGTCAAGGCCCGCTTAATGTGTATTATCAAAATAGTTTACATGTAAAGTGACAAATACATTTGAAGTGACACTGCTCTACGCGCGCGTGTGTGTGTGTGGGTATGTGTAATGCATCTGTGTGAAAGGAGCCGGTTGTTATGCTGCGATGTAACACCTTTCGCGCGCGTACGAATTCCTCACGGTCATTCGCGAATACATGTCAATTATTCAAGCACTTTGCAGAACCATTTTCATTAACATGCTAGCTTAGCAAATACAAACGACACGCCGAGGTGCCGATTTAGTGGTGACGCATTCCACTTGCATTCAAATTTTCTTCGTACATTTGTGAACGTTTAAATCAAACTCGGCAATGTCAATTATAACAAAATAAATATGTCGCGATGAGAGACACGTATATATTGTTTTAGCCGTGCGTTTGTTTTGTAGAATTCAACACAGCTTGCACGAGTGCAAATTCAATTACCCGTTTGCGATATCAAAATCAGCTCGGTATTTACCTGCCATTTCTCTACCCATTAAAAAAAACCCCACATAAAATCTCGGACGTGCCTCTGTTTGCCCATTGACCATTCCTAGATGGACGACGACAACGAGCCACTCGTCCACCTATCGGTTCATGTCATCTCGTAGCTTTAGTATACAGGGGTGGGTGGGGGGGCTTTGGCTTTCGATGTGAGGCAATCTGACACACGCAAAGGCTCCTCCTGCAAATGGACAGGACCCCCAGGTGTGTTTGGTTTTCATTTTATGGCCTTGAGGCCGGTGGTCCCTCGGTACAGCACCAACATCCGCACCTGGAGAGACAATGTTTGATTTGTTAGTCATGGCGTTGGGCTCCGGGAATCCGTGGTCATTGATCTGCTTGCTTAGCATCCCGATAGAGTTCAAGAGATCCCAGTTTCCTGGAGACGTCTGTCCTTTAGCCCCAAACGACTAATCCGGTGTTACGTGGTGTACATGACTAACGGGGCACTCTTATCTTGAACTCAACCTCCAGCCCGCATCCCACCACCACGCTGTGTGGGTCGTGGGGCAAATTTCTTAGACTACACTTCTCTGCTCATATTCTTGGTTCTTTAGGTAAAGTCACGTAAATAGAAAACAAAAAAACTAAAACATTTGCTGTACTGCCATCTGCTGCCGACAAAATAGCCCCACAGCAACCTATAGCACCTATAAGTAGGGCCATGGAGATCGGCCATCCAAGCGCTGTGCAGGCTGAAAATCCTGCTTAACCTCTGAAAGCTGATGAGATCTGGTGCATTCTGGGTTATTAAGTCATAGACACAAAGCATGTACATAATAATAATGATTGCTTTTGATAATCCATTGCTGGATGAATGCCTCACCATGCGGGTTGTTTGGCCATACTTCACCACGCTGGTCAGTGTGGGTTGGTAAAGGGGGAGGCCAAGACCAGTTCAGATATCAATCGCCACTGATGTTACTCGTGGACGGGAAACAAACTCACTTTGCTGGGATCTTAGCACAGTGTGCTAACCGTTGCTCCACCCCAGTGTGTAGTTCATGTCAAATATTCATATTTATGTCAATCGTCAAATTGTGGTTAAAATTTCAATTATTGATTGAGAAGTTCATTCAAATTTCCAATGAATGGATGGAGAGGATGGCATTTTGCACTATTTCAAATGCGTGGGGGTATTTAACAACGTTACGTAGATACGGGAATGCTGTCGTGGTTAAATGGTTTGCACGCTGGTTGCCGGTATGATCTCCCTGTGCTACAGCTGAAACAATGGGCCTGTTTTAGGTCCCCCAACTTATGTTCACCTGGCAGTGTAAATGGATACACCATAGTTAGTCCATAATAGAGGGGGGGGGGGGTTGGGGGGGGTTAAATCGTGTAAATGTAAACGTGTCGTTAAACCCGCCACCACCAAACACAGGCAATTGGTAAGGTTTGTCGCGTAAACAAAACGTGCCGATTAGTTACTACATCAGCACACCCGGTGTGTTGGAGAGTAAACCCACATCATTTACAATGTGAGTCCGACGTTTGTTTGGCTGTGGTTTACAACAACCAGCCTCATCAGGCGATTAGCCAGATTTGTGAAGAAGTCTTCTCGTTTCGGTCTTGAATAGAGGACTCATCACCCTGAGTCTATCACAGTTTTCGTTGATGGGCAGCTCACATGCAGAACGGCAAAGTGTGTGGAATAGAAGGCCAAAAATAGCCCCTAGGGGGAGGATCTGTCTGGCTCCGTCCAGTGGAGTCCTTCCCATCAGCTGTGGCACGAGAAAACTATATGGCAGGGCTGCACCTTCCTTGTCAACCACAATGGGGTTCGGCTCGTTTGAAACGTGCAGCTGAATAATTTCCTCTCCGTCATTAACAAGCCCAATCCTCCATCTCCGCACCCAGGCCAAGCGTCGTTATTTTTTTTTTCATTGGGCTATATTGATGTGAGCGACAGCTGGAAATTGAATTGTGAGGAAATGTGCACGACGAATCGTGTCCTCTGGAGAATTTACACGTTTTTTTTAGGGGACAAACTGGTCCACGAATTCTTAGAATGATCAAATATACAATAATCACAAACACACTATTGGTACTGTATAACCAAATCCTTTCATTACCTCTTAAGTGCTAGTTTGCCCAAAGGTGAATGCGTATTGGCAGGGATTATGCTATAATTGTGTAATTTTTAAATCCTTTTGTCAAGATGGCAGCAGATGTGCTCACCCGCGCTCTCTCTCTCCCCGGCTCTCCGACCCATTTTGCATGGCGTACAACACACGGGCAAAATCCACTGAACACGTCACCCGCTGTGTACATTGAAGGACCTTGACACAGGAGCGCTGCCTTTTAGCCATCTGTGAAGAGCACAGGGGTAGAACAAAGCACATGATTAGGGGGCATATGCCGGGCATTTAATGATTTCTAAGTTAAATCATTGACCAAACAGTGGTTGGTGGTGGTGGTGGGGGGGGAGGCAGCGCGTGCAACATCTGCGTTTACTTTCGCCGCTCCTGCTTCATTGGCTACGCCGTGATTGAATTTCTAGCCGAGAGCATTGGCCTCGCGCGCACCTCCGATTTGCGCGATTGGCTTACGTGCGGTGACGGAAGACAAGACGCACGCACGTTGTTCGAGCAGCTCGTGTCGGGCAGCGGACAACAGCTTTCCGAGCTTGGGGGGGGGGGTGGCGTTCGTGGAGAGGACATTCTCTGTTGAACCACCGCGGACTCGGGGAGGTAGGGGGGGGGGGTCTCTGCTGTGATTGGAAAATCCGCACGAAGCTTGACACGATGACGGCGTGGAGTTTCGTGAATTTGCTCACGACGTGTCGGCTAACTGCTGCGATGTCAACCGACGTCAACTCGACACACGGCCCTGAAAGAGATGCCACCTCCACCGCAAACAATAAAACCGCGTAGGTCTGTCGGAGGTCTTTATTCAGCAGCGGATTGTTCAAGGTTGGATGGTGATTGTTTAAAAGTAATTTGCTTGACCTTTAAAATGACATTGACTTCAGCACTCTTGGAAAAAAATGGGCCAAAGGTTACAATCTTGATAGTGTGAGCTGTGGGGTAAATATTTTAGATCCATTAGATAGTTTTATCACTGTTTTTCCACGGTGAGGCCTAGAGACCTGCGGTCGTTTTTTTTCCACATTTCTCATCTTGTACTGCAATACTGTGTGCTTTTTTAAATCAAACCTTGGAAGGCATTGTGTAAATATTCGTCTCGATTTTACATGGATTTACCTATTGCAAGCACACCCACCCCCTCCCCCACCATCGGCATTACTATATTATTAACCATTTAATCTCCAACAAAAATCATTCTATGGATAGTACTTAAATTAAGATTCCATGGATTCCTGATTATTTCTGTGGATGAGGGCGCGGGGTTTTGTAAACAAGGCATCGAGACGTCTAACACCGATGCTTAACGCTCTGTGTAAAGTAAAATAAAAAAAAGGTGATCAAGGTGCAGCCCTCGAATTTCTTGCTGGCGTCACTGCTCGTGGAAGGGCATCCACTGGAGGGAGATGTAGAGAGCCCCACTAGCGGCGGCGTTCTTCATTACGTGCGGCTCCTGGCAATACACAACGAGTGAAAACAACCATCCCCCCCCCCCCAGCATCATCGTCGTGCTGCTGTCAAATCCGGCAATGGCTTCAAATGGCGTGACGGCCCTCATACTGATGATGTCTTATCGGCGAAAGTGCCCTCCTCCCTCCTGAAAGTTAGCGAAGAACACTGCTCTAGCGGGTATTTGACCTACTCTTCCATGCTGGCAAAACGTCTTGGAAGACGTCTTGTGACCTGGCAGTCGACTAACTGCGTTGCACCCGTTGATAGAGTTGAGTAGACGGAGGCTGCGGTTAAGGGTGAAATTACTCGCCCCCATTGTATCAACTAATCGAACCTGCGACCTCGGGATTGCAAGTCGAGTGTGCTGACCGTTACGCCACCGTGACTTTTGAAGCTTGATCAATAAAATATATATATAAGAAAACTAATCCAGTGCTTCGCGCGCTCTGGAAATGTCGTCAGTACTCTGACACTCCATTGAAGCGTGTGGAAGAGACATCACAGTGATGGGTGCCACCTTGATACGCTTGTCCGTTTCTTGAGTCCTTCCTGACGGCCTTCCCACCACTGCGGCCTCTGCCTTCATGCTCCCATTTCTCCACTCATTCCTGTCCTGGGCCACCATCTGCAACATCCACTCCCAGGGTCCTTCCTTCACGCGTCGGGGTTCCCCACTTCGAACTGCCTCTCTCGAGACGTGCAACCACGGTCCCCGCACCCTGGCGCTTCCACGTTCATCACCTCCCTCCTTCCCACGCGGTTTTCCCTCTCCTCATGCGACACGTCGGAGCCATCTGCGTCGACCTTATTTCAGATTGTCCGTTACTTAAGGCTCGACCTGGAGAGCCCGAGGATCCACGACCGAGACGATTAACATGGTTGGCTGCGCACGGTGTGAAAGAAGTGCAACGTACATACGTCCATAATTTATCGACAAAATTATAGGGTTTTTTTTGTATTTGACACCTTCCTTTAATCGCGAGTAAGACGGTAGTGGGATTGTTATATAATTAGCATTATTAAATAACTTGTGGCTCAGAGGCAGAGCAAGCAGCCCGCAATGGAGGAGGTTGTGAGTTCAAACCCTGGGTGGGGACTTGACTCAGCCAGCCAAACATCAACCCCGACATAGGAATGTGGAATTTCCACCACTGGCTCAGGGGCTATAAACGGGACATGAGTCCAGCCTGAAAGGTCACGTGCACGTGAAATGACTGTGACTTGTTGTCAGTTGTAATTATGAAGCTAATTGGGTGGCATAATCAGGATTACATTCCGTTATTTCTAAAACTTTGCATCATCGGCAATATTAAATTGTAAGAAAATCGCCGTCCCTCAGCCTGCCAACTGCTTCATGAGACACCAGCAGGCACACACTGTTTAAACCGGGCGAGTGCCCTTTGTGACAGTCACTTTTTCATGGCAGTCTTGGGTCACAAAATCAGCACCGTGTATATATACGTACATACACACACATCAAATAGCAACACATTCTGTTGAAATCCTGTGCAGTTTTAAACAATAAATACTGTGAATATTGTACTTCGTGCATTGAACCATAAACCTTTATAAAGTGTGAAATTTTAATTTGAATTCCAGTGAGATAATTTTAAATGAGGCATGGGGCACGGTTCACATCAGTGCCCAAACGGCGCATGCATTGCTCAATAAACAGTGACGGGGAAGCAATCGTTTTAAAACATAAATGAGATGCAGAGATGGCTCAGAAGACAGAGCCCTGGGCCAGCACCGCTGAGACCCTGGATTTAATTCCTGGGTTTAATTCCAGGCAGCTTTCTCTGGTTAAAAATTGAAACAGCTCGTCGCATTCGTCAGCAACACTGCCTTAAAATAATGCAATGCTAGGCCACGCTTCAGGCAACGGCTGTTCTTCATAGCAGAAAGATGGAGTGGATAATAAGAGCTTGTTGACTGCACTTTACACCATGGGCCCTGGTTAAACTGAATTTTCACGTTGTATTGAATCGATAGTCTGAGCCTGTGCACACACACACAAAACCGCCACTTAATTTTACTTAAAATTGGTTTGTCCATCAAATGACGGGCATTATTAACTCTCTGTAAACGAGCGGGTTGTAAAGTGCTGCCCCGCCTCGTGTGTGGGACGGAGGGCTCTTGAAGGGATATCAGAAGTAGTTCTGCGATATCGGCTCTTGTGGCCATTCTATGTACGTATGTTGAACTTCTATCGCACACCGTACGTAGCCAACCGTGCTAATCGGAGGTGCGGGGGAAGAGCAAACTCAACACAGCAAACACAGTTGTAAAGAAGTGCATTGCTCCAGTGGCTTCCAAATATCAATAGATGATGCAAGAAAAATGCTTCCACACGCAGTTCCCCCCTCTTCCATTATTGTGACATCATCTCCTTCATCTTCTTCATCTCCTTCATCTTCTCCTTCATCTTCTCCTTACAATTACATCCGCCTGTTATTTTGCCTTTCAAGAGTTCACAACCCCACAGTTGTTGTTGAAGTTTGTTGATGGCTCCTAAAATTGCACAGGCCTTTTTGACGCACAACAACAACAGAAAACGCTCGCCGCCTCCCCCCCCCCTCTCCCCCCTCTGCTGCCAGGTGATGGAGCTCAAGGGGCAGATGGTGTTCGTGGCCGAGTCGGACGCGCTGCTCTTCCTGGGCTCCCCGTGCGTCGACAAGCTAGAGGAGCTGGTGGGCCGAGGCCTGCACCTGTCCGACATCCCTGTGCATGACGCGACGCGCGACGTCGTGCTCGTCGGGAAGCAGGCGCAGGCCCAGGACGGCCTCCGCAAGCGTCTCGACAAGCTCAAGGCAAGCGGGGTGGGGAGTGGGGGGGGGGGGTGGTGGAGAGAGAGGGGGGGGGGGGACGCGGAGGAAGGCGATTGCCCATTGCGCACCGATTTGTGGATTCGCCGATTATAGTTGGCGGTTGTCGCTCGCGATGCGCGTGTTTCGCCGTGCGCGTGAGAATGCAAGTGGTGTGCTGATTGTACCCTGGTGTTAGATTTTTGGTTACAAGAGCGAGACAAAAACATCTGTTCAAACGAGCTGGGAAAATAAAATGATACGACTGAGACGTTAACTACCTCGCCTGGTATAAAGGAGGTCGTGGGTTCTATCCCGACCACAATGCCTGTATATTGGGAGTTTGCATGTGTGTCTCTCCCTGTGGTCGCGTGGACTTTTCTCCGGGTCCTCCGGTTTTTGCCTCAACATTTTTCGCTGCTATAAATTTCGACATTGTAAGCCACTTCGTTGAACTATCATTTGTGGCCAGGTCGCTCCGGAAAATGAGCTATATAGCTCAGTGGGCCTTACCTGGTAAAATTTAAACAAAAAATGTTTGTGGTTCAATGCTCATTATGGATATCACTGATACTGGTAGGAACCTCCTGGTGACACCAGCCCACAGGGGATGGTTGTGTCCGTCCGTCGCGCATCCAAAAATGGGAGGGGTGGGGCTGGGTGGAGAGGGGAGGGTGGGGAGGGAGGGGCTGGGTGGGGAGGGGAGGGTGGGGAGGGGCTGGGTGGGGAGGGTGGGGAGGGGCTGGGTGGGGAGGGTGGGGTGGGGAGGGTGGGGAGGCGCTGGGTGGGGAGGGTGGGGCTGGGTGGTGAGGGTGGGGCTGGGTGGGGGGTGGGAGGGGTGGGGTTGGGTGGGGAGGGGCTGGTCACCCCGTGGTGCCCTTATAAACCTCAACGTTTAACCTACTCACGCCGGCTTGTCCCCGCCCTCACAGTCAGGCATATTTGCGGAATACACCACGTGGTGCCGCCGTTGACCCTGGCCATTGACCGAGCAACCCAACGTCCCGATCAGCTCCCTCCGCAGGAATGTGTTACTAGCCTTGGCCGGGAATCAAACTCGGGGTCACTGAGCTTATAGTGCAATGCATTAACCACTGAACCATCACGCATCGAATTGACAATTTAATGGTTTGAAAAAAAAGAATCAAGCTAATACCGTTTAATAAGGCCACGATAATAAGCGTGACCTTTGTATCCATGGCTTAGATATTGTTCGCAAAAAAAACGACATGCTTTATGTACAAAACAATCAACAGCTGGCGTCTCTGATCATAAACCACTGTTCTTGAACAACCATCGGGGTGGGGGTTATATTCATGGTAGCCCATTTTTAAAACTCATAGTCTTGTTATGTTAAATATCTTTTACCCTTTTGTGTGTACACCACCTCTGGCTGGTTGATTGTATGGCAGTTCTAGTTTCGTGGAGCCGTGAGGCTCCACGCTGCTGTGGTGCCGTCACCTGTCACGAGTGACGGTGGCTCACAGCAACGCTTGACGCTGTGCAAATGGATTTCTAGTTGTGAAGGATTTCCTTGACTTTGTCACCAAACTATTTAAAAACTATATTTTATTTTACCAGGTAAGGCCCACTGAGCTATGTAGCTCTTTTTCAGAAGCGACCTGGCCATCACAAATCAAAGCTCACCAAAGTGGCTTATCGCGTGGAAATGTATAGCAGCCCTATACTCCAAACGCACGATGCTGATTCTAAATGTGGAGGGAAAAACCGGAGGACCCGAATAAAAATGCACGCGACCACGGGGAGAAATGCAAACTCCAAATATACAGCAGGCGTCAGCGTCGGGATCGAATCCACGACCTCCTGCACATCCAGGCGAGGTGGTTAACATCTTACACACCGTGGTCCCTTGCCAGAAGATTACGATGCCCTTACACCGTCCCATTGAATGTTCCGTATTATTTATTTATTTACTTAGAGCATTTGTAAAGCAACTGGTTAAACGAAAAAACTAAAATCATCGTGAGTTTGTCTTTGCTTATCTGAGGACGGTTGGCGTTGTTGGGTCGGCAATTTGGGTGACATGCTTTGTCTTGTTTCACACGGAACGGGGAAGACTGCACGAAGATTGTCTCGTTCCCCATTGCTCGCATGGATAGAATAAATTAATAGATTAACATTGAACAACTGCAAAATAAACGGAAATAATTATGAACAAGTCTGCCGTGTTTACGCATTTCATGGGCAATGTACGAGGAGCGGCCACAATGAGATTGTAAAAAAAAAGTCCCAGCGACCTCGTTCTGTAGCCCGAGGAAATCCACACGCAAAATTAAAATGCAACATTCTCACATTCGGTACCGTTTTCAAATACAGTTATAAAATAAACCACAAAGTTGGGACTGTCATTTAACATTCCCCGACTAAAACTCCCGAACCAATTCTTCCGTTACATACCAGCGAATGTGGTATGGAATGGAGTAGATATCAGGCGGAACTGGGCCGATGGCGGGTTTGCGCACGCCCAGCCACGCCTGCCAGGCGTGGCCCACTTCTACCTGGGTTAAGTAGCTCGGTTTATTCAGGGAGTTACCGAATAAATAACATTAAAACACAGTGGAAAATTCCAAAATGCGTACAAATTTACTTGGGGAAAGTGTAAACTTATTTAAGTGCACATCGAATATATATATTTTTGGGAAAAAAAACAATTATGACCACGTCCCCCTAGCCATGGACGAGGGAAGGCAGAGGGAGGTGGCTAGGAGAACGATCTGGTCCCAGGAAAATACGCAATGAGATGGAACCCAATCCGTGCCAATCCGTTCCAGGACCCGATTCGTGCCAATCCGTTCCAGGACCAGCCCAAGCATGGCTGTGGGTCCAGTTTTAATTGCCGTGTAAACACAGCGCAGGGCTCCATTATAAGGCCACGTGTAATGAGGCTTTAATTTTCTGGCAGCACTTTAGTAAACATTTGGTTGATGGCTTTTAAGGCACCTGGCGGTGCGACGCTAAACAGAGGTTTGCCCTTTCCCCATTCTGCTTCCCTGGCCCCTGACGGAGCCCTTAATGCACGCGTGGGGACTGAATGCTGACTCCCGCAGCGCTCCCACGATTGTGTTTGCTTCTCTTTCCCACCTGACATGCCAAATTAAACGCAGCCCCGCAGCGCGTTGCCCCACTTTCATAATTAATTTCCGCTTCAGAAGCACGCGGGGGGTGCCCTGGTTGGCGAACACTCCCGTAGGTCACTGGTTATCTCACGCCCCCCCCCCTCCCCGCTGCTTGTGTCCCCCACTCAATCCCCGCACCGGAGAGCCGGACCGTTCGTAGGATTGGCGGAGAGCTCGATGGGTCTCCTTTGAGAAGTGGTAGAAAATAACTCGGCTTAATGCGGATTTAAACAAAAAAAGTATTTGTACAAGCTGCGTAATGAAACCTTTTCTAAAAAGGAATTGTTTCTCTCTAATGGCTACATCTGGCATCATGCGGTGGCGATTATTTACGATAATCAACCGATCACCCAGTAAATATGGAAAGTTGGGCCAACGGTT
Organism: Petromyzon marinus; assembly: GCF_048934315.1. Taxonomy (NCBI): domain Eukaryota; kingdom Metazoa; phylum Chordata; class Hyperoartia; order Petromyzontiformes; family Petromyzontidae; genus Petromyzon; species Petromyzon marinus. Next base: position 2,781,637 of record NC_133684.1, on the reverse strand, counting down.
TTAACCACGTGCCAATGTTGGCCCGACGTTGCATGTTTACTGGGTGTAACTCTCATCGGTTGAAATCGATAAGGCGGAGCTCATTTCATGAGTTGAAATATCTGTGGATGGAATACATTACATTGAATGTATTTCCTGATAATGACCAATATTGCATGTAAGTTGTCACATGTTAGCTTATTTTGACCTTTTCACAACATCCAAAGTGATTCTTTACGTAATTGCATTTACTTGATAAAAATGCAAAGGGCGTGTACATGATCACCCTTGATCGCAAGTAACATGGGCTTTGTTGAAAGGACATGTACACTTTCGTTTCACATCGTATCTCCTCTTCCGTACTTTGCTTTGCATTTGCCATTTTGGCGACGTAGGTCACGCTTGCATATGAAACTCATACTTTATCGCTTGTGTTTTTACCAGGTTAAAAAAGATGGCACGCACATCTGAAACCTCCAAACCATTTTTAATCACATAACCATGGGGTTTAATTTCAACTGGGTCCATCAAGTTCGGCAACCGGGAACATTTTCCGAATCCGGCACACCACACCCAGTATTTCTCTCACCACGGCTGTGGCCACTCGCCACGCGCCTGCCCCAGCCTACCAGCTACTCGTAAAACAACCCGTGAGAATTTAAGCCCTGAATAAACTATGTTGAAAATTCTAAACGCCCAGGAACCAGGCCAAAGGGCTGGCCTTATTGTGAGTCTTCATGCATGTTCTCCCTGCGGTCATGTGGATTTTTCCCCAGGTCCTCCGATTTTTCCCTCCACATTTAGAAACACGCGTCTTGAGTGTTTAGCTGCTATACATTTCCACGCGATAAGCCACTTCGCGTTGAGCCATCGTTTGCGATGGCCAGGTCACTCCTGGCAAGTAGCTACATACCCGGTGAAATAACAAACAAAAAAATAGTCCGATAAGTTTTTTTCGTTTAACGTCGACGTCCGCCGTGCGAACGCAGGAAACCCTGGAGCAGACGCGACGCGCGCTCGAGGAGGAAAAGAAGCGCACGGTGGATCTGCTCGACTCCATCTTCCCGGGCGACGTGGCGCGCTGCCTCTGGCAGGGCCTCGCCATGCCCGCGCGCAAGTTCGACGACGTCACGGTGCTCTTCTCTGACATCGTAGGCTTCACGGCCATCTGCGCGCAGTGCACGCCCCTGCAGGTCATCGGCATGCTCAACGCGCTCTACACCAGGTTCGACCACCAGTGCGGGTTGCTCGACATTTACAAGGTGAGGCGTGGGCAAAGCTGCCGCGGCTGTCGTGCTCGCGGTGACGGCGGCGAAACAAAGATGGCCACCGCATCGCGCGCGTTCAGATGCGCGGCTTCTGCGGCCGTCTGGAAGGCTCTTCCCTTCCGATATTAGGAAGCCACTGGGAGCTGTGCACTTTTAAATAATAATCTCGATTGAAAACTCATTTCTTTACAACTGCTTTTTGTGTTTAGGTTGCTGTCCTTCCCCCGCACCTCCTATTAGCACGGTTGGCTATGTTCGGTGCGAAAGAGGTTCAACATGCGTACATATGAAGCACAATCGTGTAGGGTTGTGATAGACCATAGAGAGGTGATGAAATTACTCAAGCGCCAGTGTCACTGCGTGCATTGCCGCAATTTACTTGCCAAAATTAAAACAGTTTTGTTTGTTTCAAGGATGGTTTAGCCCTACAGCTCGCGTATCACAATAATAAAAAGAACTGCTAAATCAGAGGTGAATACCGACGGAGCGTTTGGCATCGGGTGTGTGTGTGGTGATGAACATTAAAGGGAAGGAATTGAATGTACAAAAGGGAGGCCTCCATCATTGCAAGAGCCCCAGGCCCCCATCAAATCAAAAATCCGGTCCTGGATGTGCCACATGAAACCGTTTTAGAAACTTTGCTGGCATAGGTTACTCCGTAAAGTGTATTCTTTACGGAGTAACTATCATGGCCTAAAATCCCGAGCTTTCAAAATCGCAAATTGCTCCATCATGAATCGTCACCGGCTCCTCTTCGAGAAGCCATTTAAACGAAAGAGGCAGTTAAGAAAGTAAATTTTGCTGACACGAATGCTACATCCATCCGCGCAAGTATTTAACGTGTACAATTGCCAGAGAATAAGGGAACGCGAGCGTTGCGATGATTAAACCACAGCCACAGGTTTCAAGAGAGAGCCAGCTGCGCTTCATTAAATATGGCTTCTACCCATGGCGATGAGCTGTTCAACATAGGCCCCTTTCTGAACGCCTGCAACAAGGCTCGGCAACGCAGGCGCATGCAACACGTTGAACTGTGCAACACACCGAGCCCGCTGTGCCAAAGTAGGCAGAAAACAGCTGTCGTGTCGGAGAATTGCAACGATAAAATAGCCACAGGCACTGTGATTCATTCAACCATATCCCCTGTTGTGTGACCTCCAACATTAATTCCAGAGTTTATCATTATTATTGTTAACCATGATCATCAGCCATCGCCAATCCACTGCTGGATGAAAGCCTTCCCAAACCTTCACCATATCGCGTGATCGTGCCATTGAACGATCCACCTAGCAACCTGAACACGAGCGTTACAAGACTAAAATAGAAACAGGCAAACGTGCAGCCTTGCCATTGCTTTCTCGTGTCACCGCTTGCAGAACGGCATACCCTAGAGATAGCACAAAACAGCCACGGGCCTACTCTTCCACACTTGTCAGGCATCTTGGAAGAGGTGGGAGTATGCACACTTTTCTCATTTGTACTGTTGACTAGCCATTGTTTTAACTGCGACGCTGCACAAACTCAGCATGGTGAAGTATGGTAAACCAACCCCTATGACTGACACGGCATGGGGGTGGAGGGGGGGACCTTCGTGCATTATTTTAATTATAAAGGGCCGAAAGTTCGTTATTATACACTCTTATCTTGCACGATCTCATAAAGTGAAATTTCACTGCGAACCCACAGCTCTAAATTGGCCTTCGTGAGCACCCTCCCAGCTTGCTTGCCGATGATGTTTGCGTGCTTTTCTTTTTTGAAGCTCCATTTCCAGATGGCTGAAACTCATTAAATGAATGCGCGGGACACAAAGGTCTCCTGTCTTTTTTGTAGTCTTGCAAGCTTCCATGGATCACGTGCACGTATCTTAGTTAAGGCCAGCACTCCAGAATTACTTTCAAGCTCGGGCTATGGTGTCACGAGATTATTATTATTATTTTCACAATGCGAAGTCACCTTTCGCGCACCCCTTGCAACCTTCGGTCCACGCGTGCGTGTATTTATAGATGAATGGATACGGTGGATACGATTCTCTTTTTTGTTCGCCACCCCCTCCTCCCCCGTACGGCATGCGTTGTCTTTCATTCTCAGGTGGATCGATGGCATACCGCGAGCCAGCGGACACTGGCTAATGGACCCAATGGCTGTCCCATCAGCGCTAAATAATTAGCAATTAGCGGGAGCAATACGCACGCCGCTTTGTGATGTCGCAGCAATGAATAGGCCGCGGCGACGCATTCCGGCCTCCATCATCAACCACGCGTTGCGACTCTCTGCCCGCGTAGGCCAGCACTATAACGCGGCTCTGACACAAATTCTTGCGCTTCTACATATTTTTTTTATCACTGAATAGTACGCGTAATTGCGTGTTCTACGAGCGTTAAAGGAACGTATACGTAACGTGAATAAAATGCTAAGGAATTGTACGTTTTTTGTTTTAAGATGCATCTCAAGGTGGCTGTTGTCCGTGGTTGTCACCGGACAGTGTGAAGCCAGCCCATCATGTCTTCAGGGTTGTTAAATACACTCAATTGCAATGCTTGGTAGAAGGTCAACACTAATCTTTTCCACATGAATGTGGAATTTCCACTCAAATTAGGCCGTAATATTCTAACACTGGGGGGTGCATGGGCTCTATCTTAGAAATGGCAAACATGTTTGTTTTGTATTGGTTAGACCAACGGATTGTGAAGTATTGTACAATAATAAAATTATTCCTGGCCCAATTACCAGGCTCGAGCCCTGCTTAGCTTCCAAGGTCACACAATATTGAGCACTCAAAGGATGACATCATCGACTGTGAACCTAGCGATCTAAATTCAATTCCTGGCCACGGCTAATAGGAGTGGCAAGTGATATCTGAACCAGTCCTGCCCCCCACCTGCCCCCCCCCTCTCACCTTTCACCAGCCCCCACTAACAAAGTGTGACGAAGTATGGTCAAACAACAAAATAACACATATGTACGACAAGTGGACGGTGGTAACCCGTGACGTGTGTCCGCTGGCCACGTGCTGCTACGGCAATAGCCCTCGTGCGCAGCGGCTCCCGCTGAAATTGACTCGCGCCACCCCTGCGTTTGGTTGTGATTGGCCCTCACCCGCCACGGGGCTTGTGACAATGACGTCACAGGAGGGGGGCGGCCACGTGCAAGAAAATGGCAACAACGGCGAGCTCGTTTGCCCGCGACTGCCACGCGACTAGACCTCCTCCTCCCCCTTCCATGGAAAACTAAAAAAACACCCGGTGTTCGGAAGAAACAAAACCACACTCCACATGCTACTCTGCGAATGGCCTCCCGAGCCTGCTGCTAATGCTGCCCTGGTTTCGAAGGGGGGGGGGGGGGGGGGATGCCACTTAAGAGGGGAGGGATGTGAGACTGAGCTGGCTGTGAGAGGTGCGACTCCGGAACACCTGAGGGACTTCGCGCTGTGCAGTAATTACGCGGCGTGGACACGTCTAAAGAGCTATGCGCTCCGGGGGGGATTTGAGTAACCCGTTATCACGATCGTGCGTACACCATTGTGGCCAAGCAATGAGAATTCTAATGCTGTAACTGTGTACGGGTGACAGCCATTTTCCCAGTTCACTGCTGGATGAGTGCCTCCCCAAAGCAATGTTGGTCATGTGGGTTATTTGGCCATACTTCACCAAGATGATCAGTACATGTTTGGTGAATTAAAGTTCCAAGACTGGTCCTGATATCACTCGCCACCACTGATGTTAGCCGTGGCTAGGAATTGAACTCGGCTTGCCGGGTGTATAGCGGATCGCGCTATAGACTACGCCACAGCTCCACCCCAGCACTCTAATATAGGCCTTTGTAGTATCAGTAAGAGCTCATGCACACAACATTGACTAAACCGGCAGGAAATGCAAGATAAATTGTCCATGCCCAGGGGACGCCGCACTGACTCCAGAGGCATGCCCGTTACGCACATTCCTGATATATTTTTAACATTTTCAATATCTATATATGCATCTAACACACGCAGATATGGTTTGGAATTTTCAGTAAAGCCTATTTTTGTTTGCTGGCAACTCGAGCATCCTGGCTGCTTGGTATTCACAGGCCACTTCCTACTCAGACACAATAGCCGAGATGCACCTGCTCAGCCTCGGAGTTCAGTATTCTGCACCATATGTCTTAATTTAGTGCATCAAGCTTCAACGCCCAATGGCGTGCGGAGAAAATCAATGCGATAGCTCTCTGTGTTTTGGCGTTGAACCGCACGTCACTCGGCATGGTGTCCGACGTTTCGCTCCATGTGATATGAGCTTCTTTAGGAACACTGGAGAGCTATACAGTACAACCACAACCGCAGATACCCGATGCATCCCCCCCCGTGTCATATCAGTGGGGGTGATCCATTCCCGTGGCAGGCTCGATACGTCGGCACGCATCTGCACACGGACTTTGCGTATCACCATTAATTATAGAGCAAGTAAATTTGTACAGCTGCGATATGTGAAACTGTCTTGTTTTTTATCGTGCCTCTTGAATAACAATAAGTTGCGCGGTTGCACTAAAACCCAGGGCTTGAGATTTTACAGAGATGGAATTAATTGCTTTGAGCCGTAGGTCACCATACAAGGTCTATTCCAGTGGCATTTCACTTCAGATGCTTGCAGCAGTCTTACAGGAGGCTGGTACCCCGAGCATTATGCAGCTGGTGAAAGCTATTGAGGAGTTATTTAAAGTACTTCAAAATGCCTGGCAAATAAAGCGCTGTTTTCTTATTTGCAAACTCATGTTAAGAGTGCAAGTATGCATTCGCACAGTCTGTGCGGCCCCTCTCTCGATATCACGTTTCTCTTTCAGATCAGGTGTGTTGTAATGGAACGAGGGTAAGGGTTTGCATTCCTTTATTAAGCAACCATTTTTCGGTGTATTTTTAGCTTCTATTTCTGGAATTCAGTTTCATGCAAAGACAAAGCCGCACATTCTTAATGAAATTTTCACGGCTAATTTCCAGCGTCTGCATCTATCACGTGCAAACAAGCATTGCCGTGTGCGTAATGTCCTTATTAATGTTGCCAACCTTGTATTTGTTCTCCATGCTGACAAATTCTTCTCATAAATATGTTTTTTATATAAATAAATGTAGCATAATTACCCACGGCTCCGAGAGCTGCCTGACAAATCAGCGCAGGCTGCGCAGAGTGCCAAAAGAACACGCTGGCACGTATCTTGCCAAACTCCAGCTCGCGGAATTAATATGACTCAACTCATATTCTTGGTTCTTTCGGTAAAGTCACGTAGAAGGCAAACAATAAAAGAATAAAAATATTAAAACATTTTTATTGTTTCCCTTCTACGTGACTTTACAATGAAATAATAAAAATATAAAACAATTTTATTGTTTCTCATTGGTTTTTTCGGTAAAGTCACGTATGTAGAAATACAATAAAATTATATTAAAACAAAAAACAATCACGACGTTTCGATCACAACGCAAGCGATCTTCATCAGGTGTCAAGAACAAATCACTGAGGTAAATACAACAAAAAGATGAGAGACGAGAATTCAACAAACCTGAAAAAACATTATGTGAAGCACATCCAGTCAGGCCAACAACACAGTTAGACACTTCCTGGCGGACCACGAATTTCAGAAGTGTTAAATTTCGTGTTCAACCTTTGGATTGCACATACCAGCATAGATAGAATGAAAAATACGAGATACACGGTCAGTAGAAATATAATTTTATTGTATTTCTACATACGTGACTTTACCGAAAAAAACAATGAGTAATTTTATGCAGTCACGAAAGCTTTAATACTTTATTAATTTTATTGTTTCCCTTCTACGTGACTTTACCGAAAGAACCAAGAATATGAATCCCTGCAGTCACGAAAGCTTTAAATAAAAATGTATGACTCAACTCGTATAGCTATGCTCCAGCTAAGAGGTTACGCCGAGCTTTTGTCGAAACAAAGCAAATAATGAACTGCAGAACATGTAGATTTAGTTGTTAGCAGTCTTTTATTCCAGGCAAGAGCCCGTTGAGACTGCACATCTCTTTTGCGAGGTACACCGAGATCTTGAAAATGTAACACATTAAACGTCTTAATTAAAGGGTTAAAAACATGAGGCATATGCTATGGAACAAAAGCAATTATGTTCATAATGTGAAAACAATCCAATTGTACAGTAAACATTTATTGGGAAGTAAGTGTGTTAACGTATATTCAAAGCTGCTGGGTAGTCAATAAAAAAAAATATATAAGTTGTGGATAATTACTTAAGGCCCCTTTAAAAATGTCACCTGCCTCCCTGCAAGCCACGTGCAGCGTGACATGGCTGATGATGCCAATGATGTCACCAAACCCCACCCATTACATCCCAACCAGCGGCACACATGGGAAACAGAGCAAGCGCACCGATGGCCGTTGAGTTATCGATTATTTGAAGAATCTTATAGTCACTCTCTACCGCAGAGCGCCTGTGAACAAAAACCCGGACGACGTTTACGCATGTTAAGTTTCAACGACGTTGCAATGTGGCTCCACAATGCGATGCTGTCGCCCAAGTCTGTGACGCGTAGAATTGTGTCAAACAATCATTGGCCCGTGGGAGAAACACTCGGCTTTCATGGGAGGCCAAGTTGAGGATTTGGTGACGTCGCCAATATATCTGCGGCGCAACTACTGCTCTCGCTGGGAGATTTTCCACGGTGTTGCGCGGGCACGCTATTTTTGGCCGCGAGTCGATGATCGCTTGCACAAGCACGCGGCGGTGACTGCTCGTGCCCACGCACGTCAGGCCCAGTCGAGTAATTGACGGGACACGCCGCTGCCGATCGCCGTGGCGTTGTCGGAAGGCCTGACCGCGCTTGAACAGATGCCTGCCGGACACGCACGCGCGCACTCACAGGGGGGGTTAACGTACACGCCTGGAACGCAGGAGGTTCGTGGGTTCAATCCCGACCCTGACGCCTGCTGCTGTATTTGGAGTTTGCGTGTCTCTCTCCCCGTGGTCGCGTGGATTTTTCTCCGGGTTCCTCAGGTTTTTCCCTCCACGTTTAGAACGGTGCATTTCGAGTATTTAGCTGCTATACATTTCCACGTGATAAGCCACTTCGTAGCGCGATCATTTGTGGCCAGGTCGTTTTTGAAAAACAATATAGCTCAGTGGGCCTTACCTCGTAAAATTGTAATAATTTTAGCTTAGTTTGATGATGACGACGGTGATAATACTGACGGCGTTCTATAAATGAACTGAGCGTGAGATGTTCACAGCAAATATTACTGACCGATAAATGTATTATATTATTATTCCGAGATACTTATTTTGCTAAATAATTAATATTTCATAGTTTTACTTTGCAGCCAAATTGGGTTCGGGTGATTGCATCATGCATGGTGTGAGAACACCTTCGCAAAGTGAAAGGTTAATGGAGGTGCCGCAGCCCTGTGGGACATTCTTGAGTCGCAATGTTTGATACCATTGCCTTGTTAATCCACCACACAACCGTGGGCAATGTTTAGCTCTTGTTTGCTGACGTGGATCTTAGATATTAGTGACTGTTCGTGTCAGGAAACTTTGCAGCATGTTGATGGGATGGTGAAACAATCCCCCCACGACCAACTTGGTACCGGAAGAGAGACATTCGTCCAGCAGTGGATGGACAAAGGTCTGTAAACGGTGATTATCATTGCAAATTACCAGCCGGCGTGCAGATGATGGAGTAGTGCTGTTTGCTGGATGGCATGAATGCCTGGCCATGGTTGCAATTGCAGTCTCGCACCGTGTGCAGTGCCCTGCCCCTGTCCGCCAGGCCCAACAAAATCTAAATGACTCTTTTTATACCTACGTGACTTTACCGAAAGAACCAAAGAGATTCGTGCAGTCACAAAAGCTTCAAATTTAGATTGAAATCTAAATTAGTTTTACCCCCTCTGGGTGTAATGTTGTCGGGTTTCCCCACCTACAAGGTACATAAATCTGGCACATATCATGGGAAGGATAATATCTCAATGCTAGAAGAGGGGAGAGCTCACATGTAAAATAAAACCCATAGCTATATCTGAGTGGCACGCACGGACACATAGGGTCTTCTTGAATGAGGTATTGTTACAAAACAGACTTTCATGTCCCAGCAGCTATGTCAATACGCGGACGATCATGGGAAAACCACAAGTGGAAGCTATGCATAACAATCTTATTTATTCACGATGTACTTACAAAAAAATCCGCAGACTACCTGCTGGATCCCCTCTCTGTTTGAAAGAACAAATTTGACCTAAGGTCTTCGCTCATTTACCAACTTCACATACCTTATTGCCGTACAAATACTGGAGGAAGGGCCTTTGCTATTGATGCCCCTAGGGTCTGGAATGCTATTGCCAATAAACTGCAACATGAGATCTTCACTCAAAACTGCTCTAGTGGAGTTGTACACCCCTAGCTGCCACTGCTATTCAGTGGCCTAAAATAAAATGTTTCGCTCCGGATAACCGCTGCGAAGTATTATCTTGTGTTTTGATTTAGTGTGCAAATCTTTAAAGGTGCATTGAAAAATGTTGATACTCCAACTGATGCTCCTACTGTTGTGGAGTGACTCATGAAGCCAGCTATGGCTGCAGGGTTTGGTGGTACATGTTGTTTATGTCGTTTATTGTGAAATTTCGGTCACAGTTCTTATAACCACTGTTACATGATTTTATGGCTTTATTTTGGTGATTTCGAAAAGTTTTTTTGGTTTGGCCATGTTTTTTTGTTGTAGTACGGAGTTAGAATGATGGCTTTAATCTAAGTTGGCTTGTGGTTCTTGTTGTTTGACTTGCATCCCACTGGGATTTTTGCACAGAGCGTTGGTGTACGGTGCTTTTTATGGAAGATTATTGCTGTTTTTTCCTGGATTTTTCTGTTTGCGCATAGTCACTTTAAGATGTTTTCTTGTTCATGTTTTTGTTTGTTGCGGTTGCACCCGATTCAAAAGCCGAATGGTTCACAGGGCTATACCAAATAAATGAAATGAAAATGAAATGAAAAGCAATGCCTTGATTGATAAATATTGGTGCTTAAGCTCACAATTTACATGATCAGCCCCTCTTGTCAATCTATTGATGAATGAGGATCTCTCTGCCACACTTCACCACACTGGTCAGTGCGGATTCGTGAAGGAGGGGAGCATAGATGTGGGAGCATAGTCCAGTACAACAGTGGATCTTGCTGTGCTGTCCTTTTCCAGCCCCACCACGTGGCCAAATTGTGCTACTTACAATAATAAATTGAGAAGGGGGACCGTACTACCACAACCCGGACAGGGTGGCAACCCGAGCAGTAACGCGTCCGCGCGTGCGTCCTAATGAACGAACGAGTGGTTACCGGTGCGGTGCGAGCGTGCAGGTGGAGACGATCGGAGATGCGTACTGCGTGGCGGGCGGCCTGCACAAGCCGAGCGCGGAGCACGCCCAGCGGGTGGCCTGGATGGCCCTGCGCATGATCGACCTGGCGCAGAAGGTGCTCACGCCCGACGGAGAGCCCATCAAGGTGGGATTTTTTCCAGCTCTGCCTGGCGTCCCACCAGCCACACTTCCACCATGCCCACCAGAGACAAAGACCCCCCCCCCCGCCACCCATATAGCCTTAACAGACTGTCGGGGCAAGTGCTGTTAGAGAGTCGCACCTATGAAGGCCGGCACGGCACACGAGGGGGTGGGCGGCCAGCACCGCACGCGGCCGCCTTTGTCTCCCCCATTAGTGATGTTTACACACCACACCAGGTACTCATTTGCGGCTGAGGCGACCTAGGGGAGGCCCAGGACCGGTTTAGATAATCGTCGCTGGGGTTAGCCGTGAGCGGGAATCAAACCCAGGTCCGCCGGGTTTGTAGCGCAGCGCGCTAACCGCTACGCCACCACGCCCAAAGACCCCCCCCCCTCTCTCCCAGCTTTCCCTCGTCCCTGTAGCTTACACAGGCTGTTGGGGCAATCGCTGTTAGCGAGCAACAACCACCACCTCTCCCTTGCGATGCGATGTACAGCTGTGAAGGTCACGAAATCCGGGCACTGTAGCAAATCAAGCTGATCTCAGAGGCCACGTGAACTGCAGGTTGAAGCAGCCCTGCTGGGGCATGAGAGAGCTATTAACTCTTTTGAGTGCTGGTGATGCGACAACCGGGGTTTAATTCCACCTGGGCCTGGTCTGGGTTGATGACCCCTGGGAAAATACATCTGTCTGCACCCGGCACACCATGTCCCGTGTAACTGTCGCTGTGACTACTAAGGCACGTGTCACCTCCAGGCTACCAGGCAACTCTGAGAATATTCCGTCATGAATCACGCCTCGGTGAAAATACGACAACGGAGCAATGCACCGTGCTCTCACTGCCGAGCTGGGCAATATTGAATCAATCTATGGATATTCGTTCACTCATTGGTTAAAACAACAATGGTCGTGTGGTGTACTTGACCTTGCATTTGACCTTGACGAAGACTGCCATCATGTCACAAAGACGAGCGTTGAAAATTTGCCGAGGTTGCGAGTGTAAAGCTCTTGGTCGTTGAAGAGTTAACCTGTAGGTGCGCACACGGGCACGAGTGCACCCTATTTATATCTGGAGACGGCGCCCAGCCGGTGTGTGATTACGTTGGGATTTGAGTCATTGTGGGGAGGTGGAGGGGGGGCTATTGGGCTTTTAAGGGGTCTGAACAGCCAATGACCAACCCAATTTCAATTGTTGTCAAATCAACTCCACAGCAAGAATTATATACAAGGTGCTTTAAATAAATGTTAACACTTCTGAGAATATCCTTGGTTCTTTCGGTGAAGTCACGTAGAAGGGAATTTGCACGTAGAAGAGAATTTGCAACAACACCACGTGGCATGTGCTGCTGCCTCCGGGCTCTGGAGACCACGTGGAGAAGATCCCAGGCCACGTGTTGACAACGATGGCGAACACGTGGGAGACTAAGTTTCGATTTAAAGCTTTCGTGACTGCAAGGATTCATCTTCTTTGGTTCTTTCGGTAAAGTAGGCTTTGACTTTAACACTTTAACAGAGCTATTTCTGTGACCAGTCACAAGCTAATCCCTCAACTGTTTCAATGCTTAATTCTCCTGTTTGATATGTAAACCCCGTTGTCAAGGTGCCTCACTTCTCTCAACCAGCTTAAAAGACGCTGCGAATCTTAGCAGCGTTCATTGAAGCTCTGTCGTCCCGACAGGTTTGTTCCTTTCACCTGAAGAAGGCCACTTGTGTTGTGGCCGAAACGTCGTGAGAATTTTATTTGTTTTATTTTATTCTTTTATTCTCATTCTACGTGACTTTACCGAAAGAACCAAAGAAGAAATGGGAGACTCTTTGACTTTTTGAAGCTATTAACATTGCATATGTTATCACGTTAGTGTATTATTATCCGTTCTTTTTCCATTAAAAAAGATCGTCCCATATAAGTGTAAAAACATTTTTTGAAGCACTGTGTGTGTGCGTGTATATATGTGTTTGTATATTTACGCGCACACACAGACACGTTTCATAATGACATTGTTGTGGAGCATTATGGGTAAAAGCGAAAACTCCCTCGTGTGCCTCGCCGTAAAAATAGAAAGTGCACGTTGTCACATCTCATTGTCGTGGCACCAGGCGTTGCGATGGCGTAGTCACCCACGTATACGCGTCACTCTTCCGTTGCCCAACAAAACGTGAACTCAAACGGCGCCTCCTTTATTTGTAAGGTCGCGTTAATGGCGAGGATGGAAATCTAATTATTTTTTGTTGTTGCTGAATAATAACAACTCGCCTTTTGCCCGTCCAAGGACGGGTGTATTGCAGTAAATCTGAAACTTGCAAGCGAAAATCAGACCGCGACATTGATATTCATTGCATCAATTCGTGTGCAATTTGTAAGGCCGCGGTGACACAGACTTATTGAATTTAAAGGTTATAATCCCGTGTTGATCATGACGTCCTTTTTATTTCTATATCTCAATAACAGTGTTACGGAGATCACGTGACGTGAGGGTTCTGCCTTTGTAGTGAGGGTTGTGAGTTGACGCCGAGGAGGGGGGAGGAGGCGCCTCGCCCCCCCCTTCATGTGGAGTGACGTTGCCTGCTCATGATTATTAATGAGGGGGGGGTGCATGTGGAGGACGTCACCTGTTCATTATTATTAATGAGGGGGGCTGGTCGATGTGGAGTGACGTAACTTGCGCATGATTATTAGTGAGGGGGGGTGTGGGGGGGGTGTCCATTTGGAGGACGTCACCTGCTCATGAATATTAATGAGGGGGGCTGGTCGATGTGGCGTGACGTCACGAGCGTTAAGGACAGACATTCCTGGGTGATTATCGTAGGTATTATTGTATTTATATCGAAGCTCATTCGCAAGGCAAACTTTCTAGCCCCGCGCATCTTTCCCTAAACGCGGTCGCAGCCTCTCGCTGCAGCGTCCGATCCACTCGCAGAGTCCACCGGGGAAATGTCAGCACCCCGCAGCTGAAGCTCTCGGGAAAGGAAAGGGGAAAACAACCCCACAAACACCAAGCGATGGGGAAAGATGGGAAAGATGGGCCTTATTATTCAATACTGTACTCCCATTATACGAGTCTCCCATTGATCATTGATCTTGATAACAATCCTCCCCCCATCCCCCCCCCCCAACACCGCGGCCCCCACCGCCACCTATTTGCCCTCATCCACAGATGGGTGGGGTCATCTTGAAGTGACTGAAGATCCATCCTCGTCTGTGTTTATTCTTGGACGAGTCACCTCGTGTTCCTAAATAGAGGTTTTTTTTGGGAGGGTTAGATCGCACGTATACAAATGTGTCGTTAAACCCGCCACCACCCGACACAGCCAATTATAGTAAGGCTTGTCACGTAAACAAAACATGCCAATTAGTTACTCTTTCAGCACACCAGTACAGTGAGGGAAAAAAGTATTTGATCCCCTGCTGATTTTGTACGTTTGCCCACTGACAAAGAAATGATCAGTCTATAATTTTAATGGTAGGTTTATTTGAACAGTGAGAGACAGAATAACAACAACAAAATCCAGAAAAACGCATGTCTAAAATGTTATAAATTGATTTGCATTTTCATGAGGGAAATAAGTATTTGACGCCCTCTCAATCAGAAAGATGTCTGGCTCCCAGGTGTCTTTTATATAGGTAACGAGCTGAGATTAGGAGCACACTCTTAAAGGGAGTGCTCCTAATCTTAGCTTGTTACCTGTATAAAAGACACCTGTCCACAGAAGCAATCAATCAGATTCCGAACTCTCCACCATGGCCAAGACCAAAGAGCTCTCTAAGGATGTCAGGGACAAGATTGTAGACCTACACAAGGCTGGAATGGGCTACAAGACCATTGCCAAGCAGCTTGGTGAGAAGTTGACAACAGTTGGTGCGATTATTCGCAAATGGAAGAAACACAAAAGAACTGTCAATCTCACTCGGCCTGGGGCTTCATGCAAGATCTCACCTCGTGGAGTTGCAATGATCATGAGAACGGTGAGGAATCAGCCCAGAACTACACGGGAGGATCTTGTCAATGATCTCAAGGCAGCTGGGACCATAGTCACCAAGAAAACAATTGGTAACACACTACGCCGTGAAGGACTGAAATCCTGAAGCGCCCGCAAGGTCCCCCTGCTCAAGAAAGCACACATACATGCCCGTTTGAAGTTTGCCAATGAACATCTGAATGATTCAGAGGACAACTGGGTGAAAGTGTTGTGGTCAGATGAGACCAAAATGGAGCTCTTTGGCATCAACTCAACTCGCCGTGTTTGGAGGAGGAGGAATGCTGCCTATGACCCCAAGAACACCATCCCCACCGTCAAACATGGAGGTGGAAACATTATGCTTTGGGGGTGTTTTTCTGCTCAGGGGACAGGACAACTTCACCACATCAAAGGGACGATGGACGGGGCCATGTACCGTCAAATCTTGGGTGAGAACTTCCTCCCCTCAGCCAGGGCATTGAAAATTGGTCGTGGATGGGTATTCCAGCATGACAATGACCCAAAACATACGGCCAAGGCAACAAAGGAGTGGCTCAAGAAGAAGCAAATTAAGGTCCTGGAGTGGCCTAGCCAATCTCCAGACCTTAATCCCATAGAAAATCTGTGGAGTGAGCTGAAGGTTCGAGTTGCCAAACGTCAGCCTCGAAACCTTAATGACTTGGAGAAGATCTGCAAAGAGGAGTGGGACAAAATCCCTCCTGAGATGTGTGCAAACCTGGTGGCCAACTACAAGAAACGTCTGACCTCTGTGATTGCCAACAAGGGTTTTGCACAAAGTAATAAGTCATGTTTTGCAGAGGTTCAAATACTTATTTCCCTCATTAAAATGCAAATCAATTTATAATATTTTTGACATACGTTTTTCTGGATTTTTTTGTTGTTATTCTGTCTCTCACTGTTCAAATAAACCTACCATTAAAATTATAGGCTGATCATTTCTTTGTCAGTGGGCAAACGTACAAAATCAGCAGGGGATGAAATACTTTTTTCCCTCACTGTATATTGGAGAATTAACCCACAACATTTCTAATTTGCTCTCCAAAACACCGGGGTGCTGAACTAGTAACAAACTGGCCTTTTTTGTTTACTTGACAAACCTTACTAATTAGCTGTGTCGGGTGGTGGTGGTGGATTTAAAGACACCTTTATTTGCGCGATCTAACCCAAAAAAACCTCTTATGGATAATATTGGTCGCAAAAGCGTACTACTACATGTTAAACTCACCTTGTATTTCATTCGTGATATTATTCGAGCCTTTGCATGCCTAAGAGGAGTGACCCAAAGTGGCAGAAAATTCATCTCATCGTTCGGCATGGGTAATCAGATCTGCCACCAAATGCCCCTTACGTCACCTCGATCGAGACAATTCTGCCGTATTTAATTTGAATTTCCCTTTCATTTCGGGGGGTATCGGCAGCACACTCATTCTCCCATCTCTGCTGTGAATTGAATTCCCAGCCGTGGCTAACATCAGTGGTGAGTAATATATTGTAATATCTTGGTCTGTCCTTTGGATTCCCAGCCATGACCCTGAACTCCAACCCACACTGATCAGCATGGTGGCATGTGGTCAAACAACCGCCCGTGACTGGCATGGCACTGGGAGGCCTTAAACCAACAGTGGATTGACTTTGGGCTGTACATTATTATTATTATGCAGGGTGGCCCAAAGGGAAGGACACATAGAGTTGCTATATATATTTTAACATCATATGTGGTTATTTAATTTATGTTAACAATGTTAACACTGACTTCCATTAATATTAATACATGCATGCATTCTCTTTTGAAATGAATGTAGGACTTTTTTTTAAGATTACAGCGGCCTTGTTTGCAATCATAAAAGCTAATTAAACTCGTTCATCTTGAGTAAATTTTCTTTCCATTTTTGTCATCTGAAAAGAAAGAAGAAAAATAGATATTAATCATGATATGTAAAATATGAACTTAAAGAATGAACAATTAAAATGTTTTCATGCCAGTATTAAAATATATTCAATTACCCAATGTGCGCTGGCTTTTTGGCCACTGTGTATTAAACTGAAACGAAACTAAAACAATGTTTCATTTTACCAGCTAAGGCCCACTGAGCTATGTAGCTCTTTTTCAGAAGCCAGAAATTATAGCTCAACGAAGTGGCTTAATACGTGGAAAGTTGTAGCAGCCAAATACTCTAAACGCACGTTTCTAAAATGTGGAGGAAAAAAACAGAGGACACGGAGAAAAATCCATGCGACCAAGGGGAGAACACGCAAACTCCAAATATGCAGGCGTCACGGTCAGGATTGAACCCACGATCTCCTGCATACCAGGCAAGGGAGTTAACATTCGCCACCCCAAAGTACTAAAAAAAACTGTCTGTGCACAAACACAGTTTTGGCTTTTCCATTGCATAACGAATGTAATTTTGTCTTTCAAATAAAAAGTGCTGCTTTAATATCACATTTTCCCTGCACGTGGGGAGACGGCAGAGTGGAGTTAGTAGGGGAGGAGGGGTAGGCGGAGGGTGTAGAGGAAAAAAGTGTAAACGGAGCTCGGCGCACCCGAAGTTTCATCATCGCCTGCGCCTAAATTCGAATCCTACTCATGCGCTCACCGTTCCCACGGGCGTGCTCCGGAGACCGTGGCTGGCGGACGCCGCTGCGCAACAGCCTTGGGCACGCTGCTATGAATCATTGAGAAAGCGCGAGGTGTTTTAGCCGCGGGTGCTCGCCCGGCCAGGAGGTCCCCAAGGCGGTTCGCTGGCCGCAAAGAGTCCGGGCGCGACCTCCTCCCTCGCTGTGGCGGAGCGCGAGGCGGTGACGCGTCCCCAACGCAGCGCTCCCGCCCCCCCCACCGCACAGCCCAGGGATCGAGCGCCGCGCGCGTCGCGAACGCACGAACACGCCGCGCCAAATATAACGATTGTGGGACGCTGCGTTTGGTGCGTTGGGGAATGACACATCACGCGCGGAAACATGACGTGGTTTTAGGGGTTTTTTTTTGTAGTCTGACATGGAAACGTGCGTTATGCTTTGGGCACGCGACGCGTTGAGGTGCACGGCGCCGCATACTTCTTCCTGTAACGCGTTGTGCTCTTTATCTCCCTCTCATTGTTCGTGCAAATTCTGGTCATCCATCCCATCAGCATCGAACAAAGACGGTCACTGCATTGCGTCCTTTCAGATGCGCTTCTGCGGCCGTCTGAAAAACTCCGTTCGATATCCGGAAGTCGGGTGCACGTTTAAATCTAAGATTGAAAACTCATTTCTTTACAACTGCGTTTGTTGTTCTTCCCCCGCACCTCCGATTAGTACGGTTGGCTACGTACGGCACGAAAGAAGTTCAACTTTAGTCTCAGAGCTGCATATCCGTGAAATTAAGTTAAAATCAAAGTGAAATGTTACAGGGATTTTTTTTTGCGTAGCTGTTCGCGATTGGGTTAAGACCATCAACTCGCTATGTTTGTGAACCTGGTTTAATCACAGGTGGCTGAAACATGGATTGGAACCCAGGCTTAGCAGGGGGGTGCTGACTCGGCTACTGTGCATTTTTATAGCCCTGCTCAAGGATTTTAGATGGGTTTTTTATACGCATATATAAATGTAGACTCATCGTATTTTCTTCCGTGAAATATAAGGAATTACATATATAGGTTAATTTATATAATTACTTTCATGTCATCTTCCAGTGCTCAATTTATACTTTGCAACAATTTGTGATCATTAATTTGATGGTGATGATAGTTGTGGTGGTGGTGACAATTTTGATGATCTGGTTAACCTGTTGACGGTAAATATATTTAAGTTTTCTTTGAAAACCCATCTCTTTAAAGTGTCCTTCCCTCTTCAGATTGGTCGGTGCTCTGGTTCTGGTTTTGTTTCCTGCTTTTCATGCATTGTGCATTGGGATCTTCGCATTATCAATTTTATTTATTATTATTTTGCGTTGATGCTATAATCGTGTTATTGACATCCTCAACCACTACTATGGTGCAGTGCTGTGCATAATGCACCACGACCACGGCTAACATCGGTCTGAACCTGCTCTCGCCCCGTATGTATGTTGAACTTCTTTCTCACAGTACGTAGCCAACCTCGCAAATCGGAGGTACGCCCTCCGATTTGCACTGACCAACATGGTGAAGTATCTTGACTTAAAGCTTTCGTGACTGCAGGATTCATATTCTTTGTGTCTTTCGGTAAAGTCACGTAGATAGAACAATAAAATAAGAAAAAATCATGACGTTTCGATCGCAACACAAGCGGTTGTCACCATTTTTACCTGATGACGACCGCTTGTGTTGCGATCGAAACGTCGTGATATTTGTATTATTATTATTATTTTCTATCGACGTGACTTTACGGAAAGACCCAAATAATATGGTGAAGTATGGTCAAAGAACCCCCCACGACTGACGTGGCAGCGGGGAGGCCTTCACCCAACAGCGGATTGACAAAGGGCTTTCAACTAATTGAGGACATTTTAAGGCTGCCCGTTAAAAACAGCGTTCTTGTTCTAAGCACCAGCAATGGATGAGCGCTATCCCACCAACTGCTTGTCGCAGGCGATGCGTCTCTAACCCGCACGCGTGCCCCGGCCGCCCCTCAGATGCGGATTGGGCTGCACTCGGGGCCCGTGCTGGCCGGCGTGGTCGGGGTCAACATGCCGCGCTACTGCCTCTTCGGGAACAACGTGGCGCTCGCAAACCGCTTCGAGTCCGGCAGCCACCCGTGCCGCGTGAACGTCAGCCCCACGACGCACCGGTGAGCGAGCACCGTGACCGCGCACGCGCCTGGGAGAGGGGTACCTGCCGTCTCAGTCCCGTGAGAGAGGGGTACCATCCTTCTCAGTCCCGTGAGAGAGGGGTACCTGCCGTCTCAGTCTCTTGAGAGAGGGGTACCTGCCTTCTCAATCCCGTGAGAGAGGGGTACCTGCCTTCTCAGTCCCGTGAAATGTGGAGATATTTTAAAGCGTGCCGGTCACGCAGGTTTGTTTTAGTGGTGGCGCTGTCTGGCGATCCGATGTTTTTTTTTCTTGTCTGGGAATGCTCCGGGCACTCCAGCTTACTCCCAGGCGAAGCAAAAAAAAACGAAACGTGGCCCGGCCTACCACCAGAGAGCCGAGCCCAAATCGGAACCAGCAATAGCGGCAGTAGCCAGCAACGCTCTATGATTGAGAGGGAAAGGCGCAGGTCAAATCGGTTCCTTAAACGTGATGGCAAACAACACGCGGTACACAGCGAAGATTTATAAAAATAACTTTTTTTAAACATATATTTCAGGGTTTTTTTCCTCTTTGTTTTCCATTTGCACTCTGTGCATCATGTCATGACAAATAGAAGGCATTTGTGAAGTTCACAGAGCAGTGCGCCTCATGTGTCAGAGAATGGCTGCAGAAGAGATGGTTTTATAAGGCCTCTCACTAAAAATTATTTAAGCGATCTTTTAATAATTTACACAGTCAGGGTTGCATTTCCCCACACACTTTACTCCGAGGTAGGATTGTCGCATGATAATCAAATCAACATTTGTCACTTCTTAGAGCTGTAAATCAGTCAAATTAAGTGCATTACCCAATGTAACGTGATGGATTTTCGTACAGTAATTGGTGACTGGGTAGAAACCATCAACTCGCTTAAACTTGGAGTTGAAATCTGGGCAAGTGGCTGCCCTGATTTAAACCCAGGACCTCAGCGGCGTGCCACATAGTACCCTGACCTCTGAGCCACTCCGTCCTTTTGTTTTATCTCATCAAATGAGCAAGGATATCGAAGCTTTGGAAATTATATGGCCCGAGAGGGTTCCAGGGTCCAGCAGTACGAGAAGAGACAATCCTGCATCCTATATGAGCAAAATATCGATGAGAGTAATTATTCAATTGAGTCGTCACGACTGCATCTCACCAATGTCGGGGATACCTGAAGTAGAGGAGTGATCGTAGGGAGAGTGTGAAGCAGTGGGGGAATGCTGGGCAGAGAGGAAGAGAGAAATAATGGTGTAGAAACTTGTGAATGAAGACACTTCGTGGCAAAGAGCGATAGAATGAGGGAAAGAAGAGGAAGAAGAACATCCTACCCTCCTCTCCCCGGTGTGGCCCGGCTTCACCAATGTCATAATCAGTTGTGGTATATCCACTGCTGGATGCAGGCCTCCCCACTCCATCGGTATCCCTTCTGGTCCTGTGATGACTTAATCCATCTCGCTCCTGCGCGTGAGCTAATCTGCTTTTTGTCTTTGCTTTGTTGTCCTTCACCCGCACCTCCGATTAGCACGGCTGGTTATGTTTGATGCGAAAGAAGTTCAACATTCCTACGTACAACCTAATTGCTCCTTCTCCACAGTGGTTGTCCTGTCGGGCATGTTCGCTGCTTCAGCTGGCATTCCATAGCCAGTCTTGTCGATCTGCTACCATCCCTTCTGGTGATGTGCCCTGGACAAGCCCACTCGCTCTTATTCACTAGCCAAACGTGACCTCTCTAAGTTATGTGTTCTTCGATCAAAGTGTTCTTGCAGTCTGTCTCTCTGAAATTCCCAGCATGCACCTCTCCACGCTGCTTTGCATATGTTCAGCCTTGGTTCTATCTTCTTTCTCAGTGTCCAGGTTTACGATTCGTATATCATAGCAGGCACTCTGCAAGTAATAATAATCATGCCATTTGATTATCCAGGCGTCACAGAGTCCTAAGATTTTTCACGAGGATCCTTTTAAATGTGGATGTTTGGTCAATTGCATTCATTTGTGCTTGGATTAATTGGTTGCGTATTACGTACACTCGCTTTTCTGCAAGCAGTCCCTCGTTTCATCTTACGGAAAATAAAAATAAAACCCATCGTCATTACTTACAAAACCTAAAAACCTTCGACGGGCATATTAAGAATGACGGGGGCCCTGAAGCGTAAACTGAAGCGCGTCCTCACAAACCGCACTCACGCACGAAGCGTCACAGAGTGACCGCCGCTGCTTCCACCGCTGCACTTGCTGCCGCTGTTGTCAAAAGGCTCCTGAGCGGTGACGAAGGCTTCCGCTTCACGCCACGGTCGCGGGGAGAGCTTCCAGCCAACTTCCCCGGCGACGTGCCGGGCATCTGCTACTTCCTTGACTCGTACGAGCCCGCGGCGTCGCACGGCCCTCACTGTGGGCCGCCCAATAAGGGCGGCGGCGGCGGCGATGGTGACGGCGGCGGCGGCGATGGTGACGGCGGCGGTGGTGACGGCGGCGGCGGCGGTGGTGACGGCGGCGGCGACGGCGGCGGCGGCGGTGGTGGCGGCGGCGGTGGTGGCGGCGGCGGTGATGGCGGCGGCGGTGATGGTGACGGCGGTGACTGCGGCGGTGGTGATGGTGGCGGTGACGGCGGTGGTGACGGCGGCGGCGACGGCGGCGGCGGCGGTGGTGGCGGCGGCGGTGATGGCGGCGGCGGTGATGGCGGCGGCGGTGATGGTGACGGCGGTGACTGCGGCGGTGGCGGAAGCGGCGACTGTGGCGGCGGTAACGGACCTTGCGACGTCACCGACAGACCACCCGCTGAGCACTCCTCCCACACCGCTCCTCTTGTCGTCGTCGCTGACGCACTCGGGGCGGTGGGAAGTCCGCGAGGCGATGAAGAACTGGGAAACCTGGATGGTAATATTGGTGGTGATGGTGGCGCAGACGGTGCATCTGCCAGCCTTCTCAGTCACTCAACCCTTTGCACCTCCGATTAGCACGGTTGGCTACGTTCCGTGGGAAAGAAGTTCAACACACGTACGTAAATACCCAGATCTGTCCCGTGACCCGTCCTGTCGGCGAGCCTTCGACACTTCACGTGGCCTCAGAGTGCACCTGGCATGGCACGAGCGCCGTAGTGACGTCACCGCCACTGAGAGGCGATCGGCGGCTGTTGGTGCTGTCGGCGGTGGTGATGGCGCAGATGTAGCCGGTGGAGACGGTGGTGGCACGGCCAGGGCTTGTGCCGGCGAGGGTGGTGGTGGGCGCTGCGGCGAGACGCCCGCGATTCTCGTGGAGATTCCAGAATTCGGAAGCCGATGCGACGCTCAAAGAAAGCCGACTCTGAACCCACGGCGCGGGCCGCTGACCCCGCGCTCTGGAAAAGAAACATGTAGGCACGAAACGCTTATTGTCGGTAGGTTTTCTTTTTTTAATGTTCTCAACGCCTTGGTAAAACGCTCCTTCCAAGCTTGCCGCAAAATGCCTGTTGCATCACACCGTGCGGTCTGTCCTTGGCAAGCTTTTACTTCTCGTCAGCCAAATTGTTTCGGTGAAGAATGCCAGCGTGGTGAAAGGTTCTGAGACTGGGACAATAGGAATGCAAATCCGCACATGTGTTACTTTATTGATGAACGTGATTTTGCCCATGTCACTACGTGCCTCTCTTTCATAACAAGGCCGATGATATATCACCACTCACACGCTCGCTCGCTCGCTCACCTCATACCGACTCGCCAAACGCAGCATCTCACCAGACAGTCACCACTCATCACGCACCACACATTTAAGACACCAACCAGACACTAACCACTCACACCAGACACCGACACTAACCAAAAACTCACCATGGACCGCACACTCACCACTTACCCGGACACTCAACGTGAGGCTCACAACTCACCAGATACTCGCCTAATGCATACTCGCCTGATACAATTTACCAGACACCCAACGCTTACCAATTAACATGCACCACGTGACACTTGGAAGCGTTCCACGTGATTAATGAGGGTGGGTGGACATTAACTTTTAAATATGTTCGTATTGTTTACAGTGCGTGTCACTTATATAATTGTCCAAATTCTACATTATGCATCTGCTAGATTGAGACAAGGTTTAACATGAAGTTGAATTTTGGGAGCTATGCCCCACTGTTACCTTCTCAAATATTATATTCTTGGTTCTTTCGGTAAAGTCACGTAGAAGGGAAACAATAAAATAATAATATATGTATAGAAAACAATAAAATTATCACGACATTTTGACTGCAACACAAGCAATCATCATCAGGTGTGAAAACCACTGCAAGAAAATTTGAAAAAAGTGGCGGTTTTTTTAACGTTAGCACCACGGAGAGCGATTTGGCAGTTATTCAGATGGACGAGTCCATCTATGTTCGGAAAAGAGGAGGGGGGAGACGAAAATAATGGATGCGGTCTGAAAGCCACCGTAAGCGTGAACAATCAATTAAGACCCGAAATGGTTTATCAAATCCTTCCAATGATTGCTAAGCCAGAATCCATCTTCTCGGTTGAAATTGTCTCTGTGTTTGCATATGTGAGAGCCTCATGAACGAATCTTTCATGGAAGCCAGATGGCTTGCAAAGAACCTCTGTCTTGGAGAAGTCAATGTCATGTGAGCCTAATGAATTATAACAGTGATCTGCCACGGCCGAGGTGTTGGTCCTACCGTGTTTTAGGTCTGCTTTTTATTCACGAATGCGGTCGGAGACATGTCGTTTGGTTTCTCCAATGTAACTACTACCACAGAGGCAACTTGTTGACTTTTTTTGCTGGTCAATTATAACGAGTGGCAGTGTGGATGCAGCATACCATGCATGTATTACCATTGATTACACTTCTCATGTCCAAGCCATGGTGCAGTGTTTGTGCTTTTAGAAGGAGAACTCCAGTTTGTCTCTTTGAAGCGCTATTCCTTTTGGCTTGAAATCCATTTCGGGTTTTCATTTCCACCAATACAAATTTCAGCGCTTAGAGGAAATGCAGACGACGATCGTTGGATGTTAAAATGTGTATCAAATCGCGTTGATATAGTAAAGATACATTTTTAATGACACATAATAGTAATGATTTATAAGCACAAGGCTATATAAACTGCAGCAGTCCCCAACCTTTTTGGCAGCAGGGACCGGTTTCGTAGAAGAATTTTTTTTCATGGACGGGGGGGGGAGGTTCATCATTGGGTCTTTCCCCCTTTTCAAAGAATCTCTCCAGCGACGTTTGTTTTTTACTCATTGTGGCTACTAGGGGTTAGAGCTTGTGGGCTTACTCATTGTGGCTACTAGGGGTTAGAGCTTGTGGGCTTTATACCAACACTGTGACTGAGACAAGTGCGCAGCACGGGAAAGAGGCGCGGACGGAAGTGGTAAATAATAAAATAATGGGGGCGGGCCACGCGCGGGCTCACCGCTCTCACCTCCTGCTGATGTGCGGCCCGGTTCCTAACAGGCCACGGACCGGTACCGGTCCGTGGCCCCGGGGGTTCGGAACCCCTGTGTGGACATTATAGTCCTTGCAATATGAGTTGGAATAATAATATAAGCCCTACTAATAAAAATACCCAGACGTAATAACTTATTTGAACAAATTAATATTCATTTTAAAAACTCACATTATTTATTAACGTCATTTTGCGTTGCAGTTCCTTGAGACATTTGAACGTACGCGCGAGTGTGCCATTCCTTATATTTAAATTCCCAAGCGAGATTATTTTACACATTTTTTTTATTTTCACTAAATGCTAATAAAGTAAAGTTATGCTGTTTTGTAGATTTGTAAGTAGTCTAAGCAAATATTCTTTACTCCACACATGTAAGCAATGCGCTGTCTCCATTAACTGCAGCCACTAACCCAAGATTCATCATCATCATCGTCAGCCATGATCTATCCACTGCCAGATGAAGGCCTCCCAATTGCCGTAACTGGTTCCGTAATGCCACGATCCATCTTGTTCCTGAGCGCGAGCTTATCGCATCGTCTCATCGTCTCATCGTTCGATCTCCGTGGGTGCTCGCTGACCGACGTTCCGCCACCGGTCTCATCCGAGCGATGTGTCCTGCCCAAGCCCCCCTACTGCTGTGTTTCCTTCACGGTAAAAAAAAGAGCACCCGAATTTGTGTTCATTCCCTGATGCACGTGTCCTTATCCACGTCTCGCATTCCAGAATTATACCGTAGACTATTACGGTGGCACCTTTGCTATTTTTAGAAACAAAGTAAGAATTATTCAAATGGTATTAATGTAAAAAGTGCACAAGATTCTGCTCTCTGGTGGAGGATATATTGGATGACATATAATTAATGGACAGGAAATCCATTCCTCCATGTAATATACAGTTCTATACAGCCCATCAGACTTCTGGCCTTCCGAACTAATGATTTCCAGCAGCGCTGATTGAACAGGCAAACTCTGATCCAGTTTTGACCTTCAGCGCCTCTCGTCAGCAGAGTCGGGCTTCTTAAGCACCTGCCGTTGCAGTTTGACCGAAGGCAATCTGGAAATGCTGATATATTAGACTATATACTGTGGCTCACACACAAGCCACAGTAATGGTCAATACCAGACAGTCATCAACACGAATTAAAATGCTTCTTAAATTAATTGGACTTTTTTTGTGTGCCACACCATTAGCTTCTCAGTATTTTCGTGATCGTGTGCAATAGTGTGACAGAGAGTTGAGGTCACGGCATTAAATTGGAATATGTTGACCTTGTGTCAGTGCATGTCCATCATTAAGCCCAATAAATATAGATTTGAATAAACAGCTTAACAGCGACGAACTCGCGGGCGGCCCAAGACACGCCCGGCGGGACTACGTCGCTCGAACGCCTGGGAATTCCCCAGGAAGAGCTGCAGGCTGTCGCCAGGGAACGGGAGGTGTGGACCGCCACTACTCAACACGCTGCCGCCGCGACCCTCAGGCGGGGCAAGCGGATTGAGAAATGAACGAACGAGAAGTGAGCTTAGCAGCGACATTTCTTAGTTAAACCGTTGCGTTGCATACTTGACATACGAATGCGTTGCAGCGCAGCTGGGGCTACGAATGTCCATGAAAACGAGTTTCGGCGGGGGGTGTGGGGGGTACGATGGATTTTTTTTATTTTTAAGTGAGAGACGTTTTGACCCTCGCGAGAAAATCGTAGTTATCTTAAGTCTTGAAATATCCCCACTGTCGCGAGAGGCTTGCGTAAAGAGGGACCCCACAGAGCGGAAGAGGAGGCCGTGTGTGCGGCTTGTCTCGTAAAATAACAATCTAACTAATTCGTCATCCGAGTGGAAATGCACGACTCTGGCGTTAGTTGCCGCGATCCGACTGCTGATTTGCTACGGCGATTCAGCAAGAAGAGACAAAAAGATTATCGCGGGAAAATCGAATCGCTCCGTTGAAAACTCATTTCTTTAGAATCGCTGTTTGTGTTTAGTTGTCCAATTTTTTGATCACTGGCAATTTATCAAGAGTGGCATGCAACTACAAACCATGAATGCATCATTTAAAATTACGAAATTTGAGTTTTGTTTTTACATAATCAGAATTTTGCACTGCAGAGGAAACTCGCGGCTAAACCCCCGGGATTTTTGTGTTTAGTTTGTCTATTCCGAGCACCTCCGATTAGCACGGTTTGCTACGTACTGTGCGAAAGAAGTTCAGCATACAGACATACAATCGGCAGACGGCGTGAACTTACCTTGGCCATTGCCGAGTAAAAACCTGGCCTGGCTGTTGGGATGAATGGAGTGGAGTTTGTGTAAGAAGTGCTCTGTGTCCTACGTACAGGGTACCTTTACAACCAGGCCACGTCACTTGATGTCACGTCGCAATGCTGGCACAGCAGATATAGCACAAGTGAACAATTTGGGGATGGTCGGGGGCGATGTCCATGTTTTGTATATATGTTTACATTTCTTTTTTTATTTTCCAAGGAGAGGGGGGGAAAAAAATGTGGATGTGAATGAAAACTGATCATTGTGATCGTTTCCTCAAGACTAACAGGGTCTCGTAATTAGTCGACATTAATATGCAGCGCCTCAATTAATATCGTGCGGGATGATGAAGGGCTTCCCGTGCGACGTCTGGCACGGAGGTCCTTTGACCCAAACTTCACCACGCCGGTCTGGCCGGGTTGGTGAAGGCTTGGCGGTGCCCAGGACCGGTTCATACATCGCGATTCCATAATAGAGGTTTTTATTTTTTAGTTAGAGCGCGTAAATATAAATGTGTCGTTAAACCCGCCACCACCCGACACAGCCAATTAGTAAGGTTTGTCACGTAAACAAAACATGGCAATTCGTTACTGTGTTGGAGAGTAAACCCCATAACACGTGACAAACCTTACTAATTGGCTGTGTCGGCGAGTTTAACGACACATTTATATTTACACGATCTAACCCCAAAAAAACCTCTTATGGATAATTGTTTGGCCGCAAAAGCCTACTACTACGACTACTACGTGTCAACCCCGTCGCTATTCTACTCGTACTGACCCCCGGCCGGGAAATGAGTCTCAAGTCGCCACGTTCGTTACGCATTGCGCTAACCGTTGCGCCACCGCTCCACCCCAGAGCTCGTGATTGAGATCACGTGAGCGCTCTGGCCGCTGCACATGTGTGCGTTAGTAGTAGTGGCAGCAGCAGCAGTAAGCATTGTGTGATATGCGTTGTTCAATAGCACATGATCTGTACTGCGAAAAAAACCCTGCGTTTTAAAATAGCACGCGCACACACGTGTATATGATAACGACGACGATGATGATGATCATTGCGATCGTTCACAAAACGATCTTGTTCAGGGTGGAATTTGTGTTTGCTGACTAGCACGATACTCGTATCATCTCTGTACATTCGAATGAAATTGTTTAATTGCCGCGTCTTGAACTGTCTCGTCCATACATGGAGTACGTTATTTTAATGTGTACATCCCTCATCGATGAAACGTAGCCGTCAGCTCTTTTTGTATAAACAAAGGCAAGCGAATGGAAATGTGTGGGATTAAGGTTTTTTTTTCTCTCTTCCTGTAATATAATCTTCGCTGGATATAACGTTTTAAAAACTCTGCACCGTGTATATTTTCTTAAGCATTCAGCACGCGTGTCTGAGTGCAGGTGACACGCAGCTCGACTATCAGATGTTTCAAACGACTCTTGAGATCTTTTGATTCGAGTTGCTGTTCACTTGAATACCACAATCAAGCCGGTGCACATATTGGAATGCTTGCGGCTGGTTAAGCTATGAATACGCCACTCTGTTGTGATGATGAGCACAATGCATGCTGCAGACTGAGCTGGTGTAGTCACTTACAATGTCCTGCGTATCGCAATGAGGACGGAATGCAGGTTATGAACAGAGCCGGTTACCGATTGCCCCGATGTATAGTTGCTGTCGTGAAACGGAGAGAGAACGTCTTTGGCGTGATCATTTTCTAATCTTACCAACGCTGGCATCATATGGCTGGCAGAGGCCCCGGTTCAAGTATGCAAGCGATGATAAAAAAAAACGATATCAACATATATATTAGCGTAGGTCGGAAATCAACACATTTTTATTATTCTCAGCACGGGAGCCTGATGCGAGGAATTCGTTGGGGGCCCCTTTCCAATGACCCCGCCCCCCTCTCTTCGATACTCAGTGCCTGGACCAGTGCCGGATGAAGCTAGTGCGGAGCCTGTAGCATACGTTATAAAGGGGCCCTAAATTTAATTAAATTAAAACTTAAATCTTCTTTGGTTCTTTCGGTAAAGTCACGTGACTTTACCGAAAGAACCAAAGAAGATGAATCCTTGCAGTCACGAAAGCTTTAAATCGAAAATTAAAACTGAAATATTAATACACATAAATGTTTTACTTGCATAGTAAAGTAATTGTACTTTTTCATTTGCTATGCAGCCAGATAATACGACGAATCTCTAACTTTAAACACCCGGTCGTTCATAAAAGTTTAAGGCGATATAGTACTATAGTAATAGAGCAAGTGCAGAATCACTGAACCGGAATTGATAGCTTGTGAAAGCATTTAGCACGGGGCCCTTGAAAGTGCGGGGCCCGTAGCGACTATATATATAGTAGCTACATGTGTAGTAGCTACTACACGTGTAGCTACTTTTGCTACGAGGATAATCCGGCAGTGGCCTGGACCCCTCTGGCTCGTGGGTCCCGTTGCAGTTGCACCGCCTGCACACTCAATGGCTAAGCCGCTCTCCTTGCAAGGTCCCCTCCCCCTTCATCTGAATTTGTAATCAAAGTCTGAATGGTTTCCCTCTCAATTAGGTATGGGGCACTAGTTATCTCTTTTTTTACATCTCTAAGACATTGGTTGAAGTTCCACATTTCTTTGGCAGGGTGTGAATCTTCCCACAGGACAACTGTTGACCTTCCCACAAAATTATACTGACTTTGTCCACCTTGGATGGATGAGGGGCAAGAGTCGACCACTGACCACAATTTGAGTTTGCGACCTACCACTTACGATATGGTGCTCGACTGCTGTGCCACCCACACATATTACCTCCTATAATCACCCAGACATAGAATATTGAATAACCGGGTAAATAACAAGCATATACAAACCTGGGATTTCTACATCAGAGGGGGGGGGGGGTAAATAATATTTTCACTCCCTCATACATGAAAGGGAATCCACACGAGTCGTCCGAGGAAGGGAGCGCTCAGTAACACACACCTGTAGCTCATTCTACTGCCACTTGTCCTCTCTAGGAGCCCAGAGCTCTCGACTCACACCCCGTATCTCCCCCCCCACCCCCCTTTCTGGAACCTTCCACAAGTCCCCCTCAGCCCCTCCTCGTTTCCCACCAAATCAATCTTATTCGGGTTTCCTTCAATTCCCCCCCCCGCCATCTCCTTTCTCGCGCCTTCGTTACCACCAATTTAAATTATTTCTCTTCGGCGTGGTTCATGTGTTCCCCCACCTCACCTCAGCGTGCCCCCCCCCCCCCCCTTACGCCCTCTACAAGATGTTCTCCCTCGCCCTAAGCCGTATTTTTTCCCGAAGGTCAATTGGCCAAAAACGCCAAGGTCATCGTTGTCCTCTTGGCAGCAGCCACGGGTTGTTGTTGTGTGGTTTTCGTTATTTCCCCAAGATGTGTTTCTATGTGTATGTGTGTATTGTTTTTTCACGCTCACTGGCTTGGCAACAAATTGCGTTATCTCGCGTCTCTTGTTCACCTGCGCTCGGTCAAACTCGCCGGGTTTTTTGTGTTTTGTAAAAAAAAATTACAAACATGGAAACGATGGTGCTGGTGGTGGTGACATGCGAGCAACCCGCACGTGGCACCGACGCAACGGCAACAAAGCACCCAGCCGACCCCCTCCCACCCCGCCCGTGGCTCGTGTGTAACGCGCGGACTGAAGGTTTACCTGCCCAGACCGTGTCGTGCGAGTTGGACGAGAGTAGACGCTGCATCTTGACTGCCGGTTCCATGCGTAGAGCGAGTAAGCGCGTGCGCGCTTGTGCGTGTGCTTTTATTCGCGCCGAAGCGCTTTGGCGAGTCCGGATGGTCACACAATTCAGCGCATGGGTTGGTTGTTTTTTTGTTTTAGGCTCCGTTTAAAAGCGAAAGCTTGAAGCACATTACAGCAAGTCCTCCATTTACGTTTGCACTTTGTGTTGTTTCACTATAACGTCGCCAACGAATTTGGGAACGTAATCCGAATTGGAAATGCGTTGATTCACTGCCGACGTTGTTTCTGATGAAACTGAAAGAAAGAGCACAGTGGTTTGGGCAGAGAAACCTGACCAGGCGCCACGGCCACTTAGGCCTCAGCAGTTTGCTGCCATACTAGATTACTGTACTCGCCTTCACCCCACACCAAGCCTCGAAATGTCATCTCCACCACCGCCAATTCTCGTGAGGACTCTGTATGTGTTAACTTATGTTATTCATTTAAATTTGTTATATTATGTATTTTTTGGGATTCTTTTTTTGGTACTTCGTGTTTTTTTTCTGCAAATTTTGACTAAAACATGACCCCCAGGAACGTATCTTAAAATCATATAATGAAGTCAATGGTTAAAGAGGTTTCGATTTACGTTGTTTCGCCTTAACTCCGCATTTTTCAGGGATGCATCCTCAACATAAACAGAGGACTTATTGTTCACCCATAATGCTCCCTGGAAACGCAAAATGACTGTGTGTGCAGAATCGCTTTTCTTGCTTAGGAACAAGGCCTGATGATCTGGATAGAGTGCTCTTGCCAACATCATCTGGTCATCCAGCAGCCTTTGCTTAACAAGCCTATCTCTGCTGATGGGACCCAAAGTATGGAAATTGGCCCAGGATTTGCTTGCTTAAGCAACAGTTCCTTGATAATATTGGTCTGGAAATTCAATAGGCTGATGGACTAAAAAAAAATATTTTCATATATTTTTGCTTAGGTGTGCTTTTTTGTTCACATGCAGACATTTCCAGGAAGGCCAACATGCATTTGTGTGCTCAAGTCATTGATGTTACGGCCTCTTAAACACCCTTTGATGGTTGCATTGGATGTACAGACCCGTATTGAAATCATGGCCACTTGTAAAATACCTTGTGTTGGGTGAATGTAGCCTGAAGCCACTCTTGATCAGAGATATTTAAATTTGGGCCATGTCGGACACAGATTGTGGAGTATAACAAATCTTTACGTTTGTAGCGGCTAGTCAGTCGGTGTGGCTGGGCTCGTGTGTCGCCGTGTGGCTGTTGGAATTGCGCATGATAAATCGTAGCGTTGTGTTGGCAAGGTTAAGTTGTGGTCAATTAACATCCGTGTGAGGTCGATTGACTTTCGTAATGTGCTTTTAGTTACTTGAAGCATTCTCGTTTAGTTTACCGATACAAAGGACGAATTGGTTTAGCCTTTGCTATTCTATGACATGTAATGTTTTATGTTGATTATCTATTTTTTTCGGTATTCAGCTGCAACATCGCATATTCAATGTGTGCAAAATAACGTCGCAAATGTGTAACTCACAGAAGTAGACACGATATTAATTTCCTCATACAAATAACTGTTTCAAATTTCAACGATATTCGGATTGACAATAAAGGCCCTGGGACAATGACAGGCTCAGAGTGTGTTTGTTTGGTGTGTTATTAATTCGAGCCGACACCATTTCACAGCTGGTTTGTTCAGCCCCGTGATCGGGGATTGTCAACATCATACAAACTCTGAATCTTGTTGGACGAGGGGTGGTGGATTAAAGGCCACGGCACACCCATCCTTACGTCCCAGGAGGCACCGCAGGTCTGAAATCGACCCCCCCCTCTCTCTCTCTATTGGAGGGCATCTCTCAGGTTGGATTTGGCCTAAAATAAGCGGCTCGCTCAGAGCACTTTTACTCCGCTGCTGAAAATAGGACGTTCAGCACAAGATGACTGCGTTGCAGTTTCTTTTTAAAAAAAGGGTGATTACGTCCCAGAACTGGCCTGATGTGTCCCGGTCGACTCCTAATTGAGGCACAATGGCATCGTAATTGTAAATGAATGACATTTAGTACAGATTTATTTCTCTTTTTAAAAAAAAATCTCGAACAAGTTGCCATCAAAGAAGAACGCGGTTCGGTGCCGGGTCGCCTGCTGTTGGCCTCCTGATGTCACCGATAGAGTTCCATGCAACAATTTATTTATTTAATTCGCAAATTAATTCACGAGACAAATATGGAACGCCGACGGTTCCTCTCCGTTGTGAACCGTTTAACGCTCGCGTCACGCAGCAGAGTGTCACGAGTCGTGTATCACGTGCCCCTATTAACGCTCCTCCTGGAGGCTACTTTCGAAGGGATCTCTCTCGTTCGCTTGACCAACGTTGACGCCATTCGTTTCGCTAAAACCTTTCACCGTTCGCACAGCGTCGCGTGGCATGTTCCTATACTTGCAAGAATGTGGGTAAATGTATAAGGGAACGCGTGGGTATATTTATTCACTTCGTTTATCTGAAACAGACGCGCGTCACCTATCCTTTACACCTTGTCGCAAGACAAGGCGGTGAGCTTGAAATTTGTAGTTGTGCGTCATCGTTTATGACGTTTCTTTATTCGTATTTGTTTAATTATTTATTGTAAGATAAAATAAAAGGAACTGGGCCCTGGGCAAGATGTGCCAGTGGAAGTGATTGTTGGCCGGCGGTCAAGAATAGTGTTCAGAGTGGCGGTCAAGAGGAGAAACGCGTCCAAGAGGACGTCCACAAGGGAGGCGGAGCAACGAAATCGGCTCGTGCGCGTGGATTGTTGCCTCGCGGAACCGCGGGAGGTTGGCTACGTACGGTGCGAAAGAAGTTCAACGTACAAACATGCACGTCGCGACGGCTTGGTTGGAGGCCTTCATCCGGTGAGTGGATTGGCTGATGTTGATTTACTTTATTTTAGATAGGTGATCAATTATAATGAATCCATCCCATTTGCAACGACCATCTTACAGCAGTGCTCTTCACTGCAAGGCCCGCGGGCCACTGGCGGCCCCCGACACTACACAAATATGAGAACATCTCCGTCATCATCATCATCATCGTGCTGCTGTCAACCCCCAATGGTTTCAGATGCGTGGCGACCCTCGCACTGACGATGTCTTATCGGCGAATGTGCCCCCCTCTCCCTTCTGCAAATTAGTGAAGAACACTGATCTATGGCATATTACCACCCACACCTCCTCTCATGAACGAGCGATAATGAATCTCACGTGACTAAATGCAGGGTGTGAATGAGTCACGGCAGTTGGTGCTTCTCCCTGGTGCTCCAGCACACGCTCTGCGCTTCACTTCTGATGGACTGGCACAATAGATAGCCCTTTGCAGAAGCCCCTCTCAGCTGTGGCCCTCGTAGGGCGTTCTGCAGAGGCCCTGGTGCAGCTAGAATGTTTCTTTCGATAGTGAGTAGAAGGCGAGTGTGCCGATGAAACCCGACATAAAGGCTGGGATGTGGGATGTCATTGTCTGCCGCACCTCCGATTAGCACGGTTGGATACGTGTGTTGCGAAACAAGTCCAACGTGCATGCATACGTGCAAAGCTGTGATAATCACGTCTGAGCTCAGATTCTCTGAATTGACATAATATTTTGGGATGTAGCAGCCAACCAGCGTGGGGGTGTATTTTTTTTGTTTAAATCCCCCTCTGGCAGATGGACACGGCAAGCACTTGCGAGAGAACGCACGGGTGAATGTTTAATCGCAAACACGAATTGAATGGCGTGAAGTTGCAGAAAATTGGTCGCGTCATTTCCCCCAGAGCGTCGTGTTCAATGCCTCTGTACCGGAGTTGGAAAGTCAATTTTGAGATGGTGAAATTGCAATACCATACAAAATGTGTTCCACACAGCTTCATTAAATGCAATTTCGGATTTGTTTTTTTGCTATACGTGTTCATTATAGTTGATTCCACACCTGCATGATTATAACATTTCACGCGCTAATATTTTAATACAAAAAAACTACTGTGCATTATATATTTTGCATTCACTTGCCGCATACAGACCTAGTCACTGCCAGCAATTATGATAAACTATTGAATGTCAAGATTCTTAACATTCCTATTGATACAATATCAAACTGCTCGTGTGTATTGTCCTTAATTAAGACATAAAACCTTGGATTGCGAGCATAATTCGTTCCGGAAACGTGTTTGTAATCCAAAGCACTCGTATATCAAAGCACTCGCTGAATATCAGTTGTGATCACGTGATGCTCGGCAGACAAAGCGTACTACACGTGCTACTCGTATTCCAAGACCTCGCTCGTTTATCAAATTAATATTTATTTAAAAAATTTGCTCGTCTTGCAAAACACTCGCAGACCAAGTTACTCGCAATCCAAGATTTTACTCTATATTTATACGAGTGATATAGTTTACAATGTGTCACTATTCCTATTTAAATTGTTATTTAATGTATTGCTGTAGATAGTACGCGGTTTTCCTTCTCATAACTAAAGTCTAAATGTAATGAATTAGTGTTTGTAATATTATGTATCTTCTTATGAAACACATGTAACAACTGGGTAACACAATATCATTGTTACAGCCCTGTTAATCCACTGCTGGATGAAGGCCTCCTAATCCTGTGTCAGTTATGGGGGTTCTTTTGCCAATCCTTCACCAGGCTAGTCAGTCATTTCTGGTTGGTGATATTTAAGCCGTGGCCGAGGATCGAACTGTGGCCACCGGGTTCATCGGCGCAGTTTGCGAACCGCTGGGCCACCATTCCATCCATTACAGTAAATTATAGCACACGTATAGAGTGTTTATCACGAAGCGTACAATTCTACAGAGTAATTGGCCACTCCGTATATATGTGTGTGTGAAAAAGCATTGATAAAAGCACCGTGTTTTCACGGACGCAAATAATCGCCGCGCTTAATTTGCTGAGAGCGCACGGCGGCGAGTGAGAGTGTGCGCGTGTGTGAGCGCGATGTGGCTCGAGTTTTCCGCTCTCAAATGGAAAACGAACAAAGGTGATGAAATGTCGCTCGTTTTTCTGTTCACATAGTCCGCTTCATGTTCGCGGTCAAAGTGCCTTGGGAAATAATATTTGTGAATTTCAATGTATATACGAATTAGAATTACGTGGTCAGCAATGACAGGCAGTGAGCCAGGAATTGTTTTAATGTATGTGCGTTGAACTTCTTTCGCACCATACATAGCCAACCATGCTAATCATGTCTTTTTATATATATAGCGTCATCATTCATGCAAATTGCATTTTTCACAATCGTCGTGGAACCAGAAACAAAGCTGGAAGGCAGCAATCAGGCGGTGAGCCGGTGCTACCAACTATTTCCCAAGCTCTGCAGTCCTCTATATATGAATGTTTTCAGCCAAGGAATGAGTGTTTGTACACGTGCGAGAAAACCAGAAGGGGCAACACTCTATCCCATACAGATGGGAAAGATGATATTAGTCTGCACTCCGCTGTTCTGCCTTCTGACCCGCATGCACGTTATACAGCGTGTTTCAAAAAAAATGTTAACACTTCGGAGAATTTTCAACGATACCACAAGAAGTGGGCTGCCTCCGGGCTCTGGATACCACCTGGAGGAGATTCCAGGCCATGTGATGACAAAGATAGCGAACAAGTGGAGACTCTCTGACTTTTTGAAGCTATTAACATACATTTGTTATCATGTTACAGTGTATTATTATCATCCATTCTTTTTCCATTTAAAACGATAATGCCATATAAGTGTATTTTTTTTAAAGCATCCTATATACATTTGTAAAAATAATGACAAGAGAGTAACCAGATTGCATATTTGTCAATTTGATTTCCAAATAACGCTATGCTGGAAAATGTAATTGCAAGGAGCAAAATGGAAGTTACATATTTGCACCCCAAAGCATAAATTGATATTTTTGGGCAAATCTCTTCGGATTTCAAATGTGAAAACAACAGGGGCTATTTCGGTGGTATCATTCCTCTCTTTTAGATACATTGTTTCATCGTGTTAAATTGCATACAATGCAATTGCAAGTCGAAATGTCACTGTGCTTCAAGAATGCTGCACACTCAGGAATCGTGAGCTTACTTATTTCACAGACAGAGGGAGAGACAAAAAGGGGGAAGGTCTTGTTCCTGGATTTGAATAGGGCCAGGGGGCAATTAACACCGCGGGTGGCTTGTGGGAAGAGATTTGCAGAGGATGGGGGCAGCAGCATAGAATGGGCGAAATTTCCACTTTGCTGAAAGGCTGACAGGGGAGTTTGACAGAAAGCCCCAGTAGCTGATGCAGAAAGTGCGTGGATGGGGAATAGAGCGAGATGGCAGGGAAGAGGTCATTGCTGAATGCTTTGATGTTATCTGCCAGCCGAGTGACCATAGAAAACGAGCTTCTTAGCTCAATGGGCTTCACTCGTGAAATAAACTTCTGATTTTGATTCTGAAGACGGTGAGGTCGATCTTGGCATTGATCCGTAATGCAAACGGTAACCAGTGGGGTAGAAAGTATTTTCGCTCCTGGGTTTTGTTTACTTGGAAACGAATACGAGGGAGTTGGGGAGGATGGAGAGGAGAGAGGTGTGTCGTCGAGTCGCGGTGGGACGAGGGCATGGATTAAAATCTCTGCGGCAGATTCGGGAAAGAAACGGAAGATGTTGGACAGATGGAGGTACTGTGTATGAGGTCCTGCAAGTTCGAGACATGTTGGAAAAAAATGAGAGGTCGGAATCTATGACAACTCCACGCACACTCGTTGTCAGAGTTTTGGAGGAGCACACTCAATGTGAGCTCTTCGCTGAGAGTGGACTTTGTGCCGATGTTGAAAACCGCTGCTTTGGCAACATTCGGCTGCAGGAAGTTATAACCAATCCAAAATGAGACCGAGTCAAGGCAGGAGACTGGGTCTGGGCAAGTAAAGTTGGGTCTATTTCATAACATTTAAAAAGTCTGACGGTGAGTGGGAATGATCATTTCCCAACAGTGCAGAATGTGCAAACACAATGATTCCGTATATTTATAGCCCTGCCGCAATTTAAAATCTATATTAAGCCTCTATCAGCAGGGATGTCCCTTGTCAGACTGACAGGAAATGTATCACTCTCTCTAAATTGCAATGTTCGTTCGCTAAACTCAATTGGCAGCTCGTGGCTGTTGTTTGGGGGAGGCGATACAATCCGCCTCGATTTTCCAGCCTCAAGCGATAACATCTGCAGATAGGTTAAATTGCCATTTGGAAGAGAAATCGGCAGTGGCTTCTATCCCAGTCCAGCCAGATTCATGCATTAGCGGCAGGTCTGGTGGGAACCCAAGCACCGTTGCTCTCACCACAGGCGGCTTTAGCAATCCAATCATCAACTAAACCACACGCAAGAATTACCGAAGTGCCGGTGGTGTAGCGTGGTCCTTGGCACGGGATCATGGGTGCAAGCAACGAAAGTGGGGCCCCATGTCCAATTCCCCTCTCTAATTCGTGTTCCGACACCTGGGCCCCTCCGGCCCGGTGGCCCTGGTGAAGTTGCACGGCCGGCAACTTGATGACTCCACCACTGTGTCCCAAGACTGGAAAAGCTGGGGTGGAGCTCTTTAAACCGGGAACGATCGCTGAGCATGTAACATTCTTCACGTTCTGATTGGAGTGGCGCTCAGGCGCGTGTGTTGATGTGTGGACAGCGAAAAGGCATTGGACCCCTTTGTCTAACAATTGCATCCGCATTTGTGAGAACTTTTTTATGGCGTCGTTGGAAGCGTTAGAACCAAAGAAGTCTCCATTCACTCTTTTATAAACGACTGCAAAAGGCTCTTAGCAGCTCACAAGCCAGGGCCACGTCAACGGCGATATGTACGGTGTATACATTACAGAGCAACCCTGCAGCTGTAAGTAACTAAATTGATACGATAAGTAAGAGTGATCGGATAAATAAAAGGTGCCTTGTTAAGGTATGACCAGTAAATCTTGTCAGGTTTAGGAGGCTGATGGTATTTCGGGTTCATTTCACTTTGCCCAAAGTGAGAATAACAATTGGCGAGTGTGCGCACAGCGCATTCACGCACACGCGCGGCACCGCTAGCCCAGCCCTTTCGTGAATTAGAGCAATACGATTGGTATGTGCATAGCGTCTTGAGTGCAACCGCGTCTCAAGATGCACGTCGCATATTAATGCAAGTGCGTCCGTACAGAAAGTGGGAGGTGCACGCATCGGCGAAAGGGGAGGCGTTTGTACTTAGGAAATTTCTGGTGCGATTGGAATCGCGTTATTTAGATTGGTGGGTGCGGTGGGTGCGGTGGGTGTCGGGGGGTGCGGTGGGTGCGGTGGGTGTGGTGGTTGAGGTGGGTGAGGTGGATGCGGTGGTTGAGGTGGATGCGGTGGATGTGGTGGGTGTGGTGGTTGAGGTGGGTGCGGTGGGTGCGATTGGTGCGGTGGATGAGATGGATGCGGTGCTTGAGGTGGGTGTGGTGGATGCGGTGGGTGAGGTGGGTGTGGTGGGTGCGGTGGGGAGGTGGGGTGGGGAGTGGGGGTCGGCATTCAGCCACAGCAGCGAGGAGGAGCAGGAGGAGGCGATGAGGAATTTGCTGGGTGGGGCGACGGGGGCTCTCAGCGCGTGGCACGCTGCTGCTGCGAGTTGCGGCGTCTCGGCAGACGCGGCGCAAATAAATAAATAAATAAGCAGGCGGGCGACGTGGAACGTCGGGAGGGATCACGGGCACGACGAGAGGAGTGATAGGGGAGGGGAGAGGGGAGAGAGGAGAGGGTAAGGGACAGCTGA
Source organism: Petromyzon marinus (assembly GCF_048934315.1). Taxonomy (NCBI): domain Eukaryota; kingdom Metazoa; phylum Chordata; class Hyperoartia; order Petromyzontiformes; family Petromyzontidae; genus Petromyzon; species Petromyzon marinus. Next base: position 2,742,037 of record NC_133684.1, on the reverse strand, counting down.
GAGATTGGATGCTATGAAAGAGGGGAGAGAGCAGAGTACAGCAGAGGGTAGGGGTGAAGGGAGAGGATAGAGATGGTAGTAGGTGAGAGAGCACAGTGGAGAGTATAGGGGGGAGAGTAGGGGAGTGAATAGCAGAGGAGAGGGTAGCGGATCGAGTAGAAAAGAGAGAATAAGGGAGCAGATAGAGCAGAGAGGATAGGGAGATGGGTTGGCAGGGAGTATGAGGAGGAGGGTCATTGTCCTTTGTTCAATTTCTCTCAGTCTCCCGGCTAAGGCTTAATGTGCTTAAGGAAGATGGATTGCCGGTGATGCAGACAGGACTGTTGCTCGAGATGATGCATCGATTTTGGTCGACCTGACCGTCCCGCGTGGCGGGCACGTGTCCTCAGTCAGCAGCCGATCGTGATGGCTCTGTTTATCACACCTGTGAATTTAATGGGCCCTTCCCAAGAGGGAGAGAGTTGATGGGGGATCAGTGGTGCAGTGGCCATCACACTTCACGATGAATTTGACGAGCTGCGTTCGATTCCCGGCCACGTTGAGCGACACGTGAACCCGTCCTGGGACACCCTCTTCACTGACCCACACTTGACCAATGTGGTGAAGTATGCTCAAACGAACTCCACGATCGATGCGGCGTGGGCCAGGCCTTCGGCAGGGAATTGACAAGGCGCGGTGGGTGGGATCTGGTTGGCATGAGGGATGTGCAGGGGTTTGAGATGGCACCTGCTCTGTCGTCTTGCATCATTGCACTGGTCATCAGGACTGGTGCAAAATGTCTTTCCACTTGCTACAATCACAAAAATACGGGGAAACTTAACCTCGCGACAATTTTTAAACGTTCACACTGATTCCTGTAAGCTGCACAAAAGTTAAGTTACGGCCCTGTGTCAATTCACTGCTTGTATGAGGGCCTCTTGTGCCGTGTCGGTCAGGGGTATTGATTACCCATACGTCGCCATGCTGGGTAGAAATGTCGGGGGGGGGAGGGGGGGCAAGACGACATAGAACATTACAGTCACACTGTGCACGAAATAGGTTTTCTGGACAAAAGTAAAGTCCAAACTGCTTCATGCGTGGAGGAATGCCACACTGCGCTTTGGAAGTGAGCGAATATGTGCGAGATTAAGAAAGCATTCCTGTCGATGTACAGGTCAGAGTTGGGAACATCGGTAGAAAATGAGAGTCACACTATGCACAGATCCTGCACCGGGTTACGGATGGTTATTTGGTTGGGGCGGATATTCACAATTTTCCTGTATCTCATTCTAAAGGGCGTCATTCAAGCAGCGGCGGGCCAACGGTTCCTCTGAAGAAACGCAAAATATTTATAGGTTTTCTAAACAAAGCATTGGTCCCCCCCCCCCCCGCCCACGATAAAACATATATAAGACTTTAAAAAAATGTATCTCGAGGGCCCTTGAGATAAGGCAGCTCAGGAGGGGACAATCGAAGGCCACGAATGAGATTCGCCCACTCCGCTCTCAGCCACCATCTCACCGCTCTCAGCCACGACCCGCTCGTCGTTACGCTCCGCAAAGAGCGTGGCTCGCGAACGAAAGCCACTCGTCGACGCGTCATCACGTCGACTCAATGTTGACACACACACACACACACCCCTCGAGCCCGGCGGGTGGGAGAACGAACGAAATGTTTTGTTCCTTCCCAAACAAAAAAAATACTTGTTTTTTTCCCCCGCGCCGCATCAGGGGCTTGGCGGATGAAGCGCTTGGGGGAGACGGTGGAGCAGCGTGAGCTTCGTGCGGCTCTCGGCCGAGTTGCGCCCGCGTGATAAGCAGAGAGGGAAAGGCAGATCGAGTGCATGAGCAGAAATTTCAGATCGCGGGCAGCTGATGGTTCACGCAGCGCGTGGAGGTGATGTCGCGAACGGTTGTAATTGTTTGTACCGGGTGAAGATCAACGACGGTGTAGGCTGTCGGTCTGCGTGCTCGCGTTGCAATGTGCGCATCGTCGTCTGCGCGTGATGGGTTGTGGTGATGGTGGTGATTGTGATGATGCTGCTGGTTATAATGATTGTGATGAAGGTGCTGATGGTGGTGATTTGTGTTGATGATTGGGCTGATTGTGATGAAGGTGCTGATTGTGTTGATTGTGATTGTTGTGGTGATTGTAATAATGGTGGTTATTGTGATGATGGTGATGATGGTGCTGATTATGCTGATTATGCTGATGATGCTGATTGTGATGATGGTGATGATGGTGCTAATTGTGATGTTGTAATGATGGTGCTGATTGTGCTGATGGTGCTGATGGTGCTGATTGTGATGATGGTGATGATGGTGGTGATGATTTTGCTGATTGTGCTGATGGTGTTGATGGTGATGATTTTGCTAATTGTGCTGAATGTGTTGATGGTGTTCACGCTGCCAGCCTCACTGCTGTAAGTAAGGGCTCGTCAGATTCGAGTGGAAACGCAACAAGCATCCCGCTTGCCCAAATTCTCTAACAGTGAAGGAACCTTCAATTATAGTAATTGCAAGAAATGTATCGCGATTACGTTGTAATATATATTATGTTTTGATAGTAACTGTTATTTCATAATTGACTTATTTTCACCGTATTTTGGCGAGGAAGCAAATGTTTCACAATAGCAGGTTATATGGTTAAATTAATATCCACTTCATTGTCCATCCAATTGGGGATGAAGGCCTCCTGCTCACGTGGAGTTGGCCATGATAATTATTTGACAGGATCGGTTCAGATATCGACTGCCGCTGATGTTAATCTGGGCCAGGAGTTGAACCTAGGAAGCCGGATTGAAAGAACAGCGCACGAAACGCTGTCACGTCAATACTGCTCACACAGTCATAACATTAATCAGTATCATACGCAAAGGTCTAACAACCGACAGGTATTAGACTCGCGTGAAGGTATTTGTCTGATGTTAAGGCATCACTGATGTTCAGAGTTATGTGCATGGCATTCGTGGTAAGCCATTTGCTTTTGCACTCTGCTAATTCCCGAACGCTGTCCCCCCTAGCTACCACTCCTATGAGCAATGCTTTGCTGTTATCTCCAAACCTGACTTTACACGCTCAATACATTCCCAAAACGTTACTTTCTTTTGAGTCATCCCTCCCTTCACTTCCCACCCCTCGCCAGCCTCAGGCTCTACAATGTTGTTGTCTATCATTTACCAGAAGCCAAACTTTATAACCACCTCTTGTGATTTCACATTACGTCCATCCTCCTTCTCCATTCATTGCTGGCCATTTCAACAGCCACGTTAATGATCACTTACAATTACATCTTAGCCACCTTCCCGCCGCTCGCGAAATCCATGGATCTCCCCCCCCCACCTCCTTCCTCACTCCCACGGCCACATTCCCAACCTCACCATGTCCAACTCAGTGTCCATTGCCTTCACCACCTATCAATTATAGTGACCACCCCATCATAACCTTCCTCTTATCATTGTGTCCCTCTATATAACTCCAATTGGAGAATTGTATTGCACTATAGTATAGGTTGGGGCATAAAAAGTAGTAGACAAAAACATTGCATTGGTATGAGACGAATATCTGTTTGTATTTTTTAAAATTAATATTACTATATACATTAAAAGACAAACTTTGTTTTATTATATAAAAACAACATGCTCGTCCTTACAAATTACTCATGATAGATTAATCAAGACCGTAATTCACACGCAGTGCCCCCGTCGCTCATAACTCTCAACCAACAATTAAGGTGTCATTATTGCTGGCAGTGCGTTTGCCGATTGGCATTCAATTAGCCGGCAGTGTCGCCTAGGTGCCTCGGGAATTGCGTGACTGCAATTGTGGGTAATTGCACAAAGCGTCGCAACACCACGAAATCAAATCCGGGGAATGTTTGGGAATTCGTGAGTGCTGAAGCGGGCAGCGCAAATGCCTCTGGCTCAGTTGTGGTCAAAATTCCCCCGGGGATTCCTAGAATTCAGCAGAAATGCTCAAAGGCCTCAGTCGACGGGCCAAGCAAGCACCCAGTTAGGAGTTTACAATTACGATATTTAATTAACCAAAAAGGTCCTGATTTTAAGCAAATGCCTTTTAGCCGTGGTGTCGTGGTTGTTGCAGTAGTAGATGCTTCTGCTTGGCTACCATCGACGGGGATTTGATATCTGAACCAGTCTTGGGCCTCCCCTAGATCGACTGAGCCTTAAATGAGTATCTGGTACAATGTGCGATTTACAACACCGGGTTAGACAAAGCCAGACGGGCATGATGCTGGCTACATCGGCCAGAGATGACGACGTTGCACACTTGAAAATCACAGGAAACCGGTGGGTAAATGTGCAATGCTAAGGCTGGACACTGCACAATTTCACTTCTCATGGCCGCTCTTCAGACGCACTTCACTGAGACACGACGCGGCACAACGTCACGTAATCAACTCGCTGGGGGACTGAGGCATAGGTGGCATGCGTGAAAAGTTTGGTTACATGGATGCATAGAAGATGTACAGTGAGAGAAAAAAAAGTATTTGATCCCCTGCTGATTTTGTACGTTTGCCCACTGACAAAGAAATTATCAGTCTATAATTTTAATGGTAGGTTTATTTGAACAGTGAAAGACGGAAAAACAACAACAAAATCCAGAAAAACGCATGTCAAAAATGTTATAAATTGATTTGCATTTTAATGAGGGAAATAAGTATTTGACCCTCTCTCAATCAGAAAGATTTCTGGCTCCCAGGTTTCTTTTATACGGGTAACGAGCTGAGATTAGGAGCACACTCTTAAAAGGAGTGCTCCTAATCTCAGCTTGTTACATGTATAAAAGACACTTGTCCACAGAAGCAATCAATCAATCAGATTCCAAACTCTCCACCATGGCCAAGACCAAAGATCTCTCCAAGGATGTCAGGGACAAGATTGTAGACCTACACAAGGCTGGAATGGGCTACAAGACCATTGCCAAGCAGCTTGGTGAGAGGGTGACAACAGTTGGTGCGATTATTCGCAAATGGAAGAAACACAAAAGAACTGTCAATGCAAGATCTCACCTCATGGAGTTGCAATGATCATGAGAACGGTGAGGAATCAACCCAGAACTACACGGGAGGATCTTGTCAATGATCTCAAGGCAGCTGGGACCATAGTCACCAAGAAAACAATTGGTAACACACTACGCCGTGAAGGACTGAAATCCTGCAGCACCCGCAAGGTCCCCCTGCTCAAGAAAGCACATATACATGCCCGTCTGAAGTTTGCCAATGAACATCTGAATGATTCAGAGGACAACTGGGTGAAAGTGCTGTGGTCAGATGATACCAAAATGGAGCTCTTTGGCATCAACTCAACTCGCCATGCTTGGAGGAGGAGGAATGCTGCCTATGACCCCAAGAACACCATCCCCACCGTCAAACATGGAGGTGGAAACATTATGCTTTGGGGGTGTTTTTCTGCTAAGGGGACAGGATAACTTCACCGCATCAAAGGGACCATGGACGGGGCCATGCACCGTCAAATCTTGGGTGAGAACCTCCTTCCCTCAGCCAGGGCATTGAAAATGGATCGTGGATGGGTATTCCAGCATGACAATGACCCAAAACACACGGCCAAGGCAACAAAGGAGTGGCTCAAGAAGAAGCACATTAAGGTCCTGGAGTGGCCTAGCCAGTCTCCAGACCTTAATCCCATAGAAAATCTGTGGAGAGAGCTAAAGGTTCGAGTTGCCAAACGTCAACCTCGAAATCTTAATGACTTGGAGAAGATCTGCAAAGAGGAGTGGGACAAAATCTCTCCTGAGATGTGTGCAAACCTGGTGGCCAACTAAAAGAAACGTCTGACCTCTGTGATTGCCAACAAGGGTTTTGCCACCATGTTTTGCAGAAGGGTCAAATACTTATTTCCCTCATTAAAATGAAAATCAATTTAAAACATTTTTGACATGCGTTTTTCTGGATTTCAAATAAAACTACCATTAAAATTATAGACTGATCATTTCTTTGTCAGTGGGCAAACGTACAAAATCAGCAGGGGATCAAATACTTTTTCCCTCACTGTACCGTATGTACGTTGAACGTCTTCCGCACCATGCATAGCCAACCCTGCTAATCAGAGGTGCAGGGGAACGACAACAAACTAAACACACAAAGCAGTCCTAAAGACATTAATTTTCAAGATGACGATATACGCCGTGCTCAAATAGGCGTACTGGTCAAAACTAAAGCGCAGACTGCTGCAAACGTAGGGAGAAAGAAATACATCGGTGGAGCAAATGCTTTGCTGTGTTGAAGAAGAGAGTGAATGCACGCGAAATGAGGAGCATATTACGGCGTGCAGACAGGTCGAATGTGGGAAGAGGATTTATTCATGGAAGATGACAGTCACGCAGGGCACAAATACTTCATGGGGTGCGGGACGGTTAATTGGTCAGGGCGTAAATATGTGATGGTCGGATATGCGACGTTGCACCGTAACTAACGCCGCTTCGGTACAAATTGTTCTGTTCGGACGGGTGTCCTGGACTGCATCGGTAGAGAGGATGCATCCGCTCGTGGAGGACTGGGATACACAGCCTTGAAGCATTCTTCATGCATCACCAAAGCTGCGCTCGGCTTATCGCTCCAATGCTACCGCCTAAAAAAAATGAAATTTCACCCGGAGGAAGATGCTATTTTGGGACGCATGCGTAAGTGATGTCACAGGGTAGATTTTGTGCGTAAGCAACAATCGCCTGGGATTCGAGGGTATTAGAAGGCGTTTGATATTTTAGGAATCCCGAAAGAAATTGAATCCACACCCAGCACCGCTGGGAATCTGTGCCGCCGCTGCTAAAGACTGCTGTCATGTTAAGCGTCACGACTATCGTTCCATCCTGAGTCATTTAAAACACATGCTTCAAAAATATAATTTAATTTAACGTACTCGTGCTCCAAGAACCACTCACGTAATCGTGTTTGCTAAATAAAGACATTTCATGCTATACGTTATATATACGGTATATATATATAAAATGTGTCATATTTCAGTGAAATAACGAATAACAATGTTTTTCATAGAGGCAAAGGCGCAGACCTGCAAGTACTTGCTCACGTCACTTATGGCAGAAGGGCCTCCGCTGGTGAGAGCACTAGGGGGTCCCTCTGGAGGGTAAATCGGCCTACTCTTCCACACCGGTCATACGCATTGCAAGATGTGGGAGTACTCCCACTTTACCTCACTAAACGAGACCTACAGATTGACTAATTGTGGTGTTCCAATTTACACTGCTGGGTTGACTGAGTCAACGTAATAAATATTCGGTTTAAAATTCAGTTTTTAGGTGGCGCAAGATACACATTGGGACTGTTTGTTGGCCCAAGCGTGTAGCGTTGTCAGTGTAGAGTCGAATAGGCTTTCCCCTTTTTTCTGGCAACAAAACAGGTGCTAAGATGTTAAAACACCAAACTGAAACCTTTTACAAGGAATCATGTCTGCATTAACCACATTACTTGTGGTCAGAATGCAAATAAAAAAACGTACTTTGATAATGTATGCATTGTCCTTGAAACTGATTGGTCCACACCAGAGACAGTTTTATTTTGAGCCTCGTCTCAAAACGGTGTTTTAACATCTTAACACAGCTGTTTTGTTGCCAGAAAAAAGGGGAAAAGCTCTTCTCATAATTTGGTACTGGCAAAGGAGGTCCCATGAAGTATAGAGTCGGTTTCTCACCACATAGGCGACAGGTTTCTGTTAGCGGATGTGCTATCTTGTAGCATTCCCCGTTAACTCGATGTGCATATCAGAGGCACTCAGAGTCTCTACGCCTGTAAAGCTGCAGAACAAGCGCTAGCTTTTGGGGGAGTGTGTTTGCATGCATGCCTCGTACAATTCATGCGGTCAATTCGACAGTAATATAATTAAAGCATGAGACGCCGACTCTGATAATCAGTAAATGTAACGTGAGCATCATTTGGGCTTTTAATATTGTAGTCTCAGAATGTTGTTACCCAGCAGGTCGTGGCTATACACATCAGGAACAATGTCATCACCGTGTTTGATTTCGTAATTATATAACATTCGTGGAATCGCACAAATGTGTGCGTTGTTAATACAGATGTATATGTACCGCGTGAGTAAATATGAACATTTTTATAGTTTTAGTGGTGCTATCGTGAAAACTCCGTAGCAAACGTCGGAAGATTACGATAAATTGAATATGTGCATTGCCCAATCAACGACTCGCACAAAAACAATTCATAGGTAAATGCACACATTACAAAAGCTTATCAGTAAAACAAACCTGTGGCCCTTTGCAAATCCAATGCCTGATGGGCGCCCCCCAATGCCGCGTTGGGTCACAGGGATGGTTGACCGTACTGCACCACACTGATTGGTGCAGGTTGGTAACGTTGTCAGGTGTGGGGTGGATGGGTGGGTGCCTGGGTGGGTGCCCAGGTTTGGTTCAGATATCGTGAGCTGGGACCAAATCCTGGAACTCCCAAGCGACCAGCATGTTTTGTTTATTTTTACTATTTTTTGTGACCAAATGATAGCCCAACGAAATGGATTATCACGTGGACATTTATAGCAGCCAAATACTCTACACGCACATTTCTAAATGTGGAGGGGGGAAACCCGGAGTAACCGGAGAAAACTCCACGCGACCACGGGGAGAACATGCGAATTCCATATGTTCAGTAGACGTCAGGGTCGGGATCGAACCCACGACTTCCTGTATACCAGGCAGGCTAGTTAACATCTCACCACCGCGGCTCCCACGGTGGGGGGAAGCACCCACCCCACAATCACTGCAATGCCTTAGGGAGGCCGCCATCACCGCCACTTTCTCAAATGCAGCTCGGGAAAGCGCATTAAATACTGGTCCACCAGCGAACGCCCACATCTCAAATTATTTTTTTTAAAGCCACTGATGCTAGCTGTGACGTCGTATAATAATACTCGGGTCACTGGGTTTGTGGCGCAGTGTGCTAACCACTGGCCCACAACACCATCAACAACATTCACAATACAGTTGAAATAAGAGCAATGTTATTTGTTTTTCCACGGCTCTTTTTTCAATAGGATAAACCATTGTAATGTTGAGTCCATTTCCGTTTTAATGAGTATTTTGCAATAACTTTACATTTTGACACTTACGTAAAAAAAACACATCGTATGAATATACACCAAGACAAACCAAACCCGCGCATCCCTAGTTGACCCGTGACGATTGGCAGACAATTACTCAGCATCACAAAGCCCATTGTCTAGAATTTTAATTGGAGCGGCGATTGTTTGCGGTGCAATGCGGTGCATGCTGGCCCCGGTAATTGGGAGCCGCGCAAGATGTCAGCGGTGATCACTTCTCGGCGCGTCCACGGATTAAAATGTGCAGTCGGGAAAGTGCTGGTCCCCATCAATCATCAGCCTCCAGCAATAGATGCCTCTGTCTCACGAAGAGACCCTTACAGAGGCTGCGCAACGGTGGGTGACGGAAAAATTGTGATTCAAGTACAAATTTATAATGTTTAACACGTAGGCTTCCATTCTGGCAAATTGCCCGACGATGCTGGATGTAATTACCAGCGAAACGTCGTACTCAAAAAATGTAAATGTTGTGGATTCACTCTTCAACACACCGGTGGGCTAAAGTAGAGAACTATTTGTCTTTTGTCAACGTGACACATTTTTTTACTGATTGACCATGTCGGGTGGTGGAGGGTTACGACACATTTATAAATAACGCGATCTAACCCAAAAAGTTTATTATGGACACATTTTTAATGTGTGTACGTATTACGTGGAACTTATTTCGCATCCTCACGTAGACAACCGTGCTAATCGGAAGGCGTTGACTTTCAGCCATTTTTGTCGAACCACTGCCGGATGGAGGCCTTCCCATGCCGTGCCATTCGTGGGGGTTCTTGGTCATACTTCACCATGTTGGTCATCGCGGGGTTAGTGGAGGCGGGGAGCATAGATGTGGAAGTGTAGATATACAGATGTGCAGCACAACAATCGGCGTGGCTGCTTTGCCCTTTGGCCCACCACACAGCCCCGCAGATCTACGACAAGCCGCCTGAGCATGGCGGTGACCCATCCAGCCACTATGCTGGACTCAGCCCTGCATAGATATTGCAATCTTAAGGGATTATATGCATCAGAGATGATTCGGTCACGGGCCGTATATATTTCACCCTTTAACTATAAAACGTGCATGTGTACATGTACAGCCCATCTGCCATTCCACTGTTGGATGAGGGCTCTCCGTCGGCTAAGTGCCGGTGCGAGGGAAGAGCGGTTCGCCAGGGTACGGTTCAAATATCGCTCGCCACTGACGTTCGTCGTGACAGGGAATTGAACTCAGGCCGCAGCTATCGCAGTTAAAAGTCATTCGTGTGTTCTGCCACTCCCGCTAATCGTCAAGGAAAACAACAACAAAAAAGGGGGCTTAAGCACCTCCTGAGGTAAAAGTAGTTTGCCAATGACCGACAACGGTCGAACCACTGGTGAGATTCTGCTCTGTGGCGATGTGACATTCTTGATGGCAACGGACACTGCGAAGGGACCTTATTAACTACCGTAGTTATCCTGTCCTTCACAAGTTCAGACGCCGGAGTTGTGCCGTGAGCAAGCCAGGGCGAGGTTCCCCGAGGCCGAGGTATGGGGGTCACGGACCGCAAGCGGCATCAAGCAATTGAATGTCATTGTTGGACTACCAAAACATTTGCCAACTGCGGCAGCAGTCCATGAGGCGTGGCACGGCTGTAAGCAACAGCAGCTTGGGATGCGTGTGCACGGAGCAATATCAACACTGCGGGCAGGCCCGCTTTGATCCTAATAGATTGCTTTTGTTCGCAAATCGGTTACTTTTCATGCATTAATGTCATTTTGGAGTTTAACAATTTAAAAGTATAGTAATAGGTTTTACCCTTTTAACTGGCACAAAAAACTGACAGCTTTATTCAAGGCATCATGCTTGTAATAACCGCAACACAAGCAGTCAAAATGCAAACAAAAAGACAACTCTGATAATAATATGCACTGTCCTTGAATTTGATTGGTCCACACCAAAGACAGCTTTCTTTAGAGCCTAGTCTCCATAATGTAAATACTCACCCGGAGCCCTCAATACTCTGATAGTGCGCTGTTTTTGAGTTGTACGCCTTTTGGCATCTTCTGGTCCAACACCAATGGAGACTAGGCTCTAAAGAAAGCCGTCTCGGGTGTGGACCAATCAAATTCAAGGACAGTGCATATTATTATCAGAGTTGTCTTTTTGTTTGCATTTTGACTGCTTGTGTTGTGGTTATTGCAAACATGATGCCTTGAATAAAGGTGTCAGTTTTTTCGATTTAAAGCTTTCGTGACTGCAATGATTCATCTTCTTTGGTTCTTTCGGTAAAGTCACGTAGAATGATAATAAAAATAATAAATTGATAAAATAAATTATTATTGTGTTATTTTATTTTATCAATTTATTATTTTTATTATCATTCTACGTGACTTTACCGAAAGAACCAAAGAAGAGGTGTCAGTTTTTGTTGTGCCAGTTAAAAGGGTAAAACCTATTACTATATCTTGTTACTGGCAAAGGAGGTCTCATAACATAATTTAAAAGTATATTCACTGTGGGAAGCGAGCTGCAGTAGGAATCCGGGAATAAATACAAATAAATAAACTCTCATTGCGAATTGGGGGTAAACATAATACGTGAAAAAAGGTTATCTGCACTCAATAACCCGAACAGTTTCTAATCCTGTTGCCCAGCCCCTCAATACATTTTGCTAATCTAAAAAATGATCAGGTAAATAAAATGGTTAAAACCCCCAGGGATCCTTTCAGCAGCAGCGGCAAAAATCGAGACACATCGCCTCATTGGCACCGCATGCGTTTATTGTATCTGACAGCGTGATGCACACTGCCGCCACACTCTGGGAATACAGCCAGGCCTTTTAAAATTCACCAGCCGGGCCCCTTAATAATGCAATGCGACGCGCTGATGCTTACAGTGGAGAGTTTTGTGCACTTCTTCACTTTACAAGCGACAATCATGCAACATTTAATTTGCGGGAAAGTTGTTTTTATTTAGATTTTAGCCACGTGAGAGGCAAAGGCCCTGGTGCCGCTTGTTACTTTGAACTATTTTCTGCTGCGCGTTTTGTCTGCGCTGCGAATTGCCATCGAAGTATAGGTGTAACTGCGGATGAAGGCAAGCCAAAGAGAAAACACATAAAACGCGTGCAGATACAAAGCCATGCACATACACAGTACCTGCAATATATTGCACCGGAGAGACGAAATCAGCTCGTGTGCAGGGCCTAGGTGGATTGTGGCATTGTAAGACCATGAGACGTGGCAACAGCTTGGGAAGGCGTTCATAATCGTGGATTGATCACGGCTGATCATCATGATGGTGATATTACACCGGCTTTTACATTGTTTTGTGTTCTTCTCTGGTAGTTTAAACCTTCTGTTTGGTTAGAGGCCCAATGTCTCAAATAATTTGGTGTTAAAACGTCCCATGATTTTGTGTGTGGAGCATCTTGACAAGAATTGCAATGCCATCGAATCGTAATGGATTTCTTTTTTTGAGGCAATACACATTCCAGTATGACTCCTCTGATAACAGTTTGCTCGTAACAAACCGTGATGAGAAAAGAAGGGGCGTTGAAAACACCACTTACATCGAGTGTAGTGCTCAAATACCACGTTCAGTACTTACGGCGATTGTAATTTTCTTCACTTTGTTCAGCATGACATTCCATGTTTTTCGAGGACACTGGTAAATGCGGCGTAATTTTAAAATCCAAAGAGTCAATCGGCTCGTCGCAGAGTCTGTTTTAATGACTTCTAAAAATGGCACACAACTGCAATTTCATAATAATTTCCTGAGTCTACCCCTCTGAGAAATAAATGTTTAGGTTAAACACGATTACCGATTTCAATTATGTATCAATTACCACAATAATGAAAATACTCGTTTTGACAGAATTATATAAAATACCTCTCAAAAGGTTATGTCTGCAAATCGTAATTTTCACCCAAATATAGGCAATGAGACACAATTAGTACAATAATTTGTTTAAGTTTTCAGAAAAAAACTAATTACTTGGATAAAACATTTAAAAAAACACATTGTTTGCAAGTGTACAGAGTAGGAGGAAGTGATATCTTAAGTAATGTACAGCTCTGCTAAAAAGAGAGGTACTCCGAGGCAGATCAGGAAGCTGATCATCCCACAGCCCTGGACTATCATTAGGAAAATACTATTGTGATAATCTCACAATTCGAATATATGTGCATATTCTAATATATATGAATATGTGAGAGTTCGAGACGTTACAGTGGTAAGCACATGCCGCTAAGAACTCAACCCAGTTTGACTCCCAGCCACGGCTAACGTCAGTGGCAAGTGATATCGGAACTGTCCGTGCCCCACCTCTGACCATTCACCAATCCACACTGCCCAGCGTTAAGTATTTGCCAAACAATCCGCAAGGTCGAACAAGTTCAGAATCACAATATTTACTTATACCGGAGAAATCCGATAAGCTATACATCTCTTTTTCACAGATGTCCAGTAGGCATGGGGAGGCCTTCATCTAGCAGTGCTCGATAAAGGGCTGTAAATAATTGTTACAATATTGAGGATGTATTATGGGCATAAAGTGCACAGCACTGGTAGCTCCAAGCTCCGGTCATGGCTGCACAAACTCCTCCACGGTTTTTCTGGTGGCAGGTGATGCAGACAATTTCAGGTAAGACCTCGGTCATTACACGACTAATAAATCCCGATACACCATGCAGCCGGAGCCATGCCCGTGACCCTTCGTTGAGTCAGATTAATTACTTCCATGTCAAAAAAGCAATTTGTTGAAATGAATTGAAGTCAGCCCAACTTACAACGAACAGGGACGTTATGGGATTTTAATTACCGACTCGGTGGTTTAAATGTGACAGGATCTTACGCTTTTATTAAACAAACGTAAGCGAAACGTTCCGGCATTCAGCGGCGTTTTATTCATTGTGAAATTATAAAAGCGGCCAAACGTGAGATCAAAAACAAGATTCAGCATTTTAATAGGTGATAAACTGCATTGCGGTAGATTTAATGTACGGCGTATAATACATTTTTTTCCGAGAGATATTGTATCCTGCACGCAGCCGACGGAAAGATAACAGGCAGTGGCTGACGTGAAACATTTCAATGCAGATTCTACATCCATAAAAAAAAGAGCCACTGCGAATGTCACCGATTAGCAAGCGTGCTGCGTGGCAGTCACGTTTCCATGTCGGCCAGAAGCAGAAGCATATGCCCAAATCGGTGTCGCCTTTTGACACGCGTGAGCTCAAGTAAGAAGACAGCGGCGTAATGAGAATAGGATGCCAGTCACGCACTCGCTGTGGCATAGCACGTACGCACGTACGCTGAACTTCTTTCGCACCGTGCGTAGCCAACCGTGCTCATCGGAGGTTACAATGCGAGTGGATTAAGAATTCGCGAGCGGTACGATGAGCGGGAACTTTATGCACCATCAGTCCCCCACACTCGCCTGCTGAGACCCCTCCGCCTCACCGCTATTCAGGTCACGGTTGACAATAACCATATCCCTTGTATGGCAACGATCAATACTAAGTGGCAGAGATGCCAATTCCTAAAAATGTTTGTAACAAACTTAATAACGTATTACAAGTACTCACTCTTTGAGCTATATTCATATAGTGCATATAGACGGCAAAGATACAGTGAGGGAAAAAAAGTATTTGATCCCCTGCTGATTTTGTACGTTTGCCCACTGACAAAGAAATGATCAGGCTATAATTTTAATGGTAGGTTTATTTGAACAGTGAGAGACAGAATAACAAAAAAATCCAGATAAAAGCATGTCAAAAATGTTATAAATTGATTTGCATTTTAATGAGGGAAATAAGTATTTGACCCCTCTGCAAAACATGAATTAGTACTTGGTGGCAAAACCCTTGTTGGCAATCACAGAGGTCAGATGTTTCTTGTAGTTGGCCACCAGGTTTGCACACATCTCAGGAGGGATTGTCACACTCCTCTTTGCAGATCTTCTCCAAGTCATTAAGGTTTCGAGGCTGACGTTTGGCAACTCGAACCTTCAGCTCCCTCCACAGATTTTCTAAGGGATTAAGGTCTGGAGACTGGCTAGGCCACTCCAGGACCTTAATGTGCTTCTTCTTGAGCCACTCCTGTTGCCTTGGCCGTGTGTTTTGGGTCATTGTCATGCTGGAATACCCATCCACGACCCATTTTCAATGCCCTGGCTGAAGGAAGGTTCTCCCCCACGATTTGAAGGTACATGGCCCCGTCCATCGTCCCTTTGATGCGGTGAAGTTGTCCTGTCCCCTTAGCAGAAAAACACCCCCAAAGCATAATGTTTCCACCTCCATGTTTGACGGTGGGGATGGTGTTTTTGGGGTCATAGGCAGCATTCCTCCTCCTCCAAACACGGCGAGTTGAGTTGATGTCAAAGAGGTCCATTTTGGTCTCATCTGACCACAACACTTTCACCCAGTTGTCCTCTGAATCATTCAGATGTTCATTGGCAAACTTCAGACGGGCATGTATATGTGCTTTCTTGAGCAGGGGGACCTTGCAGGCGTTGCAGGATTTCAGTCCTTCACGGCGTAGTGTGTTACCATCTGTTTTCTTGGTGACTATGGTCCCAGCTGCCTTGAGATCATTGTCAAGATCCTCCCGTGTAGTTCTGGGCTGATTCTTCACCGTTCTTATGATCATTGCATTTCCACGAGGTGAGATCTTGCATGGAGCCCCAGGCCGAGGGAGAGTGACAGTTATTTTGTTTCTTCCATTTGCGAATAATCGCACCAACTGTTGTCACCTTCTCACCAAGCTGCTTGGAAATGGTCGTGTAGCCCATTCCAGCCTTGTGTAGGTCTAAATCTTGTCCCTGACATCCTTGGAGAGCTCTTTGGTCTTGGCCATGGTGGAGAGTTTGGAATCTGATTGATTGCTTCTGTGGACAGGTGTCTTTTATACAGGTAACAAGCTGCGATTAGGAGCACTCAGTTTAAGAGTGTGCTCCTAATCTCAGCTCGTTACCTGTATATAAGACACCCGGGAGTCAGAAATCTTTCTGATTGAGAGGGGGTCAAATACTTATTTCCCTCATTAAAATGCAAATCAATTTATAACATTTTTGACAAGCGTTTTTCTGGATTTTTTGTTATTGTCTCTCACTGTTCAAATAAACCTACCATTAAAATTATAGACTGATCATTTCTTTGTCAGTGGGCAAACATACAAAATCAGCAGGGGATCAAATACTTTTTTCCCTCACTCTAGCAGAGAAGTTGTATAAATGAGCATTTAATACATCTCTCAGTACCCCATTTTATTAATGCAAAAGATGGCATGCGAAGGAATTATGCCAACGTTATACCATATTCTTTGGGTCTTTCGGTAAAGTCATGTAGATAGGTTCAAAGAAATAACAAAAACATGAAAAACTACGTTTTGATCGCAACACAAGCAGTCGTCATCTTTACTTTACTGACAGACCCAAAGAATATTAATTCCTGCCGTCACGAAAGCTTTAAGTCAAGATTTAAGGTTATACCACTTGCTGTTGTTTTGATTACTGTGGTCCATAATTATGAATCGCTTCATTCCTTAAATATGCATCCATGAGGATTTTAGTAAGGTACTACAGGGATAGCAGTGAAACCGTGATTAACTATGAAGCCAGAAACCTAATTTCAATGTTGTTGTCTAGAGCTTGTGGCCATTTTAAAAGTGCATTCCGCAATCGTGTAGACAACTCGTCAGCGATTTTTAGGCCTTGCGGGCTCATAAGGGCTACCAGTGGCGAGATATCATCTTCCTTGCCTGGTATGCAGGTCGTGGGTTTGATCCCGGCTCTGACGCCTATATATTTGGAGTTTGCATGTCTCTTTCCCCGTGGCTTTCCCTCCACATTTACAATCAACAGCATGCGTTGTTTTAGATAATTTGGCAGTTATAATTTCCACATGATAAGCCACTTCATTGAGCTATCATTTGTGGCCAGGTCGCTTCTAAAAAAGAAGCTAATAGCTCAGTGGGCTTTACCTGGTAAAATATTTTTTTCATGATTTCCTTACCTTTTCTATACTTTGCACTCCTATCGTGTTTTCATAGTCTGTTGTTGTAACTTTGTAATCCGCCACTACCGGACATCTGTGAAAAAGAGCGTTATAGCTCATTGGATTCCTTCGTTATAAATATATCCTGAATTCCTAGACATGGGTAACATCAATGGTGAGCGATATCTGAACCAGTGCCGAGTCTCGCCTTCACAAACACAAATTGACCACTGTGGTGAAATATGGTCAAACAAACCCCCATGACCTACACAACTGCTAGTAGTCCTTCATCCAGCAGTGGATTGACAAGGTGCTGTAAATTGTCATTATTATACATTGTACCATAATTACTCTAGTGGTCCCATACCAATGTAGAGCTTAGTCACCAATGGTGTTGTGATATCAGCATTCTGGTCACCAAAAGATGGGTTCCAGTTCAAATTCCAGTCAGCTCGAGTACAACCGTGTGATAATTCAACCAGTGGTCATCCTGTGGAGAAACGGGCCTCTGACACTAAGAGATGAGTGCAGCCCCATAACTCATTTGAGCAGGGAGGTGTTTTAAATAGGCACCATTCAAGACCAATTCCTTCTCGTAGTCTCCATTTAACATTACATATATACCGTACACAGGGATTGACAATCTAACTATGAATTGAATAAAAGGCCTTCCATTTCATTTCAGCTTTATTATTTCAGCAATATGAAAAAAGCTATTAGAACGGCAGACATCTGGTGAAGAATTTCGACGTGACAAATTTTTTAAACAAACATCGGCATTGCCCCAAAGGATACAACTTAATTATAATAGCACTCAGCTTCCCGTGTACTGTGCCAACTATCTCCTTGCCTGCCACGACCCAGATAAATGACACGCTGCATTGCAGCCAAGTCCCACAGGCTTGCAGAGAACTCAGACCTCTGGAAATGATCCCTTATGAAATTCAGCCATGACGCTGGAACACAAAAGGTATGCTCGGCAGAATTGATTCACAGGAGTATTTATATCCAAGGGCATGTGAACAAAACTGCAAAATCAACGTTGCCTTCCGAGAACTGACATTTTACCGGTGCACTTCGAACAAAGCTCAGACTGCAAAACATTTAATAAAAATTCTGTTTAGCCTCAATAAAAGAAGTCACTGAGCATGTGTAATCTCTTGACTCCCATGGGCGGCGTAACCCAATAAAAACAGAATTCTAGTTTTGTATTACTCCACTGATGAATACGCTCAAATAACCACAACTCGCTCTTGCTTGCACTTGACACTTTGCATAGCAAAGTTGGTAAATGATCACATTCCTTCAGCCTAACCTTAACACGGACCTAACCGTAACCCTCTTTCGCAACCCCATCATTGGTAAACAAACCTAATTAAAAAAGAGCATATCCTGCACTTGCCTAATCAGTGGCCATCTATTATTACCTTGCTAATTATCCGCAAGGTATTTTTTTTACATCCCGAGGCAATGGTGAAAGGAAGCCAAGAATGTCACATTAATTACCTGTGATAAGAAAAGTATGGAGGCTTTCAACACACCACCCGATTGTAAGAGGGGCACGAAAATAAAATATAATTTGGATTTGAAAAGCGCTAACAGGTGACGAACGCATCTCAACAAGGGAACGCACGTTTGTGTTTATTCCTCCCTACGTGTCGAACATTTTGAGATTTTTTGCTTGAAAATTTTCCCAGAATTCTGGTTCTTCAAGGGACAAGGGGGCAGCCGTCGACATGAGGTCTTGGAAGGTGAGCGAGACGAACGGCCGCACGCACGGTGATTCATCGCTACGCCTGTGACCTTTGGATGTCTGTGTTTCCCAAAAGACAAATGAAACACGGTAATTAAAATAGGTATTTAAAAACACTGCTGTACATTCAATGGGATGTTTAATACGGTAATGCCGTTAACACCTTTCCACATTTAGTAGCATTTAACATTTCTGGATTTCACATTGCATTCTCCCAAACTCAGAGTATCACAACAAAATAAAATAAATTGCTTAAAATACTTTGCATACTCAGCTTGTATCCAAATTGTAGACACGTTGCAATAATAAATGAGTTCATATTCTGCGTCCTTTGTTAATCCACTGCTGGATGAAGGCCATCTCATGCAGTGTTTGTTGTGGGGCTTGTTTGAACAACTTCACCACGCTGGGCAGGGGGGGGGTTCTTAGGACTGGATTTCACTCACAATTGATGTCAGCCATGGCCGGGAATCAAACTCAGATTAATGGGTGCACAGTGCAGTGCATTAACCACTGTCCGCCCCATGTCACCATAACCTAAAAATACCTTACATACCCAAAAAAACAGAATTCTCTACTCTATTTTTATTCCATGGCTGACATGATTTACATATACACGTTGTTTTGATCTAACTTTTATATTGAAAATGTATAATTGTGCATGACCCTATGTCAGCTGCACTATATCACAAACGAGACAATGCACCATAACCCTATATATCACAGGCAATGAATAAAGACAGCCAAAGGAAGGAATGTGCCTGATTTCATCACTCAATCACCGCAGAGATTGAATGACAAAATCAGCTCACGTGCAGATGCCATAAGGATTGCTGCATTACTGGACTATCAGATTAGGGTCCAGCAGTGGTTTAATCATAGCTTATGATGAGAATGAAATACTTAAAGTGAAGATACTAATCATAAAGACAGTAAATATATATTAGACCATGGCACTGTTAGTTCAATCGCAGCAGTTTGTTTAAAAGAAACATAGCATAGCTCTCTGGTGTGTTTTTGGTTTGTACCGGGCATTGTTGGGCGTGATCATTTCACATTTCGCTCCACACACTTGGAGCTTCTTCAGCAACTGAGCTGATTCAGCAACTGAGTTGATCGTGCCAAAACAACACGCAATGCAACCCTAAAAGCTATGTTGTCAAAAAATATATTTTTTTTTAAATCGTGACTAACCTACGAAGAAAGTGTTGGCTGTTGTTTACGTATTTATCTACAAATTGTATCTTCGGCAGCCACAATGCAAATCGTCAGAGGGAGCCGGGGTCACGGCGCTTAATCCCGTTAGGGCGGCCCAAGCCTAAATGCGTGGCCCCAGGCGACCTTACGCTGTGACGCACCCCCCCCCCCCCCCCCGTGGGGGAGCTTTGTGCCGTACGTGACCGCCACGGAACAAAGGAAATTCCCCACAGTCGATTCACGCAATTAAGGAACGTCATCCTGGAGGTGGTTCAGAGGTCGGAGTGCTGAGCAGGCACTGCTAAGATCCAGGGTTCAAATTCATTTGTAAAAAAAAAATATATCCCCAAACATATACAATTATTATTTTTCACTTGTTTTGAAAATCAGCTCGTTTTGAGGTATTTGGTGGATTACTATGAAATGAATGGCAGGATCATGACAGATGGTGACAGCTTGGGAATGCCTTCATTTAGCAGTGGACTGACCATGGCCTAATGATGAATACCAGCTGAGGAAGAAGAAATATTGGTTTGAACATCGTGCAATGATCATTTCTCTCTGGAGCAGGACAGGCGAGAAAGTGCAGTGCCCTCTCGTGTGGATACAAGGTTACTTAAAAATATCTCGGAAGCAGTTCTACGCTATCTCCTTCCACGGACCATTCTCGACTATGGTGTTGATTGCATGCTTTGTGCGAGTTAAATTTTTATTTTGTGTGTGTCATGATATTACATCAATAGCAGAATCAGACTGAATTGGGGGGAACATAGCCCAAAAAAACATTAAACATCATTCACACCTGGCACACGGCTGAGTGTCGATCCACAGCCACAGCTACAAAGTGGGATTCATCCAGCATCGTCTCCTGCAAGACAACCACTTCGTAATTAGAACGTGACGTCTTTTAAAAACTCATCAAGTGAAAACCCACATGTGAAAATCCACGTGTAAATGGATGACACTCAGTTCCACACAGATAAATTAAATAATCCATTGCTGTTCTGCAATCTGCGACTCGACACCATCTTCAAAACTATTACTATTTAGCCGGGCAGTGGTTGGGCACTCCTATAATTCTGCACTGTGGAGGTGAAAGTTGGTGGGTTGGAAAAATGTTACAAAAACTCCCTTTCCGTGGGCGCCACACCTTGGCTAGCTGGCATAGAGCGATACAGCCAAATACAGACGAATATTACGTAGTCCCTCTCCTTAACCTCCTTCCCCGTTCCTCTCTTCAAGCTCACCTCTTATCCATTGCCCATTATCTTCCTCTTCTCTCCCACCGCCCCTCCATTTCTTCCCTCCCCGCTTTCCTAACCCCTACTTACTCAATCGTGGTCACTCATTCATAATCCCTTGCACGTGCCTGCCATCTCAATCAATTATTTCTGATATCATTTTTTAAATGTTAATTGCCTTGATCAAAGGCGCTCAATAAATGTAAACTAAGATATCACCTGTCCCTTCTGTATGGGAAAGAGTGTCTCATCCTCCCACACTGGAGTTTTCTCCAGGCACTCTGGTTTCCTCCTACATGTATAAACACTCATTCGTTGGTTGAAAGCATCTTAATATATATAGGACTGCACAGTTTGGGCAATAGTTGATGCTGGCTCACCACCTGGCTGCTGCCTTCTCACTTGTCTGTGGTTCCTCGTCGATTTTGCATAAACTATGCTATGTAAAAGTAAACATTATTATTACAATGTAGTGTTTAATTCAGAGTGCGGTCAGGTATCTGACTGCAACCGATCTCCAAAATAGGCCCTGTCTGCTTAAGACTTGATAGAAGGCAGCTCAATGAAGCCAATCAACATGGTTTACAAACGGGCCCTGTTTTTTTAAATTATTAATGCATGCTACGTTGCCCATAGTGGCTAGATTAGCTAGCAGAGTGCTCCGTGTCAATGAGGCTGGTTATATTCAGGAACAGGAGGATTTGGAGTTAATGACAAATCCCAGAGGAAATCATTCCGATGGCCAAGCTTACAGAGTTCTATGGGAGAGGATCTCTGAGCAAGACCAATTTTTATTTGAGGATTACACAGCACAAGACAGCTTTTCAGCCAGAGATTACAAGGGGTGTAAACTAAGCCGGGCATAGCAAAGATAAAATGTAAGCCTCCCTTACAGTGCTTAAAGAGAAACAATCAACTCACACTTTTGCTTACAATCTAAACTTATTAAAGATCAAGAAATAAATATTGTGCTGATTTTCATGGTAGAGGCAGGAGAGAACACAGGACTAGAGTCACGAATTCCAATGCACCTAAAACCAATTATCATCATGCCAATTATTTAGCTGTGAAAGCCTCACCGAGTCTCACTCAGAATTGTATTCGGGAGGGTTCTACATTGGGGTGTTTGGCCAATTTCACCCATGAGAGTTTGGCTTTGTGTGGGAGGACACCAGAGAACTAGAGAAAACCCTCCACACATGAGGGGGTGACACTTAACGCTGCCATCTCCTGGTCGCCTCGCAGCCCCACGCGTGCAAAATCTGGCACACACCGGTAAGTTAAACCACGCAAGAACTAATTAGGTTCTGAGATCTGGCGAGATTGGGCGCATGTTTGAAAGGCCAATCTAACATGTTTCAACCTGTAATGGGTTGGGGGGCAATGATCCCCATAAACCGTGAACATTTCTTCACATATCTGCTGTGGATTCTTCCCCTGCAAATGCGGGAACTTGACCGCTGCGAATTTGGTTGTAGGTACCTGAAAGAGCCACCCGGTGTCCTCAGCACCGTCAACGAAGAGCCTGGTGTCCTGCGTCACGGCCGACATGTCGACACGCGGCGATCCCAGTCGAAACTCTATCCGCTGCAGGTTCAAGCCGAGTCCAACACCGACACCCTTCACGTAGCTCTCCTTCAGACACTGCACGGGGGATCACAGGCGCAGGCAAGGAAGTAACCGTTGTGAATGAAGCGACATGAGTCACGGCACATTGTTTTGTGGGAGATGCGTCCAAAGCTACTTTCAATTCACGGTGTCTGACAGCGCTGCACCATAATTCACAAAAGTGCCAGGCTAACCTGTCAGAAATCCAGACCCTGGACAAATAGATCGCGTTGCAGGTATTCTGAATGGCTCGGCACAGATTTGAAATATTTCTATCAGCTTTATCATTAAATCACACCGAGCATAGGCAGCTTGGAAATTATATTATATCTTAACAGATTAACTCACCATAAGTGATGTGTGTAAATGTCTGAAAGGTCAAACGAACACGTTTTGAGTCAACGGAAGTTTTTTTTAATACATATTTGTCTCTTTGTGGCAGCTGTGGCATTGATGCCACTTAACATCAACTGGAAGCCTGCTTGTGCTTTCTTTGGCTTTTGCAGTCTCGTCTGGATTTTCTGGGTCATGAGTGACATCATCCGTATAGCTGATAAGAGGCATTGTGCCAGCATCGCAGCAAGTCACAACTACTGTCACCATGAATTGAAACACATTACTTGCGTGAAATCTTATTCATCGATTACACTTGGTGTGTCTGAATCACAATACTTGCACACCTACCAATTTAAAGACTACTCGCAAAACAGGCTTTTTTAATTCAAAGTAATGAGCTCAACAGCTCATAAATTATATTCATATACTTAGCTCTTTCGGTAAAGTCACGTTGAAGGGAAACAATAAAATAATAAAATATATATAAAACAATAAAAATTCTCACGACGTTTCGACCATAACACAAACAGTCGTCATCAGGTATTCCGGTTTGCATAAATTTATTTATTTATAAACGGTGTATTTATTTATTTATAAAAAAACGTCAGCGCCACGCGCAGCGATTTGGCAGTTTATTTAGAAGGACTAGTCTATCTATGTTCCGAAAAGAGGAGGGGGGAGACGAAAAATTAATGTATGCTGTCTGAAAGCCACTGTAAGCGTGAACAATCAATTAAGACCTGAAATGGTTTATCAAATCTTTCCAATGATTGCTAAGCCAGAATCCATCTTCTCGGTTGAAATTGTCTCTTTGCTTGTATATGTGGATAGCCTCATGAACGAATCTCTCATGGTAGCCAGATGGCTTACAAAGAACCTCTGTCTTGGAAAAGTCAATGTCATGTGAGCCTACTGAATTATAACAATGATCTGCCACGGCAGAGGTGTTGGTCCTACCGTGTTTAAGGTCTGCTCATAAATTATTACTGTATTGTCACAATGGAGCATTCAATCCTGCCATCCAGTGGGGTCTTTATCTTCACGAGGTGATGCTTTATGAGTGTGCTGCATTGAACTGCATTGTTTGAACAATAAGAGGCATAGCCATCGAGAAGTTGTGAATTCACTGTTGAAGGGGTTTTAGGGTGAACATTGAAAAATTCTACATATCGATAATCTGTCAAATAGAACTGTGACCATGCTGTGAATTGCACAAGCAACGAATTAATAAACGCCAAGAAATAAAACGTTAACGATCTACACACATACATGGCATGCTTAGAAGACAATTCATACAACATGTAAGTTGATACAATATAGGCTGAGGAATTAAATATCCTAACGTATTTTTGCACACACCAGTCAAAAGGCATTTTGGTTTCCAGCACAAACGAACACGAGAAGGCACAGTCTGAAGATAGTCTCGTAGTGGCCATAAGCTAACTACCTCGCCTGGTACACATGAGATCGTGGGTACGATCCCAAACCTGACGCCTGTATATTTGGAGTTTGCATGTGGTTGTGTGGATTTTTTCTCCGAGTCCTTAGGATTTTACCTCCACATTTCTAAACATGTGTTAAGAGTATTTGGCTGCTATACATTTCCACATGATAAGCCACTTCGTTGAGCTATCATTTGTGGCCAGGTCGCTTCTGAAAAAGAGCTATATAGCTCAATAGGCCTTACCTGATATAACAAACATAGTTTAGTTTACTCCACATATCTATGGCAAGGGTGAGCATATCCATAGTAGAACTACTGTTTGCATATAAGTTATTATCCAACTTAAAACAAAGGACATGCGCTATACATGTGCTTATGGTGTACATTTCATATGTAACGACGATTATCCCTCCACTTCCCGATTGTGAATATTCACAATCTAGGGCCACAATTCTACTCAAGAATCGATGGCTCTAAGTCTCATTTGTAAAGTTTTGTTAATGTTTTTCATTAGTTCTGTCCCATTCACTCCATTACCCTTAACGTAACACTGCCATGTCATTTGCATATTGTACATAATTGATTCAAACACGCATGATTAAACACGTGTATCGTGAGCGTGCCAATCGATTTTACTTAATGAAATGATTAATCGTTCCGTGCCTGGTGTACATACAAATGAAACAATCTTTGTTTTGCCACTGGTTATATATGTGTTTGGACTCAATCCCCTCTATCAAATGAAGATTGGAACATTTGGAGTCAGCATTCACTTCTGCTGGGTGCTCTGAATAACAAACACGCCGGGCTTGTGCGCCGTACATACAGATGTAACAGCAAAACGTTAGAAACCCTGAAGTCTCCTCTGGGGAAAGTTTACGGCCCGTGCCCAATCAATAAAGCTCAATAAACGGCCAGCTCGAGGCACAGCGGTTATTAACAGCTGCCCTGCTTAGCACAGGGTGACAATGCTTCTCTCGCCGTCTATATACGTATGTTGAATTTCTTTCACACCATACGTAGCCAACCGTGCTAATCAGAGGCGTGTGGGAAGGACAACAAACGAAACACAAAGCAGTTTTAAAGAAATTAGTTTTCAATCTAGATTTAATAGTGCATAGCTCCAAGTAATCCATTGTTAGAAGCAACTGTTTCACACACTTAATTATGACCTACAATTTAAAAGCCATTTAGCATTATTTTTTTATTTTGTAGATTTAAATACACTCTTTCAATTTGTGCACTGTTACCACAAGTATGCTTGAAGAATGTCTGGTCTTTGTTTATGAGCAGAAATTACTTGTAAACATAAATGTTGCTCAGAACATTTTTATAAATAACACATAATTTAGTCCCTTTGGC
This sequence comes from Petromyzon marinus, assembly GCF_048934315.1. Taxonomy (NCBI): domain Eukaryota; kingdom Metazoa; phylum Chordata; class Hyperoartia; order Petromyzontiformes; family Petromyzontidae; genus Petromyzon; species Petromyzon marinus. The sequence goes on along the minus strand of NC_133684.1, from coordinate 2,716,049 downwards.
AATAGAGCACAGTATTCGTCAATGGCCCCCCTACACCGCATCGGTCATGTGGACTTTTTGACCGGACTTCATGCCGAAACAGCGCAGGTTTGTGAAGAAAGGTTCAGGACCAGTTCAGAATCACCGGCCACTCCCATTCGTTATTTCCAGGAATCAAACTCCGGTTGGCAGGTTCACAGTGCAGCGCACTCATCACTGTGCCACTGTTCCGCCCCATTAAATAATTAAAGGAGCAGCTAAATACACAATTCATGACATTTTATTCTGCTGTGCATGCTTAAGACATTCGTAATGCCTGCCTTTTTGGATTCGTGACACTAAGGCAATGTCCACATCTTTACATTAAGGCATGTGTCTGCGTTATCCCTGCCTGCATTTTTCCTCATCTATCCACATCTGTTTTTGTCTACAAAAGACAAACAGAACTTTAAGAAGGTATTAAACGTAATAATACCCTTAAACAATGGGACATGTAGTCCTGCTTAGATCTCAACTACAAACATGCTTTCTCACTGCAAAGACTAAGTCTAAGTCATTGCAAGAAGTCTTAGTCCTTACAGGGACTAGTAACAGGACTCCAGAGTTGCCAAAATGTAGAAACACAAACCACAGCAAAAATGACTTTGCAAATATGCAAATATATATGTTGCCCTGACAGCTATCCATTGGATTCCATGCTGCGAATTAAACAGTTTTGTTGACAAACGCATGTTGGAAAGCATCAGATAATTAATGGACAAGCATGATTTGTCCTAGCTTGTTTGCCTGATCTGGCTCTGCATCCGTCCATACCCAGTGTCTGTAGAAGAGCCCAAGCTTCTCCCAGTCACTGCCTCCGCTGCGGATGGTTCTCCACTCAAGTGGCGTGAACTGCCGGCTCATCAGTCTGAAAAACTCCTCCGTGGTCTGCCGACCTTGGGAAAGAAATGGGCGTGTGATGAGTAAGCGGTGTAGTGAAATAACAAAAAAAGGGGTTTTGGAATGCAAGGGACAGTCAGGACAGAGTGGCGTTAGAGGGGCGGTAGGTGAAAAGAGGATGTCATTTTCATTTGAATGTACGGATTTGTGCGCCTGTCGCAATTACTGGGATGGATTTCACGAAGCCGTCTCCGCTAAGACAGGAATGGACACAAGCGGAGCTGGCATAGTGCCGCCCTTTTCTCTGCAAAATATGGATGGGGTCGCATACAAATTGAGTATTTACATCATAATCAGAAGCGTAACTGAACTTGCAAGAGGGCCAGAAATAACTGCGTAAGATTTCGCTGACAGGTACAGTCAATAATATTACCATTACGAAAGGTGATTTGGTCAAATTCATCCATTACAGTATAAAACTGAGCAGCAGATGTACTTTCTGATAGCTGCATATATTGTCAATCGGAGGAAAGAAAGACCTTAAAATACCAAAATTTTTATATTTTTCCTTTAAATTTGTGTTCTTAATTATCTTATAACAATAACTCAGTCAGATAAAAAGACAGACATCAACATACATCGCAAACCAAAAAACGTGCTCCAGCATTTAAATTACAACGCATCAACTGTAACCACAACATATTGATATAATTATATTTTTACGCTTGGATTTGACATCAAAAGTGAATCTGCCCAAAATCTAACAAAAATACTGCCTGTACACAAAGCCCCATTATTGCGCTTGCAATCGTTTTCAAAGAGACATGGAGTCATGTGCACCGACTGCGGCTCTCATTGGGGTCTCACTACATTTATTAGGGGTGTAACGATTCACCGTTGTGGCAATTCGGCGAATTTTCCTCGATTTGGGGCTGTGATTTCCTTCAAGAATATACCACATTCTTTATTTCAACACCGTGGTGAATGTAGCAGCTTCTGGCAGATGCAGGGGTCATGTGAACCCATTACATACAACATAAACAAATCTAAAAACATCTTTCTAAACATGCGATTCGATGCACGTATGAAGGCATGCACCCCATTGACCAAATCACCACAAATGTAATCGATCTCGTCAGATCTTAAGAGGCTAAGCAGGTTTGAGCCTGGATATTGCTTGGTTGACCACAATATGTGTTGGATTGGTATAGGCGGGTATGGTGCGACTTTGTCATTAATGCAGTGCAGCAAAATGCATTGTTGTATTGTACTCCCTACGTTCCATGTCTATGCTGCTCCTACTTCACCAACACGCACTGACCAGCGTGGTGAAGTATGGTAAACCCCCCAAGACTCACAAAGCGTGGGGCTGCCCTCGTCCACAAATGGAATGACAAAACAATCATATAAACCGTGAGCTTAAGAATCCATATCAATTGATGAATCAAAGGATCGTTACGCCCCAAATGTTTAACATGATAGGGTAATACAGAGGTACGGGAGATGCATGCAGGTGGCTGCATTAACCCAGGTTGCCCTTGCAACAGAGGCAATGTTTCATGCATGTCTCAACGGGTCATATTTAATCTCCTGGTTAAATAATGAGTGCAACAACATCAGCAGCGTTGAAGTGGCGTCATCGTGGCTGTGCTTGGATGCACATGTCGCTTGCGCAATTTGGTGTGTACGCTCTTGCCGACGCGGCATCTCTTTGAAAGCGACAAACAGAAATGTCAACGAATCGCACGGGCCACGTGCTCCAAGGAAATTGCAGGAGCAGACATATATTCCCTCTCGTGACACTAATATCCATCTGTCTACCCATCGGCACAACTGTCTTTAAGGAGCTGCAAAAAAAATGTTGTACAAGTCATAGATTGTCGACCTTAAATTTAACAAAAATGGCAATCTATTCATGACCACATTCAATGTATACATTCAAATGTATACTTTTTATGCTTTTCACATGTTTACAGCTTTAGTTGTGCCCTTGTTTGGTTTTAAGTCCGGACTCAAAACATGGTCCTTTCTTAAGTAATTTTCTAAATGCGCATGGGTTATGAGAATAGGATGTGGTAAATTTGTTAAACGCTGAATTATTATTTTGAGTGTGATATCCTAATGTGTAACATATATACCTTTTGGAATGCTGCTGATAAGAGGATGTGTGTGTGGTAAATGGTTGAATGCTGCACGGTTACTATTTGAGTGTGAAGATGATGCATGATGTATGGGCATATTGTAAGGCTTGTAGGAACAGGACGTGCAGATATTAATCATGAAAGCTGCATGATAAATATTAAGTGCGGTTGTGATGGCTTATGATTCGTACGTTTATTGTAAGGTGCTTTGTATTGATTTTTGGGTTAAAAGGCATTTAACAAGTGTGATTTATTATCATCATAGATGTGACAAACATTTAAACTCAGCCAACACAGCATAGTATATGAACCAGATGTTGGCCCGTTATTCCACATTTTGTTCCCTGGATCATGGCATTACCGAAATTGTGCCAAATTTGATCAAAGATCCACTACCTTTTTTAATATTATGAGCACATGACACTTTCAGCAAACTAAAAATAGAAACACATCCAACTGTGTTCTTGGACTGGTCCTAATAGCTGTTGTTTTGTAACTAATGCTACGTGCCTCATGCATTTAAATTGGCACGTAAATGCGAAGCCAACGCTATATTCCTGATGCTTTCATGAAGATAGATGCCAAAAAAACACAGCATGCCTGGTTGTTCAATTATGGATGCATGGTCATGCATCAGCTTAATTACCTCCAGCGTCTGAGATGATCCAAAGGCAAGCCCTTCATTCATTCATTATTAAAAGTATAACACGCAGAAATTTTACTTAAAAGGACATTCAAAGGCGCGTGAGAATAAAGGAGAAAGGTATTCAGATTCTGACAAGAGATCGACTCCAATGCCTGATGTGCAGAAGAGTTGAGTGAAGGAGTGAATCCCAGCTGACTGGAGCCACGACGGAGAAGCGGAGTTCACCTCTTGTCTGCTCAGAGACACTCGGGACTTGACAATGAGCATGCTTGAGGCAGTTCAGCGGTTGCGAGATGGGACGTACGATGAGACGGCGGAAGATAAATTTGCCGATTGACCCAGAATGTGTGTGCTTCGTAATATAGTACGGTGACTTTGTACAGGATGCGGTGCTGAACTGGAAGCCAGTGAAGTTAATTTAGATGCTCTGAGGAATGGATGAAGGGATTGCGTCTCGTGCCGAGCACTGCGTGGTCAAGGCAGCCTTGAATGAGCCGGAGACGTCTGGGATTTTTTGTAGACATGCTGGAGAAGAGTGCATTGCAGTGGTGTCCAGTCTAATATTCGACAATAGAGCAGGCAATGGTGTTTGCCAACAGTGTTCAGGAAAGGACGAATTGCCCAGTGAGATAGTAATTGGAAATGCAGACAATCTATGAAAAATAAAAGTCGAACCTCAGATTCCAATCGAATAGGAGACCAAGAATCTTAATTTGGGTGGTTGTTGTGTTTGAGACATCCAGCTATTTACAGATCAGGGGTAGAGCGCATGAGGAAAGTTAACTGCCTATGGTCATGGCCTCAGATATGTATGGATCGAATAGACCATTTTCCCAGAACCAACGTTGGAGAGACAGCAGTCAGTAAGACCAGGAAAAAACGGACGGCGATGGTGAATGGTAAGTATTATGAAGTTTAACATCAGCATAGTTGTGATAGCCAATGCCATGATTCTCGATGAGGCGACCAATTGGGGAGATGAAAATGGTGAACAGGATGGCTCTGAGAACAGAATCCTGGGGAACCGCTAGAAGACAATTTACTGGTAGTGAGGAGAACTCCGCAGTCGAATAGGACCGAATCCAGTCAAGGGTTATTCTGGAAACACCAAAGTCATGATCAAGGCATTCGCACAAAATACTGTGACTTATAGTCAAAGAATGGCGAGCACAGCAGCAGATCCATGGTCAACGATAGCCAAGATATCGTAAGTTGCCTTGACCAAAGCCATTTCAGTTGAGTGAGCTGGTCGATAAGCCGATTGCAGACCACGGAAGTTGGGAGACCTGGAGGATATCAGTTTTGAGTTCAAAACAAGCCTTCCAAGGAGGATCTTAGATGTGGAGATATTTGAATATTCATATTAAAGGTTTTTGGGTTAGATCGCGTTATTTATAAATGTCTCGATCGTTATTAAAAACTAGGGGATAAAGACCAGTTTTATTTATGAGCGGAGCGACTTGTCCATGCTTCATAATACTAGGGAAATAGCCAGAATTAAAAGATGAATTGGTGAGGTGGGCATGGAGTTCCTTAAATAACATTTTCAGTAAAGCACTTCGGGCGACTTTTATTTTTTAAAACCAACATACAGTAGTCGCTCATTGCACTCTCAGATTCAAACATACTTATATATGTATACAGAGATGATCATGTAATTTTCTTTGATCAGCGACCTCGCCTTCCTGAGTCAGGGGCCTTAGAAAGATTCTGATTGGTCAGGGTGGTAAATAAATTGAGGCTGGTGAAACCAGAAGTGATTGCCAATGGGCTCCAGATGATGGGATCAAGGCCTTGAACTGGATCCTGAAACATGTTTATAAGCTGCATTCAGAAGCTCTCCAACCCTTCTGAAACTGGTAACATGCACATTACCCCTAATAGGAGACTTTTTTATGATATACCGGATTAATAAGCTGCAAGTATCTCCATTAAGGCAGGTAAAAATCACTACAGAATTTCTAATTTACGCAAATTGCATGCAAATTATCTAAAATGTAATTTTAACGTTTAGGCTAATGAAACGAATTAGACGGAACAAGACAGAACGCATCAGGCAGACAAGACAGAGGACACAGTACAGGTGAGACAAAAAATATATCATTCTTAAATCTACTCATGATTCCCAAATCAGGGCAATTGAATCATGTAAATAGTCTGTACGAGACCATAAGACAAGTTGGTGGACATGCCACGGTGCATGGAATCGAGAAGCATCGGTCCAGAACTTTATCACCCCATTAACTCCTTCCATGCTGGGACGACATGCTGCAAGACGAGCAGGTTCAAACAATTCACCCCGCCAAAAGCAATCCATAAATCAACTTATTTCAGGGTTCCCATCTTGCTGCAGAGTATATATTGAGTGTATGATAAGTCATTTCAAACACGAAAGGGCTCCTGACAAATGCCAACTGCCAGATTACACCGCTGAACGTGGCAGGGGGCAGCAGACGGATTAACCTGAAATGATGCCGACTTTCAACTGTGCCGCGGCGACCGCTGTTACCTCCCTCATTCCTACACAAATATCGGCGTCTCCAGCCGAGCTTCCATAGCACCTGGCCAAACTACGGGTTTAAAGTTTCATTGGAAGCATAGACGGAAATGTAATTAACCTAATAAACAGTGCATAAGCAATATATTGAGAGATAGGAATTATAGTTTGTGAGATCCCAGTTGGGTATGTACTTACTAAAATACAGTGTACATGTGCATACGTGCTGGATGTGACCGCATGTCAAGCCAATGCACAGAAACAGTGGCGATACGTATTTATAGAGCGAGGCAGTCAACCATGGCCAGATAAAAGAGGAAGATCTTGAGCCTGGACTTAAACAGGGGCAGAGAGTCGACAGCAGTGTTATATACTTCCAAAGTTTTCGAGCACTGTCGAACCACACGGCAAATTAGAATACGATTAGCTCGAGGCTAACCTGGTGTTCCGAATCTTTCGTGAAAATCTGGATTTTGTCCCAGTTTAACATTTTTTAGCCTTGTGCTCTACTCACAAGTGGGCGGGCTTGGCAGAGTAGGCAGGGAAGGAGTGAAGAGGCTGCTCAAGGTTTGGGCATGGCTAGTGAAAAGTGGGCATGCCGAACAAGGCCTCCCAAAAATACGGTCTCCTTACATTTGCCATTCATGTAACCATTTCAACGGCATTGGGGGATATTATCTCAACAAGAAGAAATTTACTGAAAATTGCACCCAAGGCCAATTCATTTACTAAGCACCGTATTCCAAACACCTGTGTTTTCCATTTATGGTATGCAAGACATCTACAGCCTTTTTGTTAGTTCACTGTTGGGCGAGGGCCTCCCTGTGCCTTGCAGGACTTGGGGGTTATCTGACCCTATTTCACCGTTCTGGTCCGAGCAGGTTATTGAAGGGGGGTGAATAGACGTGGGTACAGAGTACACAACAATAATAGATTTTGCTGCATTGCTCTCTGCTGCCTGCACTGTAGACCTGAAGGAGCCTATAACACCTGTTTTGTGCATAGTCCTCAGCCATACAAGCACTATGCTGGCTAAAGCCTGCTTAGCTTTCGAGATCTCATGAGATCAGGTGCAATCCAGGTGATTTGGCAGAGGAAGACATACACCTATTTATATAAACAGATCAACACATAGCAATGTGAACTCATTAACTTCAGAATACCTATCACTTTCTGCTCTGCTGAATTCCTAACACATTTGTTGAATGCACAGCGGCAGCTAACAACCATTAATGGTAATGTGAATTTTCCCAAGGTAAGCCTTTGCTTGCATTTAAATTAAGAGATAGGAGGAGCAGCACATGAGTTAGATAACATATACAAGTTAAATCATGAGACCTCCTGTGCCAGTACTAAAATATGAGAATAGGTTTCCCCTTTTTTCTGGCAACAAAACAGGTGTGAAGATATTAAAACACCAAACTGACACCGTTTACAAGGAATCATGTCTGCATTAACCACAATACTTGTGGTCAGAATGCAAACAAAAATAAACACACTCTGAAAAGAAATGCATTGTCTTTGAAACTGATTGGTCCACACCAGAGACAGCCTTCTTTTGAGCCTAGTCTCAAAACGGAGGCGTCCTCTGGTCTAACACCGTGCATAGTCCTCACTAGATATTAACAACGGAGTTGCAGCCTAAAGGACATACTCGGCACAATAGAAGTCCATTGCATAGATGGAGTGATGAAATTGGCTCGTGAGCAAGATGGATTTTAGCAAAACAAAACCAGGAGAGACGGCAACAGCTTAAGGAGTCATTCATCCAGCACTGGATAGATCATGGCTGATGAAGATTAATGTTTTTGCACTATAATCTCAACATACAAGCTAGCGCAACCTTTGTTATGGGAATGGCAGAGTAATCCATCACAGCTGTTAAAAGTTTGCGTTGCTTTCAGAGACAGCATTACAGCCGGCCTGCTGTGAATTAAAATGTTACCCATGTGGGTGTAATGCATTTGTTGCAACACACTGAGGGTATGGTGTGCGTTTATACAGCCTGGTCAGAAATGCCATTTTCAAACCAAACTGCCCAAATACATGTAGTAAAAAGTTAAACTAACATTTCCCCTAAAGCCCTAGTTGTACATGTTTGTACATCTTGGCAATGCAATATACACGCGAATATCCATCAAAAGTGCCTGTGTGAGGTCCACCTACCACACATGAGGTGCTGTGCTCAGGTCCATCTCAGGCAGGTATAGAGGACATGTGATGTAAAAATCTCTTTTTAAGATTGCCACGACATTACTACACCATGATATATTGTACACAACAAGGTCCATGATAACAGTAATGACCGTTTATCATTGCTCATTTTATTTCCTCATCTTATTTTCTGACAAGAAATGAGTGAAATAGCAAACCCAATTATATCACCCATTAAACATGCTTGTTGTTTTCCTGCATTACAAGTTAAAATAAGCCGATTGTAATAGTTAATTTATGTTTATTTATCTCAAATAACTGACAGCATGTGAATTAAAGTTACAAAGAATAAGAGGATTATAGCAGGTTTATGTTCAGTGAACTAGTTTAAGAAATGTAGTTTTCACACCTGATGATGATTGCGTGTGTTGCAGTCGAAACGTCGTGAGAATTTTATTGTTTTATATTTTTATTATTTTATTGTTTCCCTTCTACGTGACCTTACCGAAGGAACCAAGAATATGAATCCCTGCAGTCACGAAAGCTTTAAATCAAAAGTATATTGTTTTATTCATGTTGAAAGTACATGTACATCAAAGCACAAAACATAATTAAAAAACAAGTCATACAATTACAAACCTATGGGAAAAATCGTCATATTGCGAAATTTGATATCGTATCATCAACTATAACATCACCTCTCAGCTGATGTTTCATGATGTCCACCCCAATGGTATGTCCAAGCTCTGCAGCCAGCACAGTGAAGTCCCCTTGATGGGAGACGTTAAAGCCCAGGGATTCAACCGAGTCCAGGCCACGCTCCGTGACGTTTTCAGAGTCGAAAACAGGGTGAGGGTCAGAGGTTAGCAGCACGGGTTTTCCCTGGGCGGTACGGCCCAAGTGAACGCGCTCCCATGGCAGACCCAACACCTCCACGATCGCCTTCCGCAGAAGTAAACGGCCAGCCTGGAATCAAGAGGTCACTCTTAAAACAGTTGCAAATACTGTTAAGAAACTTTTAAAGAGACAATCATGAGTGTTAAGAGCCCTTTGTCTATCCACTGCTGGATGATGGCTGTGCCGATAATGGAGAATGTTTGACTATAGCTGGTGGAGGAGGGACCCAGGACACACAGCTGCAGCTTCCAAGGCTCTAATTTCTGATAAAGGGTGGTGCACAGCTCACTGACAGCTCAAAATATCATTGAGTCTCAGGACATGATGCTAATGGCCCATCAACCGGAAATGGAGAAAAACAATTGAAAGTGGGTGTGTGGGGAGAAAGTAACATTTGAAAGCAATGGAATTCGGTTGAGGAGCCCTCTCTTTTATTGATTTTTACACAATATTAAACATCTGTGCAAATACGCAAACAAAGCCGTCTTCCCCAATGAAGTCTGTCCCTTACGGGGCGGTGAAAATATCCACGACGCACCATTGCCGCTTTGGCATCCTCGACGAAGACGAATTCGGAGACGCGCTGCCTCTCCTCTGCCTGAATGCAGCGAGTGGCCAGGAGCCAGTCGGAGCGTGTGGGCTGCCAGTTCGCCGTGCGAAACGCCCAGCGCACTCCACCCACTCCACACATGACACTGCAGCCAGAGAGAAAAAATCATTAGAAACGACAACGCTGGGCCCCACACATTCTTTGGGAGCCCGAGGCAAAATGAGGCCCCTTGGGCCATTTCTGAGGTCCCTTTGGATCTGAGGCTTTGGACAAATTACCCCCAAATTACCCCCCATACCATCTCTATAACCATGCTTGAGAGCTACCGACAATTCAATATTTTATATTGTGAATTGAAACCCATTTCACTCCTTTTGCAGATCAGTGACATGTTACATTAAGTGGGTTGTGATTCAAAAGGTCTTTCGGCTTTGTTCTGCAACTGCAAAATGGAGGTAATACAAAACATATCTATACATATGCACAAGTCCCAATATAATTGATTCGTACATGCACAATTCCATGCATGTATTGAGCCTAACCCCTAAATTTGTATCAATTAGTCCAGCGTTACATGTATATGTACGCCTCACATTTATTGATGAAAACTGCTGAGCTCTCCAAGATCTGGCGAGATCAGATGTATTTCGAGGAATTGTATTGCTGACAATTTATCAAGGGTGACGTGCAACGCTAAGCCATGAACGCATAATTAAACATGAATATATTCGAGTCTTTTTTAACAATAATTTTACACTGCAGCGGAAATCCCGCGGCTCGAACCCCTAGGGCTTTTTGAGTTTAGTTTGTCTGATCCCCGCACCACCGATTAGCACGGTAGGCTACGTACGGTGCGAAAGAGGTTCAACGTACATACATTCACGCGTGCAAGAAGAACCCCCCGCTGAACGTTAGCCAGTGAGACACAACAACACGAGACATTGTTTGGACATTGCCACAGCTGCAGCGATGTGGGTGGGGGGGGGTCCGGTCATCGCTCTCCGTGCATCACCAACCCACCCAGACGACTCTCCTCGCGGCGTCTGCAAATGCGTCTCGCGCGTAAACGAAGCGCACGGACGTCCTTTAACCACCCACCCGAGAAGTGCCCACGTTCAACAGGCCGATAGCCGATCGCCTCCCTACCGTTTAATAGTTCCAGCGTGTTTCGATGGAGATGGCATGGAGAAGGCACGGCTGCTCGCCTTGACGGGGGGGGGAGAGGCGAGTGACTCGCACACGAGGCCATCTTGCGTAGGGATGTGTAACGGGGTTGGTTTGCTAAGCGACGTGACGTCATCGCAGTGGGTCGGTAGCGGGGGGGGGGGCACCCTTCCCCTCCCCTGTAACGGAGGGGTATCCCCACGTAAGATGGCCGACGAAACTTTCCACCTTTGTGCAGGTCACCGCCAAAAAAGCTCCGAGGAAGGAGCCGCTTTCCGAAACGTCGCCTGTTATATAGTTTCACTTCGGAGGCCACGCTCTTTGACGACGACGACAACGAACGAACGTGCCTGAGTGTCCTTTTTGTCACCGAAAAATAATTCGTCCAACGGAAATGACGTTTCTCCCCCACACACCCCCACCCCCCTACGCAACTGAGCTATGCTCAAATATGGTGTTGCCATCCAAAACAGACGCGTCACGGCTGCGCGAGGTCAACCAACGGAAGCGACGTCACGACCCATCGGGTTAACATCCGGGTACGGCGGTCGTGGTGGGGGGGGGGTTGCTCAAGATGGCGGCGGCGTTGTGCACTCCCGACATTTGTAGGAGCTGGGATAAAGGCGGGCGGTCCGACTTGTGAGTTTCCTTTTAAATCGGCAATCGCAACAGTTTGAGGGCGGCGAGCCTCGCCACCCCCCCCCCGTACGTGGAGAATGTTTTTTTTTGGGGGGGGGGGACCCGCGCATTCCGAGTGTATAAAAGGAGGCTGGCGAATGGCGGGGTGGTGTGCGCCTTAGGCGAGCGAGAGGCTGAGGCGTGGCCAAGGCCTCGGCATTAATGACAATAACGATGAAGAATTCGTGTTGTTAAAATAGTTTATTCATGCGCAAAGCGAGGGGCGCTATAAACAGTTTATGTAAAATGTATCAATGTAGGAAACGGATAACATTGAAAAGTTACCAAACGGTTTCAAGTTTGTGGACGATTGAAAATGTTAAAACTGACATTTAAAACAAAAAGTGGAAGGTAGTTTGCATTAAAAACAAAAGCAGTTGTGACACAAACATGTAACGTAAAAATAGAAAAAAAGTTTTGTAAACGTTTCATAGTCCCATGAAATTAATAATGAAAACAGAGGGGAATTGAAAGTGCACTGACTTTACACGTACAGCTACTAAAATCATTGTTACATTTTATAAAACTAAGCACATGCTTGTGGAATGTGTCAGGCTTGCACTAAATGACTAAGTTATCGCTCCTGGTTGGGAAAAATGAACGCAGCGCAGAATCGAAAGAAGATTCCTGCATGAAGTGGAGAAGACATTACCACCGCCAGCATTTTACCCTGAACTCGTACTCGAGCGCTTATTACACAGCCCTCGATGTGTTGACACGTAGCAGATGTGTAATGCCCCCTTGTCGACAATTAAACGTTGTACCTGAAACATAGTAAAACAATTTAGTGAGGCGGGTTTTAATAAACCCGTGAAACTAGGCGGAAACGATTTATTTCGAAACGGTTAACTTTTTTTGCAAAAAATAGTTGCAAGGAATTAAATTAAGGTATCGTGCAACGGTGCGACTCGTATCCAGTGGCGTGGAAGCTGTGGTATGCGTTATACAGTCGTTATTGACGGTGCATTATTGAAATACGAGTAATATATAAGGACAATGTCACTTAAGGCAAACGATACCCATTACTAGATGTTTTCAACCAGTAATTCCGTAAGGCAGTGGTAATCACAACGGGGGTCAACTATTGTCCCCGGTTAGTGGTTTGAAAGGGCACTTCCGGATGCATTGACACTATACTGTGTTGCTGCAAATGCAACCTTCCCGTTTGATCAATGGAGTGCTTTTTCACTTACGTTGCAGCTTGAAGCTGTGCCGGAACCTCTCGGAAGATGGGAACGCAAGCGACACATCTGTCAAAGGTGCTCAATCTTTCATATTTTTTTCTATTCCAATATGATTGGGTCCAACTCTGGCGTGGCATTTTCTTGAGGATATGGACAGGTTCAAGGCACGTGAACCCATTACGGACTTTCATTTATCGGCCTCGTGCGTAATAACTGTAGTCTGTGACCCGAATGTCCCTTAAATATATGTTCCGTGTTTGTTACGTGAGGAGGTGCCTCTTATGCGAAGTGTACTTTTGCACGCAGTGTCGTCTGAAGCAGTAATTTGACGCTGGGTCTTTGGTTCACAACCTTCACAAAGGATTTTATCAATGAAAACATGAAAGATACAAACATAACTGTTTCAGAGAGATATGTGCCCAGCTGTCGTTTGAGTAAAGAGTAGCTAGTGGAACCCCTTGTGAGCCTTCTGCAATCTATGATGGGTCACAGACCGATATTCTCTCAATATAGTTTGTATAATTACAGTAATTGTATTTCGGACAAAGCCTTATCTTCTCTTGACTGAATTACTTGAGCGTAATTTTTTTCTTGATATTTCACAGACATCCGCCGTGCCCTATACGAGCTGGTCTCTAACGTCATTAAAAGTACTTTAAAACTGGACCATGCCATGGGAGTACTCAGTGAGGTGCTGGTAAGTTACTTTTTATGCGTTATTGTGACCTGCAGTATCATACCACCCACACAGCATGTACATTTTTTAGAAGTTTTAAAATAAATAACGTATATTATGCATTTCCATTCTGATTTTGTGTGTTATACTTTTACACCAACAGGACTTGAGGAATGACTTGCCATCCGTACTTGCGGATGTGTTCTGCATTCTTGGTATGTTGACCCATTCTTTTACAGATTCTGCACTGATTTTTTTTTTCTACATGACAACTCATGTCTGCAGTTGTTTGAATTTTGGGAAATATTATTCTCTCTTTGACGTCCAACAGATATTGAGACGAGCTGCCTTGAGGAGAAGGCTCAGCGTGAGCGATTTGTACAACTCGTCCAGGCATGCACTGTGAGTGCCCAGCAGCAACACATGACCAAACATGCACACAAGCTTCTTCCCACGTAGCAACGTGACATTGAACCTTCTTACTCGTAGCTCTGTGATAGCCACTTCCATGGGCCGTCCTCTAAAACAAATTGTTACTCTGCTCAAGCAGTCGCCTATGACAGAAGAGGTTCAACATACATGATGAGAATAGCATAACCAGGATACAATTTTGAAAAATATTTTTAAAAGAAAGAGCATACGCTGTTGTGAAGTGACGTTGGTTTTGCTTCAGACCACCTGCAGTACAAACATTGATATTAAACGTACGATACTTAAGCTGTGACATTCCAATGTGCCCTGTTCAATATTGTTTGTGGTATAGTCCATAGATTACTGGCTACTGCCTCCTTTGCTGCTGCTTGCAATACGTTGTCTAGATGGCCACCTGGATTTGATAAAGATCAGCTATTAACTGTTAATACATTTTTCAATTAGGCACTTGTGTATACTTAGGCACACATACAGATTTGTTTTAAGGAATTTTATATTCAGCTGAAATTGCAGTTTTTAAAATAGATTCATAGAACAGCTCCCAGTTAAAGGTTTTGTCATTGTGCTATTCATAACACATTCCTTTTTTTAGATACATCTTCATTGTTGTTTACACTTATGTTGTGTCTCTCAGCCTCTGGTATCCGAGGTGGTGTTGAAAGAGCGCCTGGACCCAGAGACACTGGAGACTTTGGGTCTAATCAAACAGGCCTCCCAGTTCAACCAAAAATCTGTGAAGATCAAAACCAAACTCTTGTAAGTCCCCCACCATCTGAGCTGCACTACAACTTCACTTTATAACTTCATTGTGGCCTGGCCCCATTTCAAAAGTTATGTGATGTATAATCCGGTGCATGATGCAAACTAGCACGTTAATTTCCCCATTAGAGCGGTTATGACAGTCATATGTCCCTAAATATAGTGCAATATTTGCTGCGATTCAACAAATATACGTGCGTTTTTTTTTACACACTTGATCTTCCATTCTGACACTTCAGTGATGCCGTCATGCTGACATTACTCTTCAAGGACATGGCAGTCCTTTTGACGTAGCTGCTTTGAAACATAAAGGCACTTGGGTTGTAAGCTTGCTTTTCTCGCTCGCTTACAGTTACAAGCAACAGAAGTTCAACCTCCTGCGAGAAGAGAATGAGGGATATGGGAAACTGTTCACTGAGCTGTGTCAGGACTTGTCTGGGATCATCACGAGTGACATTATGCTGGAGAGCATCAAGTCCCTTATTGGTGAGACCTTTATAATTGGTATCTGCTTGATAGCTGTGTATATTTTAATAATCTGTGTAACCCTAAGCGTGTTTTTATAAAGCTTGTTTTTTCATGTCAAAATTTACCCCAGAATTCTATTCATTCTCATGGTTTGGGCTAAATTCTGTTTGGGGTTTTTTGTCTTTTAATATCTAGATTGTATAGTCTGTATTGTTTGTACTATCCCATCTGCCTTTTTATGCTTATATGCTTCTATGTATTTATAATGAGCGTCGGAGTCCATTTTTACTAAATAGTCTTTATATCAAACATAGTGCCGTAATACAATTTCATTTCAAAATCTATTCAGGCCTTCTTAACATGGGTTTGTCGACTGTATCAACTGCGTCTTGGCGGTGACATTCCAGGCTGCTTTAACCTGGACCCCAATCGCGTGCTGGATCTTGTACTTGAGGCATTCGAATGCCGGCCTGAGTACGCGCAAGAATTTTATCTTCCCCTGCTGGAGTCATACATGAACACGTGCGAGCCACAGACACTCTGCCACGTCCTTGGGTTCAAGTTCCACTTTTACCAGGTTGGTGTAAAGGCCTCAGTTCTCTTAATTACTCACCAACTCAACTGTAACTTGCATGATTTATTCTGTTATTTGTAATTGTTGTCAATGCTTGGCTGTTGGCAGACGTTTTGTGCCGATGCCAGGGTTTAAAGTTTGGTTGTGGAATGAGCACAGTTTTCTGACTAGACATTCCTGGCCTTATTTTCTAACAGCAGTGGCAAGTGACATTGGAACCAGTCTTGACCTCCCCCCCCCGACCCATTATTCACAGAGCAGCATGGTGAAGTATGGTCATGCAACCCCTATGACTAACAGCATGGGGAGACCGTCATAACTTATATTTACTTGTTTTTAAAAAAGGCTTTGTGTTTTTGTTTTCTCATTAGGAACCAAATGGAGAGACGCCACAGTCTCTGTACCGTGTGGCAGCCCTGCTGCTGCAGAGTGAGCTGATCGACTTGGATGACCTCTATGTGCACGTAAGTGCCTGCTAACATTCACCCGCTTCTGCTCTATGCCCCATCCTTTATAGCCCTGTGCTCACGGTTAATTTTGCTTCTCGCTCCAAAACTTTTTCACGCAGCTCCTGCCCGTGGACAGCGAGATGGTTGAGCAGCACAAGCGGGAGTTCGCCGAAGTCCGGCAACTCTTCCGCAAGATGAACATGGTCGTGCTTCCCACCGACAAGCCTGAGGAGAAGGAGAAGGAAAAGGACAAGGAGGATGAGCCGAAAGAAAAGGTACTTTTATTTGTGAATCTTTCTGCTTTCTCTTGATCATGCTCGCATGTTTGCGTGTGAATACGGGACACTCGATGCATTTTTGTCGGTACAAAAAAATGTGCGGTATGTGACCAAATCACCTGGAATGGCGCCCCCTCTCATCAGAGCTCAGAAGCTCAGAAAGGTCGAGTCTGTAAAGTGCTTATATGGGTGACCATGCAAATCGAGGTAGTCTAGGACTATGGGGTGAAATGGTGGGGACCAGACGATAGTGCAGCAAAATGGATTGTTGTGCTTTACTTCTAGGCTCCCCATATCATTGTTCTCCACCTTTACCAACCTGCACTGACACCACATATGTTGAAGTATTACCAAATAACCCCACGGACCTGCACGGTTAGGGGAGGCTATGATCCACCAGTGCATAGGTTTCGTGCTTTTTTTGTTTCAGTTGGCAGACAACCAGAAGTTGGGCCTGTTGGAGGCCTTGCTGAGGGTTGGCGACTGGCAGCACTCCCAGTGCATCATGGACCGCCTGCCACCCTTCTACACCTCATCCCAGAAGCCCATAGCTGCAGCACTGTGCCTGCTTATACACTCTACCATAGAGCCTTTGTATAGGAGGTGTGTTCACTGCAACATCCACCTGAAGAAAGACCCAACCTAAAATGATATAGCCTTTGTAGATACAACCAATATTGTCCTGGATGATCAGACGCAAGTTTGAAACTTTGTTCGCGAGAAAAAGACTTTGAAATCACAGCATCTGGCTTTTTGACGTGATATTGCACATTTTACTACATCTTCAGTGCTCTAACATCTCTACAGTGCAATTCAAGTGTGCCTGACCAGAATGTTTAAGTACATTTTCTCATTAACAAGCTTCAAACATGTTCTGGCAGCGGAGGATGTAGCATCTAGTTAAATATCGACAAGATAAAAGCGTTTTCATCTTTTTACAGTTTTCTTTAAAGCTGGACAGGCTGTATTTGGGTTACATTGAAAAAACCTTGGGGTATTCCACTGTGCACACATTTATCAGATGTAAGTTTATGTAATGTTTGTTACCTTATGTTTGGGCCTTTTGCTCCACACACATTACAAATTGCTGTCCGAGCCCATGACTTCGCTGACGTAAAGCATTTTTTTCAGACATTAACTTGTGCTTTTTTCATCACTATTATTTCTTAAAAATCTTAATTATATTCCTTTGTCTCATCAGTTCTACCACTTCCCTGTGGAACTAATCTATACAGTGTTTACTTATTCCCCAATGTTTTTATCCTTGTTAAGTTTATTCAAATTGTGCTCTCGGCTTCACGTCATAGATTAAGATAGTTTATTCTAAACTCTTACAGAGCAGTGCATCACCCTATGTTAGAGAACAGCCTGTGGAAGAAATCGCAGAAATAATTATAAAATTACTTCAAGTGAACTCTTAACCACCCGAGAACCCCACTGCACTTTGTCACATGCCATGCAGTCGAGAGATGTTTACCACATGGCAGTCGAAACAGAACATTTCTACTTAACAGATCTGTAATTTTGCCACGTTTGGTAAAAAAAAAAATAATCAAATTTTATTTCATGACCTTCATGAACAGTAATTTGCGATGGGGCTGAGACCGCTATGTACTTGAAAGTTAAATAACGCGTTTAATGTTCAACGCTTCTTTCAGGTCGGGACTACCGCGTGGAGCCAAGGGACGGCCGTTCCCGCCGCTGCAGAATCCGCGGGCGCTGCCGCTGGTGCGCTCTTTCTGGGACATGCGGCGCGACATTTTCCAGATGCTCACCTACGTCGGGCCGCACCTCAGCCACGACCCCGTGCTCTTCGCCAAGATTGTACGCCTCGGCATGGCGTTCATGAAGGAGGTGCAGAGTCTCCCCCCCCCCCCCCACCTTGTCCAGTAGCAGAACGCACAAAGCGAAAACGCCCGCTACGCACGTTTTAATGCCAGGAGAACATACACTGCCTTCACATTCTTTGCAAGGAACTGATGGGATGTTTACATTTTTATTGCATGACTGAATGCTTCATGTTTTTATTGTGTAGGTGTGACTTGCGCCCCTTGTTTAGAAGGACTTTGGCAACAATTACGAGACAACAATTGACATTCCCCTTTAGGTCCAATTGTCACGTTTTGCAGTCAAGATCATTTTAAGATTGTAATTTTTTCTCATTGTCTTATATTGCATCACATTTGTTGCTCTTGAGTTGTTTACACCTTTACACAAAAATGTTGATATAATTTGCATAAATCGTAAATTATAAATTCTTGTACGTGTGATTCAATGTTTATATCCAGAGAATAGTCGATTTCCATCAATGAACTCGCATTCCTTTTTGCTGTCACTGTTCAATTTTATTTAATTGAAGTGATTGGCGTGTCCTTTATTGTTCATGTCTTTCATCCCATCTGCACAGAAATTTTAAATTCATAAATTCATTCTGCTATGTATAGCAGTTAAAATATTTAAGGTATGCATTAAAGTCCAGAATTGGGTCATATGCATTGAGTTGTTTTGTTATCCACTGGGTGCATATAAATGTTTGAATATTTCGAGTGTGTTGCTCAGCAAAGATTAAAACATTTTATATGGCATGCAAAGATTTATTAAGAGTTGTATTTCATACTTTGAGTTCAATTTGGATGTCTTTTTATCTGTAGTATTCAGCGGATGCATCAAAATCAAGCGATAAAGAAAAATGGGTGAGCATGAAATAGCATTCATACATGACCAAGCACTACCTTTTTTTACTACGTGAAGTTTGATAAATATGATGTTTATAGACTGCAGTCTCCAATTTTTAAGCTTGGAATGTTAATCAAATGTGCAGAATATATTTTAATTACAATTGGCATTCCAACGTCCTACACATCTATCAAGTGTAGACATGAATGGTAAGGCTTAAAATTAAAGCGGTACATGCTTGAATGCGGCATGGTTTATAGTTTAGTATGATATGATGTGTTTTTCTTCTAAGGTAATTTCGAGTGTTGTATTCTATGAATAGCACAATATCAGTATTTTTGTTAAATCGTCTTGTTTCAGGAAACTCTGCTGAGTTGTTTCCTAAGTATCACGGACCAAGTACTGCTGCCTTCCCTGTCCCTCATGGAGTGCAATGCGTGCATCTCTGAGGAGCTGTGGGGCCTGGTGCGCTGCTTTCCCTACCAGTACAGGTTCGTCTGGGGCACCCTCTTACCCTATCGCTCACACCATTAAGTGATTTCCCTAATCGTCGAGCGTAATTGCTTCTTGTTAAATTACACAAAATGGAGTTGCTTTTAGCAAGCTTTTACCTTGCGATGGTAAGCAAAACATTTTGAGATTTTCAAGAATATTTAAACACTATTTTCTTAACTTAGTTCTGGAAATGGAGAAGGGAAAAGTGGTTTCTTTTGCATCAAATTATTTTGCTGGTACATTTATTTTGTTTTAATAACATGGTGATAATGGTAGAAGAGTATGGAAATTCCGAATATATAATATACCACCAAGATGATTGGTTTATATTATGAATATATGGGAAAAAAACTATTTTATTAGTTCTAGAACTGTTTCAGTCCGAGCAGTTGAATCGTATGTTATCCTTGAAATTGAATATGAATATGATAAGAGAAAGTCAAGGATTAATATTCCTTTACTGCTGTTTTGGTAAAAATGCATCAGAAGGCATATATGCATATGGTAGGTGGCACAAAAATGCTGTGTTTGTCTTTGTGTGTGGACTATTATAGACTCGTATTTGAGGGTTTGATATTTGTACTTCCTGCCTGCTATCTTTTTTTATTATTTTTTTTTTCAAAGAAAATGGAAAAAAATATATAAAATCTGAAAATTGCATAGAATAGCCAATTTTCCCAGGAACATTAGGGGTATTACAATGGTCTGTACGCGGAACCTGTGAATTTTGGATAAGTAGAGCTCTCCCTGACACGTAAGTAATAATTGTTCTCAATTACCAGACGAACATTTGCTGTCCATTAAATTAATGTGCCTGATTTTAAAGGGATCATGCTTATTGGATTTAACTTGTGCCGTGTGATATTCCCTGCAGCTGCTTTTGAAGTTTCGCCAGTGCATTTATTTTTGTGGAAGTATGGAAGTGTATTTACATTTTTTTCTGTAATATTGAAATGTCCCAAAACTGAAATTCATAATTTTCAACCATGGCATTTGGTCATCCGTCTGGCTTTTATTTATCAGCATTCTTTTGATAGCCCCGAGTTGCACACTGCTTACTGGTGTCAAATTGAAGAATGTTTGCAATTTCTGTAATTTTAATTTTTAAAGAGTAAGTGCAACCGAGATTTGGCCTTTGGGCATAGCAGTTGTTGTTTTGGGAGAATGCAGCCCGTCAACCTAGCAACTTGTCTGCCGGCACTGAATTTATACGTGAAGAAATTACGTTTTTTAATTAAAATAACTTAATTACTCGGTCCCAAAGCATGAGCACATGGTGTGAGTTTGGTGACTCGATGTGTGCAACCTTTAGTACATGTTTGGAGGTTTGCCGATAATTTGGGTTGGTGATTTTGGTGCCACAGTTTGAAGATGTGTCACCCTTTCGCCATTTCCCCTCCTCTGCTGTTTCTCCCAAGGTATCGGCTTTATGGCCAGTGGAAGAACGAAACATATGCGAGCCACACACAGCTCGTCAGGATCAAAGTGCAGACCGTCGACAGGTCGAAGTACCTCATGAAGTGAGTGGACAATATTGAGCAGTGTCAGTCGATGCTATTCTTGTTGTTATTTGTATATGCTTCTGAAATTCTCCTTGCATCAATGGTTTATATAATTTTTGTAAATCTGTTTTCTCTTGTGCGTTTTTTGTTCGTGTGATTTTTGACGACAGTGCTGATTATGATTTCCCCTGATCTACATTTCATTGCAGACGTTTGACCAAGGAAAATGTGAAGCCTTCGGGCAGGCAGATTGGGAAACTGAGTCACAGCAACCCCACCATTCTCTTCGACTATGTAAGTTTATCTGACAACATTTTAATTGTTGTCCTTCCTCCGCATCGCCACGCAATTAGCATGGTTGGTTACATACGGTGGGCAAGAAGTTCAACATATGTACATAATTGGTGGCATGCGATTATTTTATTATTTATTCAGAATTTTAGGAATACTATACCAATTTAAACCGCTTTAAATGGCTTGTTGTGCATTTTATTATTTCCACATGATTTAATTTAGGAAAAAATTAATGCTAAAAATATAAATGTCTGGAAAATCTTCAACACTTTGCACGACAAAACCTATTCTCTGTCAAGACTAGTCCTGAAAGCAGTACAATTCTGACACACCATTGGATAAGCTTGTGTGTCATTGTTTCTGTCCACCTAATGTTAGTGCTCGCGTTCCGGGTGCAGAATGCACCCGTGTGACTCGGCCTTTATCCATTCGGAGGCCACATAAAATGCTGCGCCATTGTTTTGATGCACGTTTTGCTGTCCCGGTGCTCGACAGGCAGCGTGTAACGGGCAATTTGCGTCCACGGCCCCTGCTGTGTGTAGACTTTGTCCGTCCACTCGGCCAGTGTAATTTGTCCCTGCACGCCCAGGCAATCGACGAGTGAGCGTTGTGGGATTCATCCACGAGTGGTTAAAATCGAGAAATATGAGGACAGGGCACCTCTGCTGACCTTGCTCACAATTGCGTTATACTTCATTTGCTCTGTCTGAATGGGGTCACGGGAAATGTCTGGCTGAACATGGAGCATTCAGTCTTGACAAGGCACAGGTTCCTTTTCGCTTGAAATGTACGGCGAGGCCGGCAGTAAGTGCTGCCATGATTGAACTCATTTTCTGTAGAAAATGATTGCGCTCATTTTACAGTCCAGCTTGCATCCTATAATTGTATATTTTTTTATTGCAATGGCTACTTTGATGTACAGCTTTAAATGTGCATTTACTATGAGTGAAACATTGGCGTTACATAGTAATAGTTTTTACCCTTTTATCTGGCACCAAAACTGACACCTTTATACAATGGATCATGTTTGCAATAACCACAACACAAGCAGTCAAAATGCAAACAAAAAGAGAACTCTGATAATGATATGCACTGTCCAAAAGGCCTTTTGGTGTCATCTGGTCCAACATCAGTGGAGACTAGGCTCTAAGAAAAGCCGTCTCGGGTGTGGACCAATCAATTTCAAGGACAGTGCATATCATCAGAGTTGTCTCTTTTTGTTTGCATTTTGACTGCTTGTGTTGTGGTTATTGCAAGCATGATCCCTTGTATAAAGGTGTCAGTTTTGGTGCCAGATAAAAGGGTAAAAACCTATTACTATATCTTGCTAGTGGAAAAGGAGGTCTCAATGTAAATTGGAGTTACATGTTTGCTATGTTTTAAAACGATCAAAGCGCGTAAACATGTCAACTTATTGAATGTTGGTGCAGGTTCTTATACCATACAATTAACCCCTCAATTCCCTGTAGCTTTTTGACACGTAAAATATGTTTGCATGCCCTGTCTAACACCACTGTTTCGTTTATTTTTTACAGATCTTATCCCAAATCCAGAAATACGACAACTTGATCAACCCAGTGGTGGACTCGCTCAAGTACCTCACCTCCCTCTCGTATGATGTGCTTGCCTGTATCCTTTTTGCCCATAGTGTTTTTCATGACTAAAGTCGAATCCTCCTGCAGTCTTGGCACTTTTACTTTGAATGCAAACTCATTTGTACAGAGTAAACTTGTGCACAATTGATAAAAAAAAATGTGGCATCATTCATATTTAATGCAGACATTATTAAACACATTACTTAAATTAATTACATTTATTTCTCACGCTCGTTTTACCAGCAATGTTTTCCATTCTGCGTCTTAGCAGCTTATACCCATTTATTAAGAAATGTCTGTAGGCACGTTGGTATGAGTACTTCAACCAGCAGTGGATTGATCATTGATTAATCATGGATGATGATGATAATAATTATTTTTACCAGCGTTGTTGACCCTTGTTTATTTTTTGATGTTGTGACCTCGAAAGAAACATGATTTTAGCTACATTGTTGCTGGACAGGTTCAGTGTTTAGGAGGGGGGGAGGATGTTTTCCTTGACTGAATGCCACAGACTGTATCATAGAAGCGCTCGCGAATCCAGACAAGGAGAAGATGAAGCACGATGACACCACCATCTCCCTTTGGCTTCAAAGTAAGAATCTGCAGGAGGGATTCACAGCACACTGTGATCAACTATGTAGCCCATCATTCTAACTTGTAGAGTTTACATTACACTCATCCGTTAGCCAGTGTTGGAATCTAATGACCCGTCGTTTTATATTTGCCGAACAGTATGTATAGAAAATAGGTCAACCATCGCCAAATAACCAACCTATTTTAGTCTTCCAGGGTCCCTCATTCTCAAGAGGTGATTGACTACGTTTTGTTATGCTCAATAAAATAGAATGCGGATTGAATTATAGTTGTGCTCAATTCACAATAAACTCAACACACTTGTCAACAACGGTGCCTTAAAACTATACATATATATAAAATCAGTGGCATTCGATCAATGGCCCTTGAAAGCACATACATTTTCAATAACACTTGAGGTGTTTCCATTTAAATGTAACCCTTAAACCAGACACTCCGATTAGCAGGGTTTGCTACGTGCGGTATATACAAAATGACGTCACAGCTTGCCAATAGCATTACGGAGATTTGTAAAGTGTGAGCATGATTGCTGCAAATCCGTTTCAAAAAAGCTTTTTCACATGAGATGAGAAACAAACCCATAACGCAGTATACATGATTATGTAGGGAAGTAAGCTCGTACGCATGACGTGTACGTTAGTGTTTCCGCGTGCATATTTCTTCATCTAATCAAGTCCCTGAACAAGATAGATTGTTATAATGATCTGACTTGCCAGCTTGTTTTTATTGTTTGTTTCTTTACCCAATCATCCTTATCTTTAATAAACCTACACCAATTAACACTCAATCAATATCAATAATTTTGTGGTACTGGGCTTTTTTGTTTACGTTTGCTTACTCTTTGCAAGTGCTATGTACCCAACTCTCATCCATCATCATCACTCTTATGAGTGTCGCTACCAAAACACGACTTCTCAACTGGAGCTTTGCCCACTCACATTACCGTGTGTTATGCAGCTCCACCAGCTTGGTGCAAGGGTGATCAGGAACCTGTGTGGGTTGTTTTACAGGTCTCGCAAGCTTTTGTGGAGCTGTTTTTCGCAAGTACCCAATAGAGCTCACTGGCCTCCTGCAGTACGTGGCCAACCAGCTCAAGGCTGGGAAGAGGTAAGCATCCTTATGGTGCGACTGATGTAGATATTTATCATGGAGATATTGATACCAAGCCCACAGCCTCAATCAAATCATGGTGTTTGTACACCGCTGCTTGTATTTTATCACTTACATTGCAATGCAATCCAGTGGGAATTTTAATTGCAATCAGAACTTAAGCTACTTTACATGTAGTGGAAGACAACTTGTGATATTTTTGTTTTTAATTGTTGAGAAAAAATGTGTTATTTAATTGGGAGTAAAACTAGTGTATACAAATGTTCTACTTAAATATTCAAGCTGCTGCTTGTAGCCTTTAAAACCATTGCCAATCCAGTTTAAATATTCAACTTAACATACATGTTAAGATACGTATTTAATGCGTGAAGTAAAAAAAATGGCGCGTGAGCGTTGGTCAACATTTTTGTGATGCAAGTTTGGTGGGAGTGGGAAGCACAGGTGGTGCATCTATTCATCTCAGTCAGTTTACCCACAACACCTGGGTCTGTCTTATGACCTGCCAGCAAACCTTTGAAACTTTACGTGGTCTCTACTTGTTACTTAGCCTGGAACAAGCGCTGTGATGTCACTTTGTGGAAAATAGCGGCCGCTTTGTTGATACAAGCTTTTTTTTTTAACTTCACCCAGTTTTGACCTGCTGATACTCAAGGAGGTGGTGCAGAAGATGGCTGGCATCGAGATCACGGAGGAGATCACCAACGAGCAGCTGGAGGCGATGGCCGGGGGAGAGCTCCTCCGAGCCGAGGTGAGGAGGGGCAGCCGCGAACCCCATCATTCACGGAGGGCTTTAATCTAAACCCCAGGAGATGGATAATGAATGATTCAACGCTTGTGTCTCCTGCCGTGCGTTTCAGCCACGTTTGTTAAGAGCATTAACTGACAATGCTGTTTTATGCACATACGGCCCGATTGATGTGCTGCGAACCTTTTATTGGTTATTTGCTTCCATCACTAGCAATGATGCAAATTGATAAGGCAGTGCTTTCTGTGAATTTCATAAACTAGCCGAAAGCTTGTATTTGAATGTCCTGCATTTTTATTGTATTCTACTTCACCTTTGGGCCAGATCTACGGTTAAATCAATTATCTTAAAAATACATCTTTTTTGTATCTGTTTATTGGAAAGTAGGAGAAAAATTTGTAGATACTGTCCTAAAGAATGAGAAACAGTGCAGTTGCCCCCCCCCCCCCCCCATGTGACGCGGTGACAATGAATGATGATTGACATCATAAATCTAGATTCACCTCGACCTTGGCTCAAGGTGAGCAGGGAGAACGTTATTATTAGGACAAATTGCACAATACACTGTGCTTGTTTTTGAACCTTGTGTGTGAAATTGATTCATGGAAATTATACACTGTATGCTAATTGGATATTCAATGAAGAATGAAGGCATTCATCGGTCATCAAGTTTTGAGCTTATTTTGTTTAACCAGGTGAGAATGCAAGACATCAGGAAAGTCTCATTTACAAGAGTAACCTCGGGCATTAGTCTGCCAGTAGGTGCGATGATTGCTATGCATATTCCAAATTGAGTAATTTGCAGGTAATTTTCGAATTAGGCAGATTTGGATCCTGGCCCTGGCACGCAATGGCCTTCTAGCGCAAATTGCATCAGCTGATCTCTAACGTCCACTGTGAGTGAAGCTGATGGAGTGTAACATTATTGTGGTTATTAAACACGCAGTAATCAGGCTACCGCTATATTCAAACCATGAGCCTCTGTAGCAAGCGGCGAACACACTACCGGTCGACCTTGTTACGGCCCTAGTAAATAGTTGCATCTCTAATAAACACTTGTTTTTAGTATTACATCAAATACAGTAAAGAAAATGTTGCTAGGTTATGACTCTTTCATTATGGCGAAATTATAGCTACATTAAATACAGTGACAGTCACGGTGGCGCTTGGCTCGTGTGTGTATGTGCTCCTGCAGGGTGGCTACTTTGGGCAGATCAGGAACACGAAGAAATCGTCGCAGCGTCTCAAGGACGCCCTGCTGGACCACGACTTGGCGCTACCGCTTTGCCTGCTCATGGCGCAGCAACGCAATGGCGTCGTCTTCCACGAGGGCGGCGCCAAGCACCTCAAGCTCGTCGGCAAGCTCTACGACCAAGTGCGGTCCGCACACATTTCACTGCCACTTACACACATTTGATGCTGCTGTTACAGTTAACTCTTGATTCGTCCGTGTTTGGTCCAGCACATAAAATTTTTTAATAATTCATGGAAAATGTGACATTCTCCACCCATTCGCACATTTAATGCACGCACCGGTTATGTTAATAGCTGAGTGACTGAAGGCTTAAATGAAAACAGACGATACATATAACAATAAAAGTGTTAAATTTGATTTAAAGCTTTCGTGACTGCAGTAATTCATATTCTTAGTTATTTCGGTAAAGTCACGTTGAAGGGAAACAACAAAATAATAAAATATATATAAAACAATAAAATATATTATATAAAATAAATAAAAATAATATATATTTATTATATAAATATAATATATTTATATATTTTATTGTTTTGTTGTTTCCCTTCAACGTGACTTTACCGAAAGAACTAAGAATACTAATAAAAGTGTTTTTTAACCTGTCTGTACATACCTTGACATCTCTCAATCTGCATAGGCTTTCCCTGGGTACACTAGTTTCCTCCCACATCCAACACACTCCTTAAACACTTCATAATTAAAACACACCGGTGGGCTGAAGAAGTAACTAATTGGCATAAATGTGAAACATTTTTGACTAATCGGCCGTGTCGGGTGGTGGAGGGTTGCGACACATTTATAATAACGCCATCTAACCCAAAAACCTTTTATTAATAATACTGGTCGCGAAAGCCTACGTGTTAAACTCCTTAAACACTGACCACACATCCCATTGTAGTATCCTCCTGAAAATTTGTCTTGAGACTGTTGGGCAACCACCTCTGCAAGAAGCAGAGCAGCTCCATAATCTGGCACACACTACAGTCATGCCTCTTATCTGATTTAGTTCGAAGGGAATGGCCCGGTTAAAGTAAAACTATTGATAATTCAAAACATGAAAATTCGACTTGGGATTTCTTGGCTTTAAATATTTCCACCAACTTGAGCCTTCTGAGTGCTGGATGATTGATTTATTGAGTGATCTCTTTGTTTGTGAGCATGTACTTTATTAATGTTGCTCTGTTGCAATAAATTACCAGTCTGAGGTGCCTCTGAGCAACCACATAACTGCTAGTAACTTCCATGCTGGCCCAGCTAACACATTTGCTAGCCACGGTCTGCAAACAGACGTGCGTCATGACACGGATTCTGTTTTTCCCGGCAGTGCCATGACACGTTAGTGCAGTTTGGAGGATTCCTGGCATCCAACATGAGCACGGAGGACTACGTTCGACGCATGGCGCCCATCGACATGCTGTGCCTGCAGTTTCACGCGCCGCACGACGCCGCTTTTTTCCTTTGCCGGCCGATGTACGCACACCAGATCATGGTGAGTGTTCGAAAATTCCTCTATCCGTCCTTTCATCATCCTTAGTCATGATCAGTCCACTGCTGGATGAAGGCTTCCCCAAGCTATTAGCATCTCTCACAATACAGCGATGCAACAATCCAATCTAGCACCTGCATGCGAGTGAATCCTTTATTTCCATCTCCGTGATAGACATCCTCTCGGGCACATGAACCTCCCTTGGTTGCCATCTAGGGCGGGAATATTAATACATACAATAATAGCGGAATTTTGCATTTATTCATCAATTAATATTGATTATTTAGCTTCTGGTACGTGGATAATTGGCATTTGTAAGAGTCAATGTTTACGATAAACTTTCCTTGCATTGTGGAGATCCCTTTGCAAAATAGCTGGTTGCATAATGTCTAATGCACTGCAAATGAATAATAACAGGTTTACTAGCACTGATAATAATCGGCTCAGAAAAGCAATATATTCACAACCAGTTTATTTAAGAACTGTGGATTGTTGCAAGTTGCCTGGTGAATTTGTTTTGATAAAATATAATGTATACACAATACTAATGTCATTTTATAAATATGCTAAAAGCAAGTGATGTGCTTTGTTCGCTTTGTGCAAGTTTTAGGATCACACTCCCATTAGCAGATGGTTTGGTTCACCAAGGATAATGATATTACATATTATTAGTGTTTGCCACGCGACTTAAAGCAATTTAGAATGTCAGGCTGCCCTAGGAAGTAAAACCAAATTTTCTCTGAGATGTAAATTTTGAGTACCCAAATTATACAGATTTTTTTTGTTCATATTTATTACTTGGCTATATCTGTGCCAGATCTCAGTCGTTTTTCTGTTCTAGAACACTATTAGCGTTGCATCAGGCACGCAGGCACTATTGTCTATTTTAGCTCACTTGCATCCCTCGCCCTGTGTCCGCCCGTCAGTCCAAGTATGAGGAGCTCAAGAAGGCCGACAAAGGCAACAAACTGAACAAGACGCAGCGTTACATCCAGGCGAGCATGGCGGTGATGAGCCCCGTGCAGGAGGCGGTGACGGCGCTTCACCCGACGCGCGTCTGGGAGGACATCAGCCCACAGTTTTATGGCACCTTCTGGACGCTCAGCATGTATGACCTGTCGGTGCCCACGGCGAGCTACGAGCGCGAGGTCGGCAAGCTCAGGGCACAGTTGCGCGCCATCGACGACACGCAGGACATGGTGCGTGGCTTTCGCGGCGCAACGGGGATGGTGCTCGTTCATCGCTGATGTTAAGCTTTTTAAAGTGTATGGTCCTCTTTACCGCGGCTGGTGTTGGACCCACGACCCCAGACCGTAATTCATCTTGTCGTGTGGGTCAGTGGTAGTCCAATGGTTTGGTGGATTTTGGTGTATGCCCCAAACTCGCTGGACTGCATGGTAAGCAGGAGTTGGAAGTACAACCATTGGGCTGGTGAACCAGTTTATTTTTTATTGATAATCTTGCTTGTGTTTGCCCAAGAAAGCCTCACTGAGTCTCAACACTCTTTCAGGAGGGTCCTGACAAGTTTTATCAGTGGGTGACGATGTTTCTACGTGTAATTGATGTAATGTGGAGATCATTTTTCAGCATTGGGGTGTTTGGCTACTGTCGGTTACATTGTAAGTTTGCCCGAGTCAGGCGTCAAACCCAGGTCCTTCGTGTGAGGCACAAGTTACCATAGCGCCACCAAGTAGATCTTTGTTATCTCATGTTTGCGGTGTACTCCAGTTTACTCCAACAGAATAAAACATGCTTTTGGAAGACATTTGCTGAAGATCAAAAGCAGGACCTACTGAAAAAGTTGATAACCCAGGGAGGTTTCTTTGGAGAAAGTAAATGCTTCTAATTCTCATAAGTGTCTCAAATTATTCCCAAATTGCTTGAAAACATTTAAACTATGCTCGGTTAATTGACCTCATGTAGATTAACCATTGCAAAGGGGATGTGATTCAGGGTATACATTTTGCTGGTTGGTTGCAAGCAGCTTTTAATTTGTTTTTAAGGCTTGTAATAACAAATGTACACAATGACAGTGGTGCACATTGAATTTTCTCTGCATTATTGCAGACAATGTCCTGCGATAACTCACTTTATTGGCAAGCAATCCGACCGCGAGACTACACAAGAGCTGCCTGGATATTAAAGCAAGCAAATTATTTTGTCGTCTGACTGGTGCTTCCTGCGTTTGGCTCCGCAGCCTCCAAACAAGAAGAAGAAGGAAAAGGAGCGGTGCATGGCACTCGTGGACAAGCTGAACGACGAGGAGAAGAAGCAACAAGAGCACGGGAATCGAGTGCTGATTCGGCTACGGCAGGAGAAGGACAATTGGTTCCTTGCAAGTACGACACGCTCCTCTTGCCCTCAACACGGCACGCACGCAAAATGCCAGGCTCTTGACTTCGGCCTTGCCAAGACTGTCAGGAAATGACAAGATATTGTTGGCTAAAAGCTTTACGCGCCTCTATTACACAAAGCATTTAAGTCTATTGAGATATTCAAGTGTTGTTTACAAAGTGTATTTCTGCTATGGACATGATGCCATGAGATTAAATTTGCGTGCAGAAACTCTTAGAGGAAGCCTGTGCACCACCTCGTATCAATTTAATATTCCTGGAAGATGACATCACAGAACCACTTGTGAAGTCAATTCAATAGGCCCAAACTTATGAGAGGCACACCTATTGTATGCCCTGCTAAGAGTTTTCTTTGCA
The DNA here is from genome assembly GCF_048934315.1 of Petromyzon marinus. Lineage (NCBI taxonomy): Eukaryota > Metazoa > Chordata > Hyperoartia > Petromyzontiformes > Petromyzontidae > Petromyzon > Petromyzon marinus. The sequence continues at coordinate 2,685,178 of NC_133684.1, read as the reverse complement.
TGCTGGAGTTATTGAAAACCCTAATTTAATATTACATTTTTCAGTGCATTATGTATTTGAGGCTTCAAACCTCAATGATTTAACCATGGGAGACTGCTCATTAAAATTCAGGAGCTTAGCTCTATTTGCTTCATGGTGTTATAATTCTCTCTTGATTTTGACTGTTCCCCACCCAAAACTTTTTCCCTGCCGCTTTACAGAGTCAACGAAGAATGAGACCATCACGAAGTTCCTGCAGCTGTGCGTTTTCCCGCGCTGCATCTTCACGTCGAGCGACGCAGTCTACTGCGCCAAGTTTGTGGAACTCGTGCACCAGCTCAGGACCAACAACTTCTCCACGCTGCTGTGCTACGACCGGGTACTTCTTCATGAGCACTTGTGCCAATCACGCTGCACAACGGATAAACCCGCTCGGCGTCTTTCAATTAGAAAATGAATATTTTGTACACCTGATGATTGCGAAACATGTCCCATGTTAACACAGAAGGCACTGCTTCAAATGGAGATACATTTCTCTCACCTTTTAAAGAATATTCTTAGACGTGCAATTTGCTGCATGTGTCTTGAGCGTAAGAATCGATTTTAATCGGAACCGTTACACACCAGTGGACGCATTAAACTTGCATTGTTGCAGCCCTTGACCAATCCTCTGCTGGATGAAGGCCTCTCGATGACGTGTTGATCGTGTGGTTTACTTTACTCTCCGTCACCAGGCCGTCATAGTTGGCGAAGGAAGAACCTCAGTGTTCAGATATCACTCGCCACTGATGTTAACTGTGGCTAACAAACTCAGGTCACCAGGTTCACAGTGCAGCGCGTGAACCAATGTGCAGCGGCTCCATCTGTGCAACCTCATGTTTTTTCTGCACTAAGTGTGTCGCTTGCGTGGAGACCAAGTTGGGGCATTTCACTCGTCTACAAGCAAGCCTAATAATCTTTTACGTTTGTCGCGCCAGGTCTTCTCGGACATCATCTACACAGTGGCGAGCTGCACGGAGAACGAGGCGAGTCGCTACGGGCGCTTCTTGTGCAGCATGCTGGACACGGTGACGCGCTGGCACCGCGACCGCGCCATCTACGACAAGGTGAAGCGCAGGGCGGGCTTTGTGTTATTAAAAACATCCATCAAAAGCGTAGGGGAAAAGGTCTGCACCGCTTGAAATAGCACCCCAGTCGCTGTCAACCGGGTTCACCCCTACCTTTTCATGTACTTTTAACTCGCTTGTCTGGGTTTGGAATGGTTAGTAATGCTCCACGCTTTGCCCTACGGAGTGTGGTATGTCACGGCGGATTATTGGAAATGTGCTCATGGAAGGTCGAGACATTTTTACACTTTTCTGCTGCCTTGACCGAGTCCAGTGCACTAACCTGTGTGCCATGGTAATTCACTTCATTAATAGTAAAACAATCCAGTTAACATGCAACAACACTCTTTATTAAAGGCATACAAAAGAGCTCTGAGAGATTTTCCCCGAGTGGATAAGGAGTGATCTATTGTCTTGAAAAATTATTTGACATCAGCTGATGTATTGCTCGCTGCAAGGGGTTCCAAATGGATATTTATTTTTATCTCAAGACGTGTTGCTCGTGGGACAATTTGAAATATAAAATTGGAGATGAAGCATGAATGTAATCAAATGTAAAGTTTGTTTCATTATTCTCCGTCAGGAATGCGGGAGCTTCCCCGGGTTCATTACGATCCTGCGAGCCGTGGGCTCGGACGGCGCCAACAAAGCGGACCATCTGGACTACGAGAACTTCCGCCACGTTGTCTACAAGTGGCACTACAAGCTCACAAAGGTGGGCGTGTGTTGCCCTTTTGCGTGGCCCCTGAGTGTGCCATGGATCCTTGCCCACCTCACGATTGCATCGAACCCCTGTCGCCAGATTCACATCGTAGTGTAATAACAACGGCGCAAGTGCTCTGCTACCTGACCGATGATTGGAATTTTGCGTGAATTATTTTAGGAAGTAACATGAGGCCATATAACATTCGCATCGTGCAAAAGTGCGAAATACCAAGTTTGCTATTTCTATATGTATGTATGTATGTTGAACTTCGTTCATACCGTACGTAGCCAACTGTGCTTATCCGGCCAGATTGGTACATAGTTAGAATAAGCGATTAGCAATCAGAATATTGCGAGTTTCAATCTTGGCCAGGATTTGACTCGACTGTTCTTCATTCTGGGGTCGATAAAATGGACACCACTGGGGGATTTAATTGTCAGTGGTTTTCCTTCACGTAATTTTATTTTAGAGATATTGTATATGCATTGCATTACCTTTATAAAATGTCCATTAGACTTATCTTCCTGCAATCTAGTGCACGATATGCTGGATTGTGAAATTTTACTCCCTCTGTAATGATCAGTTCTAATCAATGAATAGTTACATAATGATTCGTGCGTGTGAATAATGTTGAAAATGGGAATCAGTCGTTGAATTTCCCCCACAGGCATCGGTGAACTGTCTGGAGACGGGCGAGTACACGCACATCCGCAACATCCTCATCGTGCTCACCAAGATCCTGCCCTTCTACCCCAAAGTGCTAAACCTGGGCCAGGCACTGGAGCGTCGCGTGCAGAAGATTTGCCAGGATGAGAAGGAGAAACGGCCCGACCTCTACGCTCTCGCCATGGGGTAACGGTGACCTTGGTCGGCCAAAAGACAAGATGGCTCGTGGGAAAAAAATATTCCTTTGGTTTACAAACCAAAACTACACAGTCATCATCGTTGGCATCTACTAATTTGATAATGTATTGCAGTGACTAAAAATTTAAACAGTGGCCATTATACGTATTCTGAAAACATAAGGCATAAAACATAACATTGTGATTCATCTAGAGGATATTGTACATCCACAATATTAAATGATCCATATAATCGTAAACCTGACCCAATTAGTTTATGACTAGCCAAGTTGTGAAAACATTGCTTGTGAAAATCTTGGCACATAATTGTTTTTATATGGCAGTGGTTTGGGATCACAAGGATGAATGGTATATAATCACGACTAGTCGGTTCTTCAGTGCTCTTTTAAGTATTTTGTCTTAAGCGTTAGCAAAAAAAAAACATGTTCACAACTAACAGGACAACTCGCCCTGTCATTGAATGACGGTGTCATTGTAGTTGATAGATTTTCATTTGCCATCCATAAGGCATTAGTGGTGAAGTCCTGATTATTTGGTGGTCGGCCTTTTCGGTTAGCAGAGCCTCCACATACTTCACCTCCTCTCGGTTAGCCACACTTCTGCGCACCCGCACGCCTAACCCGAACCGCACCTTTCCCTCTCACCCCCGCCCGCCACCACTCCCCCGGCTCTAAACTTGGCGTGACGTGATTGGCAGCTACTCGGGGCAGCTGAAAAGCAAGAAGGTGGCCATGGTGCCCGAGAACGACTTCCACCACAAGGAGCCGCCCAAGGCGGCGGGCACCCCCTCCTCCACGCCGACCACGCACAGCTCGTCCACCAGCCCCGCGCAGGCCAACGGGCAGACGAACGAGGGCCACGGCACCGCGCACAACATGACCACGGGCGGCCGCGCGGACGACAACAGCCAGGGCGATGGAGGTGAGCCCGCCCCCCTGCAGAGTCGCCCAACATTGGTGGATTTTAAGAAATGTTTGGGAGGTGACCGGGTGACTCGGGTCAGGACGGTTTGAGTTGGCACCGCTGAGGTCCTGTCTCTGAATCCAGGTGGCGGTCAGTGATTAAACCGGGATTCTCAAGTGTAGCGAGTTGATGGTCTCAGTCCTGTTACCAATGACTACACCAAAAAACCATTCCGGCAAACCATTTTCTCTTGCGAGTTTAACTATTGTGATTTAGCGATTTCATGCCTAATTTATTGAGGCGCACAGTTCATCGATCAAACCTCTGTGGCTCAACCATTCACGGTTGACCGCGAGATTCCTGTATGCGTCGTAACTGCTTTGCTCGCGATGATGCTACCGCAGAAGAACACGCACACCATCTTGTCTCCATCGAGTTTTCCAAGTGGCCCATTGTGGGTTCCAGGTCACGGTGTTTCCAGCCTCCAGTGAGGCAGTGAGGTTCAGCCGTGTGATTTTTCTTCCTGTAGTGAACAGTGGAGTATTTTACACTACAGTATTGTACACTACATTCATTATTTTAATTTGATACATTTGCCATACAAGTTTTAACACTTGAATTCAGAATACTTCCTGTTTGAATGTAGGGTAACATAAAAAAGGAGGTGTATTATGAACCGTGAACCTAGCCCTAGTTTTCCCATGTGTCTTGGAGTTTGCGGATCACCGATGTGGTGATTTTGGCTATTTTCAAGAACATAACCCCTGCGATGGAAAGTATTTGCTGTGTATTAATTTCACTACACTTTTAGAGTTCATAAAACAAATAAAAGAAGCCCATATAGGCCATTTCGACAATTGAGGTGACACCCTTGTTATGGCCGAGAGGAAGAAGGGGCAGCATCGCTAATTGCTTGTAAACACAAGAAGCGTGTAATAGATGTTTTAAATATTGACTGCATGTCAAGGTGCATTGCATGTTTTATAATAATTGTATGTTTGTACTCACCACTTGCAGAGAAATCCAAGGACAAGCTGTCCAGTGGTGGGAAACCCATGGGGAAAAGTAGCAGCTCTATGGCTGGGAAGGCAGCAGGAAATGGGAGCAACTCCACCAGGTGAGTTTTAATTTGAAGGCCTTTGCTTAATGGGATCCCGGGAGTTTGTTTTGTCTCTTAAGATTATGCTGCATGTGATTCTATCCTAAATTCAAAAAATGCTTAAAAAGACGCTCACATTAATGCCGATACTAAAGCAAACAAAGCGACTGAGACTTGAGAAGAAGTCGTTGGCCATTGTATTCGCTGATGCTTGTGAACTGTTGCAGCTGCGTCGTTTTACACATGCTCAACATTGACGGACCACCCGCTGTTTTTCAGTAGCAAAAGCAGTAAGGACAAAGAGGACCCGTCGATGACAAAAGACAAGGAGCGGTGGGACAGGGAAGCTGGAACTCCAGAGGGCAAGGCCGGAGGCGGAGGTGGCAGCAGCAGCAGCAAGGAGCGCACGTCTCGTGACGAGCGCTCGGGCCGTGACGAGCGTGGAAGCAGCAGCAGGGGGGAGCCCAAGGAGCGCACGGCAAAGTCGTCCGACCGGGACAAGGATCGCGACAAGGCGAAAAAGGACGACAAGGCCTCCTTCGGCAAGGAGGAGAAGTCAAAACAGCTGCCGCCGCCGACTTCCACGCCGCCTACTGGCGGCTCGGAGGGTCGGCAGGAGCGAGATTTCGGCAAGGAAAAAGAGGGCAAGTCGAAGGATGGGCAAAAGAGCGAGAGATCCAACCTGACGTCCCCTTCGGCGTCGTCGAGCTCCGGGACCTTGAAGTCGCCCACGCTGCGCTCGGACATGTCAGATTCTGATAGAGGCAAGTTCTGGGTCCGCCTAAATACATTTTTGCAGCTCCTGGTTTTCACGCTATCTTTTGTTCCGTTACTAACGATTTTGCAATGCTTTGTTTGAGCTAAATTAACCAAAATTGGACTGGCGAATGTCTGTTATTCATCCAGCATCATTAAAGTTTTGTACTTAGGCCAGACTTGCTAAAGTTCACCAGTAAGCATAATATGAGGTTATGGGGTGCAAAGGGATGAACTGCATAAATCAAGAGCACAGATAATGCAAAAAATACAAATTGGACAATGAAACCGTATATTTTGTTTATTAAAATATTATTTGTGTGAAGACAGGTGTGCCATCTGTTATTGTTAAAGTAATCTGTTTACGTGCGGACATGTTTGTATTCACATTAACGCTGACCCTAGATGAGTGACGATCAGTAGCTGATAATTAGCAAACGCCCGTATAAAATTTACTTATTTTTCGAAAGCACGGTTAAACCGCCCACAGATAATCAAGAGTTAACTCGTGTGCGGTGTAGATGATGTGTGATCTCGGTTCCAAACTGGAACGGCATGCACGTAATCCCAGGAATGGTACCTGACCGTGTGCTTTGTGCCTTTCTGTCATTGCAGAGCAAAAGCGGCGTAAGCTCGACAGCCACACCTCGCCATCCCATGCCTCCGCTGTAAAGGTTAGTATCGTATAACAACACGAGAATGGGAAGAAGGGGAGAGAGAGAGAGGGGTTCCTCGGAAGTAGCTGCTGCTGTCTGGAGTTCTGCAGGAAATACCCGGAAATATTGGTCATCCCAGCAATTCATTTTTTAAAGTATTCTTGCAACGCGTTCTACAAGGATGAAGCTTTTTCGGGCGACCAGGTCTCCTTTCAACCATCACGCCTTCTTCAGTGTTTTGTGGACTAAAGCAGAAATGGAATACAAAGCCGTTTAAAAAAAGATCAGGCTTTTTTCTTAAATTAAAATTAAAATAGATCTTGTAAAAAGTTTTAATGGACCTAGATTATATAGTTATATATTGTGGAAAAAAAAAGAAAAAAATATTTTCGGAGTTTGGTTGGAGCCAGAGCTGAAAAGTGCCTTGTACATACACGGGTCCCAGTCGTTTTACAAAAAGTGCAATCGTCAAGAAAAAAAAGAGCCAAGAAAAGTGTGCCAGTTTGCTGTAGGAGAATGAAGCTGAAGATGGAGGAAGAGGAAGGAGTGAAGAAGATGATGCCTTCGGTGCCTTTCAGTGGAAGACCAGGGGAAGATGATGCGCAGGATGCCGCCTCTAAAATATATTTTTCATTTTCCATAGTCACCTATTTATTTTTCCTCCCAAAATACCATGAGAGCATTCTGAGCCTGAGCATTTTTAAGTTCCTTCAAGAAGTCCTGCCAGGAGTCGCCAAGCATTCCAGTGTGTAAAAGCCCCCTATAGAAAATCCACAGCTGTAGGCAGCCACCTCCTCCATCGCCGAATGGTTGGTGTCTCCGGCGCTCGAGCTCCTGTGGACTCTTGCTGGCGTTGGTTCCTCCGTAGCGTCTCCACCCTTGAGGATGTCGCCGCACGCGCCGGCCGTGTCCAGCAAAGCCCACTCCCCAAGCCGGCCCGCACTTCCCTCCCCTCCCCGCTGGAGAAAGGCGATGGATGGCCCTTGCGCTGAGCGAGCGATGGTGCCGCGTGGAGCCCAGGGTAAAAAAAAATGAAATAAAACCCTGGCACTGTCGTGGCGTGATTTGCCATCGGTACGGCCGGTTGAGGGAGACCACGAGCTGCGTGAGTTTGGAAGATTTCCTGATCAGGTTGGCGCTGTCTGTGGAGCTAAAAAAAATGCTGTGCTGTGATTGCCAACGATAATCATTTAAAGGGCGGCTTTGCTTCCCAACATTATAAGTATCGCACTATGATTCCGCCACATGCACGAGCGTTAGTTGAGGGATGGGGTGCAGTAGGTAAACTACTCGCTCAGTGTGCACTTTACTCGCTTTGTAAATCGGAACCACTTTGTGTTTTGCGTCACGCGATTTTTTATGAACGTAGATTATTTTAAAAGCGACGTAAAATGGATGGTTATTGGGAAAATGTTTTTAAGATTTTATATCCAGTAAATTGTGATCAATACCTCAATGTACATTGTGTTTATTACATTTTTTTCTACATGTAATGTAATCGAATGTATTTTCTTGCAACAATGGACCTTTGTTAAGCTTTAGTCTGTGAAAATGTAACTTCAATGTTTGAGGCCCAAACATAGTTTAAACTACACTTAAGCATTTGTGACTTTCTTAATCTTTGTGTGACATAAGCTTCCTGAACTAAATGTTGCAATGTGACGCCGGTATTCCATTGAATTGCATTTGTAATTTTTTTTTTACGTTGTGACACTGGAATAGTGCTCATATTGTCAAGATAATGATCTAAAGGCAGCTACATGCCTCTCAGGCATACATGTAAATATTGTTTTGAAGTAGTCAAGTCCACAGTTTTGAAGTAGTCACCGTGCACTTGCTGACATTGTATATTTCTACATTTTTGTCATCTGTAACTTGAAACCATGAGCAGGTTGTGAACGTTGCTTTGCTGCTCACCAAAACTCAGATGTGGATCTGAAACTCGCCGAGCTGCTTTAGGGTTAACGATGGCGATTCGAGGGTTGGAGCTTTAGTTCATGAGTCGAAAGAGCTGGACTTTTCTCAAATTCAGTTGCTTTGGAGGTCGGCTGCATCTCATCGTTCTTCTGCAGAAAAGTTCCTCCCAAGTCCTAACCTGTTCTGCCAAGCCGTCCCTCTTTCCAAGGAGGTGGGAGGAGATGGCCGTCATCATGCCGGATTGGAGGAGTGCCCACCGCTGGTTCCCAGAATGCCGTGCTGCTGCCGCCCTGCTCCTCAGCTCGGGTCTCTTTATCTTTCGTCTCCCCTTCTCACTCCCCCAACAGGATGGACAGGGAGAGTTCAGAGACCCATCAGCCAAGGTTTGCAATGCTACCCATTGGTCTTTACTGTTGCCATATATCTGAAAGTACATTTTTATACTACCTTACGTTAGGGTTTTGTGTTGGTAGCTGTATGTAAAGTGGTCAGCAGCAATTTCCAATTGTCTTTTTCGTTATAGCACCAACGTTATTTTCCATTCTGGTAATGTTAACTCATTTTTGATGAAACTTTGGGCTGAGTTGCAATTGCCTCAGGTGTTTGCAGGTGAATGGCTTGCCGGAGGCGGCCACTGAGAGCTTAACGTGTGCTGTGCTTGGTGGCTTCGTCCCGGGCAGCTCCAAAACCTACACCAGCTCGGCAGCGGGGGTGGGGCCCGCGGGCGCTCCCACAGCAGAGAGCGGGACGTGGAGAGGAGGGAGCAGTTTCACGAGCGCTCGCGCGATCGCGACAAGAAGGAACGCAAGCGGGTACGGCACCCCCCCCACCGCCCCGTCCTGTGGCTCCACCTGCGCGAGTGGCCCCGCTTCATGCAAATGCGGTCTGATGGAACCGGTCTTGCGCCGGCCCCGATTCGCGATGGCATACAAACTCCTCTTCTTTGGTTCTTTCGGTAAAGTCACGTAGAATGAGAATAAAATAATAAATTGATAATAAAATTGCACAATAATATTCCCACGACGTTTCGGCCACAACACAAGCGGCCTTCTACGTGACTTTACCGAAAGAACCAAAGAAGATGAATCCCTTGCAGTCACGAAAGCTTTAAATCAAAAGTCATACAAACTGTTGAATGTTAAATGGAGCACTGTTTTCCTTGACAAGATGGTACGTTTTCTTTTTTGCTGGCTCAAAGTGTTGGTAATCTTCAGGCATGCAAACATCCTCCCGTCACGAAATTGATGCGCTGTCACGATGAGCGAGCTGAGATTTTTATTAAATAGATCGATTCTTGTCTCCTTCGGCATTTCTCATCAATTGAATTAACTACACATTCATATAACTTGCGCTGCTTTTGAGAATTAAATGATTGAGGAAATAATGGAAGTTTAAAGAATAATTCTGAGAAAATAGATTTTCACATGTTGTGATGCAATCAATATTTGGAGTATAAAAATAGATGCAGTCTTTAAATGACTACCAAGCTTTCTCCATTAGACTGATGATGGCTGGTAAGCCAATATTTTTTTGTTAATGAAGGGGGCTGCTTTTTTGTGCCCTTATTGCACAGGACCATTCGGGGGCTGAGCGAGATCCGTCCAACGAAAACAAGCGCCGGAAAGATGAAAACGGCCTGAGTAAGTAGCTCATCTCAGCTGTTTATATACACACGTACATCTTGTGTTTTATCGTTCAAGACTGATTGAAAGAACTAAATGTGTGCGTTTACAGCACTTTTGTCGAGTACATAGAGTGCTCTCCCCACACCGTACAGGTCCTTTGACCATACTTGATGTTGGTCGGTGCGGGTTGGTAAAGGCGGGGGGCATATAAAGTACGGTATAACAATAGATGTTACTGCTCTGCCATCTGCCGTCGACCATGTCGCCCAGAAGCAGCTTATAACAACCAGACATACATGATGGTTATCAATTTGCACACTATTCAGGCCCTACCCCTTCTAGTTTTTCATTCCGATGAGACCGGGTGCATTCCTTGTGATTTTGTCGTAGGCAGCTGAACTATAGATTTTTTTAATGAAATATTTTCATTTGGAAGAACCGTTGCCTTATTAAGTTTTAATGAAAAATGGGCAATATTGACTTTGTTATCCTGTTTTACATTGACATTACATTTTTAACACGAATATTTCACCTTAGGCATTCGTGAAGGGCGCGTGTCTCTTATATTGATCGCGTTGTGCAGACCATTAAATGCACCTGTGTGTGTGGGCGGCGGTAGTGTAGCAGTTGGCGTGCTGCGCTACGAACCCGGCGACCCGAGTTCGATTCCCGCTCACGGCCATCATCACCAGTGACAATTGTCTGAACTGGTCCTGAGCCTCCCCTAAGTCGAACACCTGGTGCAATTGTGTAATCATCGCTACTATGGAAACAAAGGCGGGGGCCAATGCGTGGTATTGGCCACCCACCACCTCGTGATTCTCGCCGGCCTTTCATAGGTGCTCGCTTAACAGCACTCGCCCCAAAAGTCTGTTAAGGCTCTAAGGGGGATCCTTGTCTCGCGATTTTAAGACATGGGGACGAAGCACAGCAAGAGCAACAGCCCGACTGACTCTCCCAAGGAGAGGGACAAGGACAAAAGCAAGAGCTCCAAGGTGTCTGGCAGCAAGGAGAAGATTGCAGGAGACTTCTCAAAACACGAGAAAGGAAGTTCCTCGAGTGGGAAGAAGGTACGGTCATAACCCACTGGTTGTTTCTAACCTCCACGCGTGCCGACTTAAAGCCTCTCCTTGCCGTGTTTCCAAGTGAGGCATCATTTCCGTACAAATCATGCACGAGCGCCAATTCCAAAAAAAGAAATCGACAGATTTGTCAAAAAGCACTGGCATTAAAAGGAAAAATAAATAGAAATGGCAGCATTTCATGCGATAGCGCTTCTTTCATAGCACATTTATGTACAGTTCACATTGCTCTTCCACGAGTAGGAATGTACCAGAGGGATTGATGCTGCAGAGTTTGTGAAGTACATGGAATGCAGTGAAATACCTTTGAGTTTTCTTTTCACTTGAGCTATGAATGTGCAAATAGCGAGTGTGGAACGGTAGTGTAGCGGGTAAGCATGCTGCCCTCCGAACCCGGGGACCTGAGTTCGATTCCTGCTCGCGGCCAGCACCAGTGACGATTATCTGAACCGATCCTGGGCATCCCCTAGGTCGACTCGGCCTCAAATGAGTACCTGGTGCAGTGTATAAAGATCGCCACTTGGGGAGACAAAAGCGGCCGGGCATGGTGCTGGCCACCCACCCCCTCGTTTGCCGTGCCGGGCTTCATCGGTGCACGCTAACGGCACTTTCCCCAACCGATTGTTGAGGCTACACCGGGGATCTTTGTGCGTGTGATTATCTTTCGCTCAGGATATCCATCATGAGAAAGAGAAGGAAAAGAAGGAGAAGAAGGATGGTGCCCGGGGAAAGGAGGAGAAAAAGCAATATCCTTTATCAAGCACAGGTGTGCAGCGACGTGGTGTTAGGAGTAGCATGCTGTAAGAGCTGTTCACACCCCATTGCCAAAATCTCCCAAACGCTATATGCAACCATATGGCTTTCTGTTCATTTACAAACTAGGTTTGACTGAAATGGCAGTTTGGTCATGAGCACTTATGAGTGTAAAAGTAATCTATTGGTATATTCCGGGGTCATTTCATGAGGTTTGGAGTTGATGAAATACATTTAAATTCAATATGTTTGTGTATTGGTAGCATCGTTGAATTACTGTTATGCCTTAACTGTGTCACTCATAAATCATCTTCAGACAAACACAGATGATCCCTTTCCTGGGACAGATGCACCATGGTGGGAAAGCAGGGTTGGTGTGATGCTACACAAAAAAAATATTTTTAAATATCGTTACAAAAGGTGTGGATTATGAGTGTTGCTTTGTCATCTGCAGTGCAGAAAGCCACCACATTCTCCCACACACTGCCTTCAAACCCAACGGTTCTCATAAGGCGACGTTGCGTCATCCACTCTGCGTCAATATAATGCGGCCCTGCTATTTATATACTGCGCACCCCAAGTGCTGTGAGCTACAGATTGATAGCCAAGTTAAAAAAATTTTGTAACTTCCCCACAGGATGGACAAAGCTTAGGACTAAAATTATTACAAGCCACTCCGCTCTGGCAAGCGTAACACCTCTGACTAAGGAACCTTAACCCGTTTTTGCAATCTGGGCAGCAAAGATTGCACGGTGGTCACATTTGTGAGCACACACTTGACTTTTGAATTTCAAGTGAATGCATTTTTATATTTGCCGTGGATCGCCACCGTACTCCTTTTGTCACAAGGAGCTCTTAACCAAGTGGAATGCGTGCTTGAGGAAGCGGTGTGTGTAATGTAACCGGTAGAAAATGAATAGTCATGAAATGGTAAAGAAGTGACGTGCGCGCTCCCCCCCTTTTCCGCTGGCGAGTGTGGAGCCATTGTAAATTATGTTGTAGCTCTGCACCAGGCATTGGATGCAGAGGAATCTGTTTTACACGGCCCTGAGCAATTTTATCCTTTTGTATCGGATTCAAATAAATATCGCAAACCAGGGGCGTTAGTTTGAATGTGAATGAACTTGGTTAAATTGTGTACGCGTGGCTGAGGTTGTTTCTTAAACGCGCGGCAGGTTTTCCAGACTTGTATTATTTGCTTATTTCAAAATGTTTTCCTAGTTTTTAAGTTCAATTGTAAAAGAGGGTGAAATAAAATCATTGTTTGGTTTTAATTTTTTGTGTTCATGTCCAGCCACAGTCCTCATGTCTTTCGAAATGCATAATGTAAATGATTTATATTGGCCGACTCGTGGTTGTTTATTATCGTTTGTTTATGTAATAGAGCTGTTGGACAAATGGCTGAAAACTACAGTTAAATGTATTATATTGCATTTTTGATTGTTACTGAAAAAATAAATGGCTCATTTTAATATTGTTTGCGTTACTGCTTACTGGGAATATCTGCTCAGTTTATAAATGTGTTCACTCAGTGTCTCAATAGTGCGTGATATATTTCCATCGCTTGTTTCACTCCGATGAACCAATCGCCGCGTGTGCTGGTGAGATCCGTTGGTTGGGCCTGTTCATGTGTAATGTGTTGTTTTGTGAAGTACGCGTTGCATGTGAGTGCGGAGACGTGTGTGTCATTCCCAGGTCGACTCAGCCTCAAATGAGTACCTAGTGTCTTCATAAGTGTTCGCTAATAGCACTTGCCCCCAACAGTCTGTTAAGGCTTTATGGGGGGTCTTTAATTCCTCAGCAGTTAACAGGAGTAGATCATTCGACCTCCTTTGCCAGTACCAAAATGTAAGAATAGGGTTTTTCCCCTTTTTTCTGGCAATAAAACTGCAACCTTTTACAAGGATTCATGTCTGCATTAACCACAATACCTGCAGTCAAAATGCAAACAAAAAACATACTATGATAATTTTATTTTGTTTCCATTTTGACTGCAGGTATTGTGGTTAATGCAGACATTAATCCTTCTAAAAATGTGTCAGTTTTGTTGCCAGAAAAAAGGGGAAAACCCTTTTATTAGGAGTAGAACATGTTGATTTTTTAGTAAGGAACTTTATTTGACTATACATTGCAGAATTGCTTAGGAAGTAGCTTCTCGCTGGATACATTGTTTAGCAACGTGAAACGATCATTGTCCAGCACTAAACGAACCAATGTTTTAGATGCGTTTGAATGAGGGTCATAGGTTATATGACTAATTTATCAACGATGATTTTCATTGAGTGGGGATTGTCGGAAATTAATAACTGAAAAGGCCACTTTACAATTATTAACCCAAGCTCAGTAGCTCACCTAGTGTATTAAAAGTAACGGGATGAGCAAGGTTGATTGTTCTTGTATAGAAAATTAAAACACGTTCAATTGCCATCACGTGCACTCCATGGCACTCCTGGACACGGTCCACAAGCTGGATTGGAACCGCGCTAGCGGTGGGGAATAATGACATTGGAGATGATCATTTAGCCTTGCACGGGAGGTGACAACGCAGCCTTGGTGCAGGTGGCTGCGCGGTTGCTCAGGAAGGAAGCGGCAGCGTTGAGGGCTCTTGCGGCACTGCGAGCCACAAACTCCAGCACCTCGATGATGGTTATCACGCTGGCGCCCACAAACAGCCCCAGTTGACCTCCTATGTCGCCTGCACGCGCGCACATACGGTGATGCTTAGCGCAGCTCCCCTGCCCACGCTCCCGTCCGCAAGTGACGATTGTGCAGGTAAGGGAGGCTCGTTTATATCGCGATGAGGGGGGGAAGGGGGTAATGAGGAATGCAGGTGAGTGGGTGGGCTGGGTGATGCCGTAGATGTTAGGTGGGAATAAAGCAGCGTCTTGTGTGGATATGCTTTGGCTCCGGGGATGGGGCATGGATTGGTTTTGTTTAACACAACCCCCCAGGCTGTAGTGTACACAATTGAGCGAAGCATATTTTGTAACTTACGTAATCTAAAGTGCATTATTATACGGTGCCATGTTATTTGTTATTCAACTGCTTTCACAAATGGTCTCAGCGCAGTCATCTACAAATGACTGCACGAATAAAATATCCATTTTTACATTTGGTTTCTCACTTGATTTGGATAAATTCCACCTATGTGACATGTATAATTTTCACTGCCGTGTATAACTATCATTGTCTGCGGGACATGGTGCCTAAGTGAGAAGTCATCTTCCAGGCCCCTTGCACATCGTGTGATGTACTTGCTACCTGCAGGGTTCAAAATGGAGATTCCTTTGCCCCGTGAGACGGAGCCGTGGCACACGTGCGAGTTAATACTCGGAGAGAGGGGGGGGATAAACAATCATTGTTGAGTGATGTTTGCGTCTGTTATGTCTGCTTGACGTCCTGCCACGGTCATGTGGACCACCCACTGAGTAAGACGCTCTCTGGCAGAGTCTTCTGCTGCTGGATGAGCGCGTAATTCAGGTCCGTGTACGCAACGTCGATGGACAGCAGGTTTTCTCTGTTGATTAGACGGTCACATTTGGCAACACATCAAATACGGCACGGCATTTACCAAACTTGTATTTGCGTGCCGCACGTGCCTGATAATTGGTAAACACACCCCAACACCAGGACAAACACACGCACGCAACAAGGCCGCCGTCCTAATTTGAATCGGCACGCCACGTCGTGCGGGCACCTATTTACCAATCATCGGGCGCGTGCAGCGCGTTCAATCGTATTTGAACCGAAGAAATCGTTCAACTCGCGCTGCACTTCCATGCTTCCACGTCCACGCACCCTCGCGTTCACCCACGTGCACTGACCACGGCGGTGAAGTATGCTCAATTAACCGGCGTGCATTGGTGACGGAAGGGTTGTTGCGTGCGAACATTATTTGTATTGTTCAACGTGGAAAGAGAGGTGCACCGTGGTGGGGTTTGATGTGATGTAACGTGACACGCGTAACACGTGCACCATCCCAGCGGGCTCCCATGTACAACACGTACATCCGCTTTGGTCAATCCACTGCTGGTTGAGGGCATCACCAGGCCGTGCAGGTCGTGGTGATAGGTGGGGGCGGTTATTTGACCATACTTCACCGCGCTGGTCACTGCCGGTTGATGAAGGCAAGCAAGGTGGACTCTGGAGAGTTAGTACAGACTGTGCAATACAACAAATCGATTTTGCAGCACTGCCCCCTCCTGACGACGTAGTTTTACAAGTGCCCAGTGTCGTGCGCCATACACCAGGCTCCATCTCGCTGAGCTTGCGAGCTCTGGCGAGAGTGGGCGCATTCAGGGTGCGTTGGTCGAAGGCAATGAGTCGACGTGAATGAGTGTCTTAAAATGTACCACCAATTAGCCACAGGGGCATAGGTGTAGGGTTCATGCTTTTATAACGCGAACATTAATTGGCTGTGTGTGTGTTTAAGTTGGCTTCTAATGCGTCTCCTCTCGACGTTTCGATGCGTTGTTCTTTTTTAAGAATAGATTATTTAATGGCTCGTACATTGTCTGGCTTTACGCGTTCTAACCTCGTTCGTTTCTGCCTCTAATGCCTCCTCCGCTTTTTGTCCCCTTCTTACCCCGACTCATCTTGAACGTCCGTCTCGTTTGTCCTATCGAGGTGTCTAGGGCATAGGCTGTTGATCGCGGTTGTTACTGGGGAGAGGGGAGAGGCTGAGGTGGATGTTCCTGTGGCCGAGGAGAGGGAAAACAACGAGCGTGGTTGTGTGGATAAGAAAGGGAGAGGTTGTTGCTGCCTTTGTGTCAAAACGGAGGGGGAGATTCTGTGGTTGTGGTGATGGCTATGGTTCATTTGGGCTGTACGCCAATCCGGCTAGGTTGAGACTGTGCTTTTGGTGACAGGGAGGGAGGAAGAGAGAGAGAGAGAGGCTGTGGTTGTGTGCGGGTGCACCACGTGTAGGTGAGACTGTGGTTGTGTGCGGGTGCACCACGTGTAGGTGAGACTGTGGTTGTGTGGGGCTGCACCTCGTGTAGGTGAGACTGTGGTTGTGTGGGGCTGCACCTCGTGTAGGTGAGACTGTGGTTGTGTGGGGCTGCACCACGTGTAGGTGAGACTGTGGTTGTGTGGGGCTGCACCTCGTGTAGGTGAGACTGTGGTTGTGTGGGGCTGTGGTCGTGTGGGGCTGCACATCGTGTAGGTGAGGTTGTGTGGGGCTGCACCTCGTGTAGACGAGACTGTGGTTGTGTGGGGCTGCACCACGTGTAGGGTGAGGCTGTGGTTGTGTGGGGCTGCACCACGTGTAGGGTGAGGCTGTGGTTGTGTGGGGCTGCACCTCGTGTAGGTGAGACTGTGGTTGTGTGGGGCTGCACCACGTGTAGGTGAGGCTGTGGTTGTGTGGGGCTGCACCACGTGTAGGTGAGACTGTGGTTGTGTGGGGCTGCACCACGTGTAGGTGAGGCTGTGGTTGTGTGGGGCTGCACCACGTGTAGACGAGACTGTGGTTGTGTGGGGCTGTGGTTGTGTTGGGCTGCACCTCGTGTAGGTGAGACTGTGGTTGTGTTGGGCTGCACCTCGTGTAGGTGAGACTGTGGTTGTGTGGGGCTGCACCACGTCTAGGTGAGACTGTGGTTGTGTGCGGGTGCACCTCGTGTAGGTGAGGTTGTGTGGGGCTGCACCACGTGTAGGTGAGGTTGTGTGGGGCTGCACCACGTGTAGGTGAGGTTGTGGTTGTGTGAGGCTGCACCTCGTGTAGGTGAGACTGTGGTTGTGTGGGGCTGCACCACGTGTAGGTGAGGTTGTGTGGGGCTGCACCTCATGTAGACGAGGCTGTAGTTGAGGGATCTCTCGTAGCGCTGCGCTGCCTGCAGGCTTGGGAAGGTGGCGTAGGACACGGAGGACGGGAAGTTCTTGTGCAGACACGGCACGGGGCACTGCGACAAGTGCGACCCCCCCGTGCACATCCCCTGCGCCTGCGAGAGAACTACAGCCCGGAAGTGTTCAGCCACCGACCAATCAGCATCGTCATCATCAGCATCATCATCATCAGCATCGTCATAAGGATCACCATCAGCACCATCATCACCAGCAGCATCAGCAGCGCCATCAGTTTCACCAGAAGCATCAGCAGCACAAGCAGCAGCAGCAGTAGCACACTCAGCAGCAACAGCAAAAGCAGCATCGGCAAAATCTTCATGATGAATAATTAAATGTTTGGTTAGGTCACGTAATTATTTGTCAAAAATTATATCGTAAGACATGTCCACCACCTGACAAAGCCATACATCGTTACATGTAAAGCGAGGGAAAAAAATATTTGATCCCCTGCTGATTTTATACGTTTGCCCACTGACAAAGAAATTACCAGTCTAAAATTGTAATGGTAGGTTTATTTGAACAGTGAGAGACAGAAATAACAACAACAAAATCCAGAAAAACGCATGTCAAAAATGTTATCAATTGATTTGCATTTTAATGAGGGAAATAAGTATTTGACCCCCTCTCAATCAGAAAGATTTCTGGCTCCCAGGTGTCTTTTATACAGGTAATGAGCTGAGATTAGGAGCACACTCTTCAAGGGAGTGCTCCTAATCTCAGCTTGTTACCTGTATAAAAGACACCTGTCCACAGAAGCAATCAATTAATCATATTCCAAACTCTCCACCATGGCCAAGACCAAAGAGCTCTCCAAGGATGTCAGGGACAAGATTGTAGACCTACACAAGGCTGGAATGGGCTACAAGACCATTGCCAAGCAGCTTGGTGAGAAGGTGACAACAGTTGGTGCGATTATTCGCAAATGGAAGAAACACAAAAGAACTGTCAATCTCCCTCGGCCTGGGGCTCCATGCAAGATCTCACCTCGTGGAGTTGCAATGATCATGAAAATGGTGAGGAATCAGCCCAGAACTACACGGGAAGATCTTGTCAATGATCTCAAGGCAGTTGGGACCATAGTCACCAAGAAAACAATTGGTAACACACTACGCCGTGAATGTCTGAAATCCTGCAGCGCCCGCAAGGTCCCCCTGCTCAAGAAAGCACATATACATGCCCGTCTGAAGTTTGCCAATGAACATCTGAATGATTCAGAGGACAACTGGGTGAAAGGGTTGTGGTCAGATGAGACCAAAATGGAGCTCTTTGGCATCAACTCAACTCGCCCTGTTTGGAGGAGGAGGAATGCTGCCTATGACCCCAAGAACACCATCCCCACCGTCAAACATGGAGGTGGAAACATTATGCTTTGGGGGTGTTTTTCTGCTAAGGGGACAGGACAACTTCACCGCATCAAAGAGACGATGGACGGGGCCATGTACCGTCAAATCTTGGGTGAGAACCTCCTTCCCTCATCCAGGGCATTGAAAATGAGTCGTGGATGGGTATTCCAGCATGACAATGACCCAAAACACGCCCAAGGCAACAAAGGAGTGGCTCAAGAAGAAGCACATTAAGGTCCTGGAGTGGCCTAGCCAGTCTCCAGACCTTAATCCCATAGAAAATCTGTGGAGGGAGCTGAAGGTTCGAGTTGCCAAACGTCAGCCTCGAAACCTTAATGACTTTGAGAAGATCTGCAAAGAGGCGTGGGACAAAATCCCTCCTGAGATGTGTGCAAACCTGGTGGCCAACTACAAGAAACGTCTGACCTCTGTGATTGCCAACAAGGGTTTTGCCACCAAGTACTAAGTCATGTTTTGCAGAGGGGTCAAATACTTATTTCCCTAATTAAAATGCAAATCAATTTATAACATTTTTGACGTGCGTTTTTCTGGATTTTGTTGTTGTTATTCTGTCTCTTACTGTTCAAATGAACCTACCATTAAAATTATAGACTGATCATTTCTTTGTCAGTGGGCAAACGTACAAAATCAGCAGGGGATCAAATATATTTTTCCCTCACTGTAGACGCATTTAACGTGGAGTTTATTATTATTGTTGTTGTTTCAGCTCACCGGGAGTTGAAGGACAGTTCTCACAATCGAATTTATCAATCAGATATGCGACATTTCGCTTGAAACACGCCGACAATCTTCAGGACAAGTTCACGGCAGTCGGAATACATTACCGAAATCGTAGTTGGTCATCACTGTGATCACCAGGCATGCATCCATCACAAAGTACCGTCAGCAGCAGCACCAATATCATTGCCAACTCCACCACCGCCACCACAACAAGACAACCACTCTCAATCGCCCACTTTTGGTGGTGGTTGTCGTGGTCAGAAAACCATGCATTACAATCAACCACACGCATGTGTCAGAGGGCATCACGTACCCAACGCGTCTCGGGCGCAGTGGTAATGCTGGTACAACGAACACTCCTTTATGTCACCTGCAACAACAACAACAGCAGCAGCAGCAGCAGCAAGAACAGCAGCGTCTCCAGTCGGGCATGAGGACACACCTTCCGAGATAATATCCATTAAGTTTATTGATGCATGTTCGTCCAGGTGAGAGCTCTGTGATATTTCATGCGGGCGGTGATATCCTCCATCCAGGAAGGCATCGCTGAACCGCAAGGATCCTTATCACGAGAATCCAACATTGGGACGTTTGTCCCATTCCTTTATCCTGACCATTTCGATTCGCGTGGCAGGGAAACCGGAGAACCCGGGGAAAACCCACGACGCACACGAGGGGACAGCACTCGGTGCTTCCAGCACAGAGACGAGTTCACGAACCAACTTCGCTGTATGGTCATCAAATTGTCACTCCGCGGCCCGGTGGGTTTTGGCGAGTTCCGCAAAACCTGCGTGAGCTGCCAACTTTAGCCTCCAAAACTGTGGGCCACGTGTGCGCTTCATCGCATATCCTACGGCGCGAGACTTTATCACGGAGACCTTAAATATTGTGACTATGCAAGGCGATTGAGTAAATTGACATCATCTGAGATGTAGATTGTGTGCCACCATTCAACCCGGGGCACACTGACAAGTCTCCCCGTTTGGTGCCTCAAAATTGGTGTCGAGGTCATGAACCTACTTGCTGCGCTGCCATATAATGGCCACGTAATCTCTTCACTACTAACGCCCTCTCTTAGAGGGGGAGGTCGCTCCTTCTCCTATGAAGTTAGCGCCCTGCAGTTTTTGAAACGATGAATATTGTGCCGCATCTACGCTCCGTTTTGTCGCAAACAAATTTTTAAGTTCGACTTCAAAGGGACTCAACTGTGGGCCCGCATTCCCAACGCGGCTCGGAACGAAGTTGCGAAGGCAGGGCGCATAACAACAACAGATCCATTTGGGCGCATGTCGCGCTGTAAAAAAAAAACCGCACACAATCGTGCGTTGTGGTCGTTGTGCTGCGTGATGTGCACGCACCTGGGAAGTTGAAGGGCTTGCAGCCGCAAATTCTCTCCACCAAGTCAGCCTCACACTCCTGGAGGCAGCGCGCCATGCTGTAAGGCGCCGGGGACTGCAACTTTTTGCTGGGGTCGCAGTCCCCCCACGGGTACTGTTGGTTGATGCTCTGGACGAGACTCGGCAAACAAAATGCCATCAATGGCAACAGTATCGTGGTCGAGACTAATGATGGATGGAGCCGTGGGAGGGAGCTCTGGCAGGAGGCTTCGAGTTGCCGGAGCGGAAAGCGCGTGAAGGAGTCGAGCAAGACAAGAGGGGAAAAACTGGGGAGGGCGGTGGTGGGTGCAGGTCCATGGTGGACTTTTAACATCCGTAAATAGAAATTTCACATTTTTTATGGCAGGAGTGAGTCTATTGATAGGACAAACGTGGTGTACTTCCCATAAAGTGGTAATATTTTCTTGGTCAAGCCTGAAAGCGTAAAGCGATGTGTCTACCTCCTACCGGGACTTGAGCTCACAATGGTTTTACCGCGTGCCAAGCGCCCGCACACCACCAATGTGCCACTGCGCAAAATACTGGAGCAGTTTAGACTTTCCCAGTCTATTTAGCAGTGTGGTCTATTACAAATTGCTGCTTGGTTGCCTCATTATTCAATGCACTACACTGTACAAGCCCCATTACGGTTACGCAAAGCTCTTGCCTTCCATGAAGAGCACGCAGCAAAGGAAAAAGCGTGACATCTCATAGTCTGGAAGGTGATCTTGGGCTTCTACCACAGCTGAGTGGCTACTGAAGCGAAGCGTGCAAACCAACATGAAAGCTATCTAACACGTAGGTTTCCATGACCAATGTTATTCATAATAAGGGGTTTTGGGTTAGATCATGTAAGTATAAATGTCGTAACCCTCCACTACCCGACACAGCCAGTAAGGTTTAAGACCGGAAGCAGGTGGATTGCTTCACGATTGTGGCTCAATGATGCTGGATATAATTACCGGCAAAACGTCGAACTCAAATTGTAAATGTAGTCACTAATTGGCACGTTTTGTCTACGTGACAACCCTTACTGTCTGTGTCGGGTGGTGGAGGCTTACGACACAAATGTACTTACGCGATTTAACCCCCAAAAACTTTCTTATTAATCATAGCTATCGATGTGTGCAGACTGTTCAACTACACTGGGGCCCACAGGCCAGTCACCCAGAGGACAGGAAAGTGGACTGGAAAGTGAAAGGGCTCCCAGTGCCAAGCGCGCTATGCCACTCGTACGAACATACCTACTCGCACCTCTGTCCCGTGCCCCATGCGTGTGTACACACCTTGGTGTGCTGGACTGACACGTACGCCTGGGTCCCCACGCCAATGGACAGACCGAGCGCCTCCACTTGAGGGGGCTCGTCTGGGTCATGCACAACCAGACGGATCCCGACCCCCGTGAAGCCCAACTCAGGGTTCTCCCAGTAGTCCCACTGCACGCCTCGCAATTAACACAGCACACTCCCGTGATGAGTGCACAATCACGACACGTGAGAGCGAAGACGCTTTCAATAATAACGTGAGCTATAAACTATGACTTAGATAAGCACATTTTGTTTTTATTTTAGCAGGTAAGGCCTACTGAGCTATATCGCTCTGTTCAGAAGCGACCTGGCCACAAATGACAGCCACATGAAGTGGATTATCACGTGGAAATGTATAGCAGCCGAATACTCCAAACGCTTTTTCAAAATGTGGAGGGAAAACCCAGAGGACTCGGAGAAAAATCCACGCAACCACGGGGAGAACATGCAAACTCCAAATACACAGGCATCAGGGTCGGGATCAAACCCCACGACATCCTGTATACCAGGCGAGGAAGTTAACATCTCTTATGTCGAGGCAATAAAAAAAATGCATGGTGAATGGGACATGACCCTACTAGTACTTTATGCGCAATGTTTTTCCACACGTTTCCACTATATGGCAGATGTTTGCTATGATCAAGGATGGCCAACGCCCTTGCACAAATGGATATTAGAACAGCAGTGAGCTATTCGATATTGTTTTGTTATCTGATGTTGTGAAGAAAGTTCTGAATTAACGTTATATTAGAGCTGCAATATGGTGACACCTGTACAGTGGAAAGTTTATATGTCGGTATAAGGGCTGCAATCAGAGTGAAGCACATATTTGTGATGACAGACGTCATAAGCCAGTTGATTCTTTCACTCCAATATGAATAATTTTGCATGTTTTAATTGCTGCAATTTATAATTGTTTAAATCGTTCTTGTTTTTACCCGGATTTTCTTGAAAAAGAAGCATGCCAAAAATATGTTTATATATTTTTCATTATGCACACCTTCACCGAGTACCAGTAATTATTTATTTACACAGATGTATATAATAAACAAGTTAGGGTATCTTTCACTACATTCAGTTAAAGTAACATTGTAGTTTATTACCAAATGGGATTTCTGAATGTAATCAGTGGTGTGTTGCCTGATTTTATGAGTCGTGAGAGATGGTGGCAGCTTGGGGAGCCCAGAATACAGCAGTGGATAGATCATGGATGATGATGATGATGATGAACTTGCTACTGGGTTGCCTATAACATCAGACCACCCAGCATCATTCGATGAACAACCACTACTGATGAAAACCCACTGAAAATTATGATGATGATGATGATAATGAAACTTCTGATGATGGCACCACTCAAGTTTGCGGTCACCTGCTGCACATCAAAAAGGACTTGGAGGCCTTTCCCAGCTCCGGCTGTCTTCTGCTTGAGCGATCTTTGTTCTTCACTGAAGCCGCCGTTGAATGTGTAGCAATTGCCGTATTCTGTGAACACGTGCTGGAAATCCTGTGGGGTGGTGTGCCGTCAGTTGGGTTTGGGCAGTGACATGAACGCGTTTTTTTACGATTTTAAGCAAGTGCAAAGACCGCTTGTCGCTAAATGTGTATAAAAAAATTGTCCGTCCGTCCGAACATACTGCACGAGTTTTCACAATAACTGAAAAACCATGAAACCAATGTTTTGTTTCTTATGGCATAGTTCAACCTCCTAACAAAATACAAGATCGCTTAATTGACTTGCTAACGTGCATTATGCTAAACTCATGGTGATGATGATGACGATTATATGAAGGCTGTTTTTCACGTATCATCAATTTCCAGAATAGTGGTACTCAGATCTTGATTTCTCGCTGAATATGTTTGAGTTATCGGTGGACTGGAGTAGGCACGTAAAGTTATTTGCCACAGCCAGAGCGAGAGGTATTCTGGATGTGGTGTGCTGCAGCGTGTTGAAACATTTCACAGGTGACTGCGCCGGATAGACCCAGCTGAAATGAAGCCCTGTTGGTTTCCGTAAACAAATGTCTGCTGAACATCAGGGCTTCCTTGAAAATTAATCACCTTATTGTAATGGGCTCTTACCTGGTTATGAATAAAATTATCTATACCTAATTCATTATTTCCTCTGGTGAGCGTTCATTAATTTTTGAATTTATCCTGATGCTCTTCACTGCATTTGAGCTCAATTATTTGTACTGTATAGAATTTAATTGACCGCTGGCTCAGGGTCAAGAAGACACGTTGTTTCTTAGATTTTTTTCCAATTCTATCCCGATTGTGCGATCAGTATAATGTCACGAGACACAAGTGTCCAATAAGATTTTAGAGAACAGTCAATAGAAAATGATATCACAGAGCTACTCAGAATCAAAATATGTATACTGGTGGAATCCGATGAGCTATAAAGCTCTTTTTTCACAAGTGTCCAGTACTTTTGAGATCGCTTCAAGTGACCGCTGTTCCGCCCAGTAGCAGACAGCACTTTTCTCACCCCCTGCTACAGAGTGTAATGTTCCGAGCGTGACAGTAAAACCAATCATTTCGGAGAGCTGTAATCTATACAAAGAAAGTGCAGAATCAACATGACTACGATAGAACCCGGTTCAACCACAGGCGGCTATCCGGAGTCAAACCCAGGTCCTCAGCGGTGCCAGCTCAGCACACTGACGGCTCAGCCATCCCAGCCACGTGTGCGATGGCTCTGAGACAACGGCGAACGCCTTCACTGTGCATCGTGACACGCGCTCGCGGGGGGGCCGGGGGGGGGGGCCGGGGGGGGGGGCCGAGGGGGGAGGGGGCATCTGCCATCTGAACCACAAGCGCTGAAGCCGGACTTGGCCACCTGAGGTCCACAAGGCCTGGAGTTAAAGTTGCACTCGAGCAGCGAGGCTGAGTTGAGCTGAAATCCGTGCTTGCGCGTGAAGGTGCGCGTGCTGAAGTTGAGGTTTTCATCCCAGAAGCGGCGCACCTCGTCCCCCACCTCCTCTGGCCACTCGTCGACAATGCCGGCCGACAGGATGCTGAGAGCGGCCAGCAGATCCGTGGTTCCGTGCAAAGAGCTGCGGCGATACCTGTCACGCACAGGCCGCGTCTTCGGTGTTTGGCGTCATTGTCTTCGTCGTGGTTCACGTTGCCATTATCGCCGTCGTCGTTTGCTGTCATTGTCACCGTTCACGTTGTCGTCATCGTTGTTGTCACTGTCGTCATCATCACTACGCTTCCACCCATCCATCCCATTAATGGAACGTCGATCAACACCCCCCGTCACTCAGCAATCACCCACGCATAATCACCCAGCCATCGCACCACCCACCCATCTATCAACGAGCCATCACTTATCCATCAACCGGTCATTCACCAAACCCGTCATCCACCCATCCATTATCACTAACTCAGCAATAATCCATCACCCATACAAAATCCATCCACCGTCCTCCAGAATCTGCAGCAGCATCACAACTCGCGTGGCTTTCATCAGCTGCTCATCTTTGATGAATGGATTGGTCGATGAATGGATGGATTAGGAGACTGATAATTGGACAGTTGTATAGATGGATGTTTGGATAAATGGGTAGATACAAAGATGGATTCACAGTACGTGTATATATGGCAGGGGGTAATGTTTACCCAATTTGGCGACTGTGTGAATTGCCATGATTCAATGTTTGTGATTCAATACAAGGATAATGTATTTCACATTGAGCTGAACGAAGCAACGTCCAGCAGTTGCCGAGGTCATTTAAACATATTACATAGGAGAGAGACAATAAAAAAAAGTGTAATCTTATATTCTTGGTTCTTTCTGTAAAGTCACGTAGAAGGGAAACAATAAAATAATAAAAAATATAATCTTACTCAAATGATATGATGCACGTATTGCGAGCTACGGAACCAATACTGAAGCGGAGTGAGCACGCACGGACGCACGTCACGGACGTGCCGGGGGTACACTTGTGATGGATGACACGGGTGTTCATCGCGCCCCGTCATCACCGATTGTAGTTGCAGAAGGTGACGGCGGGGAAGGAGAGGTCCCGCACGTAGTGCAGCGTGAGCGAGGTGCTCGTGGGCCAGGCGTAGTAGGCGGCGAGACGCAGAGCCACCTGCCACCCCGCCATGGCCACGCCCGCCACCACCACCATCATCCAGAAGGCCCTCTGTGCCCGGCTCTGCGCGGAAGTTGCCCGTGCCACCCCGTGAAGACTCGTGGAGGAGGAAAAGGCAATCGTCTCCTTTGCTGAGTCCGTGGGCCCTGCAGGGCTTCCCGTGGAGCAATGCAAAGGGGGTGTGTGGATGGTGGTGGTGGCTTAAATGTTAGGCAATGTCATGGTTGCAGGTCTGTTGGTGGAGCTGCAGGGGCTTCCATTGATGAGTTCACAATTCACATCCTAGCCAGGGTTGACTTGGCATTGTCAGCTAACATTCACCCATCGTTATTGTCATCTGTAACCATAATAATCAGCAGCAAGGGTAACTAACATTTTGGCAGTATTTTCAAACCTTAGATTTTATTAATACTGATCTACAGCATTAAAATACTCTCAATTATATTTTACATGACTATGATATTTCTCATGGCTCATTCGACACTAGTTATTATCTTTAGCATATAAATAATAACATACACATGTAGACATGCAGGATTTACATCCATTAATATTTTCCAAAAATCATTATAATGAATGCAAAAGTAGACCGATGGCACGTTTGATTATTAACGCACCGCGCGTTGAAGCCAGCAACGTAAGGTCGATTCCCAACCACGGCTAACATCATTGGGTGGGCTCTCCCCCCCCCCCGCCGCGAGCAACACTTCATAAACCTGCACTACCAACATGGTGAAGTATGGTCAAACAACCCCCCATGACAAACACTGAGTAGAGGTTCCCTCTTTCAAAAGTAGATTGACATGGTTCTGTAAAACCATCATTCATTATTATATTAACTGCTATTGTTTAAAGAGGCACATGCATGTCGGCCACACCTGGATGAGCGATTACTAAGACCTTACCTTTTCTGCAGGCACGGCGCGTTGAAAATCTTCATTGCGCGATCGCCCTTCCACCGTGTTCGTAGTTTGAGTAGTGCCTTGGAGCCAGTCTTCTCTATATAAACATGTGCCACTTACTGAGAGACAATATTTGCGCCTGTTGAGCACGCGGGAAGCCCCGTGCGGGCAAATGTTTGTACAATTTGTCACAACGCGTGTTGCCTGCGTCCCATCGCTATTCTGTTTTGCTACCAAAGTGCTCAAATATCGTTATCCGAATTCTCGATTACGTCCCTAAATGTGTTCAATGAGCGCTTTGTCACTCACGCTAACTGCCCGGGTAAAGTTTTGCATCTGTGACGAGGCAATCTGTCTATTGGAGCGGTGGCGCGGTGATCTACAATGCTGTCTGAAGCTAGCGATTCATCCATACGGCTATTTGATCATCCATCAATACATCCACTCATCCAGATGTATTTCCACGAATACACCCATTAAGGCATCTATATTAGTGTGGCTATACACCCAACTCTCTATCCATTCATTTCTCAATGAATTCATACATCCATTTCTATGATTGTTTGTTCATCCACTTAGCGCTCTTGAAAATTGTTCTCGTGATCTAGTGTTTAAAATTTAAATTAACTGATCATCTCGTACGGAATTTTTCATGGAGGTATTCTTAATAACGTAACGCTTGAATGTTATCTTTGGGATGCTGTTAGAATGGACACTGGAAGGTTGGGTGTCGTGGGGCCCTCCATAAATGACGGGGGGGGGGGGTCAGACATTTGTGACGATGTGTGACGAGGGGGGGGGGTTGGGAAATGTGACGTCACGTCAAAATGCACAACTTTAAATAAATATAGACAACACGTTCTACTTAATTAAATAGACTGTTTAATAAATGTTTTCTCCTACAACATCAGAGTGCAGCGCCACATTAAATACGCACTACAATGACAATAGTTTAAAGCGATTTGAAGCATGTTTAAAAAAAAAATTGGGGGGGGGGGGGCAGAGATTTGTGACGTCATATTTGAGGGGGGGTCTTACTTTTTTGTGACGCCGTGTGACGAGGGGGTGGGGGGGGGTCAAAAATCGTCAAAAATCGAGTGACGTCATTTATGGACGGCCCCTGTTGCCTTTGCAACAGGTACGAGAGGAAGCAGAAGGAAGTGATGCCCAGGTGTGGTTGCAAAAGCACCCCTGGTGGTGATGACTTCCGGACAATCAGCCGCATCGTCGTCAACATCATCGTCATCATCGCTCTCAATGTCCAGGCAGCTTTCAGCTTGGAAAGCAACAACTCTCCACATCTATCCATTCAGTAAATACAAAATGAATGCATTTACTTGAAGAATGCACATTCGACTCTCGATTTTTTTAAACCTACTGAAAACAAAAATATCCGATTCAAATACAAGCTAATCCAGGCTTTTGAGATGTAGTGCTTCCAATGACTGCTTCAGATTTCACCCACTGCCCAGCGTACAAATTACACGAACCACAACTGGCAATAAAGAAGAGAGAGGAAGCTGCTGTGCTTTGCTCTGTCACTCGCATTCGAGAGAGAGAAAAAAAACCTTCCAACACCATCCTGCAAGTCTCGGTCAAAGGGACGAGGAAGAGAGGTCAACCAAGGACCAAACGGATGACGGACTTAGTGTCTTGGACAGGGAGGTAGGCCGCAGATGTTGTGCAGATCGCAAAAGACTGCGAAAGGCGGAGATTTAATTTCCAACGCCCACTGTGTCGCCACAGCTTCCACTGGGACTGAAAATTAGACTGCAGCGCAGGTGTTTACGGTTGCGCCGTATGGCACTTTGATTTGTTTTCACGTTCGACATTACGTCCGACGGTGTCCGACGTCTTGGACATCAGAGGGGATTAGGGCAGGGGCAAGTGCAGGGGAACAGAGGAGAGAGGAAGGGATGAGGAGCGGGGAGGTGGAGTCGGGTGGCAGTTGAACAGCGGGGCAGAGTTTGGCGCTCCAACGAGGAACGGGGCAGGCTCAGCGTTCATGGCAGCACGAGTGAGGAGGCGAGGGAGGGACAGCGGGGAGTGCGACCGTGGGAGCAAGGGCGCTCTCGGGGAACAGAGAGCGCGCTCGGAGGAAGAGACACTCGCTGCGCAAAACGGGTGCAAGACCGGAGAGTGGGTTAGTTGAGTTTATTTGACGTCATAGAATCGGCTGCATACGCCACCACTGCCTTCGACGCATTTCACTGTTTTCCGGGTACAATTCTGTGAAATGCCCACGACGGACGAGCGTGCGGCAGCACAGTGCGATGAACGCGACGCGTCGACCGGAGCTCCGCCGTTACAACAGGGGTGACGAGAACAGCGCACGCACAACGGTGGCAACGAAGGCGACACGCTGTGGGGTCTACGCGTCGCTGCGGTGTCGCGGCAGCGGCGGAGGGCTCCGCGCGTCGAAACGGCCGTCTCTTGAGGCGGACTTGAAACGAAGCGGCAGGTGGGCGTGGCGCGAAGCGACGGAGTGGCGCGGGCACGTCGCCATGTGGTTGCGAAGCAGGGAGGAGCTGCGGACTGGAGGGGCCCAGCGAGGTGGAGAGGAGCTGGGAGTCGGAGACGCCCTGCGGCGAGGCTGAGCGCTGCGCTCGTGGCAAGGCATCGAGAGCCATCCCCTTGAACAACGGCAAAACAACAAAATGAGGACGGAACATTTTTGTTTGTCTTTTTTGGTGATTCTTTTACTTTTTTACTTGACATTTTCAATTGGCTTTTTTTTTATTTGAACCAGGCATCGAACACGAATTACCACATGTGGCCCATCCACCCCCCCCCCCCATTAATATTCACCGTTCTCCTACCCCCGCACCAGTGTGAAAGGTTTCTGTGGTCAACACATTAACCTCATGTGATAGTGACGTCCTGGGAACAGCTGGCGTTCAGCACTTAACAACGGCAAACACCTGGAGCACTACCCTGTGGGCCACCATAAGTGTAAACACTCTTTGTTTTGACGCGACACTTGCACAACTACTCAGCATTATACGTGCAATCTTTCTTCTTAACGTCGGTTCAGTCACCCTTAATTTACCAGCTGAGAGTCCGTTCAAACAATACATCCTTTTGCACGGATCATCAGCCCAGTCCCATCACGTCAGATAAAACAAGGTAGCATCTGTACTCTGTAGTTTCCTAGTCAGTGGAGACCGTGCATAATTTATTCTCAACTCCGCAGTATCCAGCAATGGTAATTAATACAAGCTGGCAACCCGGTCTATTCAGGGAGCCACCATTACATCGCGCTAGGCCAGGGGCCAGCAACCAAAATACCAAGAAGAGCATTTTTTTCGAATTCGGTAAAAAAAACTCAATATTTCAAGAGCTGCAATGCACTGTGTGGTGAATACGAGACTGTGGTCCTGAATAACTGTCACGAAGCAGTTCCTTAAAAAGTCACCGCACGCGGCTCTGGAACTGCAGATTGCCGACCCCTGAGCTACGTCATATCTTAATAATCCTAGGCTATAAACGTATGTGTAATTAGAGCACTTCCGATTATAAGGATACTCCACTTATAATGGTATTGTGCTGCGTTCTCATGAATGTTGCTTCAGGTGGAGTTGATTGTACAAGATAATGCGCATACACATTAAGCACATAAGGATGGACATACATGGAGAGAGACACAAAATCGTTACAATGCAACGTTGCATATCTGACTTGCTGCGGACTGATGGGATAGGAAAATATTTAACGTGGTGAAATATGTGAACATCTATAGAAAATGACAGTTACACCACACAGGTTGCTTGACAAAAAGAAAGATTACTGTAAGCTATTGGGTGGGAATTGTGAACATAAATAGAACATGGCAGGTACACCGTACACAATTACGTCACTGGGTGGCGGTGGTTAATTGGTCCGGGCGGATAACTGACGGTCGGATATGCGACATTGTACCGTAGCAGTGTTAAAATCGAGTGATGGTACCCCCTCAATGCATAGTATTAAGTATAATTATCAGCTCCCATTGTTCTATGTTACATATCTGTACCAATGTCCAGTAACTGTATGTTCGCAAGTGGGGAGAACCAGTGGTGATTGAGTCAATATTTTCTTACGTCAGTCATAGACTTCGTTTAGCCGAGGACAACTTGTGGGATGTTTGTCAGGTCTCAGTCTGGGAATTTAATCTCGTCATTCTTTTGGTCTAATAAACTAGCTCAGTCAGACATGTAGTCCCACTCTTAGTTGCTATATGCTGGTGTTGACGGCCCACCCCCTACTGGGCATCTGTGAAAAAGAGCTTCATAGCTCATCAGATTCCTCCTCCTGTAGTCTAAATAATGATTCTGAAATTCCCCACACCCTACCCACCCTCCAAATAGTATCAAGTCAGCCAATCAGTGAACTCAGTAAGTCGTTGATATAGCCAACTACCATTTTTGGTATTCCTCAGTGCACTGCAATGTTCAATGACGTTACTACATTATCTTAGTCTGCATCTTCATTCACTCAGTAATTTTGTCTCATCGTAGCCAATCACGCTTAGGTATTTGTTGCAGTCGTAGTCATCGTCACATACTGGATGATTTTTTTGCCCACTAATATTCGTTGCCGAGTAAAATAAAAATAAAAACGTGTTCGTGAACATGACCGACAGTGGGGGCAGAGCGTGAGGAGCCAGAGAGAGAGAGAAGGGGGAGCGCGATGGACGCAGCGCGCTGCACGTACGACATGCGCTCCAGCAGGCGAGCCTTCTCCTGCTGCAGCGTCGCCATCTCGGCCTGCAGGTACCGCGCCTGCCTCTCGCTGTCCTCGCGCTCGCGACGGTTCACCTCGGCCTCCTCGCGCGCCGCTTGCAGGCTGACGCACGCACGCACACGCGCACACACACGCACACACGTACACAACAACCGCCATTCGCTACTAAGTGGCGGTGACGTCACCACGACGCTTGTGCCAGGCCATGTGCACCTTGAGGCCACGTGAAGTGTCGAACGCCTGCTGGCAGGTCACGGGGCAGACCCAGGTGCCACGGGTCCACTGACTGAGATGACTGAGATGACTGGCTGATGCACCACCTGTGCCCCCTACTGTGCCAATCTGCTGTGCTCTAGCCACCCGGCGCTCCGCTCGTTGTTATGAGCGTCGCTCCTCCACCCTCCGTTATTGTTGGAGGGCAACTGCCTCCAACTGCCCAGTAGCATCCTTCACGAGCCTCCTCCACAGAGGCCGATCTTGACACCGCTGGTACCAGTCATCGGCAAGTCCACTCAGCTCCACGTCCTCCTGTACCACATCACTCCATCTCTTCTCTAGCCCGTGCCGCGCCCGTTTAACCCCCTCGATCCGGCCGAACAAAAGCTGTTTCGGCATGTGGTGGCTGGGCATGCGGGCTACATGACCCAGCCAACGCAGCCTTGCCTGCCGGAGGAGCTCACCGATGGGACCTTGCCCTGATCTTTCAAGGATTTGTGAGCTCACACAATCCAGCCTGGTTAAACCCAAGATGGGTTGTAGGCAGACTAGCCTAAATGTTTCTAACCGGCTAAGATGTTCCATTAGGGGGGTCCACGTTTCGCAAGCGTAGAGAAGGGAGGGAATGACCGTGGCCGAGAAGACCTGAAGCTTAGTGCGGAGCGACAGACCAGGTAGCTTCCACACAGCGTTACGCAACCGATGAAAAGATATTGCCGCTCGACTGATTCGGAGTGAGACCTCTGCTGTTAAACTGGAGCCGGTCATAAGCACACTGCCCAGGTATGGGAAACTCTCCACTCTCTCCACAACTGCCCCATCACCGATTGGGAGTTGTGGGGGTGGAGTGTCCGATGGTACAAAATACCCAGGCAGGTGCTTAGTTTTGGTGGCGCTGATGGTAAGGCCCCATCTCTTAGTGGCACACTCCAGTCTCAGCAGCAGCGTCTCCAACTCCTCCTCTGAATGAGCAGCTATCACCAAATCATCGGCATACATAACGTGGTTGAGCAATAGGGAGCCATCCCTTGACCGCACCCGGGCATCGATCAGCCTCCCATTATATCTGTACCATATAGAGATTCCCCCGGTACAGCTATTGAAGGCTTCACGAACTACGTGGTCAAAATAGATGTTAAATAATGTGGGAGCCAGAGGACATCCCTGTCGCACACGTACACACGCACACACGCACTCGCGCACGCGCGTTCACGGTAAACGTGACACGGTACATTGCATGTTGCAGAGGTTTGCGGTTACAGCCTAGCGACTGACCTGCCTAATGCTGCATATGGGGTGTGTTGATAATAAAATAAAATAAAACGTCGTCTGCTTCAAAGAAAACGTTAAAGATCTCAGTGACCTTATTTAAAAAAGAGTTGGCCATTTGTGCCGCCAACAATGCACGTTTGCCATATTTTTAAGTCATTTATATCCAAATGAAACAAAAACATTTTCAAGAGCTGAAAAGTAATCGACTCTTCCAGATGCAGTGACCTTCTGCCTGATTGCTAGGCTTCCCTCCTCCTTCACAAGAGCTGAGTGGCATACATCTCCCAGGATTGGGGCAAGGGTCCAAACATATCGTTTTGGCTCCGACACTCAATCTGGAGCTGTGCATGCGTTAACAGCGGAGGTGATCGACAGTTCAATGTTGAGTGAGCATTTGGTACAGACGAAGCCTCCAGTAGCCGACAGAGCCGCATATTCCTGTCCGTCAGTGTGCGCCGAGAGGCCCTTACTCCGCCCTCAGCTGAAGGATCTCCTCCTCAGACGCCAGGTAGGTGGAGGCTGAATTGGCCTTTGAGGCTTCGAGCTCGTCGGCCATGTCTTTCAAGCTGGAATAGAAAATGTTGGCATGGGGAAAACCCTCATTCACGGACGGTAGGAGAGGGCCTCATTCAGCAGTGGACTGACAAGGAGCTGTACATGTGTGTACTCGTACAACCTGTCCCAACACACAGTCAAAATCCATTGTATCTAAAAGAATACACTATTTTGAATTTAAAAGTGTTGCCTTTCCTGATAAGTTATTGCATTGCTTTGAGGCATTGCTTCTAGCAGAAAAAACTCAAGAGAAATGTACTCTTTAAAAAGTGTTTTACATGTGGGAGGCAGCCAGAGCACTTAGAGAAAACATAAACACCTACTACTTGCCTGAAAACATCTTAATAAATAGAGAACTCCACAGCAGTTGTTGGCACCGGCTCACCACCCGGCAGCACTCCAGCTTATCCGCCATTCCTCGGTGACCGCAAGATGCAACTTGCGTGAACGACGACAGCTACGTCGAAATAATCGTTACATTTTTATTTATTTTTAGGTATCAGGGTGCATGCACCACCACCCACCGCTGCTTGGCGTTGCTCAGCGACTGGCGCGTAGATCGCAGTTCCGACTCGAGTGACCCCACCTCCCGCACGTGGCGCGCACACAGGTCTTGCAGCTGCCGCTCCTTCTGCGCCGTCTCCTGAACACGAGACGCTCGCGTGTTGGGTGACTTAGTCAAGGCGAATCGGAGCATTGGTGCATTTGGCATTTGCACCATTTCTTTAGGGCGCAAGGCTGTCGCGAAGGAGCTATGTTTCGCACATGAGTAAATATGCAGTAGATTCATGGTTAACGATTGGGTAATCTGCGAACAATTTTTAGATTTGGTAAAATTGGGACCGTGACACCGGGACACGTGGCATACTCTATTATGAATAAACATCGCAGGTTGTGGAATGTCCACTGTGAAGCAGAGGTCGTGTATTTTTGGTTTATACATCTGCAGTATTAACCAGGGCGGCCGTGCGACTTCAACCACGAACCTCTGCAGCAAGTGGAAAGTGAGCTGCTGCTCGAGCATTTCACCATCCAAAATTGGGCAAGACAACTGTGACTAGGGGGTTGCCACCTTTTCCGCTTTAGACTAAACCCACACATATATCTTTGTCAGCCTAGGTCAATCAAAACTGCAAAGTTCAGTCAGAAAGATCAACACAATATCACCAGATCTTGGCACAAGCTAAATCCTGGCAATTTGCGGACTGTCCTGGTCAAACCCTCCATCCCGTAAGCCCAGACAGGTGGCAACCGAGTGATAAAGCTCAGAAGCAATGGCGTTAGCTATCGAGTGGGTGCAGGTGGTACAGCATTTTTTTACTTCTCTGCTCTGTGGAAAAAAGTTGCTTCTTCACAAATTCCGCCACAGTTTTTTACAGCCGTGGGGTATTGCGACATGGTACGAGGCAAACCCGAGACCATTCGATGCATGGGTCTGGGACACAAGTGGAGTTGATAAAGGAGATTTGGACTGCGACAGAAGCATAAATGCCCTGGGCTTGGTGGTTCAATTCCTACCCTAGCCAGCCTGGTTTTTTTATCTTTCCCTTACTTTCATAATTTTGGTAGTAATATTGGTAGAGGTAGGTTTAGTGGCTAAAGGTTACCAGTGTGGTGATGGGCAGCATAGGTGAAAATGAGTTGGTGGGAAGTAGTCCAAGGGTGAATTTGGTCGTTTCCTCCCCCACTTGATGAATGCAGCAGTTTGGCCATGCACAGTGAGAATTGGTTTTGAGACTGGTTGTGAAGGATATTCAGTCATGAGAGGGATTATCAAAAAAGAATACCACCTGTACTTTGGTTGATTGGGAGGGGGCTTATATGGATTGGGAGCACAGATAAAATAATTTAGGTGCACAGGTTATCAAGAAACCCCATTGGTTGAATGGTCTGGCCTCTGCAGTATAAAGAGACCCAGCTCCTGTGTAGTTGAGGCAAGATTGTAACGCCAGAAACAGGCCTCCGTGGGACTGCCTGGGAAGGTTCTAGCGTGCAACTGCGTGATCCCCAGGAGGTGCAGCTGAGAGGATGGGAGCTGGGGGTGCTCCAGAGCCAGGAGTGAACGAACACCCAAGCCGACCAAGCTGCTTGCAGCCACTGCTTTGGGACTTGTGGGTAACATACACGCAGCACCGCCTGTGACGGCGCATTGGGCCTTGTACAGGGCCAGGACTCTGCCAGATGGGCCAATGAAAAGACGGTGGACAGAGTGGGTGTGAAGGGGTAGGCGGTGTGTGTGTGTGTGTGTACGTGTGTACTTTCGTGGGAAGCTGCAGTGCAGTGGTTAACCCTGGTGACAAGTTTGTTTCTAGTTCACGACCAAAATCTGAACCGGTACTGGGCTTCCCCAAGGTCGACTTGGACTAAAATGGGTACCTATTGCGGTGTGTGAACATATCAGCACTGGGAAGACAAAGGCAGCCGGGCATGGTGGCTGCCACCCACCCCCTCGTATGCCGTGCCGGCCTTCATCAGTGCTCGCTAACAGCACTTTTTCCAACAGTCTGTCAAAGGTTATATGGGGATCTATGGCTTTGCATGCGTGAAATTGATAGTGGGTTTTCCTTTCATATGAAGATGACCATCATTGCTCTACAAAGTACTTTAACACCCTTTGCGTCTCCGAGTGGGGTGCGTTTTCACGCCACAACCGTGCGGCCAACCGCCCTCCCCAGCCAAGCAGACATTTGTGTCCACAACGCGAGAGATGGTGGACAAGCTCGTGACAAGTACCCTGATGAGGGTGAGGCTGGCGTTGGGCGATACGCACGGGGAGACGGCGACGCTGCTCTGCAAGGGCAGGAGACGTGACTTGGCGCTGGCGGTGGGCCCACCTAGGAGAGCGAGAGAGGCTCCGTGTTGGCTTCACAGTGTTCTTCCACATGGAGAGGTGTGGGGCACCGCCAACAACCCGGGATATGGTGTGCTCTGCGAGTAGGGGATCCGCACGACTAGTCCGCAGGCAATGTACATGGTGATTTCTCGTTTTTGGTCAATTGCTACGTATCACCCGTTCAGCTAGCTTCTGGCTATGTCCTGACTCCAACGGCGTGGGTTATGGCTACATAATCGGAGTGTCCAAAAGCCAATGCTTGTTCAGTCCTACAGTCAATCTTTCAATGGTCATGAATATTCTCCAAATGTAAATTGAGACGGTGGTTCATTGCATACATTTGTTTATTGCACCTATAAAATGTAGCACGAAGGTGAATAGTGGAGGTTAAGAAACCCTGGGCAACATTGGCAAGTGAGTAATGTCCAACATATTTTAATTTGTGGGCTGATTAATAACAGTGCAGTCCTGCAGTTTCTTGCTCAACCCACTGCTGGTAGAAGGGCCTCCTCTAGATGGAGCTATAATGAACCCTGCTAGAGAAAATGTAGTCTCCTCTTTAATGCTGGTAAGAAGTCTTGTACAGAGTTGGGAGTATTCACACGACCAGACCACAGGTTCGTGTGATTGACAAATTGTGATACACAAAATACCGATTTAACATGTTTGATGGACAGAGGTAGGGGTGTCATAGAAACGCACCCATTGTTTCAACTACCATGCTGGCGAATGAAACCGGTGACCACTGTATTGAAAATTCTGTATGCCAGCATCCCTTCAGTACTGAATACATGCCCCCTATAACTGGGTGCTTGCTGGGGCAGTTTGTGTGTGGGTGTTGGCTGTGTGGTTATTAGCTGTGCTATTGGCAGCTTGCTGGACTCTGGGCTACCCATACCTTGGTTGGTCTTATTGCTCATCATGTTCAAAAGCTGATTCTGCACCTTTGAGGTCCTCTCGATGAGCTCGCAGCAGTGGCTCAAATTTTCATTGCTGCTGTTGGCCTGCGGACAGCACAACACGCGTAAGGACATGCCAAGTCATGTCGCAAAACAACTGTCACTTGCCGTTCGGCTCGATGCACAAGCACACTTACTATAGTCATTCCGAAGGTGTAAGTCGGCAGAGATTGACTGGGCCACGAGGCAATTGGGCATTTTCTCGGCGAGACTTAAATCTCAGCTGCACAATCAGCTGGTGGCAAAGTTGTGCAGAGCAAGAAAAACTCAACTCCTGGTAGGTAGAGCTTGCCAAATGAATGCCCAGTTAACTGGTGCAATAATTCCAATCCTGTAAGTCGGTGGATTGTATTTGGCTTTTCTGCTGTAGGCATCATGACATATGGAGAGTAACTACACGTGCCATTACCACTGCCTGATACAGTACTTTAATTTAAATCGGTTTGTTTGATTTTTTTTACAATTTAAGAACTTGAATGAGGGGGCAAACCTTTTTCTACCAGTGAAAAAGAACCATTCCAATGTGCCTCGAGAATAAATTGTGTAATCTGTGCGTGTACTGCCTGATATCAGACATGGTTTCAGAAACACGGTCGTTCATATAAGATCTCGAACAAACGTAATATCGGTTTTTTTTGTTAAACAGCGTAAACATGAATGCGTCGTGAAACCCGCCACCACACGACACAGCCAATTATTAAGATTTGTCACGTGAACAGAACGTGCCAATTCGTTCCTAATACAACACACCGATGTGTTGGAGAG
Organism: Petromyzon marinus; assembly: GCF_048934315.1. Taxonomy (NCBI): domain Eukaryota; kingdom Metazoa; phylum Chordata; class Hyperoartia; order Petromyzontiformes; family Petromyzontidae; genus Petromyzon; species Petromyzon marinus. The sequence continues at coordinate 2,646,795 of NC_133684.1, read as the reverse complement.
CAAATCCATAACATTTACAATCTGAGTTCGATTTGTACTACTGAGTACTTACTAATTGGCTGTATCCTGGGGTGGCGGGTTTAACGACACATATTTACGCGATCTAACCCAAAAAAAAATCGATATTATGGATATTGGTCGCGAAAGCCTCCTACGTGTTAAACATCTCGAACAAAGACTTGCAAAGTGCACGACTAAGAACCGGGAGATGCTGCATCCTTGGAATTTCACCGCGACAGACAGAGAACGAGAACGAGAGGAACACGCGGATTAGAGAACGTAGGCAGGAGGTGCGTGACATCGTTCCAACTTCAACACCCTCAAGTGCCCAAAACAACGTCGCGAGGAGGAGGAAGAGGAGGAGGAGGAAGAGGAGGAGGAGGAGGAGGAGGAAAAGGAGGAGGAAGAGGAGGAGGAAGAGGAAGAAGAGGAGGAGGAAGAGGAGGAGGAAGAGGAGGAAGAGGATGAGGAAGAGGAGGAAGAGGAGGAGGAAGAGGAGGAGGAAGAGGAGGAAGAGGAGGAGGAAGAACGCCGGTGGGTCGAGAAAGAAAACGGATCGTCAGCTCGGGAAGTGGAGCGCGCCCTCGACAATGCCGCGGAGGAGACGTCGCGACCCGATCGCGACACGCGGCAGCCCGTCACCTCACCCCACCACAACCAACCAAGCGCGCTTCGAGGCTCACGTGGAAGTCGTCTTGCCAGGAGTCCAACCTGTCCTGCAGGGCTCCGTACGCACCGCTGTTGGCGAGGCGCCGCAGTGACTCCGCCATGGCTCGCGTGCTCGTGGTGCTGCCCGCGACTGTCATCGCGTTGCCGTCATCCTCCTCCCGTGCCCCCCACCCCGGGTTGGACCCCCGCCGCCGCCTGCGGCGAGGGTCGCCTTCTGGCATCTGCCTCCGGAGGCGTCCCGACATGCAGGCGGGCGGTGCGACGCGCGCGTTTGGATGCCCTTGGAGGTGGCCAGGGAATGTTGGTCTCGGTCTGGGTGTGCGGGGGGTGATGGGAGGGGGTTAGCGGGGGATGATGGGAGGGGGTTAGCGGGGGATGATGGGGAGGGAGTTAGTTTAAACTAAAGCTATTTAAACTTTGTTTTTTTTTTACCGGGGTAAGACCCCCACTGAGCTTATTTTTCAGAAGCGACCCGGCCCGCTAATGATGGCTCAACGGAGCGGCTTATCAGTGGCTGGGTGTCCAACGTATCCGTGTTGTTTATATAACGGGTTGTTAAGTTGTTTCGGTCACGTGTGCGAAACGGCATGTTTATTATCGCACGCGCGCTTAGCTAAAACTTTAACATTCTCAATGCGTACTCTGGATTTATCCACCCACGTGTGTCCGTGCCTGGGGAGCGGTGGCGCAGTGGTTAGCGTGCTGCGCTGCAAACCCCGGAGGTCCGAGTTCGTTTGCCCGGTGACGATTATTTGAACCGGTCCTGGGCCTCCCCTAGGTTGACTCGGCCTCAAATCCGTACCTGCTGCGGTGCGTAAATATCGCCACTGGGGAGACAAAGGCGGCCGGGCGTGGCGCTGGCCACCCACCCCATCGTGTGCCGGCACTTTCCCCTAGTCTTTTAAAGGCTATACAAGCAATATTTGTCTTTTGCCTAAAGGTGCACCTAGCCTGGCACAAGCGCCGTGGTGATGACAACTGCAGCAGTGGCGGACGGCGGCTCTTGGAGCGGTGGTGCAGCGGTTAGCGCACTGCGCTACGAACCCGGCCACCCGAGTTCGTCCCGCTCACGGCCTACACCCAGCGACGATTGTCTGAACCGGTCCTGGGCCTCCCTTAGGTCGACTCAGCCTTAAACGGGTACCTGGTGCGGTGTGCACAGCATCAGCGCTGGGGAGACAAAGGCGGCCGGGCGTGGTGTTGGCCACCCATCCCCAGCAGTCTGTTAATAGGCGATACGGAAGATCTCGTGTGAGTACGAGTGTGTGTGTGCGAGTACGCGTGTGCGAGTACGCGTGTGTAACGTCTGTGGTGCCGTTTATGACGTCTCGAAGCGGAAGCTCTTGCTCACGCCTCGCTTAGCGTTCGTTTGGGCGGTTTGTGGCGCACGTTTTGTGAGGCGTTCACAAACACGCGTGTGTGTGTCTGTGTGTGTGTGTCTGTCTGTGTGTCTGTGTGTATCTGTGTGTATGTCTGTGTGTGTGTGTCTGTGTGTGTCTGTGTGTGTTTGTCTGTCTGTGTGTATCTGTGTGTGTGTATCACTGTGTGTGTCTGTGTGTGTCTGTGTATGTATGTCTGTGTGTGTGTCTGTGTGTCTGTGTGTGTGTCTGTGTGTGTGTCTGTGTGTGTGTCTGTGTGTGTGTCTGTCTGTGTGTGTGTCTGTGTGTGCGTCGGTGTGTGTCTGTGTGTGTCTGTCTGTGTGTGTGTGTCTGTGTGTGTCTGTGTGTGTGTGTGTCTGTGTGTGTGTCTGTGTGTGTGTGTCTGTCTGTGTGTCTGTGTGTGTGTCTGTGTGTGTGTCTGTCTGTGTGTCTGTGTGTGTGTCTGTCTGTCTGTGTGTCTGTGTGTGTGTCTGTCTGTGTGTGTCTGTGTGTGTGTGTCTGTGTGTGCGTCGGTGTGTGTCTGTCTGTGTGTGTGTGTGTGTGTCTCTGTGTGTCTGTGTGTGTGTGTGTGTGTCTGTGTGTGTCTGTGTGTGTGTCTGTGTGTGTGTGTCTGTGTGTGTGTGTCTGTGTGTGTATGTGTCTGTGTGTCTGTGTGTGTATGTCTGTGTGTCTGTGTGTGTGTGTCTGTGTGTGTGTGTGTCTGTCTGTGTGTCTGTGCGTGTGTCTGTGTATGTGTGTCTGTGTGTGTGTGTCTGTGTGTGTGTGTCTGTGTCTGTGTGTATGTGTGTCTGTGTGTGTGTGTATGTGTGTCTGTGTGTGTGTATGTGTGTCTGTGTGTCTGTGTGTATGTGTGTCTGTGTGTCTGTGTGTGTATGTGTGTCTGTGTGTGTGTGTCTGTGTGTATGTGTGTCTGTGTGTCTGTGCGTGTGTCTGTGTGTGTGTGTCTGTGTGTGTGTGCGTGTGTCTGTGTGTGTGTGTCTGTGTGTGTGTGTGTCTGTGTGTGTCTGTGTGTGTGTCTGTGTGTGTGTGTCTGTGTGTGTGTGTCTGTCTGTGTGTCTGTGCGTGTGTCTGTGTATGTGTGTCTGTGTGTGTGTGTGTGTCTGTGTGTGTGTGTGTGTCTGTGTGTGTGTGTCTGTGTGTGTGTGTGTGTCTGTGTGTGTGTCTGTGTGTGTCTGTGTGTGTGTGTCTGTGTGTGTGTGTCTGTGTGTGTGTGTGTCCGGTGGACCGGCTCTGGCTCCTGCCACCATGAGGGGTGGACAGTCCTCTACTCGGGGCAGCAGACTGCCAAACAACAGGGTGTGGGTCTTCTTTTGAACAAAAGAATGAAGGGGGCGTGGGAGCGTGGCGGTGAGGTGTGGGAAGCTGTAAGCCCCAGGCTACTTTGGGCTCGCCTTCCCATCAACCGGAGGCGAGGAATGGTGGTCGTGGTTACTTATGCCCCCACCGAAGATGAACATCCGTGGAGGGATGCAGGCAAAGCCGATGAGTCAGATGCCTTCTATGACCTCCTGTCACAGGTGCTGGCTAAAGTGGCCCCTCGGGATAGAGTCATCATGTTGGGTGACTTCAATGCCCGAGTTGGTCATGATACTGGCACCTGGTCTGGAGTGATTGGAGGGCATGGGCCAGATCAGCTCAATAACAACGGTAGGAGGCTGCTAGATTTTTGTGCAGCCCATGGGCTTGTAATTACCAACACGCTGTTCCGGCATCGGCGCATCCACACAACATCATGGATGCATGCCGGGTCCAAGCAAGAACATCTGCTGGACTACATAGTGACGGACCAGCGAATGCGAGCCCATGTCCTTGACACCAGGACCTACCGTGGAGCTGATCTGCCCTCTGACCATCGACTAGTCATCTGTAAGATGCGCCTGCCATTCTTCCACTCCGGTGGTGGGTGTACACCCAGGACCCCATTCCAACCTAAAGTGGCCTGGTCTCAGTTATCTGATGAAAGTTGCAAGCGAGAATTTCATCATCGCTTGCGGCTGGGATTGGCATCGTCCCCGACTCCTCCTGATGTCGAGGGTAAATGGGCGAGGTTTAGGACTGTGACTCATGCAGCTGCAATGGCTGCTTTGGGTACGCGGTCCAGACCTCCCCAGACACCCTGGATGACAGAGGAGTTGTTCAGGATGGTTGAGAAAAAGCGACAGGCCCACTGTCATCGGCTACAGAATCCCACGTCAGAGAATGAGGAGGCTTACCGCAGCCTTCGCTCGGAGGTTCGGAGAGCCGTGAGGCGCTGCAAGGATGGGTGGTGGTCGCGGGTTGCTGAGGAGATGGAGTCTGCCTCAGTGGCCCGTGATCACAAATCGCTATTTAACTCCATCAAAAAAGTAACCTGCAGCGCCACACCTATTACCATCATTAGGGGAAAAAACGGTGATCCAATTTCCGACCCCCAGGAACAGGTTCGCAGATTTGCTGAGCATTTCTGTGAGGTCCTGGGGGAGGGAAAATCCCACAGCCAGGAAAACATCGTGGCACAAAGTGAGGATGACCCTGCTGAGGCTGCGGTGCCTCAAATATTGGATGAAGTCACCCCCTGTGAGTGGCTGGCTGAGGTGCCATCTGCTGAGGAAGTATTGAAGGCGATCCGGAGTCTGAGACCAGGAAAGGCAGCGGGCAGAGATGATCTCCCAAGCGAAATGCTGAGGGAGGGTGGCGTTTGTGCACAGACTGCCCTATATGACATCATAACAACAGTCTGGACCACTGGACGGGTTCCGCAGGATTGGAAGGATGCCCTGGTGGTCCCCCTTTTTAAGAAGGGGGACCGCACAGACTGTAACAACTACAGGGGCATCTCACTCCTCAGTGTGCCGGGAAAGGTCCTGGCAAGGACTATTCAGCATCGCCTTGCCAGGCACGCTGAGGAGAGGCTTGCGGAGCCCCAATGCGGTTTCAGGAAAGGGCGGTCCTGCACAGATGCCATATTTTCTGTCCGTCTGCTACAGCAGAGGTGTAGGGAATTCCAACAAGACCTACATCTCTGCTTTATTGACCTGGTCAAGGCCTATGATACCATCAGTAGGCCTGGGCTCTGGGTCGTTCTTCGTGCTTTTGGAGTACCTGACCCTCTGCTCACGATCATTAAGGACCTTCATGATGGTGAGCGGGCCCGGGTAAAACTACGTGGCCGGGAGTCAGAGCCATTCCCTGTACACCTTGGGGTGCGACAGGGATGTCCTCTGGCTCCCACATTATTTAACATCTATTTTGACCACGTAGTTCGTGAAGCCTTCAATAGCTGTACCGGGGGAATCTCCATATGGTACAGATATAATGGGAGGCTAATCGATGCCCGGGTGCGGTCAAGGGATGGCTCCCTATTGCTCAACCACGTTATGTATGCTGATGACTTGGTAATAGCTGCTCAGTCAGAGGAGGAGTTGGAGACGCTGCTGCTGAGACTGGAGCGTGCCACTAAGAGGTGGGGCCTTACCATCAGCCCCACCAAAACTAAGCACCTGCCTGGGTATTTTGTACCATCGGACACTCCACCCCCACAACTCCCAATCGGTGATGGGGCAGTTGTGGAGAGAGTGGAGAGTTTCCCATACCTGGGCAGTGTGCTTATGACTGGCTCCAGTTTAACAGCAGAGGTCTCACTCCGAATCAGTCGAGCGGCAATATCTTTTCATCGGTTGCGTAACGCTGTGTGGAAGCTACCTGGTCTGTCGCTCCGCACTAAGCTTCAGGTCTTCTCGGCCACGGTCATTCCCTCCCTTCTCTACGCTTGCGAAACGTGGACCCCCCTAATGGAACATCTTCGCCGGTTAGAAACATTTAGGCTGACCTGCCTACGATCCATCCTGGGTTTAACCAGACTGGATTGTGTGAGGAGCTCACAAATCCTTGAAAGATCTGGGCAGGGTCCCATCGGTGAGCTCCTCCGGCAGGCAAGGCTGCGATGGCTGGGTCATGTAGCCCGCATGCCCAGCCACCGCATGCCGAAACAGCTTTTGTTTGGCCGGATTGAGGGGGCTAAGCGGGCGCGGCACGGGCTAGAGAAGAGATGGAGTGATGTGGTACAGGAGGACGTGGAGCTGAGTGGACTTGCCGATGACTGGTACCAGCGGTGTCAAGATCGGCCTCTGTGGAGGAGGCTCGTGAAGGATGCTACTGGGCAGTTGGAGGCAGTCGCCCTCCAACAACAACGGAGGGCGGAGGAGCGACGCTCACAACAGCGAGCGGAGCGCCGGGTGGCTAAAGCACAGCAGGTTGGCACAGTAGGGGGCACAGGTGGTGCATCAGCCAGTCATCTCAGTCAGTCGACCCGTGGCACCTGGGTCTGCCCCGTGACCTCCTGCCAGCGGGCGTTCGACACTTCACGTGGCCTCAGGGTGCACATAGCCTGGCACAAGCGTCGTGGTGACGTCACCGCCACTTAGTGGCGAATGGCGGTTGTTGTTGTTGTTGTTGTGTCTGTGTGATAGTGTAGCGGCTACCGCGCTGCGTTCCGAACCTGACGACCCGGGTTCGATTCCCGCTCACGGCCACCGCCAGTGACGATTGTCTGAACCGGTCCTGGGCCTCCCCTAGGTCGACTCAGCCTCAAATGTGTAAACATCGCCACTGAGGAGACAAAGGCGGTCGGCCTTTATAGGTGCTTGCTTACAGCTCTTGCCCCAGCAGCCTGGCGAAGGATTTACGGGGATCTTTGTATTTCCGTCGACGTGTCCATGTGTGAACGTCTTGTCTACGTGTGAATGTCTTGTCCACGTGTGAATGTCTTGTCTTCGTGTGAATGTCTTGTCTATGTGTGAATGTCTTGTCCACGTGTGAATGTCTTGTCTATGTGTGAATGTCTTGTCCACGTGTGAATGTATTGTCTTCGTGTGAATGTCTTGTCTATGTGTGAATGTCTTGTCTATGTGTGAATGTCTTGTCTATGTGTGAATGTCTTGTCCACGTGTGAATGTCTTGTCTACGTGTGAATGTCTTGTCCACGTGTGAATGTCTTGTCTATGTGTGAATGTCTTGTCTATGTGTGAATGTCTTGTCTATGTGTGAATGTCTTGTCTATGTGTGAATGTCTTGTCTATGTTTGAATGTCTTGTCTATGTGTGAATGTCTTGTCTATGTGTGAATGTCTTGTCTATGTGTGAATGTCTTGTCTATGTTTGAATGTCTTGTCTATGTGTGAATGTCTTGTCCACGTGTGAATGTCTTGTCTATGTGTGAATGTCTTGTCTATGTGTGAATGTCTTGTCTATGTGTGAATGTATTGTCTATGTGTGAATGTCTTATCCACGTGCGAATGTCTTGTCTATGTGTGAATGTCTTGTTTATGTGTGAATGTCTTGTCTATATGTGAATGTCTTGTCCACGTGTGAATGTCTTGTCTATGTATGAATGTCTTGTCCACGTGTGAATGTCTTGTCTATGTGTGAATGTCTTGTCCACGTGTGAATGTCTTGTCTATGTGTGAATGTCTTGTCTATGTGTGAATGTCTTGTCCACGTGTGAATGTCTTGTCTATGTTTGAATGTCTTGTCTACGTGTGAATGTCTTGTCCATGTGTGAATGTCTTGTCTATGTGTGAATGTCTTGTCCACGTGTGAATGTATTGTCTATGTGTGAATGTATTGTCTATGTGTGAATGTCTTGTCCACGTGTGAATGTCTTGTCTATGTGTGAATGTCTTGTCTATGTGTGAATGTCTTGTCTATGTGTGAATGTCTTGTCCATGTGTGAATGTCTTGTCTATGTGTGAATGTCTTATCCACGTGTGAATGTCTTGTCTATGTGTGAATGTCTTGTCTATGTGTGAACGTCTTGTCTATGTGTGAATGTCTTGTCCATGTGTGAATGTCTTGTCTATGTGTGAATGTATTGTCTATGTGTGAATGTCTTGTCCACGTGTGAATGTCTTGTCTATGTGTGAATGTCTTGTCCACGTGTGAATGTCTTGTCCACGTGTGAATGTCTTGTCTATGTTTGAATGTCTTGTCTACGTGTGAATGTCTTGTCCATGTGTGAATGTCTTGTCTATGTGTGAATGTCTTGTCCACGTGTGAATGTATTGTCTATGTGTGAATGTATTGTCTATGTGTGAATGTCTTGTCCACGTGTGAATGTCTTGTCTATGTGTGAATGTCTTGTCTATGTGTGAATGTCTTGTCTATGTGTGAATGTCTTGTCCATGTGTGAATGTCTTGTCTATGTGTGAATGTCTTATCCACGTGTGAATGTCTTGTCTATGTGTGAATGTCTTGTCTATGTGTGAACGTCTTGTCTATGTGTGAATGTCTTGTCAATGTGTGAATGTCTTGTCTATGTGTGAATGTATTGTCTATGTGTGAATGTCTTGTCCACGTGTGAATGTCTTGTCTATGTGTGAATGTCTTGTCCACGTGTGAATGTCTTGTCCACGTGTGAATGTCTTGTCTATGTGTGAATGTCTTGTCTATGTGTGAATGTCTTGTCTATTTGTGAATGTCTTGTCCATGTGTGAATGTCTTGTCTATGTGTGAATGTCTTGTCCACGTGTGAATGTCTTGTCTATGTGTGAATGTCTTGTCCATGTGTGAATGTCTTGTCTATGTGTGAACGTCTTGTCTATGTGTGAATGTCTTGTCCACGTGTGAATGTCTTGTCTATGTGTGAACGTCTTGTCTATGTGTGAATGTCTTGTCTATGTGTGAATGTGTGGAGGTGCTGCACGCTAAAGTTGTGTACAGCTGTGGATCGAAGACGGCTCTCCCCAGCTCGTCGCACTGAGCGCTTCCGTGACGCCATCAGTAATATATTGAAACTTTGTGTTTTTTTAATATATTGAAGTCGTTTTGTTTTCTCTTGAGCGACGGCACGGCGGAAGCGTGAAGTGTGTCCCTACAAGATGAATCGCCTAAGGGGCCGTCCATAAATGACGTCACACGGTTTTGGACGATTTTTGACCCCCCCCTCCCTTCGTTACACGGCATCACAAAAAGTCAGACACCCCCCCCCCCCTCAAATATGACGTCACAAAGCTCTGCCCCCCCCCCCCCCAAAACCATATTTCCATTTTGAAAATAAAACATGCTTCAAATCGCTTTAAACTATTGTCATTGTAGTGCGTGTTTAATGTGGCGCTGCACTCTAATGTTGTAGGAGTGTTGTTATAACAGTTCTATAGTTAAAGTTGCGCATTTTGATGTGACGTCACATGTCTCAACCCCCCCCCCTCCCCCTCTCCCTCTCGTCACACATCGTCACAAATGTCTGACCCCCCCTCCCCCCAGGTGCGTGACGTCATTTATGGACGGCCCCTAACTGTGAATTCGCGCTATGAGGGGTGGGGTGAGAGGACGCGTTAAGCCAGAGGTGGCTGTAGGTGCAGCACTGTGCAGCTGTCAGTGCGCCGACTGGCGGCCGTAAGGACGAATCGCGGGTGGCGAAACAGCAACACAGCCCACTTCCAGGGGAGTGGCCACAAGGGGGGGGGGGGCGGGGCTTATCGGGAAGCTCCCAGAACCCGCGAGAAACTTCGCGAAGAGGGGCGTGGCCAGGGGCGGGGCCAGGGGCGGGGCATGGCCGCGCTAGGGGTATATAAGGGAGAGTGGCACGCGGTTCTGGGCGTTTGGAAAGTTCGTGGTTCTCACGGTTGTTGCCGAGATCATCGTCGCTGCTGTCTCTTCGTCGCCGTCGTCGCTATGTAGCTGTCTCACTATATGGTTAAACATTGTCATCGTCGCTATATAGTCATACAGCTTGTATAGTCAGACAGCCGTTGTTGCTGTATAGTGAGCCGGTTATAAAGTTAGTCAGGGATAAGGAATTAATGGTTGTCATTAAAGTCGTAACTGTATGCCGACGAGAAATAAATTTCAAGCCCTCTTGAGTCCGTGTCTGAAGCCGCTACGTTACACTTGTAAACAGATAGGTGCTCTAGTGCAGTGGTTCATCACCTTTGCTGCAGAATTCCACCCCTTATAGTTCTCAATCATAAAACAAATGTAGAATGTTAATGCATTGGTTTGATGGAACAAAGGACCTCGCTTGACGCGGGATTGGTAGGGGGTATCGGTACAGGTTCATAACAATTTACTGTATATGCATTGACAGTTCAAAGCCCATGAAACTTTAATAAACGGGCATTGTACATGAACTATCGCCTTTAAATGTTCAAAAGACATTGCACACCCCCATCTCCTTGCTGAGAGAATCAAATCTGTGCTGAGAAAATTGGCCACAATAGAAGCAATCAAGTTTATTTTGTTTAATCAGGTTAGAGTGAGCTGCGTCACCAACATGGCAAAAGCGTAACAGAAAGAAATCTGAACAAAAATCAACTACGGTACGGCATGAGGAATCGAAAATATTGCAAACAATTTCCGGCAGCGCAAATAACCTTTGGCAGATTACCTCAAGATTGATCGCATGACAAATTACAAAAACTTTGCTACAGAAACGTTAGCATTAAAGATTATAGGGTGACTATAGTTATACTGTATAAAACGACGAAATATACGTCAAATGCAAAAATTAGTGCAAGGCTTAAAAAAATTAATATGGTCACAATGCAGTTATTATGGACTGTTTGTTTTGCATAATATACTTGCATTGCACATATTTGTGTGTTTATATTGGCAAAGATGTGGATTGTACTTGGTTACGAAGAAACGCCGGCGTTGCCTCAAACCTACTACACCTTTTAGTTTACCCTGTGCTGTTTCGAGTCGGGCAGCATTTACAGTACTGTACTTGGAAATGGTAGCGCCGTCTATGGGTTTAGAGACGTAACTATACTACTGGATTATAAGGTGTGGGATACACTTTTCTATGAATATGGCTGCGGTTGTAATTGTCTGCCATTGAAAATGATCCGCAGCTTGCTTTGTTAATATACAGGTCTAAAATAGGTGGGATGTATTATCATATGCCTCACAGGTTAGCAGGAAATAGGAAGTAATGTCTAGAAGTCAATTTATTTGCAAAATTAGTTTCATTACAGAAACCTGGAGGCATGGACATGCAAGCTGGAGGCGTGGGCCCTAAATATGGAAGAGCCAATCTGACACCAGCCATTTACATTTCAGTTGGAGGCGCTTACCCATAATATTGAGAAATACACCTGACACATTGGCACATGGACATATCAGCTGTAGGCGCATACCCAAAATATGGAGCGCTCCTGACCCATTGACCCATTGATGTATCAGCTGGAGGCACATACCTAAAAATATGGAGCGATCCTGACCCATTGACCCATCGACATATCAGCTGTAGGCACATACCCAAAATATGGAGCGCTCCTGACCCATTGACCCATCGACATAACTGGAGGCACAGACCCAAAATATGGAGGATCCCTCCTGACACCTGGAGGCATGGACACATCAGCTGGAGGAGCATACCCCAAATGTCGAGGTACCCTTCTGACACCTGAAGGCATGGACACATCAGCTGGAGGAGCATACCCAAAATATTGAGGTACCCTTCTGACACCTGAAGGCATGGACACATCAGCTGCAGGTGCATACTCCAAATATCGAGGTACCCTTCTGACACCTGAAGGCATGGACACATCAGCTGCAGGTGCATACTCCAAATATCGAGGTACCCTTCTGACACCTGAAGGCATGGACACACCAGCTGGAGGAGCATACCAAAAATACAGTGGCGCTTGCACCACACGAATGACCGTCAGTCTGTTCGGGTCCCAAACACATTCTTCCTCCAGCCCACTGGGTACCATCCCACAGTTGGGTGGCACCCATGCAGTGTCGTAGCCTGCAAAACGCCAGGCCTTTTGCAGGGGATGGTTCTGTCTGTCGATCTTCTTCACTCTTCCCACGTTAACTTGGAGCTCCAGAACCACCCTGTCGTCGTGTGGTACGTTTTGTGGGTACGCCTTGGCTTTGTCAATATCGCGGCTCACGTACACTCCGGGGCCCAGCATGCCTTCAGAGGACCGTCTAAAGCCCCCGGAGAGGATGGCTCTGGCCCCATCCACGCTGGTGCGTGGTACATGGTGTACACGGTGTTGTTTTTGGGGGTTTCGCCTCTTAATAGTATCGAGATTTTGTTTTTTAGGTCTTTTTTTATTCCTGAAAGATATTCCATGTTTATATTGGTGGACTCTCGCACGTGGCAGATCTGTGGTGTATAAGGCAGAATGATAAAGTTACGTCTTGAGAAACAGTTCATGTGAAACCATTTGTCAAAATAATTCACCGTAATTTTTCATACTATAATACTATACAACCCTTGTCAAACCAATGCTGGATACAGGCCTCCCCATGCTTTGGAGTTTTTAATAAAAGTCGGCAATCTCCATATATATAAAAGGCAAAGTTGTAAATGTGTCTGTTCAAAATGTTTAGCATACTTCCCGACATGCAACAAACTTGAAATTTGCCATGTGGGTACGTTCCAGACGGTATACCATACACAAATTATAAAATACACTTTTTTTAGGGGGGGGGAGCTCAATAATGCATATATTTTTGGCACGGCAAGTGAGCTGTGACGTCAGATTTGTCATGTGACCCGCGCATGTGGAAGGGTAACGCATCGTAGTGTTCTATTCCCGCTCACGGCCACCACCGGTGACGATTATTTGAACCGGTCCTGGGCCTCCCCTAGGTCGACTCAGCCTCAAACGAGTAACTTGTGGTGTGAACATCGCCACTGGGGAGACAAAGGCGGCCGGGTGTGGTGAATCCAAGTCCCGGACGAAGCCGGATAGTACAGCTAGTTTTACAATAAATCGCGGCTGCTACAACAAGCTGTCTCTAACAGCCAGGGAACCCCCGACAAAGCCACACCTCCGCATTATGTCATCAAGCCCCACCCATCAGATTAGTTGAGTGACCGGAATGATTAAAGGTATTTGAATACTTCATCGGATATCCCAGAAATAATTATGACATTGCAAATTAAGAAAAGTTTACAGATTACAAGTATTAACGGGGATAACAAGCCCAATCACAATAATGCAGGACAGTACAGTATATTTTATTGACTGAATTGAAAACCAAGTCAAATTCTGAAGCCACCAATGAGTTGTATTAATCAATACATTACACATAGGAATGATATATTTGTAAATGGGACAATCTTGCTGGGTGGTGGAGGGTAATTTTGGCATAAAACTACAACGTGGCCTAACCCAAAAACATGGATCATGAAGCATTGCGTGCAGAACTCGACCCGAGTTCTTAGGAGGAGAAGCTGCATGCAAGACATTGTTGACCCGACAAAACCGCACGTAATCTCAATAATGCCAGAAGCATCATGCAGGCAGGGATGTTCAGTTCGTGCCTCGTGTTGACTATATTTGCATAAGAGACGAGAAGGCAGTTATCTAAAATACATCCACATACCAGGAAATAAATCGAAATACCCACGCGGTTTCAACAATTCGAAGGGCGCCATGCTGGCAAGAATGTCTATGAAGTGCTGATGTTTTATTGCTTTCGCATTAGGGAGTAAACCAGATTATCGAGAAAAACACCGAACGAACATGAAGAACTGGTTATCGCATCGTGCAGCCACCTACTCAGTCCTGCCTTGGTTATCAAGAAGACAAATATCAGTATTTACTGCTGGCATCAGAAAAAGACATGAAGAATCCAGGAGGCCCTTCCGCCACGCCAATGAGCTGAACTCTGCTCGGATTCCAGACGCAGTCCTCCTCCCTCCCGCTTTTCACCATCCCGCAGTTGGGTGGCACCCAGGCGGTGTTGTAGCCGTGGTCGTGCCAGGTGAAACGCAGGGGGTGGTCCTGACTGTCGATCTTCTTCACCTTGCCCACCCTGACCTTCACCTTCAGGATGACCCTCTGGTCGGCAGGACAGTTCAGGGGGTAACATCTCGCCTTGTTTATGTCGCGACTCACGTAGACACCGGGACCCAGCATGCCGTCTTCGGATCGCCGGAAGCCCCTGGCCAAGATATTTTTTGCACCATCTATGTTGGTGCCGTGGTACATGATCATGTTAATTGGGTATTGGCAACGGGTCGTGAGTTGAAACCTGAAACACCACGAGAGAAACTTCAATTGTCTATCAGCCACAGCACTTGCACGTGTCATTTTGGCCTACTGAGCTATAAAGGGGCTCATTCTGACCTCAAAGAACCAGGACAAGATGGTATTGATTATGCATTACATACCGTTTTTGAAAAACAAACCTGAGTTATTTTTTTATATTAATCTTGTGTGTTTTTAACTCATAAACGCTTCTTATATTCTTGAAGTGGGAGTAATGAGGCAGAGGATAAAAAAAAGATTTGCTCTGTAGGATGGGTTGCTTCCAGCTGGTCTGGTCAAAGATTATCTCTGCTCGAAGTAGTAAGACAGTCCTCGACTTACGAACGCCCACACTTACGAAAACCCGCACTAACGAACCAACTTCCATTAACTATTTTTTTTTACATCGACTTAAAACCCCAACGCGCACTTGCAACCTGACCCGCGGAACATTATTCCCCGGAACGATCCTCCGCGAGATGTAATGAGAGCCTCGGCGCAGGGAGTGAGGGTTGGTGTGTGCGTGTGTGTCTGTGTGTGTCTGTGTGTGTGCACGCATGTCTGTGGGTAGCGCTATGAACACGGCGACCGGATTCGATTCCCGCTCACGGGCAACAGCAGTGACGATTATCTGAACCGGTCCTGGGCCTCCCCTAGGTCGACTCAGCCTCAAATGAGTACCCGGTGCGGTGTGTAGTAAACAGCGCCACTGGGGAGATAAAGGCGGTCGGGCGTGGTGCTGGCCACCCACCCCCTCGTGTATCGTTCCGGCCTTCACAGGTGCTCGCTAACAGCACTTGCCCCTACAGTCTGGTAAGGCTATACGGGGGGGTCTTTGTCTTTTTTGTGCCCCCGAGTTGGATTCTCACTCACGACCGACACCAGTGACGATTATCTGAACCGGTTCTGGGCCTCCCCGAAGTCGAATCAGCCTCCAATGACTCAAATGCGCCCGAACGTGGTGCTCGCCACCCACGCCCTCGTTTGCCATGCCGACATCCATAGGCTCTGCTCGCGAACAGCACTTGCTCAAACAGCTTGGAAGGCTACGGGAGGGATCGTTGTCGTTGTTGTCTGTGCGTGTGTGTGCGCAATTGTGGTGACTTATTGTGCCTCGTCCAACAAGCAAGCCAGCATCGCAGCTCAAGATAGTTGAAATAAATGATTTATTTTTCTATTTTTTTGCTGTACAATATTGCATGCAAATGTACACTATTATTTACGAGTTTAACAAAGCTTCCCTTTTTTATTGAACCGCGAAACATTTTAACACATTCCTGCGGAGGGAGCTGGTAGGAACGTTGGGTTGCTCGGTCAATGGCCAGGGTCAACATGCGGCACCACGTGGTGTGTTCCGCAAATATGCCCGACTGTGAGGGCGGGCACAAGCCGGCGTGAGTAGGTTACACGTTGAGTTTTATAAGGGCACCACGGGGTGACCAGCCCCTCCCCACCCAGCCCCACCCCTCCCACCCCCCACCCAGCCCCACCCTCCCCACCCAGCCCCTCCCCACCCTCCCCACCCAGTCCCTCCCCACCCTCCCCTCCCCACCTTCCCCAGCCCCTCCCCACCCTCCCCTCTCCACCCAGCCCCACCCCTCCCATTTTTGGATGCACGACGGACGGACACAATAATCCCCTGTGGGCTGGTGTCACCAGGAGGTTCCTACCAGTGTAACACTAACCTATGTACATTTAGGCACAGTACAATATTGTGTGTGATGGTTAAATGTGAGCGGGAGATCGGCCGGGTGATCGGTGCTGCGTCCGCAGTCTTGCGGGCGCTGTAACGTTCCGTGGTAGTGAAGCGGGAGCTGAGTTCTCGAACAAAGCTCTCTGTTTACAGGTCGATCTACGTTCCCACCCTCACCTATGCCCATGATCTCTGGGTAATGACCGAAAGGAATGAGATCGCGGGTACAAGGGGCCGATTTTGACCTTTCTCCGCAGGGTTGCCGAGATCACTCTTCTAGATCGGGCAAGGAGCTCGGCAATCCGGGAGAGCCTCGGAGTCGAGCCGCTGCTCCGGATCGAGAGGAGCCAATTGAGGTGGTTCGGGCACCCGGTAAGGATGCCCCCCCGATAGACTCCCCCTGGAACTCTACCGGGAAGCACGTCCCACCGGGCGAAGACCCCGGGGCCGGCCCAGGACATGCTGGCGGGACAGTGTCACTCGGCTGGCCTGGGAACGCCTGGGAATTACCCCAGGAAGAGTTGGATTCTGTCGCCAGGGAAATGGAGGTCTGGACCGCCACTACTCAACACGCTGCCGCCGCGACCTTCACCACTACAAGCGAATTGAGAAACGAACGAACGTTATTGTGTTCCGACTTACAAATTATTAGACTTACAAACGACCCCAGGAACAGAACCGATTCGTAAGTTCACTGCCCATAATCTGTTTACACCCATCAACCCTCAATGGAAATTCCACATTTCTATGGGTGGGAGCAAGGCCGCAATTATAATATATATTGGGGAGGACACATCCCCCCCAATATTCAAATCTGCTGAAAATGTCCCCCCCAATATATTGCTATATAAATCTTTGCTTAGCTATGTAAATTAAAACAACAATTTGCTAAACCTTGGCCACAATATCTGGACTTGTCTTCCTTTAAATCAATGCATAGATTTCTGTTTATATGATTGTGGTTATGGTTGTACTTTATTAATCCCTAATCTCTGACATTAGATACAATGAAATAAGAAACGGTAAAAAAGTAAAAACAGAGCAATGTAATACAATAACACTGTTAGACATTATTGTAAAACATAAATAAAAAGTCCATCTCATGTGTTAGTGAATTTTAAAATATTTTAGGCAGGAAATTAGTTTTCAAATGTAGATTTTTTTTCTGGGTTGGGACCCCCAGACCCCCTGGAAGATTTGGTCCCCCCCAATGTTGACTCCATGGCTACGGCCTTGGGTGGGAGCGATATCTGTCACACACCTTGTGGATTATCCACTACAATTGTGGATAATCCACTACAATTCACTACAAAGTGGTATTTATTTTATCAACTGAGGGCGGTGGGTTGGGTCGGCCGCCAGCAGTAATATAAGCTAGCAACCTTATGATCGTCAGTAACGTGCTCTGACCAAAACGGTTATTATTATATAGTTAATCGGTAGATTCTTAAGGCTCACTATGCATCCAATAATGTGTGTAAGAATCGATGGGTTTTTTAAAATTCATATACGCTGTTCACAACGGGTTCACGCGATCTTTGCGGCCGCTACTTTTGCCACAATGTGAACAATTATCGATTCTGGAGTAGACTGCATCACAACAATTTGTTGAATTGCGATGGGTGGCGAATCGTCAGGGCCGTAGGGGATATTACTGTGAATACTAAACGTGGGCGACCACCACGATTGGTCGTTATAGGCAACTTCGGGGTCGTGCTCTGGTGATCCGCAGAAGGCAGTGGCAAGCATAGTTGTACCGCACTTCTATGCTTCCACGTCAGTCCAGCCGCCTTCACCAGCTTTGTTTGGGGCTAAATGACAACCAGTAAACTGATACCAGTCTTCACACTTCATTGCCGGTTCAGAAAGTCGGAAACCGGTAACCGTTTCCAGCGAAATTTTAGTAATTAAGGCACTTATTGGCACGCGCAAATGTACAACACGCATGGTGGCCAAGTGCATTCGCATCGTTTATAAGTTAAGAACTAAAAGTGCAGCCCTGCATTTGCTTGCTCTTGGCACTGCTGGCGGAAGAGGCCACTAGAGGGAGCTCTTCCACGCTGACGAGACGTCTTGGAAGAAGTGGGTGTACCCACATTTCACTCCACCAGACGCGACCTGCCGATGGACCGTGCTGTTCCCATTGTACACTGCTGGCTCACCAGAGTCGGCTGACTGAAGAAACCTGCCCCCCCCCAATTGTGTCAACTGCCGCACCGGGAGATCGAATCGAACCGGCGACCTCTGGATTGCACGTCCAGTGTTGTAACGATGACGCCATCGTTCCCACTCTAAAACGTCAGCCTGCGACGTTTCTTGCTATACCTTTCTGTGTGTACGGCTAAACGTGTAACCGAGTGGTTATTTTTATATTCGGTTTCCGGTTATACAAAAACAAACTTATTCCACAACCCGAGTAAAGTACTGGCCACAGTGGTGAAGTATGGTCGAGTAACCACCACGTCCTAAATGGCGTGGGGAGGCCCTTATCCAGCAGTGGATTGACAGGGCATTACTCACATAAAACATTTTCACGGTTTGCATAAATGACAGGATACCAGCATGAGACAGGATTGACAGACCTGTTTACGCTTGAGAATATCGTTGGGCATAATGTTGTGAGTGTGAACTTACAAAGATACCGGCTCTCACAGCTAAGCTTCCCCCCCCTCCCATTTTAATAAACTCACACTGGACCAGCGTGGTGAAGTATGGTTAAATAACCCCGACGGCCCGCACGAGAAGAAGTAGCCTTAAATAACTCCTGGATTTACAAACATGTTTAGACGTACTGATACACACTGCTCATCCGCGATGAGTGAGTGACGGTCCTTACCTCTTGTGATGTGGATGCCTTGTGGAAAGATGGCCTTAGCTCACACCTTTAAATCGCAGGAGGAAGCATTGTGTGAGGGTGTGGCTTTTCATATAAATTCAACATTGCCTCCCCCAATGTCATCCCCATTGTGCTATGGCTGTCAAATCATGATATGCATAAAACATTCCGATATCTCGTAGGGCAGTGCTATTAGACCGTGCTAAGAACCCAGCAGTCTACGTTTGATTCCCGGCTACAGCCAACATCCAGTGGCAAATATCTGATCCGGTCTTGGACTCACCAAACTTGCATGGGCCAGCTTGGTAAATTATGGTAAAAAGAAAAACATGCCCAGAAATTGTTTTGGATGCACTCATCCAGTAGTGGATTGACAAAAATTGCTGCACATGTACAAATATCATTAAACTATGATGTTATGACATATGATCCTGAACAGTATACGGTTTGGACTTCTAAAACCTTCAGTAGATCTCTACCTTATAGTTTCTGAAAGCACCCCACACTCACTAAATCCCTACGTCACTTCACACCCCTGTCTGGGTAGTGCTACAATCATTATTAGTTTGAACAAAGTGATAATACGTGCGACCGACATGGTGTTAAGCAGTGGCTCAAGGCCAGTAAGGTTGTGACATATCGACCAATCGGTAAAACCATAAACCCCGTTTCGTGCCTCGCCCTCACAAGGAATCGAGTATTTAAGCCACAATCTTAAAGATAAAGAACGGCAGCTCGACGTCAGATGATCCCCATTCTCACGGAGTCTAAACTGTGGTGCTCGGGCGGGGGAGGTCGGGGTGGAGGTGGGGGCATTTGTGGAATGAAACATGTTAACGCAGCGCCGCAATTTAACGGTGACAGTGGTGCACAAGGCAACAGGGCACTGAATGCCAAAACCAAATCAAATAACACGAGAGTTGAAACTGACCAAGTAATTCAAACTCTTAAACTACCGTACATTGCGGGAGTAACTGATAAACTAGCCAGCTTTTTGGAAAAACGAAACATCCCAGTCGGATTTGGCACGGTACATAATATATATAAACTAATATCCGGCACTAAAGATGTATTGCCGAAGCTATCAACAGAAGGTGTGTACAGGATTAATTGCGCTTGTGGTAAATGTTATGTTGGGCAGACAGGATGAATGGTCCGCACGAGTCTAAAAGAACACCAAATAAATATAAAATACTCCCCAATACAACTGTCGGCAGTGGCAGAACACGCGTGCCAACAAGGACACTGATTTTGATAATGTTGAAGTTCTGCGCGAAACTAGTTACTACTGGCCAAGACTAATTAGAGAATCTATCGAAATTGAGAGAAATAAAAATAATGTTAACTGTTCGGATAGCTACAGTCTACTTGCAAACGAATAATCAAATAACACATTGTTTCAATGCATGCCTATACAGGTCACCGTACATCAATGGAGATTACCTGTACGCCGACAATAACAGGCACTGCTATTTTATTGCACACACATGACAGGAGATACAAGAACAACGGGTATACATAATGTACGTTGATTACCATATAAATAACCCGAGCGGTAATGGATACCCATTGTCGTTCATATGCTTTCATTAATTCCCCCACCTTTCGCACGTGACGGGCTCACAAGTGACGTCATCACATCCCTCTACTTAAGGAATGAAACAGGAGGAGGATTCCTCCTATAAATCTGGCTGGCGCCTGATGATGCTAGTTGTAATTACTGGCGGGGGCCCTGAGCCCAATTCTCCCATCACAACCCCACTTCGTCAACCCCTGCCGTGTCGAACTCAGGGCGGTTGTTCGCGGAATTTTTGTACCGCCCTCCGTTCAGTGATCGGCACTTTGTGCCTGGCTCGCTTTGTAAAATATCAACAGCAACAACAAAAAAACCCGGAGGGCAGTGACTGCTGGACTTCGGTGCTGAAATTCCACAATCTCAGCTAAGGCGATGAGGTGTGAGTTTCGGTGCCAATGCACTGCTGGGTGAAGGTCCCCACCCACCCCACACTGTCAGTGATGGGGGTTGCCTGGCCGTTCTTCACCACGCTGATCGATGAACATTGGTAACGAGGGTGTGGTCGGCCAGGACTGGTTCAGGACATTGCTCGCCACTGATGTCAGCCGTGGCCGGGTTCGGAACTCGGGAAGCCAGCCAGGTTCATGATGCAGTGTGCTAACCATTGAATTACTGCTGCACCTTAAAGTGTTTAAGAATAATAATTTACTGGATGAAGGCCTTCCTACACAGTCATGGGGGTTGTTTGACTGTACATTATTTCAAAATTATTGCTATTTTTCACATTGTAGTACACGTGTTTTTTAGTTTTTCTTCTTGATATGAAAAAAAAAACTATAATGTAATTTGACATGGTAGAACATTGTTGCGTTACGGGTGCATGACAAATGTAATTTGTGTTTTTTTTTAATTTACGAACCCAGCGACCCGTGTTTGTTTCCTGCTCACGGCCAACATCGGTAACGAATATCTGAACCAGTTCTGGGCCTCCCCTAGGTCGACTCGGCCTTAAATGAGTACCTGGTGCGGTGTACAGTGAAAAAATATCAGCACTAGGGAAACACCCATCCCGCCGTGTCCCATGCCGCCCTGAATAGGTGCTCGCTAACCGTGCCTGCTCCAACAGTCTGTTAAAAGGCTATATAGAGGACATTTGTTTTTATATATTTGTGTGGTTCATCATAGCAACATATTTTCAAAAGACTCACTGCCAGCTTGTCTTGGTAAACTGGGAGGTGCGTGCATCGCTTTTTGAAACAATTTAAACAGGGAAACCAGACACAACTCTGCTCTCATGCTGCAGTTGAGAGGAGAACAACATGAACCCACGAGTCAAGCTGAATGGGTGAACCTACTGCTTTAAAGACAAGAGCAGGCTGCCAAGCAAGTCCACCAAGGGAGCCTTTCTGTTCCTCATGAAAGTAACCACACCAAGAAGCGCGTAAATGGGCGAGCACACTCCAACACCCATCAGCTGGCGCTATTAGCCGATCGTGAAAATCGGCTGAGCATGAAACTTAAGTGTTGTGTTTGGTTTTTATTAACATGAACACCGTTTTGAAATGAGGGTATTGCCAAACTGGCCCAAAACACCGGTACAGATCTGGGTATCGGTATGGGTGAGCTGTGTGGTAAGGCTCGCAGCTGACTGCGTCAGGGGTTGTGTAAACTGTCCTGGGAATGGACGGACACATGGGCCGATAGTAATCTTGAATCGTAATGCTTGTTGTTAATGCCTGCAGTTAAACCACGAGTTAGGATGAATCAGGAATGCAAATCCCAACGGAATTACCGCAGGGTGTTTTTGACAACAAAAATGTAACAATTCATGCTGTGCAAGGTGTGGGGAAGCCCCTTTTACCCTTTCCGTGAACAGACATTCGAATATAGTTTAAGACAAAAAATTTGGGGACTTTCCGCTCGTATTTTTATTTGGCAATAACCTCAATCATAATTATTACCACAATCGAAACTACCCGTGCTAACATCATTTACTCGCACGTCGACTTGCCATTCACAATTACAGCCACGATCGTGATTACAAGTACGATCATAACCACACGTGAGATGTATAAGGATCGGAGGCAGAACAATGAACAACTAAACGTGGCAGCTTCTGTGAGATTCTCCATCCGTGTTATGATTATAACAACATGATGATACACATCTTGTGATAGTGGTAAATGTGCTGGACTGTGAGTATGTGATTTTGTCTACGGTGCCGTGTTGGATGATCTGATTTAGGGCTGAGGGAGCAACTGAACTCCTGATGTAGACCTTTTACATCTGCACGCAGAGGTTTGAATGTTGGCCACGTGGTGACCATTGTTTCAATTGCAAAATTTGACTCAACGAGTTTTCACCTGTTGAAGTAAAGTCAATAAATATATAGTTCATGTGAACGAACACCAGAAGGAAAATTGTGCATTCACTTTGTAATTTGTGCATCAGGTGGTCACGGTGCTGGCCCAATAAGCGAATTAAAAAAATGACATTGTACATAGAGGTCATTGTCAAGTGACGATTGGATGAAGCTCCCCATAACTTGTCTGTTAATATTGCGGGGGGGTTATTTGACCATACTTCACCGCACTTGTCAGCCCTGGTTAGTGAAGGAGATGGGAGGGTGGTATGACAGCGGCTAATATCACCACTGATGTTAGCAGATGCCTGAAATCTCGCGTGATCAGTTGAGAGTTGAATTTGTTACACGGATGATCCCGTTCAGCCAGTTTCCCGGCTATTTACAAGAGAGGGCCGTGGAGAGTAAACAAAACAGCAACACAGAACCATCTATAAAAACATCATCATTGCAGAGAACGACTACAGTACAGTGTTCAGAATGAGCATTGCACAGAAAACAAACGAGGCATTAAACGGTTGTAGATGTGAAACACGCGAATTAAAAAAGTGCAAATATAATGAGGGCGAGAGGCGCCAGAAATAAGGTAGGTACATGTACAAGTGAGCTCTATGCATTTGTTTCATAGGGTCCTAGGGACATTTAATTTTAAAATGTAGTCACGTGATAGCGATTGTCGTAGTGGGGCATGGATATCAGCAGCTCACTCTCACAAGACCTTAATAGGACCCACGTTACCAGCACTTAACCCCAGCAGTCTATGAGCTAAATGTATACTGTATACTGTTCGTGTGGCGTGTGTAGTTTACACAGTTTAAACGATACATACGTCACAATGCAGCACTGTTTATGTATTATAGCAAACGTCAACGACTGATTGTGCATTGTTGTAACGTTGCGTGCACCTTGTGGATATTTTGTTCTTTATGTGTGCAGGTGAAAGGCCGACTATAGCAATGCTTGGAATGTGTGCGCTCCTCCATCGTTCATACGTGACACATCAATCCCTCTTCACCATCACACCAACGACGCATTGTCCATGTCACAGTGAAGCTATGAGCGTCGTGGTGAATGCGCCTGTAACTCAAAGATCAGACGCTTCATTCTAGTTGTCTTGTTAACGTTCACATACCAAAGAAACACGGGCACGACTGCTTAATGTTTTAATACGATATGAACACCACTTATACGTGACCATAATTTCAGAAATATAATGTGTATGCATTCATTCATTCATTCGTGACGCATTCTGTCGATGCAAAGGTCCAAGCGAGACGCACTTCTCTCCTTCCGTTATGCTCCGTCCTTCACTGCTCTCTTCACCTCTCCGCTCGGTCCTTCCCACGTGAACATCGTCTTACATTGCTGTTCTTTCCCTTCCTCTTCGTCTTACGGTCTTCGCCAAATAAGCAACCCCCATCACCTCCGTCAACGAGCCGTTCCCTCTCGCGTCCAATACATGTCGATTTAAAGCTTTCGTGACTGCAGGGATTCATATTTTTGGTTCTTTCGGTAAAGTCACGATGAAGGGAAATAATAAAATAATACAATATAATACACGTTTCCTTCCTTTTCAATGGCATTTCTCCGTATTGTTCTCCCACCTGATGTTAGCACCTAGTTGTATTTATTTTTCATTCAACTTATTTTCATAACTCTCCTCTCTCTAAACCTACATAAAAATAATAATTATTCCGCTTTGTCTTCCTTCCGTACTGGACACGTCTCACAGATGTACGTTGACACACTCATTATCATTCCGATCATTATCTTCTTCAATTTGCCATCGAAACTTATTTTAGAAGTTGTGTTTTTTTTTCTCTCTAAATTGGCCCTCGGCTAATCCAAATCGAGGTCAGATTTCTTGAGAATACTGTCCGTCAGATGTGACGAGGCCACCCAAGTTGTAGAAATAGTGTATCTGTTTCTACCTCCTTGCCGACTGTGGCACATTAGGAATGGACCACTATTTTATTTTCTCGTGCAGCAATGGAGTAAATTGTGGTTTTGTGAAGGTCATTATGTGCTGTGCAGTACATCATCAATGCACGTTGTCACCAGCATGTGATACTGAGTCGGGCATGTAGGTAGGTGGCTGGCAGGGTTATTGAGTCGTCGCTTTCAGATGTTGTCTGTTCATATTTTGTTTGTTGCGGTTGCACCCGACTCAAGAACCGCATAGCTCACAGGGCTATACCTAATAAATGAAACTTGAAAACTTGACCTGTACACCAGTCACGTGGTTAATGGCGACTCGGTTGAGAATTGCTGTGTGTGACACCACGTGCTGTTGCGTTTTACAGATTATGACAATAAATGTGTTTGCCCTCGATTTGGAGTACCTGCCCACGTCCTTCATTTCGAGTGTGCAACACTACAGTCGTGATATTCATTGTCAGCCCTCTTCCCGTGCTACTCTCCTTGCTCGAGTATATTCTACTTAGTGTTTATTTTCATTTCAACCTTTTAGACATATTATGCTGATTCAACTTAATATCGATCTTTGTGTGTGTTTAAGTATATCAAGTATATCTTCTACCGTTGAGACAAGGCCATACAATAGGCTCTCTCCGGGGTAGGACAATGCATACATTGTCTAAGCATGTTTGTTTGCAAGTTTTACCACGTGTGTGTGTGTGTGTGGTTAATGCAGACTCGATGCCTTGTAGTAGGTGTATATTTGATGTTTGAACATCTTAACGCCTGTATTTTGTTTTTTTGCCAGAAAGGGTGAAGCCAATTATTTGTTCATCTTGCTCTCATCAGCTTACTACACTTGAGGGGCATCTGCCTGAACCCCCACCCAGGACCTCAGCAGTGCCAGCTCAATGGTGCTAGTTCAGTGCGATGACCTCTAAGCCACCCGGCCAACTCTGACGAAATGCTCTACAGCTAGATGTGACCTACAATATGTTGAGTAAACTATGGACAACGAGTCAAAACTTATTATTGTAAAAGTGAGATCTGTTTATTTGCTGAATTGAGATTGGCTGTGTCAATGCAGGACCGTGAGGATAATGGCATGGGCAAGTCTTCATCCAGCAGTGGATAAATCGTAGCTGATGACGATGGTACAGTATTGGGTTGCATTAATGTAAAATAAAGCGCTAAATTTTAGTTTGTGGAAAGTTATAAGATCCACTCTCTTTTAACCACCTTATACGTTCAACTTTGGACCCTGTACACCCAAGATTTAAGACGCTTAAGCTTGTTTTAACTTTAATAATGTTAAGCATGTTCTGAAGGCAGATTCAAAGGTTATGGAAGTCATGAAGATTTATGGGATATGTTACTTTAAGGTTATCTCAAGTACCTGACTAACACGACTCTGTAAAGGTGGTGTTTAGTACTGACTGGGGTGGAAATTGATGAGCAGATTACAAGGTAAGATGATCTTCCACGTCTCTGATGTCCTGTGCTGTTGTTTATGGTATATTAACTGCGGTAATATGGTTACATGCACATACTCATTTACAGAAGATCACCATTGGGAACTAATAATAAGCATATTTTTCGTTTTACACGTAGGCTTTCGCGACCAATATCATCCATAATAGAGAATTAATAATACGCATCTTTCCCACAGCCTGGAAAAAATGTGACAATGTCATGTGAGTGTTCTCTTATGAGTCTGGTATTTTACAATATATGGAGGTATTTATCAAAAACACCATAATATTTAAAGTGTTTTTTGCGTGTTCCATATTGATCTACAGCAGGTTGTGGGCACCCCGAGTACTGTATTGATTTTCGTGTTGTTTTTTTTTATCACAGAGCACACATTTTTTAACTGATAATATCCATCACACGTATTTTATTTCGTCTTCAATCGTATGTACTATTTCCTAAATGTATTCGTTAAAATATAAAGGATGTTATTACTTTTTCAAATAATTTTTGGAGAAAAATTATCCGTTTTTGGAAGGAGGTATTCGATATATTTTTTTAATCGAACCTATTTATTTTTCAAACAAATTAAAACTGAACAGCTTTTTATTGTACTGATCCGCAGCAGGTCTCTTCACATGATCCTCAGTGGTCCGCGGTCCAGATGTTTTTTTTCGAATACTGTGGTCAGGAGAAACTGGCAATCAAATACAACGTAGTCTCCGCAACATACAGGCACAGCCCTTGTCAATCCATTGTTGGATGTGCGTTGTTTGAGCATACTTCACCACGCTAGCCAGTGCAGGTTCGTGAAGGTGAGTGCGGCATAGACATTGGAGCATAATACAGTGACAACTATGGCTTTTGATACATTACCCTCTGCTGACATCACCTGATGTCGCATGCTCGTCGCCCGTCCAAGCACTAGCCAGTCTCACAGCCCGACTTTGCTTTTCAGATCCCACGTCAACCGGCACCTTGCGGGTCATTTCATCAGAGGCACCTCCGATTAGCACGGCTGGCTACGTACGCTGCGAAAGAAGTTCAACATACCATACAAATATACGTACACAATACGTAACATGTGCATACAAATATGCAATTTAAAGTGCTAATGAGTTTTACGGCTTCCTTGCCTTCAGCGTAGGGTGCGATCTATGAGTCAAGTTTCTGTTCACTTTTTAAGAATGCCATGACAATCTCTTCGCCCCCGTGTCAACATGTACGTCACTCACCTGGTCTTTCTTTACACCCTTTCTGGGAAATAATGAAGACTGTTTTCCGCTTTTGAATCATTCACGAACTTACGACCACAAGGGAATTCAGATCTTAAATTGCTTCCCCTTGAGTGAGGTTCACGAGATACGAGAAGTTGTAAAGAAAGAGGCAAACGCCATACTTCACCACGCCGGTCAAGTGTGGGTTGGTGAAGGCGGGGAGCATAGTTATACGGTACAATTTTTTATTTTGCTACACTGCCCTCTACTGCACGGTGGTCACCCATCCCGAGCACGGTCCAGGCTCAT
The DNA here is from genome assembly GCF_048934315.1 of Petromyzon marinus. NCBI lineage: Eukaryota > Metazoa > Chordata > Hyperoartia > Petromyzontiformes > Petromyzontidae > Petromyzon > Petromyzon marinus. The sequence goes on along the minus strand of NC_133684.1, from coordinate 2,619,456 downwards.
GTCTGCTTAGCTCCCGACACGCAACGAGATGGGGCACATTCTGGGTGATTTGGTCACAGGTTTGGACGGTGTCTGTGTGCCTTTTAAGAAGCGGTCACTGGCAAAGTTGTTGGCGAAACGCTTCTGATTAATGTTAAGGGGGGGGGGGGGGGGGGCATCCTTGATTCGAATACAACATGGCTTGAGAAGCCATCATCACCACTACCACCACCATAATCACAACGATCAAATAAATGGTACGTGTATATTAAATAGTTTTAGATTACGCGCACGAATAGGACAATACACCCATGGCACCTGAGTCTGCCCCGTGCCCTCCTGCCGGCAGGGAGCCTCGACACTTCACGTGGCCTCGAAGTGCTCCGAGCGTGGCACAAGGGCCGTGGTCACGTCGCCGCCACTTAGTGGCGAACGGCGGTGGTGGTTCTTGTGACCGGTGGCGCAGTGGTTAGCGCGCTGCCCTACGAATTCGATTCCCGCTCAAAACCAACATCGGTGACGGCTCTCTGAGCTAGCGGACATCTGTAAAAAAAAAAAGAGCTTAATCGCTCGTCAGATTCCTCCAGTCTAACTAAAGATTCTGAGTGTGAAAAATAATTCTGAAACGTACCGGGTCCTCTCCTAGGTCGACTCAACCTTAAACGAGCACTTGTCCGCTGTGTGTGTGCATCAACACCGGGAGAACTAAGGCCGCGGTGTGTGGTGGTGCTGCTCGCTAACAGCACTTGCCCCAAACAGTCGGTGGAGGCGACACGGGGAGTCGTTGTCCGCGCGTCATCTCGGCGCGTGGCGTCACCGCACGGCTCAGCTTCTTGCGGCGGAAAACAACAACAACAACCAACAACAACTAACAACAACCAACAACAAACAACGGGGTGATGTAGCAGACGAGAGGTAGCTTGCGTGTTTAGTGGCTGTGGGCTCTTAACCTCAACAGCAGCAGCAGCCTCGCGCCGCTTTTTGGTTCTCAATCATAACTTTTTATATATGTTAATAAATACATGGGGTTTGACGAAAGGAAGTCAGTTGCTACTTAAGTGCCCCGCGCTCCATTTGTGTTTTCGACTATTTATCTTCTAATCAAACCTGTCCGTGTCTCGCCAGCCCCCCCCTCTCCCCCAGAAAGGGCATCTCGCACCCCCTGGGTCTGAGAATCTCCGAGTCGGATGAACGCCGCCTTCCTCTGAATGACCTCCGCCCTTCAAACTCGTCCACCCACACGTGGTTGAGACGCTGCTGTTTGTATCCAGCATCGACCGGGGGTCGGAAACCTGTGGCTCTCTTTAAGGACCGATTCGTGACGTTGTCCGCATACCTTTGTGGCTTTTTCAATATTGAGTTGTGGTGGAGTTGTTTTTTACCGAATCCGTAAACACAAATGCGTCTTCTTGTTATTGCGGGTTGCCCACGCCCCCTGGTGTAGACCACCAGAGGACGCTGGCGATGTGGCACGGGAGGAAACGGGCGCTTCCACATTGTTTCCAGCAAGTGGAACTTGGCCTCACGCTGTGCTACGTGGCGGTAATCATTGTGAACAGCTCAGGGCTTGCCATCGCAGTGAGTTGGGGTCCAACGACGACAGACGAACACTGGGGAGGCCCTTCACAGCAAGAGTTTGACAAAAGGACTGTACACCTCCCCCCCACCTCCATGCATAATCAGGTTTTCGTCATTACTTTTCATCATTAAATTACATTTCACGTTTTCGCATTAATGTGTATCACGTCGACACCTTTATACAAGGGATCATGTTTGCAATAACCACAACACAAGCAGTCAAAATGCAAATAAAAAAGAGAACTAGTATGCCTTTTGGCGTCATGTGGTCCAACACCAGTGGAGACTAGGCTCTAAGAAAAGCCGTCTCGGGTGTGGACCAATCAACTTCAAGGACAGTGCATATCATTATCAGTTGTTTCTTTTTGTTTGCATTTTGACTGCTTGTGTTGTGGTTATTGCAAACATGATCCCTTGTATAAAGGTGTCAGTTTTGGTGCCAGATAAAAGGGTAAAAACCTATTACTAGATCTTGCTACTGGCAAAGGAGGTCTCATAGTGTATCACGTTGTAGTTGTTTTTTTTTGTGGCTGGAATAAGGCAAGACAAGGAGCACCGTTCATTTGTACATTTTAAAACATGCAAGTTTATTTAATTAAACCAACATTTTCAAAACGCCCACAGCAAGCTGTGTTGGTAAACTGAAGGTGTGCGTGTGCATAGTTTCAAAAACGTGTCAACAAAGCACCCCGTTAGTTTTCACACGCCATCGCAGAGAAATTAACCACAGAGAAGCACAAATCAGGCATGCACCAGGAGATAAAAACACATCAGGATTCAGAACCGACCACGAGAAGTTATTCATGTGGAATTCAAATATCTTCAACCCTGTCGTTTGTGCGGCCAAATGTGAACCATCCATAGAAAACACGCTAGTTTGAAATGTAAACGTTAAATTATAGTCGTGTACTCCCCTCCCACACGCGCGCAAATAATCAGCCATTCGAGAAAGACGTACACCACTCTAATTGTACCAGCAGCTGTAGCCTTAAGAAAAAACAGTAATTATTGCTCACTTAACCGAGCATCCGAAATTCAGCAATCGTACAGTTTTGGTCTACTTACAATTGTGCATAAGTGATACGGTTAATTCAACAATGCTGTCGCAAGGTAAAAAAAACCCCGAAAAAATGCTGGTCAACACATGGTTGTAAGTTCATTAAAAAGGTTGAAGCTGCTGCAAATGTTATAAAAGGCAAATTAAAATCCTCGTATGGTTAATGCCCAAAGTCTAAGCACAAAGATTCCTCAGCTGTGCAAATATCACCAGAAGACATCCTCCTAAAGTAATTTAAATAATCACCATGTACTAGAAACAGTCAGTACTACTTACGACTGCCACTAATAAAAAAAAGTTAATTTCGACCAGCGATCAAAAAGGCACAACAATTTAATGATAAAAACTCAAAGTACAGACTAAAAAAAAGAAATAGGAAAAATAATTATTTTTGCCTGCGAAACATCCTGGAATATGCGGCAAAGGCGTAAACGATAAAGGCAGAGCACTAGTGGAATAGGACCCGAACCTGGTCTGGGTTTAACTCGTGAATTCTTCCCTCCACCGCAAGTCAACTTAAACTTGGCCACTTACAAGAATTAAAGGATTTCAAAGCAAGCGTTTCACATTGACGAGCAACACAGGCAAAAAAAAAAAAAACTTAATATTTGGGGAAAACGTAGATCAGGGGCAGTAACGGCTGCAGCAATGAGCCCTATCGTGAAGAATAATTATTTCGAGCAAAATGTTTGCCGTGCGTTGTTGTTCTGTTCGACGAAATGTCTTGCACCACTCGGCCGCCGTTCCCGTGCTTGGTCACGTGCACGGAACGACGGACTGTTGGGGGCCCGAACACAACCTCCTTCTAGAAGGGCACCTCCCACGACTGCTTGGCCATCATGATGCCGCGCTTGAGCTGCTCGTACGTGACGAACATCACCACGTTCCAGGAGCCCAGGCGCAGGAATGACGGCACAAACCTGCAAGCGGCGCGCACGCACGGAAAACACGCGCGTCAAGCAACGCGAGCCCACAGCCATGCGAGAGGAAAGGGGAGTCACTGACAGATTTAGATCCAATCTCCTGCCCCCCCCCAGCTCCCCCCAATCATTGGGAGCCAAGAGGATCAAGTGACGTGTTAAACCAATGCAAGACAAGGTGCGATCAAGAAGCCATTTGTTGATCATCATGTACGCAATTTCTGTTAGAATTTGAAAATGTTTAATGACTAACGCTTTCATAATAAACAAAAATACCTTATTAATTTGAAACACCGACCTCAACATTGGGTGTGTGTACATGTAAATATTAAAAATGTGAACAATGACATTTTATGACAGACATATCCGAGGGAGCGTCTCTACATCCACTTTCATCGCGCTTGTAGCGGAGTATCTGACATGGAGGTTCTGCGCCCTCTGAAAATTGGTATGAAGCATATTTAATAAGAGTACAATTGGCATGTAATGATTTAGCATCCCCCACCCCAATCAATTAAGTTATCTAAATACGAGCATTAAATCTTCTGTTTTGTATTGTATAGTTTGGCTTTCGCCAGGTCTAAATTGAGATTTTGATTTATTGTTTGTTCCCAAGCCAACGTCGCGCAAATTGTAAAGAAAGTGTTCTGTACGCACTCAATTTCATACAAGTAGAGTAATGTGTACTTAAGAATCGAGCGTGAATATTTTAAGAAAAATGTACGTGTCTACTACCTACCACTACGGGGGGGGAGCCGTGTCAGCTGGGAGTTTAAAGATCACGTCACACAAACCATCGCGGCGAGGGCAGGTGCTGCCGATGACCCGAGACGAACCCCAAAGTCCACTTTACGCTCTTACCCTTTGTAAAAAGCCATGGCTCCTTCTTTAGTCAGCATGAGGTAGGCACAGTTGAAGGCACTGCGATACTGGCCGGGGGCAGAGTTCATGTACCGCGTCTTCACCACATCCACGGGCGAAGCCACCACCGTGGTGCAGAAACCCGCTCCGAAGGCGGACACGAAGTGGCAGGGCAGGTTGTCTGTGAGAGACAGAGGTGCGGGAATGAGATTGAGAGGGCCAGGCAGCCCGGTTGAGTGGCGCGCTTGACAAGTAAACCGGCAGGCGAAACAATAATTAAATGCAGACCATGCACCTGCAGTGGGGTGGACAACATGTGTTACGTGCATCCTTGCCGTGGAACTGGGATGTGTCCAAAAATAATAACAGGAGGGTCCCGAGTCACTCATGTAAAAACATGCGAATTAACACACATCGCTCGCAATATGTGCATGTGAGATTTGACGCACGATTAAATTAAAAATCACATGCCTCGGGTTAGGTTTCATGCAAACAAAAAATTGTACGAATAAGATACAACTAAATATGAAAAAAAAACATGAAGCACCAGAAGATATTAAATTGATCATTCATTTCGAAATTGCAACTGCCTAAATGAGCAAATTGCATAAAATATTTTGTCAAGTGGGAGGGGGCGGGGGGCAAATCACACATGCTTGGCATTAGGTGTTCCCTTCGTGTCAAAATACCTTTGTCCAAAAGGGGTTTCGGAACATTTTAAGGGTGGCAGTTTTTTCACGGTTATGGGAGAAGTGCCCCGTCAAAACAAAAACAGGGTTGGAAGAATGAACCGCGCCCAGACTTAAGGACGCACTGCACTACCAGGCGTGCAACATCTTGCGCTAGTAGGTGCGTGTGGGAACAGCTGCGGGCATGAGGAGGCAATGCTCTGCGTGCGGGGGCCTCACCAGTCAGCAGTTTGTACTTGAGGATGGTGTCCTTGATGATGTCATAGGTAACGAGCTCCGCGCAGTTCACGATGGCGTTGCGCGTGATGTTGGGGCCGGTGCCTACACGGTCACACAAATAATAATTACACGACTGTCACGCGTGGTCCAACTTAATACGACCATCACGTGGACGAGTGCATGTGAACGTACGACGTCTTATCGTTTTTAAAAGTATTTAAACAAGGCCCATTGAACCATGTTTGTTAAAATGAAGAAGTCCCCGTGAAAAACAAAAGGCTCCCCCACTCCCCAGAAGCCATCGAGGCTGAAGGGGCACGCTGCGACACGAGATTTCCGAACGGATTCTCCGTCTCGCGACATGACACAGACAGCACGACTGCAAGATATTGGGAATGGAGAGACAAAGAGAGCGGGGGGATGCGTTTGGAAAGAAACCGAAGGCTGCACGGCCGTGAATTTACCTTTCCAGAGGCCACGGACGCCCTCCTCCCGTGCGATGGTCTTGTAAGCGTTCATGGTTCCGCTGTAACGCTTGGAGGTGCCCAGCATGTTCACCTGCGCCTGGAATCGAACCTTCACAACATCGGTGGGCTGTGCAAAGGTCACGGCCATCGCACCGGTGGTGCAGCCGGCCAGCAGGCGGCAGCCAATTCCCGCGTCTGCGATGCGCACGCAAAAAAAAAATAAAAAAGAAAGAAAACGTCAACTATGCAAAAATCGCATTAAAATTCAACATCAGTTTTCAAATTCCTCATTTCGAGCCAAGGTGACCTTGTCCTATCTCAAAAGAACAACAGTGGCCAATCTGAGATTCACATATGCATACTCAGCAGAATTCCCCAACGTATTACATCATGTACATTTGTGTGCCAGGCAGTAATACTGTATACCCTCCCTTGGGAGGTATATAAACTACTGAAACTCATTCGCGCTTTGGCAAGAGATACCTGGCAAATGTAAAAATGGTAAACAAAAATAGTTTACTTTCTGCCAATCCACTGCTGGATGAAGGCCTCCCCACACCATATCCGGTTGTAGGGCATGTCAGTCGTGGGGGTTATTTGGCCATACTTCACAGTGCAGGTTGGCGAAGGGAACACTCGGTGCCAATGTCTATAAATCGCTCATCGCCAATGTTAGCTGCGAGCAATAATGGAACTCAGGTCACCGGGTTCTTAAGGTGCGGTGCTTTAACTGCACCACCCCTCCCAGTAACAGTTATTAATAGAGACTTTCAGTGGATTATGACTATTCACAGAGTACAGTCTGAATTAGTGGGCAATGCTTACAAATGGCATATCCAGTCCACAAAGACTATACAATTTACATTACTTTCTCTGTAACCAGGATCGTGTCAACAAGTCTTGAAAACAGCTTACAAAGATATATATATTTTTAAAGAGTCATGTTCCTGGAGAAAACCCATCCACACACAAGGGGGTATCACTCAAGCCTGCACCGAGAAGCTGCTGGAAATCTACTTTCTTGTGAACACAAACTGCACATTTTTCACAAGCAGGTGAGCCTGTTCCATTGCTATTAATATTGAATACCAGATTATTATTTAAACTTGTTTTGTTTTTTACATTGTGGTGAATGTCACACCTCGAGATATACAAATCGAAAACAATCTCTAGATTTGCGGTCCAAAAATAACACGGCCACCGATTTGACTCATTTTAAACTGGCGATTCGAAACAAGGATGTGTGCATTTTACACACAGGATGGTGACGTTACGTGACGTGCAATGCATATTCTCTGGTTCTTCTTTCGGGCAAGGTAATGGAGATGCAGTCACGAAAGTTAAGCAAAAATGCAATGCATTATTGGAGGACACCTATCTTACAGTCACAAGCACACCCTTTTCCGTTTACAAGTCAACGTTTGCAGGCATTGTTAATCTAATTTCCAGCCTCTCTCACACGAGTTCATAATCTCCGACGCGTTCGTAATCATTTGCAGAATGTGTTAAAGTTGGTCTAAAAACCCATCCTTGCGCGTACCGCGAGCTTACAAATTCATTCACGGCCACCGCCGTCCCGCAAAACGATTAAAAAATATATATGCAAAAGCAGCGGCGGCAGCTCACGTTCAGCGCCGTTGGTGTAGAAGTTCTTGACGGAGTCGTAGAGGCCGATGCGGACCGAGGCGAAGCTCATCTGACGCTGCAGGCCGGCGACGAGGCCGCTGTAGAGGCTGCGCGGGCCCTCCGTGCGTACCATTGCCGCGATGGTGCCGAACACGCCGCGGTATTGTACGCCGGCAGAGCGCGCCGCCCCCTCTCCGCGCTGGCACTCGCCCTGGACCTGACGGCGCAAACGCGGGAGATGGAGAGCCGGTCAACGTCGGCAAGCCTTTATTCCGTTGACCCGCGAGCGATTTGCCACGCGCCAAAGTGGACCGCTGGGTAATATAAAAATGGAGTCACTTCCCGATTCTCTCGACCAGCAGATGTTCGGCCAATCGACTTAATTTTGGCAAGCACAAATTATGATTGGTAATACGTGCGTTTTAGGCATTAGGTAAATAAAGGTTTTAGGAAACCCAGTATTACTCTGCAAGCGATGGGTAAATATACCACGTAATACGAGGTCTGGGATTAAAAACTTTTTACCGCTCACCATGCGTCAAAACAAGTCGCCCCATAATCCAATCCCCTCGGCTGCAGTGCCTCCTGACAGACGACGCCGCTCTACCATCGTGATAATAACAACCACATTTGTTTTTCCAGTGCCATAATTTCAGACCGCGTAACGATGCCGAGGCCCTCTGGCGAAGCTCGAGCGTAGGAGGCACACGGCAACTCTCGGTTTAAGTCGACCCTCGAGCAGTATATCTGCGGTGGTGCCACAGCACCGCACTCCGTACCTGCAGGCGGACTTTAGCCGTGTCCAGAGGGAACGTGATGAGGTCGGCAATGCACGCCGCGGTGCCAGCGCCGATGAACTTCACAGCCGCGGTCGGCGGAACATCCGTGGGCCGGAGACCAACCATTTTTCCCCTCTGTGCGAGCGTGTTATGTTGACTTGCGGCGGATATTTTAAAAACTTTTTTTCCACAAATGTGAAAAAAAGCCTTTGCTTTTTAATGTATTTTATAGCACGAAATGAAATGAGTGGAGGGTTGGTAGAGGTGGTGGTGGCGGTCGCGGGACTGATGTAATGAAGATGCAGGTAGGTGTACTCTGCCCGAAATCTGGGGATGACAAATATATATAAAAACAGAGTTTAATAACAATGATTTTGAAATTACGAATTAAAAGTCGGAGCTATGGTTCCGAAATTAAATTCATTTGGAGAATATTTACTCGAGAAAGCATAGCTCAATAACATTCATGACTCCACTTCAGATTAAGACAAAATTCCTGCTCTGGTCAAATTTGTAGTAAACTCATTTTAGTTAAAGCAGCAGCCATTAAATTTAATAAAAGTTTGGGGGGGGAAAATAAATCACAGGATATATTTACAAGACTTGAGAGAAAACCCTACCCTAAATCACTAAAATTTGACGTTTAAATAGGTTCCAGTGAAGAGCAATATCCAAACCAGCCTTGGTCTGCAACTCCTGAACAAGCCCGCACTGACCAGCATAGTGAAGTATGGTCAAATGAGCCCAACGATCAACATGAAGTGGCGAGGGCTTCATCCAGCCATGGATTTACAAAGGACAGAATCATTACATTAACAATCGGGATAACCCTGTATATAACTACATTAAATCACAAGAATCCCATTTTGGAAAACGGAAACCTACTAATCACATTTCGAATAAAAGTTTGGTTTCATTGAGCTCTTAATTTCTCAATGGCCATGACAAATGTTTATCCATAGAGGTTTTTTGGGCTAGATCGCGATCCAACCCAAACAAAAAGACTATTATGGACGATATTGGTTGCGAAAGCTTACGTGTTAAGATGTATATCACATAACACACATATACACCATATGCTTCGTGGCTCGGGCAATTATGACACTCACCACAAGATGACGCTAGAGCATTCGCGACTTCGGCCATGTCACAGATTAAAAGTGCATTTCACAGCAACGTCCCGAGTACGTTTGATTGAACACGTTGCGGCAGCGACTAGAGCAGCCAAGACTGGAGCCTCAAACGAAAACCGAGAAACACGTGGAGGAGGAGGAGGAGGAAGGGTTGGTGATGGTGGCAAGTCCTCACCTTGATGGGAAAGGGTTCTCAGCTCATCAAGACTCCCGAAACGCGTCCCTTTCACTGTAGTGGACCGTTTGGCAGAATTCTTGGACCAGGGCTTCTTCCATAAGAGTGGCGGGGACGCGACTCTTTAAGCGCATAATACGATCCTGTTGCAGCCCGCGAAACACAGCCAGTCCGCTCCCCTGCACAAGGAGGGGGCGAAACAAGACGAATGTTTGCGGCACGCGTACAGTGGCGACACGCACAGCCCTTTCGCGAACCCGCTGCTCGAAGAGGGCCTCCTTTCGCATCCAGCAACGAGGGTGATATCATAAATTGACAATACATTCAAGTTCAAGCACACCACATTGCTTTCATGGTCAATTACACAGTACCTGTCAAAAATAATACATACGGTCGCATCACCGTGATCAGTTGCTCTCAAGTGTGCTTTTAACGTTCAATCGAAATAAAGGTTTAAAAAAAGAAAAAACCCAGGCCTTCATCCAGCAGTGGATTTTAAGCCACTGCTGAAGACCATAATTTACGACAGTTTCCACTTCGGCCAGCAACTATGGGCAAGAGAGCGGGTGGGCGCACCACGCTCCGATCCCAGGCCACGGCTAACATCAGTGGCGAGCGACGGATGATGAGAGCCCCCTCTGATGAACCAGCGCGGTGAAGCAGAAGATCCGAAATGAATTCCCACGACCCAACACCGTTGCGGAGAGGCCACAAGGAAGATCCCTCCTCCATCTTCGCAGCCACACACACACAAAATGTTTTTACTGCTGCACAATTTAATTATTCCGTCCATTTTGCCCGGGTGATCTTCGCGCAGTTGGGCAACAAAAACAGGCAACAACGTTGCCCAACAGCTGTTTTTCCATTGTAGCAGGGGCCGGCATTCAACATGCCGAGGAGGAGCCGTTGATTATTTCTCCTCTCTAATGTGGTTTTAAAAAAAAAACTCAATATTTTAAGAGCCCCCAATGCACACGGTTCAGTTCAGTTTATTTTTGGTATAGCCCTGCGAGCCATTCGGCTCTTGAAACGGGTGCAACCACAACAAACAAAAAACACACGAACAATAAAAACATCTTAAAGTGACTACGTGGTGAACACGAGACGGTGGTCCTTAATAAATAACGTCACGTAGAAAGTCCTTAAAAAATAAGCGCACATTGACGACCCCTGCACTTGAGCAAGGAAGTGGTGCGTGCGGTGTGTGCGGGGAGCGGTGGTGCAGCGGTTAGCGCGCTGCGCCACGAACCCGGCCACCCGAGTTCGATGCCCGCTCACGGCCTACACCCAGTGACGATTGTCTGAACCGGTCCTGGGCCTCCCCTAGGTCGACTCAGCCTCAAAATGAGTACCTGGTGCGGTGTGTAAATCATCGCCACTGGGAGAGACAAAGGCGGCCGGGCGTGGTGATTGCCACCCACCCCCTCGTGTGCCGTGCCGGCCTTCATTAGGCGCTGCTCGCTCACAGCACTTGCCCCGACGTTCTGGGCAGGTTACACGGGGGATCTTTGTCTGTGGGTGCGTGGCACGGTGACTCACGCAGCGCAGTGGCCATGCCAGTCGCGGCCGCAAGCCGGTTCCGCGTTGAACAAAGCGCGTGTCGAGACGGATCCATGGCCAACCACACACACACACTACGGTGTACATACACAGACAAAGACCCCCAGTGTAGCCTTAACAGACTGTAGGGGCAAGTGCTGTTAGCGAGCAGCACCTATGAAGGCCAGCAACCAGGCCCGGCCGCCTTTGTCTCCCCAGTGGCGATGATTTACTACACACACCGCACCAGCTACTCAATTTGAGGCCGGGTCGGCTTAGGGGAAACCCGGGTCGCCGGGTTCGTAGCGCTAAGCGCTGCGCCACCGCTCCCCACTCGCTTGCTCGCGCACACAATCACGATTCGAGCAGGTCTGGCGCACCTCTTACACAGCCCTTTGTTTTAATCCACTGCTAGCGTGCGGCCCTTCCCACGCCTGTGTGTATACGATAGCCTAGCCATGGTGCGCGTTCTGCGCGTTATCCAAGAGAGCGATAACTTTATCGGCCGAGCGGCTCTCCTCCTTGACACAAAGATCACCGCCTTGAACACAAAGATCACCGCCTTGACACAAAGATCACCGCCTTGAACACAAAGATCACCGCCAACATCCTGCACGGCGAGTCCGGAACTACAGTGGCGTGCCACATGCGAGAAGTGGCGCGCACGTGGACAATGCAAGACGAGTACAGTGCACCAGACCCGGCACGTTCTACTTTCAGGCGTCGTGCCAACGTCGGCCCAACGTCTGCACTAGGAAGAGTTGCTAGTACAACGATGTCCCCAGGTCCCCACCATCCCCACCATCCCCCCCAGCGCGGTTGTAACCCGAGCCTTGGCCAAGCCGTTCCCAACCATCGCGAGCACACGCGGAGACACCGGGCGGGTCACAGCGCGGCTTCGGTTACTCACCCCGGGCGAAGACTCCTCCAGCAGGGTGCCGGCGGTCACTGTTGGAGGCGCCGCTAGTGCCTGGAGACCAGCCCGGCGTATGCGAGCTGCTGCTGCTGCTGTGGCGGTGGAAGGAGCGAGATGCCAGTGAGAGGGGGGGGGCCCGTGGGAGTGCTCGACGACGTCGTCCTGTGGGGGCTCCTGCGCGTCCGTCGCTTTTAAAGGCCGGGAAGTGGTGACGACATCGTCCCAGGTCTCCTCCCCTCCCTCCCCTCCCCTCCCTCCCCTCCACTCCCTCCCCTCCCTCCACTCCCTCCCCTCCACTCATCTCCGCTCCTCCAGCCCCCCCAAATCCATGCGTCCCTTCCTCCACGTGCCAACCTCGCGCGCTCTTTTTGCCGAACCGTTGACGATTCAACTGACAGCAAATTTACTTTTGCGTCTTGGAATACTAAAAGTGTTGTTGTTTATTCGAATGTAAGTCGCAGGGTAGAAGATTTGGCTTCGCGTGTCTGCCGTATCACACTCACCTGCGTGTAATACAGGTCTAATAACACGTAGAAGTGAAATAATAAAAGAATACAAATAAAACAATAACATTCTCACGACGTTTGTGTACCCGCTGCTGGATGAATGGTCGTTTCATATGTTTGCATTTATATCGCCAGGTCTCTCTTTAGTCGCAATGATTTATCCCGTAACTGATCATTAAAAGATATTTATATATCTGATAGGCGCAATGATTTATTGGACTGGTCACGACTTGAGTCAGGTCGAGTGATATCTGAAACGCGTCTAAGCTCACCCACTTCCACTCGCTAACCTCTCAACTACAACGGTGGTGAAGTATGGTCAAACAACTCCGAAAAATGACCTGGCGTGGGGAGCCCTTCATCCATCAGTGGATTGACGCAGTGGCCGTGAATTAGTATTGAATGTTTCACATTGATAGTGTCACAAGTTCAAGTCGTAAACACGTTTCCTGCAGTGAGATTGCAACGTCTTTTCATTTTCTCCTGCTCAAGACCTTACACGCAATTGATGGCCTTACGGTTTAAATATCCATATGCAGTAATTGACGCAGGGTGTGATTGCTTAACAATCTAAATCACGGGCATGTATGAACAATTATCGATGTGAAATAGTCTCACCTAGCAGAGATACGTTCCTGGGTTTAATATTTAACTAGGCACATCAAAGTCATGAACCCATAGAATACCTCGCTGATGAGACATTGATCAGCAACGTGGACATTCCAAAAACGCACAAATGCGTGCATTGTCCTTTTCTGATGATGTTTTTTTCTCTCGCCGCTTTCATATTCAAACACGGACACTGACAAAGGAAATGGAAATCAAAGCTGAAGAAGCATCGAGAGACAGAAAGAGGAACGCACAAATTAGAGAGCGTACGCAAGCTAAAAGCATCATTTTTATTGTTAAGGAAATTAAGTAGGCTTGGTCATGCCTCTATCATGGGTAATGTCCAGTGGTCGGCAGTAATGATGATGCAGTGGCAGGCAAGGGAGGGAACGCATAGGAGATGAAGCCTACCGCATGTGCTATGTGGATTGTGGCATCGCACGGTGTGAGGGGTGATGGCGAAGGCTTTGGCAGGCAGGCCTTCTTCATGCGGCAGTGCTGTACGGTAAATTGATCATGGCTGATAATGTAACGTTATTTTAGTGTGTTGTCCTTCCCCCGCACCTTCGATTAGCCCGGTTGGCTACGTACGGTGCGAAAGGAGTTCAACATTTTTGACTTAAAACTTTCGTGACTGCAGGAATTCATATTCTTGGTTCTTTCGGTAAAGTCACGTAGGTAGAAAATAAAAATCTAATTAAAAAAATAAAAGCAAAAAATCCACGACACTTCTATCGCAACACGAGCGGTCTTCATCTTATCTCCGCCTGATGAAGACCGCTTGTGTTGCGATCGAAACGTCGTGGGGTTTTTGGTTTTATTTATTCATAATTTGTATTTTATTTTCTATCTACGTGACTTTGCCGAAAGAACCAAGAACAACTTCAACATTCATACATGTCATCAAAATTAAAACCAGAGAGCAAATTGTTCAGTGTCTCCTGCAGCACTCTTGGTTTAAGGCTGGCTTCATTGGTCTCACAAAGCCTCTTGGTATAAACTACTGTATTACATTTATTGAAAACCTCGCTTTAGTCTCCATAATATATACAGGGCGCTTAAATTTTTTTTAACACTGCTGAGAACTTGCAACAACACCACTAGAAATGTACTGCTGCTTTCGGGCTCTGGGGACCACCTGGAGAATATTCCAGGACACGTGTTGACAAAGATGACCTTTTGAAGCTATTGACATACATTTGTTTTCATGTTATCCGTTCTTTTTTCCATTAAAAACGATAAACATATAAGTGTTAACACAATTTGAAGCACCCTCTATTGCGGGTGAATCAGTGGCGCGGTGGTAAGCTCCACTGCGCTATCATCCCGTCCTACTAAGCTCGATGCACGTACAGTGATTTAAAATATATAACTGATGATATCAACCGATGCATCGTTATACATCAGATGTTATGAATCTCTCCGTCTATAGTGTCTTCCTGTAGAGGGCTGGATGTCAGAAATATTCCATTCAAAGCGCCGCAGCCATCAGCGCCGCCGTCCCACATCAAAAGGCGGAGCAGAGAACGTCCTTGCAAAGCAAGCGGCAGGTGCTAAGCGATGAGTTAATCTGCGCCACGCGTGAACCACACAGAGCTGCACCAAAACCGGACTGTCTTTGTCACGACCCTCTTGATTTGTACTTATAATTGCGTCAACTACTGCGCCACCGTCCCCCCATCCCTTAACCAACTCGCATTGACCAGCGCGGTGAAGTATAGCCAAGCAACGCCATGGCTGACGCGGTGTGCGAAGATCTTCATCTTAGCAGTAAATTGACAAAGGGCTGTACATTAATACGACGCGGCAATTTGCAGCTGTATGGTTTATCAAGTGACGCGTGCGTTTGTGTCCTTTTACAGCAATAAGCGATGGGCTTTTTTGAGACGTTGGCTCGATCCTCCAAGCTTTGATTCTCTGCTATTGTCCACGCATCAGCACGCGTGAAGGCATGGCGATGGCTTGCTGGTTGAAGACTTAAGTCGGCGTGGCAACCAAAAGCGGGAGAAACGATGGAGCGAAATCTGCAATGATCGGGCACGTGTGCGCCTGCTCAGCGGATTGCGACATCACAGGACCGTGGTGGCAAGCGAACGCCTTCATCCAACAGTGATGATGATGGACAAATAACCGAGGTGTTCTTTTAAAAGCACACGTTAAGTAGAAAACAAGCCAGCCACGTGTGTATTGACTGCGGCGGGAGCGAGCGCGTCACGCCACGTGGCCCCGCATGTATTTTTGTACAAGCCTCTACAGCACCGTCACGCGTGTGTCTGCGTGTCTGTTCAAGGGACAGTAAACAGCGTAACACTTGAATGGGCAACACACACGGCTCGCTCAGGCCGCTGCAACTTGAGAATTTCTTCAAAGTAAATGTTTCTCCCGATTGTCATTTGTGCAGCTGAAACATGGCATCAGATTGTTTGCGTGGCTGAGACAAGACACGCGCACGCGTAGAGGCTGAATATGCCACTAAGGGTACTGTTAACTCGACCATGTCCATCCAGTGCCTCGGCGAGCTGCATTGGCTTCCCTTTGCCGAACGAATACATCGCAAGGTCGCACTCATTACACACACAGAAGGCGCTTGCCACAAACGAACCACAAAACCTCGCTGATCTCGCCATAAACCATCATCACGCGCACTCCGCTCATCCTCGCAGCAGCGGCTTTTGGCGAAGCCATCGAGTACAGACGGCGGTCACCGCCATCGCGCGCTTTCAGATGCGCGTCCGAGGCCGTCTGGAACGCTCTCCCTTCCGATATTAGGAAGCCATCAGAGCTATGCACTTTTAAATCTAGTTTGAAAACTAATTTAAAACTGCGTTGTGCGTTAGTTAGTTGTCCTCCCCCCGCACCTCCGATTAGCACGGTTGGCTACGTACACTCCGCAGGAAGTGCAACACACATACATACTAACAAACATATGAATGTCCTGTGAACATCGGTGGCGAGGATAACGATCGTGATTTCATGTGCATAAGCTAATTGGCATGCGTTACAATACATGCACTTTAAATTGAGGTCGTTATTGTAAGGTTAATCTCTCTGAAGACAAAGTGTTGCCATGTCAATGCAGTTCTTTACGATGTAGGAGCAATATAGTTTCGCTGGAAGAGGGCTATTATGAATAGAAGTACAAAGAGACAACATTGTACTGTATCACTACATTTTTACTATTGGCCTATCCAGACAGTAACGCTTATACTGTATTACGCTTATACTGCATTATATATATATAAAAGTATGCATTTGTTAATATTTAATATTCTTCACTTCATTTACTTTTGGAACTTATGATGGATTTGGTTTCTTCCCCTGCCCCTACTTTGTTCGATTGTTATCCAGGTCTCCCTGGGCTTGCTCTCTCATCTGGTGCCGATGACGAACTCGTTGGTGTATGGAATTAAAGCCCCCACCACCCATCCCGGTTTGCTGTGGTCTTCTTGGGGCGGGCATGTTGACGGGTGAGGGCTGACCCATCATGGCTGGCTATTGGAATGTGGGAAACAACCTTATGCCGACATAAACACGTGGGCGAAACAGAACACATTAAATGTTTTGATTTAAAGCTTTCGTGACTGCAGGGATTCATATTGGTTCTTTCGGTAATTTTTTAAAAATATTTTTTATGATTTTATTGTTTCCCTTCTACGTGACTTTACCGAAAGAACCAAGAATACATGTTAAAGGTGTTTATTATTTCTTATTTGGGGGGTGGGGGGGAGTTAGTTCGCGTAAATAAAAATGTGTCGGTTAAACCCGCCACAGTCGATTAGTAAGATTTGTCACGTAAACAATACGTGACAATTAGTTACTAGTTCATCTCACCGGCGTGTTGGAGAGTAAACCCACATCACTTACAGTTAGCAAACCAAACAGAGCACACAGGTCACGGTGGAAATTGGCCATTATATTAACCACGCTCAGTGCATTTTGTTTCAAACTTTTATTTTTTGACGCTGTACAACAACAAAAACCCACGCAAGAGGCCATTCTCATTCAAATACCGCCCGCCTATCACGGTCGCTTTCGACTTTGCATACCGCGAATGTCCACATTAAACGGCACTGTGCAGCTGTTTAAATGTAAATACTAAAAAGCGATTAGTGGCTCACTTTCAAAGGGTGTAATGTACGTTAGCCAACCGTGCTAATCGGAGGTGCGCGGGAAGGACAACACATTTGAAACTCAATAACAATTTAATGATCATCAATAAGCATTTAACGATGTACTTTAAAGTTGGTTTGAATGAAATATAAAATGGCTCGTCACAAATGTGCAGATTTGATGATGGCTCTGAATTAGCTGTACCCTAATGTGCAAATTGCCTGTAATCTAAGGAGGCTTGGTGGCACGCTAACCACGGAGTCAGTTTACACACTCGACGATTTGATTCATACTACAGCTGCATTAGGGAATTCAAATCTAAAATACCACGTGATCATTACCAATGGCTATTGTGTGTGCCCGTGCCAGTGCAAAACACTAACCACACATTTGTAAAGACTCTTACGCCAGTATTGTGTAACCACGGGACTGCAGTAATGCACTTGCCCAAAACAATATCCCGCTGCACCTCGACTCACGTTTCAACCAGGTTCATGCTTGGCATGTTGAGCCAATAACTTTGATTTTGTGTCGAACAAATTGGAGGGCTAAGAGGAAACCCACGCTTAGGAGGGGGGAACAACCGACTATCAAACTATCCAGATAGTTACCTACTAAATGCGAATTGGCCGAGTGATGAGTCGCATAAAATAATATCCATTTTAACATTACAGAGCGTGGAGTCATGCGATTAGCGAACACCTATTGAGTTGTAACGGGATACTACCCGGTGGTTGTGGCACGCACCGCACCCAGGCGTCTCTGTTTCCCCAGTCGCCGATGCTTACACATCACACCCGGGTACTCATTTAAGGTCGAGTCTTGCCACGGGATGGTGTTACTCGTGTCACGTCGAGTCGTAGCACGGTGAGCGAAACCTCGATTCAACACGCCACGCAAACTACCCGCACATTCGCGCGCGTCGTGCCGATATGGCAGCCACCACAAGACGCGTTGGGGTGCAGTCCGGAAGGTGTCCAGTCCCCACCCAATGGTGAAGGGCGCGGGACGTGGGTTCGCTTACGGCCCGCCTCATTTGAGACGCAAGCTCGGAGCTCTGGCACAAGCACAGTTCTTGAGAATGGGAATTATTTCTTGCGAGACAACACGAACGAAAACATTAGACGGTGCATTTTGACGTCAGAGCCAAAACCACTCGAACCAGATTTTCCCAACAAAAGCCACTCGGTACCAAACTTGTTTTTTTCTCTAAATGTTTGCGTTTCTATTTAATTTATATAATTTAACCTTATGGCGGGACCCCGGGGTCCCGAATAAATGTAAGTAAACAATCTTAAAAATGTATTTATTTTTGGCGAGTCTTGCCACGGGATGGTGTTACTCGTGTCACGTCGAGTCGTAGCACGGTGAGCGAAACCTCGATTCAACACGCCACGCAAACTACCCGCACATTCGCGCGCGTCGTGCCGATATGGCAGCCACCACAAGACGCGTTGGGGTGCAGTCCGGAAGGTGTCCAGTCCCCACCCAATGGTGAAGGGCGCGGGACGTGGGTTCGCTTACGGCCCGCCTCATTTGAGACGCAAGCTCGGAGCTCTGGCACAAGCACAGTTCTTGAGAATGGGAATTATTTCTTGCGAGACAACACGAACGAAAACATTAGACGGTGCATTTTGACGTCAGAGCCAAAACCACTCGAACCAGATTTTCCCAACAAAAGCCACTCGGTACCAAACTTGTTTTTTTCTCTAAATGTTTGCGTTTCTATTTAATTTATATAATTTAACCTTATGGCGGGACCCCGGGGTCCCGAATAAATGTAAGTAAACAATCTTAAAAATGTATTTATTTTTGGCGACTCCGTCCCACCGCGCACATAAACGCTGCGACCCACCTGGCGCAGATCGTTCTGTTGTCGTGTCGTCCAAAGCGCAGCAGCGAGGACGAATGCGTAGAAGAAACAAAACTTTAAAACTATGATTAGCGCATCGTGTAGAGCTCGTCGTGAGGAATAGATTGCCGTATCGCTCGCCTTCAACAGACATAAAATGACGTCGCAATGCAGTTTATGCGAGAGCCGGGTCTTATGGGACCCCGGGGTCTCGCCATAAGGTTCAATTACGTACGTCAGTAGAATAGAACAGCTTTTAGAGATGGAATAGCTATTAGAGATGGAATGAACTACCCCGAGCAGCCATATGATTTAAACGAGTACTGTATTATCTCAAGTTTGTGAAGCAACCTGCACCGATTACATAATGCTGGAAACAGTCTGCTTAATGGAAAACAGCTGGTTAAACTGACTTTCGCCAGGTTAAATCAAGTTTCAATATTTCCCAATAACATACAGTACCTGCATTAAATGTAAAATTGAGAATTTTATTTGTTTTCAGTGCAATCACGTTTTATTGAAAACATTTACTTTCTAAAGATCTGTAGGGAAACTATTACATAAAATGTACATCTCTGGGTACATGAAGGAATGTGCTTCTAAAGCAATCAATAGATAAATTTAATTTCTATTTTGTGTTCAACCTATATAAGTATATAATTTAAATGTATAAAATATACACAGTATGAATCTGTAAGATACAGTGAGGGAAAAAGTATTTGATCCCCTGCTGATTTGTACGTTTGCCCACTGACAAATAAATGATCAGTCTATAATTTTAATGGTAGGTTTATTTGAACAGTGAGACAGAATAACAACAAAAATCCAGAAAAACTCATGTCAAAAATGTTATAAATTGATTTGCATTTTAATGAGGGAAATAAGTATTTGACCCCTCTGCACAACATGATTTAGTACTTGGTGCCAAAACCCTTGTTGGCAATCACAGAGGTCAGACGTTTCTTGTAGTTGGCCACCAGGTTTGCACACATCTCAGGAGGGATTTTGTCCCACTCCTCTTTGCAGATCTTCTCCAAGTCATTAAGGTTTCGAGGTTGACGTTTGGCAACTCGAACCTTCAGCTCCCTCCACAGATTTTCTATGGGATTAAGGTCTGGAGACTGGCTAGGCCACTCCAGGACCTTAATGTGCTTCTTGAGCCACTCCTTTGTTGCCTTGGCCGTGTTTTGGGTCATTGTCATGCTGGAAGACCCATCCACAACCCATTTTCAATGCCCTGGCTGAGGGAAGGTGGTTCTCACCCAATATTTGACGGTACATGGCCCCAGCCATCGTCCCTTTGATGCGGTGAAGTTGTCCTGTCCCCTTAGCAGAAAAGCACCCCAAAAGCATGTTTCCACCTCCATGTTTGACGGTGGGGATGGTGTTCTTGGGGTCATAGGCAGCATTCCTCCTCCTCAAAACACGGCGAGTTGATGCCAAAGAGCTCCATTTTGGTCTCATCTGACCACAACACTTTCACCCAGTTGTCCTCTGAATCATTCAGATGTTCATTGGCAAACTTCAGACGGGCATGGATGTGCTTTCTTGAGCAGGGGGACCTTGCAGGCGCTGCAGGATTTGAATCCTTCACAGCGTAGTGTTACCAATTGTTTTCTTGGTGACTATGGTCCCAGCTGCCTTGAGATCATTGACAAGATCCTCCCGTGTAGTTCTGGGCTGATGCCTCACCGTTCTCATGATCATTGCAACTCCACGAGGTGAGATCTTGGATGGAGCCCCAGGCCGAGGGAGATTGACAGTTATTTTGTGTTTCTTCCATTTGCGAATAATCGCACCAACTGTTGTCAGCTTCTCACCAAGCTGCTTGGCAATGGTCTTGTAGCCCATTCCAGTCTTGTGTAGGTCTACAATCTTGTCCCTGACATCTTTGGAGAGCTCTTTGGTCTTGGCCATGGTGGAGAGTTTGTAATCTGATTGTGGACAGGTGTCTTTTATACAGGTAACAAGCTGAGATTAGGAGCGCTCCCTTTAAGAGTGTGCTCCTAATCTCAGCTCGTTACCTGTATAAAAGACACCTGGGAGCCAGAAATCTTTTTGATTGAGAGGGGGTCAAATACTTATTTCCCTCATTAAAATGCAAATCAATTTATACAATTTTTGACATGCGTTTTTCTGGATGTTGTTGTTATTCTGTCTCTCACTGTTCAAATAAACCTAACATTAAAATTATAGACTGATCATTTATTTGTCAGTGGGCAAACGTACAAAATCAGCAGAGGATCAAATACTTTTTTCCCTCACTGTAAGAACCTATTTAGTGCATTCTATACAATCAACAGCCACTGTTAATGCTGCCCAAATGTGTGCAGTTCGGCTAGATTCCAAAACATGATTAGGGTTAAAAGTCGGATCATGAAGGTTACATAAAACAACTTCACTGACATAATGCTTCAACAACTATTTTGAGAAGAACTTTACTTTCCAGGCTGTGGCATTTTGTATCTGTAGCTTGGGAGGCTTTGGACTCCTGGTTCATAGTTTCACTCATACAGCTCTTTTGTCCGTCTACTGCTGGATGAAGGCCTCTTCCTGCAGTGCAGGGAAATTTTGACC
Source organism: Petromyzon marinus (assembly GCF_048934315.1). Taxonomy (NCBI): domain Eukaryota; kingdom Metazoa; phylum Chordata; class Hyperoartia; order Petromyzontiformes; family Petromyzontidae; genus Petromyzon; species Petromyzon marinus. The sequence continues at coordinate 2,597,864 of NC_133684.1, read as the reverse complement.
ATACTTCATCATCACGGTCAGTGCGGCTTGATAGAGGCTGGGAGTATATAGATGCGGGAGCATAGACGAATAGTCCAACAAAGGATTGTGTTGCATCCTTATCTGCTCCTAGTCTCAAGACAGGTTGCATGATTCCAGTGATTGGAATGCGGTGGTGTCTCATGCCAAGCTCAGACCTTTCTTGGTCAAACGATCGCCTCTCAATACGACTGTTCCAGTGGAGCAGTGGTTGATACAACCACTGCGAAACTCATTTCGACCAAATCATTACTTTATGATTTTATTTTTCATGGTTCAGCTGCACGCGTTTAAACTGGAAAACAAGGAACAGGGTCCAGAGGCCTCCGCCCTATATAACTTTGTTTGCATAATACACACTCATATTTGAAAACACGACAAAGACACCGCACACAACTGAAACAAAAAACACTCTTAATTACAAGTGCACTTATTAATCACAAACTACAGCGCACAAAGCACCTTACTCGCGTGCTACTGCCGTTGCACACAAGTGTGGGAACTGTGTTCACTAACATGTCAGGGCCCAAAAGCCCTGCCTGCCTATGTTTAGAAGTCTCATTTGTAGGTGTTGACAGAACAAAGTGCGCCATGCACTATTTGACAGTGTTCCAGTGTATACTTTAAATGTTGATTGTTTTTCATAATGCATTAGCAGCTGACAAGATTATGGAAAAATATTAATCGGTGTAATCAGCTCCAAACAGAAGCATGAACCTTGTTCAAATACATCTAAATGGAAGATAAATATTTTAAGAAAATTGCACCATATAACCAAAGGTGACGATTGGCTGAAAGGTTGTGGTTGAAACTATTCTATTTTGTCATTTGGTCCAATATGTTGAAAGGTGTGGCTTTAACAACTTCAACTATCCAGCATTCAGTTATAAGCGTCTCTAATGTATATAAATAGGCGCATTGCCAAGAACTGCAACACTCATGGGTATAGCAAGAGCAGCATTGTGATACCATGTATGTTAAGAATATAAACTAACATCCTGCTAGGAGGTACAGTGGTCAGAGTGCATGCGAGTTCTTATTCCCGTCAAGGGTGGACTCAGCCCTCTATCCCTGCTTGGTCAATACAATTAATTTGTGTGAAGTTAAACACTGGTTGTCATGATGTATGTAATGTTGAACTTCTTTCGCACCGTACGTAGCCAACCGTGCTCATCGGAGGTGCGGCGGAAGGACAACGAACTACACACAAAAAGCACTTCTAAAGAATTGAGTTTTCAATTTAGGTTTCACCCACTTTACCATCAGCTGTAAAAACAAGATCACTCTCCATGCCCATTTTAGTGGGAAACCACCGACTATCAATTCCAATTTCTCAGTATTATCTGGAGATTGTCTATATCATAAGATATTGCTAAAGGTATGCAAAAGTTAATAAGGAATTACACAAGTTTTTTTTACCAGTACTGAGGACACGAGGAAAAGAGAGCTATTGCTTTTCAAGGGACATCCGATATCAGGGTGATACCTGCAATATCAATAGGCATCACGTCGACATACCACCATCGAGAGAAGAGCGATCTGATACCAGAATTGCCTGCACGGCCCCAGCACCACAACCGTGATGCACGTTTAGAGTTGGTCAGACTCTCCCACAGATTTAGCTCACTGTCAAGACATCGAGACCTTTCAGCGTGACGCAGGCACGCATGTCCACTCGCAAGCACGTAGGCACGTGTGTGCATGTACGCACGCACTATTCTGGCTTGGAGTAGCGGCTGGAAAAGATTGTCGCGATGCGTTTGGTTTGGTCTGGGGGAAGTGACGGTGCCAGGTGGGCTTGGAGTCGCGGAGTGCGGCGCGCGTTTGCCCCGCTCGTGCCAATCTCGCCCTCCTGTCACGCACGGGCAAGGGCAAGATCACATGGCAGACAATGCGGTTATTGATGTTGATGGCTTCGAAGTGTACATTAACGAGACGAGCGTTGCAGATGGACATTTAAAATGTAATCTGCAGCACATACTTCCGACAATGTCATCAGTGACAAAGGGGCATCTCTACTCACAACTGTATTAATAAAATTGTTGAAAGTCCATCAAGACAACAAGTGTCCTATAAGCAAGACCTGGATATATACAGCCGGATAATACATCAGCAATATTGGCTCAAACAAAGCAGTATGACAAAAACAATGCACCAACTGTAAATTCATGTAAAACTAAATTACGTCCCAAAGGCACTTTGGAAGCGAAAATCAAGACAGGGTTATAAAAGGTGAAAGTCCTCCGTCGGCCGGGAACATTGCTGCTCTCAGCAGGCGTTGTTTGTGCAGCGCACACCCACCTACGTCTTGGGGGAGGAGAGGGGCAGGGAGAGATGGGGCCAGGGGCCCCACTGAACGGGTGTCCCAAGTGGAATGTCCAGAGGCCCCAAGATTAGCATCTCACAAGGAGCAGTCGCGTGAATGCGGGGCCAAGACAACCAATCAGAGCACTGGAATAGGACGGGCCCCTGCTTGTCCAGTGCAAGATTTATGAGGAAAAACAATCTCACTTGTGTGGGCGGGTGGTGGTGGGGAGGGGGAATTTATGGCACGGCTCCGCAGCGCTCAATACGCGAGCGGGATTGCGTGATGAGGCCAACTGCAAGTGTCCTCCAGTTGCAGTTAATCTCTTCTGCCGTGTGAACGGCAGCGAGTGTAAAGTGGTCATTCCCATATCTATAGCGATGCCGCAATAAGGCATCGCTATAGTCTGCCTCAGCAACAGACCATGCTTTCCCACCTGATGACGGACGATGGTGTTGCGCCCGAAACGTCGTGATTTATGTTATACCTACGTGACTACCGAAAGAACCAAAGAGCACGGTAAATATAGTACGTAACGTGATATTTTCCGCAAATACGTTTTCAGTCTATTGCTACGCATATACCCTTTTGCATTATAAATCAGTCTATAATCATTGCTTTTTCTCTCCAAAACAAATGTGCTAATATAATCTGCAGAAAATTGCAAGAAGATTAAATAATGTTGAAGATGTATCCCGTATATGTTTAGTACTTTTTCCTTTCATGCAGAAGCTGCTGCTGCTGCTGCTCCACAGTATTCCCTTTGTCGGCAAATTTTCTTGACCAAGTTAGGTTTGCAAAGTGGTGTGGCACAGGTGATGTTCACAGTATCTGCTGTTGCTCAATAGCTGGTCACGCAATACCCGACGCAGCAGGACTTCATGTGACAGCGCACAGTAATTTTGGAAATACATTCTTCCCATTGCGTCAGTCGTGCAAAAACCAGCCAGAACCAGTCAGCCCGACTGGGCAGTGCTGCGCTGTTAGTTGAGGCTCCCGCCGCAATCTGTTGTAAACCGGAACAATAAAACCGTAGGACTACTTCGCAAAGTCTAAGCAGTGCCGGACAGCTTTAAACAGTAAATATTGCCATTTATTATGTAACATTGGACCTTGTAAAGGAGACATACATTAATTATTCTGAGCGGCAAAAAAAACGATCGGACAAATTGGGCTTGAACAAGTTCTGCTTCTATATCTTGATTTGAAGCTTTCGTGACCTGCAGGAATCCATACTCTTTGGTTCTTTCGGTAAAGTCACTTAGGTAGATAAAAAAAATAATGTCACGACGTTTCAATAGCAACACAAGCGGTCGTCCTCAGGCGGAATAAATAAGCTGCTTCTATATATTTAGACTTTCCAAATAAATACATTGTGTGGCAACCAACGATACTTTGGACAACTTTTAATAATTGCAAAACATCATTGTTGCATTTAAAAAAAATATGTTATCCCGTAATTCATGTTTTAGCACCGTTACAACCACAGCCTCGAACGCTTGAGCTGTCCTGTTCTGGCTTCAAAGTCCTTCACTCAGCGTGAAGGACTTTGACAATCTCCGAACGATGCCCTTGCACAAGTACTCGGGTAGACACATCGGGGTCAATATATTCTAACCCGGTGGTGCATGGTCCAGCATTAATGTCAGCATAGAGTGCTTCTTGTTGGGTTTTTTTCCTCTCTCTCCCCTTGTCCTGTAATGACCTGTCTAAAACCTTAAGTTAGAAAACAAGTTCAGCCCACTCCACCGCCCCCTTCCCATCACCGTTCCTTGAGGTTATATATTTATTATATGTTCCAACAGAGCATGCAGGAAGTGCCAAGACACCCGAAGCATCGCATCATTTACAGTGTGCAAAGACAGTAAGATTTGGTATGTTTATTGCGAGCTCCCCCCAAAAAAAATATTCCAATATTGTTTTATTTTGCACGTGCTGTGTTGAATGCAGTTGTCAAACTTTATGTGGACTTCGTTATAAATGAGCTTCGTTCCCAGAGGATTCGTTCACCGAGGTAATTACTATATTTCGAATCGTAGATCCCTGTGAACATGCGTGGAAGGCAATGATTTAAATGTATTTTTATTCATCACGGCTTTAATTGAATTTGAGAATTATATAAACGGGTCTTTAATGTCTGTTCTATCTCGGGTAACATGCTTCGATAGTCACCTATTACAACAGCCACTATAAAGGTTTCCATCTTACTACGTAATTAGTTTGAAAGTAATTTTGTGCGTTTGCATATGTATGTGCTTGTACCTTTGGAGTGTGCTGTACATTTGTATGTTTAATAAAATATTGCTTTTGATAAAAAAAAAGTTCCATCTTAGTTTCAAGCTCTTATGCCTGCTCTTTTATCATTTCATTTCCACATTTCTGTACAATGGTGCTGGGCTTGACTGTTCCAGATTAAACCTCTTTGTGCGCATCACAAAAAAATGCATTAACAGCTTTAAAACAGCCGCACCTCCCATCAGCACGGTTGGCTAAATACCCCCAAATATATTCAGACCTGGTGCTTACTACATAGCAGAAATGTAAAGCATTGAAGGACATTGTTTAGGCCATGATCACCATAATGAACAAACAGGAATCAATTACGGGCTCCTTTCCAACTATGCTTGCTTTTCAGTTTTTGTCAATGTGCTGTTATATACGTCTGAGATACTAAAACAAATGCTTTATAGCGCTTTAAACATTCGCAGAGAATGTAAGTTGGCAGCCAGAAGAACCGTGACCATGCCAAATGCACCAGATAGCAGTTTCCTCATTATTTAAGGGTACAAAGCACAACACGAGTCTCTACATAATCAAGGATCAAACATGTTGGCTCAAGCTGCACTTGTTGTTGTATTTGCATGGAAGCAACATGAGTAATGGATACTCGTGAGAACAGATTGTAAAAGTACAGCATTCTGTTTGCATGCCCATAATGCTCACGGTTGACGTGATGTACATATTTGCATGATATATCTAAAACCATTTCAATCACAGTGGTAAAATACACCAACTAAACATGCTTTACAAAAGCATGTCTTTTGCCAGTATTTTCAACACACCGCGCAGCCCTTCCATTCGGGAATCACAATAGGGAATGTGCCAGGTACTCTGGGCAACAAAAATAGCACACAATGACCTCTTCCTTATAAGAAACTCTATCTTCAGTCAATTAAATAGAGTATGGTTCTATCAGCTTAACGCGGCCTTGTGTTAAGCTGATAGAAGGGAGCTGGACAAGGTATTAAAGGTGGGGGGGGGGGACCCTGCAAGCCAATGTCATGGCAATACCCCATGTACACGGAATCAAGTAGTCCATGAGATGATAAAGAGATTAACAGCAAATTACAGCTGCTGCAACCATACAACTGTTCAGCGCTGATGTTCTTATTGGCAATTAAGGCGAAGAACATCACCTAATGCAATTACTGTATCTGTGTTGCGCTGTGATAAGCTAAAAATTTTAAACAACACTCTCCTGTGTAAACACATTATAATATATAATTAATAAACCAAGTAGCTTTTGCTATTTTTATACGTTACTTAAAAGTGTATCAAATGGGGAAAACGGTAATTACGTGCGTTGGTTTTTCACTTGCTCTCGTAAATTAATCAGGTAATTATTTTCACTACTTTCAATATAAAATGCCGGAATGAATGCAATGACATTGTATAGATCCACGTATGCAAACACAAATGTCTCATCGAAAGCACAACTTTCACAATATTGTAACTAGAGTACATTTACCGTACAACTGGGAGAAACATGGACATGGTTAACGATTAATACTGTACCCACAAAGACATTATGATGATAGTTCTACATTGACGAGTGTGCAACAAAGAACAACTCATGTTTTATTTAAGCTCGAGTGCTCACACACGAAACAGGACACAGGGCTGGACGACCCCCTTCATGAAGCTGAAAGGCAAATGCTAGGTGGGTGGGACAACAGCCCGCTCTTCTGCCGGCTGGGAAACGGAGATCCCTTTTGAAAAACAACCCAGCAGGCGGGCGGCGGCGGCGGCAGAAGCAGCAACTTTCCCCGTTCAGCGATTGGTGTTGAAGGGAGGAGAGTCAAATGACGCTTGTTTTTCACCTCTCTCGTCATGCGGGCGGATTGGGAGGGGGAGTTCCGAAAGGGCATCGTGACGCTGCAGCCCAGCCAATGGTTCTTAACCAGGTCCGAGCAAGCAATTCTGTTGCTGGGGCAGTGTGTTAAATACACCGGTTCAAAAACAGCTCCCGATGCTCACGGATAAAGGGATGTTTTCTCTCCCATAGCGCTGCCCCTCCCCCCAAAAAGCCCACAAAAACCGTGGCAGGAGTTGGCGTTCGGGATGGGGCATCGCTCTACATTAGTTGAATTATAGCACCAACAAGGATGAAAACATTTAATGGGGGCACACCATAAATATACATTCGGAAAAGTAGAGTTGAAAAAAAAGCAGGTTCTTGGCCTAAAGTGACATTCCTGAACAAACCTGAAGAGTGCGATGGTTTAATGTTAAATGTCAGCAGCTTAAGTTTAAACAAAATTTGAATCGTACAGTAGCCGTCTGGCACGGTTAAAACATTTTTGTTGCACCACCTTCCTGGTCATCGCAGGAAACCACAGCGATTAAACTGTAGAATTGTGATACAATTGCAAAGCTATATTAAAAAAAATAATGCAGCTGGGATATCCGAGGGCTTCATGAAAATGGCTTGATGGAAAAGCCAAGCAGTTATCGTAACGGGGCTCAGCTGGGGACCTTTGTGCCAACTGTTAACGGGCAACCTTTCACCCGCATTCTCTTTGTTCAAGTGTCCACATGGCCCAGCAACATACAATGACCTTTGCAGGCATCTCCCGCAGCACCTATACTCATAAAGACGCTCGCAAATTTGGTGGCCTACAGCGTATACTTCACGCTGCTGCGATACTGCATGATCCGCCAGTCGCTTGCGGAAATGACGCAAAGAGAGTACGAATAAGTGGCCATGCTTTTAATAGGTCAATGTTTGTAGTTAACATTTCCTCAAGTGTGCATGCAGTAAAACCCCAGCAAGCTAGATTTTACACAAAGACGCACCAGGTCAGCAATAAAATGTTTTTTTCTTCTTTTAAAATACAGATGAAATGCAGTAATATAATATATAACAAAAAGTAATAGAATATAATTGAATGCACATGCTATGTACTTTATATGTGATGCAATGTATAACGTATAATATAAATACACTAGAAAATGTTACATTGTTCAGAATGTATAAAATAAGTAAAGTGTAACAAATGTACTTAACGACACAGTGGTGGGGGATGGTGGGGAGGTGATCGGGTAAGGGTGCCTGGGGATGGGGGGACTGATAAGACTCAGGTACCTATGTATTTATACAGTACGCAGCACATGGCATACCAAAAGTACCTTTCATGTCTCGGTGGGTAACAATAACACACACCGTAATACATTTACAGCAACAAACATATGTATACCGTAACAGAGTAGTTGTTACATTGACAATAAAATTGTTTAGCAGCTATCCAGACTCTTAGGTTTGCACCCTATAAGTCCGGCGACCCGAGAATTTGCTTTCCAGTATTCGCGTTTATGCTTGGCACAGTTAATCCTGTGCCCGCTATGGACCCTTGATATTGAGAAACACTGGCTTGCAATGTGATAGGTTCATAGGTCAACAGAAAGTGGAGACCAAGTGAATGCACGTTTCTCTCCAACACTGCTTGCTACAGGAAGCTCAGATAATAACACAGAAGTAAATTTGACCACACAGGAATGAGTTTGTGACACGTGCACACATACGTGAATCCACTCAGTATGATGCCGTGCATCATTAGTCAGTGGGGGGTTGTTGGTAATCTAATGGGGTATCAATGTTCACATGACAACTTTCCTCTATGCTGCATCCGTTTTACTGGTTTATTTCACAAAAAATCTGATGCTGGTGCTGCCTGCTGCGGTGACGAACGTATATTTTGATCATGATGAACACATAGCTGCCTTGATCATCGATTATCCAGCTGCTTCCAATATTATCTGGCTGCGGTCCCGGACCGATCCGGCAAAACCGCTCCAGATGCTGTAACCAGTCCGGCGATCGGCACCATGTGCGAGCCTAATATATAAATATGTGCATTACATAATACACTACACACAACTTAAACAATTAAAATTCTGTACGTATATACATCACCCCACGCAGAGTCTTCGAGATAGGAGTGGTAAGTACGGTACAGTAAATACAATAACCTTTTAAAGTAGGATATTTATCTGTCTATTTGTATGTTTATTTATGCCAATTGCTTACAGTAAACACATTTTAAACACGCAAAAACACATAACACCTAAAAAGCATGTCATACAAGAATGTGTAAAAACAAGTTATTTTAAATAATTATTGTCGATTATCGAGCGTTTTTAAAAAATCTGCAATGCCCTGAAGCAACCGGATAATCGATGATCTACTGTATATCGATGGTCTACTGTATATCGATGATCTATTGGATATCGATGATCTACTGTATTTAAGTGAAATAACGGTGAGGGTGATTCACACAACCACATTCAGCACTCAACGAGGGTAAAAAAATAAACCGTTGCAGTAAAACCACAATATTCTGTAAAACCTTCAGTGTGGCCATCAAATGAAGATTAAACAAATGAGCCGTCAAACCCTGAATTAGATCCTCTGTCTGATGTTAATAACGTATCCAGGAGAGCCTCAATGGGTCCTTGTGGGGTTTTTGGAATATCTGGAGAGAAAACAAACTATGCATATGAGGGGTAAGACAATGCTAACACGTGCACCTCCGATTAGCACGGTTGGCTACGTATGGTGCGAAACAAGTTAAACATACATACATACATGATGGATACTGCTGTACGGTAATGTGCAGGTACCCGTGCAGTCTGAGTTAATGCCACCAGGTACTCCCAAGCAGGTCTCCCCATCCACACACAGCCAAGGCTTACGTTTACTTAACTTTTGAGGTCTGACAAAATGTTTCGCTTTCAGGGTGACTTGGTTATACTGAACAAAGTGAGATTTGTTTTAATTCGGGCTAAGAATAAACACGCCTTTGAACAGCGAGCCAACAAGTCATGGGGAAGTATACTGGGGATACAGGATGAATGTGTTAACTTGAAATGAACTATTCGTCCCCAGCGACATCCTCTGAATGGGGCTTTCACTTGTGTTGGGACAGGAAACGCACTTCCAGAGAATCTATCACTCGTTGAAAATGTGTCTTTTACGGCAACCGCAATGTTCACATAACAGAATCAGAATCAACAAGCTCAGATGTTTAATTTCTGAGCATTAATAATAAAAACTTTGGATCAATTATATGGGAACTTTACAAATCACACCGGAGAGGGGGCAATATGTTAAATACAGGAAGCACAAGGCAGTGTGAGCATACCAAAGGCTCGTGAATATAAACAGCTAGAGTATCCATGGGGGGTCTTCAATGAATGGCCTGTGAATGTGACTATCTACCAGAATGACGAAAACTCGTTTCGAGAGCTTGGAGTTGTCCCTTACAAAGATCACCGATTGAGGGTCGCTCCTCAATTTTAAACTGTCAATATGAATGCCCAAACTGTGTTATGTTCCCTGTAAAGGGCAGCAGAAATTGACCGCGATTATTTTATTCACGAAGGGAGAAGCACTGTGGGCTTAAGTGTGAGTTATTATGACTTAGCAATAACCCTACAGAGTAAATGTGATGCATTGTTGCCATTTGGCAAGATGAGCTATTCATAGTGTTTGTTGCTCCAGTACGAGGTTCTTGGTTGTACTCTTAATACAAACATAAGCAGTGGCTTTACAAGGGGGCTTATTTATCGTTTGGTAGAGCGTTGACCCTGTGGTTAGCGAACTGAACCTGGTTACCTGGGTTCGATTTTCAGCCACGGCTCACATCAGTGGCAAGTGGTACAACGACCAGCACTAACAAATTCGGTAAAGTATGGTCAAACAATCCTCATGACTAATATGGTATGGGAAGGCGATCATCCAGCAGTGGATTGACAAAAAGCGTTTAATTGTTATCTATTCAAAGGTTAAAAAGTACAGTGTTCATATGTACAAATGTTTCAAGGTAATGTAGTCTAAGGGCCTTCCAAAAATCATCCAGTGAAATGTCTGTAATTCGATATCCGTGGGGTCTGGCCGATCAATGATTCATAACTTTAACCTGTGCCTTGGACTTCTAAGTCCATGAATTTTCAAATAAAAAGTGCAAAAGCAGCCCCAGATGGGCACCAAATATATCTTATCTGCAGAATTCACGGACAAAAGCAAATCCGTGGACAGTAAGGGCGAATTGCCCGATGATATAATTATATCTAGCATCATCGGGCGAATTGCCCGATGATGCTGGTGTAATTACCAAAGAAACGTCGTACTCAAACTGTAAATGTTGTGGATTCACTCTTCAACACACCGGTGGGCTATTGTAGTGAATTATTTGTCTTTTGTCAACGTGACACTTTTTTTTGCTGATTGGCCGTGTCGGGTGGTGGAGGGTTACGACACATTTATAAATAACGCGATCTAACCCAAAAACCTTTATTATGAATAATATTGGTCGCGAAAGCCTACGTGTTAAACTGAGGCACTGAATTAATTATACATTTTTAAAGTTATGCAAATGTGAAAGAAAACTTATGATTATGATGAGAAAGGTAATGGATCAAGATAAATATGATTGTTGTCCCCCTGTCTTTGTAACCCATAACTGCCACCGCTGTCATCACCATCGTATTCATTCTCGTCTTATACCAATGACGATTATGGTGACTGACGTCTCTTTTACCATCACCAGTTACTGTTGCTGAGACAGCTTCCCAGGAAGGGCATTAGTGCGGCAGCTCTGCGGCCATGTTGTCGCATATGGTACAAACATATCTGTTCTCAAACTTATGTGGGACATTTGCTTGTGGATAAACCTATCTATAGGACAGTCTGTCCACAGGAGGAAAATCACTGTTAACGTCCCACAGAGTGGTAGTTATCTTATGAACCCCTGAGTAATGATAAGCCAAGCTCATACCAGTTAAGAATTTTAACTCAACTTTTTGCCCTTGAGCTGAGTTCTAACCAGTGCTCCAAATAGTTGGGAGATATGGATGTATCGGCAGTACACCGGTGCAGCATAACACACTGGTCCTTATAAAACAGCCTAAAATAAAAATTTGAACTGACATTCGTCTTCCGAATGCTTCGACATCACGAGAACGGATTTTGACGAACCCCACAATATTTTCTGACCAGGGTTGCGAATTGCAGGAAAATAAATAATTATTGTGAAAAGTAGTTTTTTTTATACCGCGCACCGGTATACCTCCAATACGTTCATATGTTTATGTATGTTAAACACAGGCTTTGGTATTTTTTAAGACATTTTACAGATTTTGAATGAACACCCTAGTTATAGAATTGGGAGACAGAAATGAGAAAAGCTGACTTGCACAAAATCATCTCTCGTACAGTCGGTAGTTTTATAACTTGCAGAGGGAAATGCGGGCATGAGTGCCAGTCTCTCTCACCTTCCGTGCGGAGAATGCAGGGAATGCAGCGGCCAGCCTCAGTGCCCTCATTGAAGCCTCCAAGTCACGAGGTGGCAAGAAGAAGTTGGGTAGAGGCTCTGGTCCAGGGCTAGTGGCATGGCATCAAGTTAAGGTAATTGCTCACTCCCCAGAAATTTTGGATTCTAAAGACTTGGTGGAAACAAAATAGCAAACAAACTAGGCGTTTCAAATGGAAAATGTTACATTACAATAGGTCAATTTTACCATTCACTTCAAAATATCACCAGTAATATTCCGATTACATTTATTATACTTAATATGGTAAGAACCCAATTATATTACATTTACATTATTAACTACGGAATAATAAAAACGGATGTCTCTTATATTGTGATGATGGTAGCGACTGATAATGGTGGAACGATGAACAAAGAAGCATTGCCAAGTACTCTTTTCAAGATTTCTTAGCGCAATTAAGGATACACATTCAACTCGCTTTCCTCCACTTCTTCAATTCCTTGTGCCTCCTGCGCCTCATCGGACGAGTGCTCATCACTTGCTGCTCTGCGTTCATCCCGAGAGACTCTCTCACCAACACGGTTCTCAGTGGTTTGCTCTTGATCGCTGTGACTCGAAGACGAACCGTGGCTCTCACGCGTGCCTTCAGATTCCCCGTGTTCCGTCTCATTTTCAGAAAGGGTGTTCTCAGTCTGTCGCTCCGAAGGTGAAGTAACCGATGCAGCAGCACTCACCGAGGAGGCTGCAACATCAGCATCTGCATCAGCCCTCGCATCATCAAACTGTTCATCGTTGATGTCCACTTCTAGCAATGCACAGTGGTCATTGTTTTGTGAATGCATACCCTGTGATGGGATGGGCGTGTTATAATTTTCTGAACTTTCAGGCCCCAGCTCTTCCAAGCCAACAGATGCAAGTCTACTTATTTCACCATCGTCCATCACAGCAGGATCTGTGTCTATCTGTTCAAAGTCGGGCGCGGCAGTAAGAGTGGGCTGCTCAGGACTGCTCGTGTTCCTCCGTGTGCCTTCTTCCGACGGGATGAGTGAATTGAGAGTGTACTCTCCTCTGGGTCTGCCATGAGCGTGGGACTCGGGGTCGGACACGACGCTGGACCAGGGGCTCGTCTTGTCCGTGATCAGCGAGATGTCGTTCAGTGTTCGTGGCTCCACGACGTGCTCGTCAAAGTCAACGTCACCGTCATCGCTTGCGCTCCCGATGACGAAATCTCTGACGCCAGTGCCAATGATGTCATCAAATCCGTCGATTTGGTGCGCGTAGTGTTCACTTCGACGGAAGTCATCCTCGGCTGACAGGTTGCCAGATGCGAGCTCGGCAGCATTTGTAAACATTCGCGCAGACATAGGCTCTTCCGCATCAAACGAGATGGGTAGCAGGTGGTCACCAATGCCCACTGGATCCCATGAATCAGCCGGCTCATGTTCCCTGGCGGTCGTTGATCGATCAGACAGGAGGGCCGGCTCCACGCTGTCAGCATTCTCCTCGAACGCAGGCTCTTGTGCCGATGGTGGCAGCGCCGTGCCTGCTGCACCACGCAAACCTGATTATCCATGCATGGATTAGCCTATCTAGCATTAACACACCGGCCATCTTTTTCAGTACAGCAATGGGTAATCGTACGCAAATAGGCAATGCTATTAAAATTACAAGGATGATTTTAAATTTTTTGGAAGTTAGCTACGACTCTGACCTATGATGACTTGCTTATGCTTACACCTCAGGCATACAACGTAATACGTGAATGACCTACAATAATTGGCGAGTAGCTGTGGGAATCGAAATGTCAACTCCTTGCCAACTGGCTCATGGCAAAATTTAAATCAGCAATATTCAAACTCCACCCGTCATCTTGCAATCAAGTGCAGAATGTTATTGCTAATCATCAGATGCATGTAATGCAAAATGCCTTCAACTGCACTTGAATTTAATATCAGTGAATGTTAAAAGTTAGAGCATGGTGCGGCACAATGAATGTCATTTGAAAATCCTTATTTTAACCTAAAATGTTACGCACATTGAAAACGTCCTCAATTGGAAGTACGACTATTCGTGCTGTTGTGCACAGTCCATGTTAGGCCGCTAATCAACACTATCCATTGAGGCCGCTTATGCAATCACCACATTAGTACAAGTCAATTAAGAGCAGTGCACCGAATGGTCATCTCACAGTGTTTGTGGAGGTCTCTTACCTGTAATGCAAGGCAACCCTGGACAATTTCTTGAATGGTCCAAACACTTGCTAAACTAAACAAATGGTACTCTAAACCAGTCTAAATTTACCTCGGATAAATAAACGTTGATATTCAAGTACTGGACTGGATGGCTCATTGGGTAATGGACTGCTATTTTATGTTGGTGACTAAACAGTCAATAGGCCACGGATTTGCATTTTTGTGATCAATATGCTCTTTTTTAGATATCAGTGTACTTCCAAAAATAAATTTTACCCATGCCACCATGTTGAGGAGTCGTGAGAGCAACTCATGTGTACGAATCGGATGGATCGTGGATTGTGATTTAGGAGGACCCTTGAAAGATGGTGATGGCGTGGTGTGAACGCTGTAAACCAGCGGTAGAAAGATTATAGAAAATATGGTGATGAATATAATTGGTGTTGGTTGTGGTCAGTCATTAACTATCATTTCAATGATATTGATATGGTTGTTCAATGATTGGTGGTCATGTGATGTTATAAATGATGACATGTAACACATGGTAATGGTTTGAGTTACAAATGATAATGACAATTATTTATATTTGCTTATTCCTCATAAGTAAACTAATTACTGACCGCACATGAGGCTGTTGACCTCTGACACCAGGCGGCTGGACTTCTCCAGCAGCTCGTCATGCATCTCACCGCCCGTGCCCATTGGCTCTGTGCCACCTGTACAACGCGGGTGGCTCTGTTCCCCGACTGTTCCCTTACGGGGCCCCTCCGACTGCCTCTGCCAAGGATCCGGCACGACCGACAGTCTTTTGGTGAAGAAGCGTTGCATGTCGTCCAGCTCCCTTAGGTTCTTCCTGTAGGAAAACATGCGAGGGCGTCTTCGTTGAGGTGGGTGGCATGGTCATGGCTCACAGTAATAGTTCTGGAGACACAGTGGAGAACAACCTAGAGCAACCGAAAACTATATATTTTTTTCATTTTACCAGGTAAGGCCCACTGAGCTATATAGCTCTTTTTCAGAAGCGACCTGGCCACAAATGATTGCTTTATGAAGTGGCTTATCACGTGGAAATTTATAGCAGCCAAATACTCTAAATGCGTGATGTTGATTATAAATGTGAGGGGAAAAACCTGAGGACCTGGAGTAAAATCCACGTGACCACGGGGAGAACATGCAAATTCCGAATATACTGGTGTCAGGGTCAGCATCGAAACCACGACCTGTATACCAGACCAAGTAGTGAACATCTCGCCACCATGATGCCAACCTAAGCAAGCACTTAATTTCTGAACCCACAGAAAAACCTCGCAGTTTCAATTTGCCACGAAAAAAATGGTCGGCATTGAATTAAATTCAAACGTCGCACGGCAGATGCGGCTACCTCCTAT
The DNA here is from genome assembly GCF_048934315.1 of Petromyzon marinus. NCBI lineage: Eukaryota > Metazoa > Chordata > Hyperoartia > Petromyzontiformes > Petromyzontidae > Petromyzon > Petromyzon marinus. The sequence goes on along the minus strand of NC_133684.1, from coordinate 2,582,409 downwards.
CACCGACGGAAATTTAATGAGGGGTCCACACTGCATACCGTGGCCACAAATCTCAAACCGTGGACCACCGTGTACGCCACTGCCCGCTTCGATCCATTGCCCGGCAGCATTTTCAGATATTCACCAGGCTGCTCCTGAAGCCATCAACTCACTCATCCATCTCCAAATGAACATAGCAGCGTTGCTGATCAGCTCCCCACCATACGAAAAAGGAATAGAGCTGCAGCAGCTCATAGTGAGAAAGGTTCTGTTTGGACAAGGCAGCCTTGGCAAGAGACCGATTCACCGCATAATAGACCGCATGAAACATCACTATTTTGTGTAATTGGTCGTGATTTAATGAGTCACCCCCAAACTCCTACCATACCCTCGCAATGCGATGAAATGTTGCTGGTCACGGTTGCAATTTGATTCAATATATCCTTTTATAACATTGTAAACAAGACATGAACACCTCCCAGTCTCACTTGAGGGCTGTATTAAAGACAGCATATCCGAGGGCTGCAGGGATCATGTGAACCCAGTACTGTATATACAAAAAAATAGCATGCAAGCGATTTTATAGATGAGTCATTATTGATTGATGAATCTATGGAATTACCCAGTCATTAATTGATACTGTCATCTGGCAGTTTCTCTCTGAACAGCTGACAAAATAAATATATATGGACTGCTTGTAACTTTTCATGCAAAAACCTGATTGGTATTAATTAAATGAATAGAGCACAGAATAAAAACTGGCAGCCTAATAAATAACTGTTTCTTTTAACAGAACATCAATACTGTACATTTCTAAAAGGCTCATTATATATGGAGATAGGAGACGAAAGGCGTTTTATATATTTCTGGTCTGGCCAAGTCACCATAGCTCATTATTAATTCCACCTGCCCAATCCTACAAGTGCTGCACATTCACTTACAGTGGTCATCTCGATTAATCCCCAATGCAAATGAGGTCCACATCTTCCACTGCATAGATCGTGTCAGACCGTGTGGCTATTGAAAAGTGGGCGGTGCCAACAGAAGAAGGGACTCCCAGATCACCCGGTGCCTCGGGCGAACCTCGCAGAAATGTGACAGCCTTAAACATACTTCCTTTCAAGCTGCCACCTTCTGCACACAAGCTTGGGCTGCCGCCCCTTAGCCCACTGCTACCTGAGGCTCTTCAGGAGGGTGGATTTCGCGGGCTCACTGGAGTCTCCACTTCCATCGCTGACGCTGCCACCACTGCTGCCGTTGCTGCCCACGGACTCTGCATGCGTGGGACCGGAAGCTTCCCCAGGCGCGCTCCCCTCTGGCTGTTGCAGAGACTGGTGGAAGCGGCGCACGTTGTCGCGGTGCTCCCGGAAGCGCGAGCGGCTTGTGCCGACGCCCGCCGCTGTTGCCCTGTGCCGCCACAGCAGCAAACAGTGCCGGCGTCGATGAACAAATGTTTCATGAATTTACAAACGGCAATATAATGACGATGCTCAAGCCTGTAATTCAGAAAATCGGATACAGGGCTGTTTCAGCGACACCGCTTAAATAAATAATGGGCCATATACCAATGTGCCCAAAGAAGAAAGTTTTCAATCCGAGCTTATTACCTGCTCTGACATATGAATCATAAATATGGACACTGGCAAAGGAAAATGAAATAAAAGTTAAAAAGTGCACAAAATAAGCATGGAGAGAAAGGAAGAACACGCGTATCACAGACAAAAAATTACATTCGAGACACCAGAATAACTATTCTGAAGAGGCAAGTGGGCTTGGGCAGTAAGACAATGCTCTTGACAGGATGATGGTCCGTGGTCGAGACTGACCACGGAGTAGCAGCCAAAAAAGCACGGAGAGGGAGAGATGAGATCAGCTCGTGTGTTGGAGCTCGGTGGATGGTTGCACCATGAGACCACGAGGAATGGCTACGACTCGGGGACATCGTCATTCAGCAGTGGATGCAGCACGGCTGGCGGCACGCGTGCCTGTGATCCGGAACTTTATATGCGAGGGAGTTGGTGGATCGCCCACACTCGTGAAATACCCTACCCATCAGCCATGATTCCTTCTTGCTAAGCGCCTTGCCCAATGTTTTTTTTACAGTCAATAAGGTGTCACTAATTTGTGCATTTTTTCCAAGTGTTGCATAATGCTAGTGGTTAGCATTTGAAATGATCAATATATAACATTATTTAACGTGACTGTACAGTGCTTAAAAGGTATTAAACGCTATGAAGCTATTAAGAATTTTAAATGCATTATTTACTACAAAGACACCCTGTGTATAGCCTTTGACAGACTGTGAGGGCAAGTGCTGTTAGCGAGCACCTATAAAGGCCAGCACAGTACACGAGGGGGTGGGTGGCCAGGACCATGCCTCACCACCTTTATCTCCCCAGTAGCGATGCTTACACACTGCACCAAATACTAATTTGAGGTTGAGTCGCCCTATAAGCTACATAACACTCCTGTACAGCATTTAACGTGTATTATACACAATACCGCTATTATATAACATTTAATATAAATGATGAATAATATAATACAATCAAATAGCATTTCAAATGTAAATCAAATAGTACTCACCGAATGATATCTCAGCATTATGCGTTGATGTATTGGGAGTTGCTACCACGTGTTACTACTGCACACGTGTCCACCACGCCACACACTCTCTGCACAAATTCGGCCCTGGATTCGGCACGTAGACTTTGATTCGTCGAATGCTTGAAAGGTGCAGAAACTAAATCAAATGTTAATCTGTATTTGTCCCATTCGAAATAAACACTGATTATTGGGGTTGGGTTAGGGTTACTTATAGGACCACAGAGCTTGGGAAATTGTTGCCACCGGTTCTGGCCGCTTAGCTGCTTGTCTTTGGTTTCAGACTTCTCTGAATCACTCTCTTGAGAGTGAACGAAAACCGTTGAGCATTACAAATTCCACTTTATTAGAACGTATTATTTCAAATTAAATAGGGAGAAATTGTAATATGTCACCTTCATCCACAAACTGGATCAATTATCTGCCACTGGCAAGATCCCAAGGTCAGTAACTCAAGGGCTTAGCTCAGGGCTCAGGAGGCAATGTCGTATTATGCAGCGCTGGGATCGTTGACATTACATAACCACGATTTTCACACCTGTCATTGAGCGTAGCGCTTGTACTGATGTGCTGCTCGGGGAATCTGCTGATATGGCTTGGAAATATGCTGTAGACGGCAGTTGTTTGATAATGCGGTCCTCGGGACTTTGGCTGCACTGGGACCTTGGGACACAGTGGTGCACGAAACACAACACACAATTAAACATCGGGGCAAGAAACTAGCGCATGTTGTCGTGAATTCCATGTCCTTTGCAGAACACAGTTTTCAATTGTATTTTTTTATTCATACTTAATATTCGGTTGCACGTAGGTGGTTCATAAATATGACATGTATTCTTAATTCACAGCCCTTTGTCAATTCATTGCTGGATGAAGGCCTCCCCACACTATGTAGATAGTGGATTTTTTTCTGGCATACTTCACCACGCTGGTTAATGCGAGTTGGAGAAATGGGCTGTCCCACCAAAGTTTTGTCCGCATATCACGCACCATTAATGTTAACCATGATCAGGGTTGGAAAATAAGTTACTGGGTTTGTAGTGTAGTGGGTGGACAACTATATTATAATTGTATCTTATTCTGTATTATGCAACACATAATTGCGCAATGGTATGTGACGTGTTCACGTGATAACCTGCAGGCATTGCACTCACGTTTTAGAGTTTTTATTATTGTGACTTTTGCTTCCAACATTTAACCAAAACATTAGAAATTCACATACGGTCGACAAGGAACTTAATAACTTTTTTATGCTGTAAATAACATGGCTAAACAGCTGCATATTTACATTTCAGCACTGTGGAATTACGTAAGAAGCCTCAATGGATAACGCACAAAACATGAAAATACTCGAGATAAAATGAGTTTCCTTTCCCAATGAGCTAGTGCGTCCCAATAGCATGAAGATATGAGAAAGTTTTTCAGTCCCTTTAAAACTGCCCACAGATGACCTTGTCGTCAGCTCTTTTTGTAGGTTGCTGTCTGCTATATGCTGCCATATCAAGTCACACTTGGTCACTCACATTCGCTTATATGAAATAAAAGTGCTCATATATTTAAAATACATTTCATTTGGGGGGAGGAGGACTACATTTTCAAATACTAAAGAATGGGACTCAAATGTTTTGTTACGACCTAATGTTCCAATTTTTCATTTATTTTAATGGTTGTAAATCTATGACCAAATCACCCGGAATGCTCCCCACATAAATATTTTAGAAGCTACGCAGAATTGAGCCTGGATAGCACTTGGATGGGTAACCAATGACCACGATGCACAAAGAGGTTGGCGCTTGGCAGCTCAACATGGTGGGCAGTATAGGGCAGTCCGGCAAAATCCCTGGTTGGACTGTACTTCTATGCTGCCACACCACTGCTCCCCACCTTCACCAATGGCACTGACCAGATAGAGCCTTATCAAATGCATTTCTGAAAAAGTATTTTAGCAGATGGTGGGAAAAAAGGGTACCAAAAAATACTCGTGCCAAAAGATGTTGCTCTAAATTTAGAATACTTGAAAATATGTTCTAGAAATAAAAACCTCCTGTGCACAGCTTACACCTCGCTAAATCCATAATCTGGATTTTCCCTCTTTTCATATGACTTATCTCAGGTATTGATTTAATTCCAGCGTTCAGAATGTCATTTTATTCTAAAGTGTTCAGAGTGTTGTTTATTTTCATTACAACATGGGTTTGCATGAAAGTTCCCCCCCCACTGGCACTCAAGCTATTATGAACACATTCTCCCCTCAAACTTGCCTACAAGCGCTTCCCCAGACAGTGAAATTAAGTTCCTACCAATGCCACAAAGCCCATCTCAACACACTCTCCATGCATTAATATAACCCATTACCTACGTTTTAATAATTCTCCTGAGGTACTTGGTATCTGGCGACCGTTTACTCATGTTAATATAACTCAATTGTACACCAGGTATTTACCTAAGATAGGGCCCATGCAATACACTCTTGTAATTGTTACTTATATGCTTTTGGCTAGCCATCAAACAACGACGGTCACTGCATTGCGCGCTTTCAGATGCGCTTCTGCGGCCGTCTGGAACGCTCTTTCTTCCGATATTAGGAAGCCACTGGAGCTATGCATTTTGAACTCTAGATTAAAAACTACCGTAATTTCTTTAGAACTGCTTTTGGTGTTTAGTTTGTTGTCCTTCCCCCTGTACCTCTGGTTAGCACGGTTGGCCATGAACAGTGTGAAGAAGAAAAAACCGCCACTTTTTTCAAATTTTCTTGCTGTGGTTTTCACACCTGATGATGATTGCTTGTGTTGCAGTCGAAACGTCGTGAGAATTTTATTGTTTTATATTTTTATTATTTATTGTTTCCCTTCTACGTGACTTTACCGAAAGAACCAAGAATATAGTGTGAAAGAAGTTCAACATACACACATACCTGCGTGCGAGTTCATAAAACACAGCTATAAATATAGGCACCTGTATCACAAGTTCCATCATGCAACACGGACCGGCATTGGCACATCTCCTGGAAGGATTGGAGCCATTTTGACGTATGTACCAGCGTCACGTTTCAAATGTCGAGCACGCGGTTTTTAAATGCCCTGCCTTGCCCCCTGGGCAAGCATCTGCCTCAAAGCTATAGCCAAGTATGCCAAAAGTGTCCTGTGTGCAACATGATCTTTCCCCCAGTTTACCAATTAGCCTTGTCCAGACAATAGAAACACTGAATACACTTACAATTATTAAAAGGCATTACGAATATCCGGTTTTTAGATAGCCAGCAGAAAAAAAGTCACCAACAGCCCTCCATAATTAGCTAAAGTTCCATATTTCCTAAAAATATAAACAATAAGAGTTTAAATTATTTTACAGGAGACACTGCTCTTGTAAATTAATGTGGTTTTCAAAGTATATTGAAAAGGAAAAGAAAAGCCTTCACAAAATACAGTAATGGGAATAGCATCATATACATTTCCGATGAAAATATAATTAAACCATAATGCAACCATTAATGTCTGTTCTAATGGATTCCACCATAAAAAAATATTCTCGAGAAAATATCCGGAAAACTTACAATCAAGCGCCATATTTTGGAGCAACATGAAAGCAACGGGACTTTGTGTTATGTTCACGACAGTTAACTAACAAGTTGATGCATTTATTCCGAATTGATTTTTTTACATTTCAAAGCAATGGAAAATTATCCAGACTGGCTCATTTGCATGTTAATGAGGGAAATAAGTATATGACCCCTCTGAAAAACATGACTTAGTACTTGGTGGCAAAACCCTTGTTGGCAATCACACAGGTCAGACGTTTCTTGTAGTTGGCCACCAGGTTTGCACACATCTCAGGAGGGATTTTGTCCCACTCCTCTTTGCAGATCTTCTCCAAGTCATTAAGGTTTCGAGGCTGACGTTTGGCAACTCGAACCTTCAGCTCCCTCCACAGATTTTCTATGGGATTAAGGTCTGGAGACTGGCTTGGCCACTCCAGGACCTTAATGTGCTTCTTCTTGAGCCACTCCTTTGTTGCCTTGGCCGTGTGTTTTGGGTCATTGTCATGCTGGAATACCCATCCATGACCCATTTTCAATGCCCTGGCTGAGGGAAGGTTCTCACCCAAGATTTGACGGTACATGGCCCCGTCCATCGTCCCTTTGATGCGGTGAAGTTGTCCTGTCCCCTTAGCAGAAAAACACCCCCAAAGCATGTTTCCACCTCCATGTTTGATGGTGGGGATGGTGTTCTTGGGGTCATAGGCAGCATTCCTCTTCCTCCAAACACGGCGAGTTGAGTTGATGCCAAAGAGGTCCATTTTGGTCTCATCTGACCACAACACTTTCACCCAGTTGTCCTCTGAATCATTCAGATGTTAATTGGCAAACTTCAGACGGGCATGTATATGTGCTTTCTTGAGCAGGGGGACCTTGCGGGCGCTGCAGGATTTCAGTCCTTCATGGCGTAGTGTGTTACCATCTGTTTTCTTGGTGACTATGGTCCCAGCTGCCTTGAGATCACTGACAAGATCCTCCCGTGTAGTTCTGGGCTGATTCCTCACCGTTCTCATGATCATTGCAACTCCACGAGGTGAGATCTTGCATGGAACCCCAGGCCAAGGGAGATTGATAGTTCTTTTGTGTTTCTTCCATTTGCGAATAATCACACCAACTGTTGTCACCTTCTCACCATGCTGCTTGGCAATGGTCTTGTAGCCCACTCCAGTCTTGTGTAGGTCTACAATCTTGTCCCTGACATCCTTGGAGAGCTCTTTGGTCTTGGCCATGGTGGAGGGTTTGGAATCTGATTGATCGACTGCTTCTGTGGACAGGTGTCTTTTACACAGGTAACAAGCTGAGATTAGGAGCACTCCCTTTAAGAGTGTGCTCCTAATCTCAGCTCGTTATCTGTATAAAATACACCCGGGAGCCAGAAATCTTTCTGATTGAGAGGGGGTCAAATACTTATTTCCCTCATTAAAATGCAAATCAATTTATAACATTTTTGACATGCGTTTTTCTGGATTTTTTTGTTGTTATTCTGTCTCTCACTGTTCAACTAAACCTACCATTAAAATTATAGACTGATCATTTCTTTGTCAGTGGGCAAACGTACAAAATCAGCAGGGGATCAAATACTTTTTTTCCCTCACTGTATATATCTGGACTGTTGCCAAGCCACTCACCCGTCCAAATATGCTAAATGAGCATGGAAAAACATGTGGCATCAACATGTATGCTCGTGTTCTACCTAAGACCACTCCTGTCCCCTTCCAGAATTAAACGGCATAACGTACTGCATGAAAAACAGACTAGCCGCTGTTGAATTGTCATCTGTAAATATTAACCTAGTTCTGTGTTTGTATGCGGAGAGTAGGCCACCACATCTATGGAGAAATATGATAGTGTGACTTAAGAGATGCAAACAAAGCATACAACTGCTGGTAAATGTCTGCTGTCAGACAACATAATCGGCCCTCTATTAAAGTTTCCTTTACCAGTTTCTAAACATAAATAAATCAGCACTATGACGGTAATTAATTTATAGTGATGACTGTAATAATGAACTGTGGGTATCATGACAATTACAATGGAAGATGATCATATTAGCATGTACTACAATGGTGACACTACTTAATGAATTGGCCAAACACAATAATCAGTGTAATAATGGAGACATAATAATTGTACACGTCATTTTTCGATTTAAAGCTTTCGTGATTGCAGGGATTCATCTTCTTGGTTCTTTCGGTAAAGTCACATAGAATGGAAACAAAGTAATACATTTTTTTATTTAATTATGTTTTATTTGTATTACTTTGTTTCCATTCTACGTGACTTTACCGAAAGAACCAAGAAGATATACACGTCATGTTAAGGCTAACCAATCTCTTTGAATAGAGTCGTTTGCCTATGCATCTTTGGAATTTAAGATTCAAGCACTTGCTGACACCTATGACAATGGTCTACAGGTTTAGTTTGCATGCCAGCAAGTATCGCCACAGCCATGGTGTGGACAGTCACAGTATCTAAAAAGATACACCATGTGTGCTAAAGAATAACACTGCTCCAACATACAATAACTCAGATGCAATCTAGACTTTACAATGGGCCCACGGTAGCCGTGTTTACACTAACAGCTCGCATTCGGACCAACTTAATCGGGTGAATAAACTCTATTGACGCAGCCAGCACACATCCCATCTGCATTGTCAACCGTCCAGGTGATTTGCAGAGGAAGTTCATTACAGCAAAGCGTGATATGACCATAGCAGCTGGCATGTTCTTAGCCTTTGCAAGCAATCAAAACCATGCCAGTAAGGCTGCCATATGTGGCATCGAGACATCGCAGACCTCACCAGTCTAGAAATAGGCCCAAGTGACTACAGCCGTGGTCTGGTGGGGATAGTTAAGCAGGTATGGGTGTTTCACCCCAGTGAGTTTTCGTGACCTTTTCTGATATTAGTGGGTCATATAAACAAGGTTCATATGAAAAACAAATGTGCATGTTTCAAGAGTCAGTTGTAAATTACTTTAAAAATATGTATTTATAAACTGCTATAAGTAGGGTAACTGATTAAGTAATTCGGTGTAAAACACTACTGTCACACTTTCTGTAAATCTCAAAGAACAGCATTGTGGGCAGTGGTTCTCAATCACAGCCACACAGTCGACTTTAAGAGACATCAGAATATACTGCTAATCACTTCTGTTCAAGTCCAGCCACATGAAGTTTACACTCAGAATACATGGACCGTACCATGTACGTGAAAAAAACATTATTTATACAATTAGGCATATTAAAAAATATGCCAATGTTACATTTCGGCAAAGGGAGTGAACACCATTTGTACAAACGACACAAAAACGAAACACGAACATCAATCTCGAACTGCAGGCGTGACTGTGAATTTTTACACTTCATCATATCTCGAGGAGGACGATTTATTACGTTGCCTACTATTTCTGTCAACCGCGGTGCCGGAGCGGGCAGTGCGAGGCTTACGGTGTCGGCATGCTGCCAGCGTGCAGCCCGGAGGTGAACCACGCCCTCGGTGGGCGTGACGGCCACCTTGATCTGGCCCCGGCACTGCCCATTAACGTCCACGACGTTGTACCAACCGCAAACGCTCTGAAAGCCCGAGAGCAGCGCGCTGAGATCCACAGACGCGAATCCCAGCGCACGCTCCCCTTGACCTGTGGGGACGCGTGGACAAGAGTGCGAAATTTCGACCCCGCGTAAGGGGACGGAATACACAGAGGCCGATGTTACTACTCGAATAGCATAGCTCTCCGAAATATTCCAAGTCCAGCAAACTATGAATAAATGGCTGTATGATTACACACGAAGACAGAATGATCGAATATCATATGCATAAACAAATACAGAGTCATAGCAACACTAAAGGTGAGCTTATTTGAAAGGAGGTGGAAGAGCCAGAGGCAACAACAACAGCCGCCAATCACCACTAAGTGGCTGTGACGTTACCATAGCTCTTGTGCTAAGTTTGGTGCACTTTGAAGCCATGTAAAGTGTTGAAGGCTCGCTGGCAAGAGGTCATGGGACAAACCCAGGTGTTATGGGTTAAATGACTCAGAAGAGTGATAAGATGCACCACCTGTGCTCCCCGCTGTGCCACCAACAGAGAGGGAACACGCAGTAAGAGAGACAGAATGACAGAGACACACAGCTGGATACGCAAACAAATATAGGCAGAGGAGGGGATGAGACGCGGGGAAAGAAACACACAGACACATTTTTTTTGAGGGGCCTAAAGTGGGGGCCATGTACATGTACACATGTCGCACATGTGTAAAGATGGCGCTGCTTTTGTCTGGTGAATGTACCGATGACTGCGCAAAATAATTTAGGAGAACACAAAGCGTGTTGACAAAGGACATCAATACAGGCTCACAGGTCGATAAGAAGGCAAGGAGTCAGATACAAAATTGAACAGGCAAGCAGATATTAATAATATCATATGCATTATTACACAATACACCTTGTGTTTGTTACTAAAACCAACTCTTGATTGCCATACCTGTGCTGTGCCACACTTTGAAGACCAGACTGTGCCTGGGGTCAAGGAGAAGTTGTGTTGAGAGGCTGTCGCAACGCAGGGCAAGGAGACCATGTTTTGGGCACAGAGGAGACGTCAGACGCACAAATATTAACGCCTTCAAGTGACCGAGGCAAAGCGAAGCTTGTTAAACTATAACTCCTGCCCCCCCTCCACCTCGTCCCCTCCCCTTCTCTCTCCCACCTCCCTTCTACCCTTTTATGTTAGTTATCTTCTCGCTTATCTCCCCCCCCCCACCCCATATAAACTTTCACTTCTCTGCTAGAGGTTTCCCACCTGGGTGGAGCAGAGCCCCCAATCCACCCGTCTTCATCAAGCCCTGCCATGTCGATCTCTGCCTTTAGCTTGTGGGATTTCGCCCCCCCCCACCTTTCTTGTTCTGTGATCGGTGCTCTGTACCGGGTTCACGTCGAGTTGAAATGAAAGAAATTAAAAGAATTATAACTACCGCGTAGAGTTGAAGTGATGCGTAATAAACATTTAAAAATGGTGTTGATATCACAACATGCCTATATTATCTTAATTATGACACCATCCAGCCAGGTGGTTAGAGCGCGCCACTCACAGTGGGAAGATTGCGAGTTAAAAATTCCAGTCAGGCGTAAGTAAATTCAGCCCTTCCTTACTCTGGCGTCGATAAAAACTAGTTCTATTTTGTGGGAAGTCAAAGACGGTCACCTTACAGACAAAATTTGCCGCAACATAAATGGGTGGAATTTCTACCACCGATTCAGGGCCGTAAACAGAAGATGAGCATCATCCTATGTTTGATGAACATGAAGATCATTTATTTTAATTACACACAAACTATTGTTCATCCATCTCCCAGCAATGTACTGTTTAGAAAATAACAAGAGTATGTACAGAAATGCATGCCACACATTATGATGATATCAGCAGATGCCCATGTAAAGCTCACAGCACAACTGGTCGACACTGTTTCTAAAAATTAATTCAAGTGCCATGCTTGGGTGTAACCATAAATTATGTATTCATCTTCTTTGGTTCTTTCGGTAAAGTCACGTAGAATGAGAATAAAATAATAAATTGATAAAATAAAATAACACAATAATATTCTCACGACGTTTCGGCCACAACACAAGCGGCCTTCATCAGGTGAAGGGAGCGAGACTGTCTGGTAGGACAGCGCTGGAGTGAGAGAGCCACGCTCAGATCACGGCTTTTAAGCTGTGTGAGAGGAACAAAGAGCCTTGACGAAGGAATTAGCATAAAATTTAGCATTGAAAAGGCTGAATGATTAGCTTGTGACTGGTCACAGAAATAGCTATGTTAAAAGTTAAAGCATACACCTCCGTTCGCTTGTAACTGCTACAGAAATAGTTACGTTGAAGTCAGAGCATACACATTCACCGAGGCACTTAGTACAAATCAAAACAGGAGAATTTAGCATTGAAATAACTAGGCGAATTTAGCATTGAGCTATTCACAGTACTATATAGTGAACCAATAAAAACTAAAATATAAATTACCTTCATGTTATCAATAAACTCTATATTCTCCAATCAGCTAAGCTACCAACCATAAGTCGTTATATATCACAATGCTATATGGCGAAAAAATGGGTGGATTCTTACCCTCAAATTTCCGTACCACGGATAGCTACGGGCCCCGTTCAGACGGACGAGTTCGTCCATGGTCGGAACAGAGGAGGGGGAGAGAGACAGCTGCGAAGCCCTAGTATACTCCATGTTGTAAACCATACCATTAACCGTGGTGTGAGAGGTATTAAGAGGCAATGCTGGCGAAAGAGCTGCGGTCTGAAGGTCATCGTAAAATTACAATTAATTAAGAACAGAAATGATTTAACACATCTTTCCAGTGGTTACTAAGCCTGAATCCATCTTCTCGGTTGAAATTGTCTCTGTGCTTGTATATGTGAATGGCCTCATGAACGAATCTCTCATGGTAGCCAGTTGGTTTGCAAAGAACCTCCGTCTTGGAGAAGTCAATGTCATGTGAGCCCACTGAATTGTAACAGTGATCTGCCACGGCAGAGGAGTTCGTCTTACCGTGTTTCAAGTCTGCTTTATGTTCGCGGATGCGGTCCGAGATATGTCTTTTGGTTTCTCCAATGTAGCTACTACCACAGAGGCACTTTAGTTTGTAAACGCCCGGGTACTGTATGTCTGGAAGAGCATCTTTTACAGATGGAACTAAATCACGGATTTTGTGTACTGTGTTGAATCGGACCTGGATCTTGTGTTTATTCAGGATTTTGGAGATCTTTTTAGTGACCCCTGCAATGTAGGGTAAGGTGATGGTTTTGAGTGGCTCCACAAGAGGATCCTTCTTCATGACTGGAGTGATGGCTATGCTAAATCACGGATTTTGTGTACTGTGTTGAATCGGACCTGGATCTTGTGTTTATTCAGGATTTTGGAGATCTTTTTAGTGACCCCTGCAATGTAGGGTAAGGTGATGGTTTTGAGTGGCTCCACAAGAGGATCCTTCTTCATGACTGGAGTGATGGCTTTGCGGATTGTGTAGTCGGAGTAGCCATTAGCCCTGAGAGCCTGGTGTACGTGCTTGAGTTCACTGGTAATGTGTTCCTGGTCGGAAATGCATTGGGCTCTATGGTATAGAGTCTTGATGAGGCAGTTCTTCTGGGATGGATGGTGGTGGGAATCCGGTTTCAAGTAAGCATCTGTATGGGTAGCTTTCCTGTAGACAGAGTGGCTCATTGAACCATCATGTCTCCTTTTAATTAAGACATCCAGAAAGGGTAGTTTGCCATCTTTTTCGACCTCCATGGTAAATCTGATGGCTGGGTGTATGGAATTGATGTGGTCGCGGAATTGGTCTAGAGCAGGCTGGCCATGTGGCCAGATGACAAAGGTGTCATCAATGTACCTCTTCCATAAGGTCGGGCGTAAAGTGGCAGTCTGGATGGCGTCAGTTTCAAATTTTTCCATGAATACGTTGGCTACAACCGGAGATAGGGGGGAGCCCATTGGGGTGCCCTCAGTTTGTTTGTAGAAAGTTCCATTCCAGGTGAAGTATGTGTTGGTTAAGCAATGTCTCACCAGGGGGGGTACATTGCTTAACCAACACATACTTCACCTGGAATGGAACTTTCTACAAACAAACTGAGGGCACCCCAATGGGCTCCCCCCTATCTCCGGTTGTAGCCAACGTATTCATGGAAAAATTTGAAACTGACGCCATCCAGACTGCCACTTTACGCCCGACCTTATGGAAGAGGTACGTTGATGACACCTTTGTCATCTGGCCACATGGCTAGCCTGCTCTAGACCAATTCCGCGACCACATCAATTCCATACACCCAGCCATCAAATTTACCATGGAGGTCGAAAAAGATGGCAAACTACCCTTTCTGGATGTCTTAATTAAAAGGAGACATGATGGTTCAATGAGCCACTCTGTCTACAGGAAAGCTACCCATACAGATGCTTACTTGAAACCGGATTCCCACCACCATCCATCCCAGAAGAACTGCCTCATCAAGACTCTATACCATAGAGCCCAATGCATTTCCGACCAGGAACACATTACCAGTGAACTCAAGCACGTACACCAGGCTCTCAGGGCTAATGGCTACTCCGACTACACAATCCGCAAAGCCATCACTCCAGTCATGAAGAAGGATCCTCTTGTGGAGCCACTCAAAACCATCACCTTACCCTACATTGCAGGGGTCACTAAAAAGATCTCCAAAATCCTAAATAAACACAAGATCCAGGTCCGATTCAACACAGTACACAAAATCCGTGATTTAGTTCCATCTGTAAAAGATGCTCTTCCAGACATACAGTACCCGGGCGTTTACAAACTAAAGTGCCTCTGTGGTAGTAGCTACATTGGAGAAACCAAAAGACATATCTCGGACCGCATCCGCGAACATAAAGCAGACTTGAAACACGGTAAGACGAACTCCTCTGCCGTGGCAGATCACTGTTACAATTCAGTGGGCTCACATGACATTGACTTCTCCAAGACGGAGGTTCTTTGCAAACCAACTGGCTACCATGAGAGATTCGTTCATGAGGCCATTCACATATACAAGCACAGAGACAATTTCAACCGAGAAGATGGATTCAGGCTTAGTAACCACTGGAAAGATGTGTTAAATCATTTCTGTTCTTAATTAATTGTAATTTTACGATGACCTTCAGACCGCAGCTCTTTCGCCAGCATTGCCTCTTAATACCTCTCACACCACGGTTAATGGTATGGTTTACAACATGGAGTATACTAGGGCTTCGCAGCTGTCTCTCTCCCCCTCCTCTGTTCCGACCATGGACGAACTCGTCCGTCTGAACGGGGCCCGTAGCTATCCGTGGTACGGAAATTTGAGGGTAAGAATCCACCCATTTTTTCGCCATATAGCATTGTGATATATAACGACTTATGGTTGGTAGCTTAGCTGATTGGAGAATATAGAGTTTATTGATAACATGAAGGTAATTTATATTTTAGTTTTTATTGGTTCACTATATAGTACTGTGAATAGCTCAATGCTAAATTCGCCTAGTTATTTCAATGCTAAATTCTCCTGTTTTGATTTGTACTAAGTGCCTCGGTGAATGTGTATGCTCTGACTTCAACGTAACTATTTCTGTAGCAGTTACAAGCGAATGCCTTAATTTAGCTATTTGAATGCTAAATTCTATGCTAATTCCTTTTAACAATGGGTGCCTCTGCGGAGGTGTATGCTTTAACTTTTAACATAGCTATTTCTGTGACCAGTCACAAGCTAATCATTCAGCCTTTTCAATGCTAAATTTTATGCTAATTCCTTCGTCAAGGCTCTTTGTTCCTCTCACACAGCTTAAAAGCCGTGATCTGAGCGTGGCTCTCTCACTCCAGCGCTGTCCTACCAGACAGTCTCGCTCCCTTCACCTGATGAAGGCCGCTTGTGTTGTGGCCGAAACGTCGTGAGAATATTATTGTGTTATTTTATTTTATCAATTTATTATTTTATTCTCATTCTACGTGACTTTACCGAAAGAACCAAAGAAGATGAATCATTGCAGTCACGAAAGCTTTAAATCGAAATTTAAATTATGTATTGTTACAAATGCCCATGACTGGCCAATTCTTAAGAGTATATTGTTGTAACCTGCAATCACGTGCTGGTATGCAGGTGCGTAAGTCATCACGGGCATCATTGAGCTGTGCAAAAACTGCGACGTAAAATAATATATTTGTAATACTTCACGTCGATTTATTTACCTTGGAAAGCCTCAACGTGTCACTTAGGCTCTGTGTACACGAGTGTTCTCACAGCGTGGTGAGCTACCGTGTCTGAAGGTGGTGCTCCCAGACGGGCGAGCTGGAGGTGCCGACGGCTTCGGTGAACACCGGCTCAGCATCGCCGCAAACGGCATAGGAGACGCGGAAGCTGAGCGGTGGTGCCCCCTGGCGACTACGTGGGCTCCCTGCGAGGCATGTTCACAAAGACGAACAACACCGCCTCCGTTTCGCCACGCTACACCATATGGTTGATGGCAACTACCGACCAGCAACAACCGCCATTCGCCACTAAATGGCCGTGACGTTACCATGGCGTTTGTGCCAGGCTATGTGCACTTTAAAGCCAGCACACACACATACTTTCGTTCACGCTCCCCAGTGTTACTGTTTAAACACTCAACCGGATACTCATCTTTATCTAAGGCTAAGTCGACCTACGGGGTTGCCCAGGTCAGAATCGTATAGCAATCATCACCGGTATTTTGCATGGCCAGTCATTTAATCGTGATGAATGGGATTGTTACAGTACAAAAACAAGGCCCAAGTAGAGCCTACATTGTTTCTAGATTTGAAGCTTTCGTGACTGCAAGGATTCATACTCTTTGTTTTTTTTCGGTAAAGTCATGTAGGTAAAAAAATAAAATAAAAAATTTAGTTTTCATTGATTTTAATTTTATTTTTTTACCTACGTGACTTTACTGAAAAAAAACAAAGTATAAAGTGTTGTTAGTGAGCCTATTAAGGCTGGAACAGCGCACAAGCAGGTGGTGTAGCCAGCAGTGCCTGGGTTCCTCTGGCTCCTCAGTGCTCATTTTACACACTGCAACGAATACTCATCTCAGTCTGGCTAAACCAAGGGGTGGCCCAGGACAGGCTCAGATATCATTAGACGTGGCCAGAAATAAAACTCAGGTCACTGGGTTCGTAGCACACACAGTTTTAGACAGCCGTCACCTATCATCGTCCAACTGCACGAACACTGAATAATTGTCACAAGCATTGCACGTACAGCCAGAAAAGACCATAATTTTTACTCAATTAAGCCAGCTGCTCTCAGTCACCCGTGCCTTCGCTTCGCCTACGAAAGTGTCTCCTCACCCACGCAGGACAGGTGCATGGCCCGCTCGACCACGACGAGTGCCGGGAAGCTGTCGGCCGCCTTGTCCTCACTCGGAGCCGTCGTGCCACACTTCCCGATGTCTCTCTTCGCTCCGCGGCTCCTCCCTTCGCCGTCTAATTCATTGTCGACCCGTAGACGCGTCCAGCCCGATTCGTTCGTCGCATCCCTGTCATTGTAGCCATCGTCGTCGTCCTCCTCCTCGTCGTCATCGGTGGCTTCACCGTCGGATGGGAGGGCGGCGTGAGGGGTGGCATCACCCGAGACGTGTCGCCCGTCCAGGGAGCGTGTCACATGCACGCGCAGCGCCGCACCGGCCAAGTCATCGGCGCCGTACTTGAACAGCGGGTACACACCTAGGACAGCGGCAAGCCACAGGGCGGAGATGCAAGTGTGCTCCTTCAATCGCGACGGCCCTCATACATGGAACATCGTCTTTTACTCCACACACCTATTTCTCACTCCACCCATCGCTCACTGCTCATTCCGCGCCTCTCCCACTGGCTGTGTGTTTATGTGAATTATCGGTTGCATGGCGTCCCACTCACCGCTCACTGTGCATTTATCCTGAGTGTGCCGTTGCGGCCGCGGCGGCACGAGAGACGACAGGTCGACAAAAGCCGAACCGATCAACCGGTCAGTGTCGTGCGGACGCCGGGAGCGAGAGCCGATCTTCTGCCCGGCGCCAGATGCCCACAGCTGCAGCTCGAGCCGCTCCTCCCGCATGTACCAGCGCAGTGGGCGAGCGAGCGGCAGGCGGAATGTGCGAGCGTGGTGCAGATCTAGAGCCGCCCCGCCATCGTCTCCGCAGGAGCGCTGGGGCCTGCGTGGCCGCGAGCACACGGCCTCTGCATCGTACAGCCGGTAGCGGAGATAGCAGTGGATGTCTTCCGGGGCGGGGCGGGACGGGGCGTTGAAGTCGGGAAGGCATCTTTCTGGGAGCCAGGCCTTGGGCACGGCCACTTTGAGAGCAACGGTGGCTTCAATGAAGGCCTCCTCTGACATCTGGACATCGGACGGTATGCACAGGTAGAATTTGATCAGTGTAGGCATGTTAACCCTTTGAATCAGCGATTAAAAGCAATCGTCATGTGAACGATGCATTGAATCATGTGCTTAAGTGAATGAGGTAGGACAAAAGAACAAAAAAGAAACAATACAAACATGAGAAGTGAGAAAAACATACATTGAGCCTTCAGTTAAAAAAATAATGACTAAAATTGTAGCAATTGCAATATCCCGGCGTCTACAAACTAAGCTGTATCTGTGGCAGCAGTTACATTGGGGAAACTAAGGGACATGTCTCGAACCTGTGTTCGTGAATATAAGGAAGATGTGAAACACGGTAAAACCAATACTTCTGCAGTAGCTGATCATTATTTTAATGTGGCTGGCTCACACGAAATTTTTTTCTCTAAGATGATGGTACTTTGCAAGCCTACTGGCTATCAACAAAGATTCGTTCATGAAGCCATCCAAACATACAGAAACAGAGACAATTTCAACCGAGAGGAAGGTTATAAACTCAGCAATAATTGGAAAGATGTCATCAACCACTTTGGGTCATGACTTGACTTGTGTTTTCTTGTCAATCAACCTCCACCGTCAGCAGTGTGGTGTGTGGAACGGGGTGCAGGGATTTCTTGGCGGCCCTTTGCTGCATTGGCATTGTTACTGCATTGGCATTGTTGCTGCATTGGCACTCGTCCACAGCCCATGCTCCTGGTGCGACGCCCATCCCCAAACCTTTCTAAACAGTTTGCCTTTAGAGACCGACTCCTTTGCCTGATGACGACCGCTTGTGTTGCGATCGAAACGTCGTGATATTTTTATTCACTTTATTTTTATTATTTTTCTTCTATCTACGTGACTTTACCGAAATAATCATAGAATATGTAGCAATTCGTCTTATTACTGAATGGGTTGACCTGTTGCACATGCCTTGTTCTGGACGTAAAAATTACTGGACTCAAGGTTGTTTTTTGCTAAGTTATTAGTTTCGGAGCGGCTCTCAAATATAAGGAACTTGACGATGATTAAAATAACTTAATGAGAAATTATTGAATATTCTTTCATTACTTTTATAATGCATCAAATAAAAGCAAAACCAAGTTAGAAAGTATTTCTTTGTAGCTTCATTGTATAGAAGTTCAATAATGCACATGTGTTTTATATTAGTAATTTATAGTAGGTAGGTTTTTAAATCACATTGCATGGGTATGTTGTCTTTACTGCCTTTTTGGGATATAACTGGTGTATTGTGCCACAGTGGATATTTCCCATGTACTTTTAAAGTGTGGGAATTAATTAATACTGCATGGTAATGCAGAGGAAAGAGATTCTTTGATCAAAATGAATTCTTGCGCTCACGATACCCATGTCGAATCGTGCGCGTACAATTAATTCCTTACCGCATCATCCTTCTCCTCCTGCTCCAGGCAATGATGCTTCCATCCCAGGTACCGAGCAGCCTGGAGCACTTTCTCTCGGTCGCCTGCATGTGCAAAGGCGACGGAGAGCTCCAGGCCACCGACACACTGGTTTAGAGGGTCAGGTGCCTCCCTTCCTCCATGGCCGACTCCCGCCGGGCTCACCGGGAACCAGCCATGGATTCCTACAATTTAGAAAAAAATATATACATTATGGAGGAAAAGTCTCTTGAAGTAAGCCCAGAACAAGTTATGAGGTAACATCATCTGAGGCCATTCCATAAAATGGCGTGATGCTCTTTGTCCATGCTATTATTGAAAGCACCAAGAGGGATTATTACACCAAAGACTGTAGGCATGCAGCAAGGGATAGTTATATAAAGTTCTGATAAACATATGGTGTGCAAATCGCTAAGGGATCGGAGGGCATCAGAAGAATGCCAAGCGGGTACGGGAACGCGATGGTCAGCATAAGCACACAATAGACTATGCATATGTACAGCTCTTTTTTCAATTCACTGAGGGACGAGGGCATCCCCACGCCATGCTTGCTGGGTGAACAGCCGCTAGCTCGTTAGGATTTTTTACAGAAGGGAAGGGTGACGTCAGGCGGCTCCTCGCCTGAGGTGCGGGACAGGAGCGCGGCGAGAGGCACTCGCGTCACTCCCAGGACGGCTCCTCTTGCTCGGGCCGCGTCACTGGAGCGGCCGCGCGAGTCTGACACAAACACAAGCGGCTGCCATCAGTTACGGTGGCCCCAGGTTGAGGTGTTGTGAAAGGTGGATGGGCCTGCTGGACGTGAACATGGTGCCTGTAAAAAAGGCATGCACAGCGAGTAGGTTTTTCGGCAAACCCGTGCGGAGTTTTAATGTTATACACCTAGATGTAAGAATTTACTCCAGGCACTGCAGCTTTCTGTCATGACAATTACAATAAAAAGCAACTGTCCAAATGTCACAAAGCTGAACCCCTACTTCAAGTGGTTCCTTAGACTCAGCGAGGCTCTCCTGGGTAAACAGAGACAATGTGAATATAATCAACACTTGTTTATCGGGGGTAATGAAGGGGAAGGGTGGCCTAAATAAAACAAAAACATAGATCGTGCAAAACTTGCAAACCAGGCGATAAAAACACGTCTTATCTACCGACATATAATAGGGGTGAAAACTTATGTCTGTTTTAATTGCACCTTAAAGTAATTGCTATATTTACCTACATGTTTGGGGACTGAACCAGACCCGTGGCGAGTGAGGAGCAGCAAATAATTAAACCAGAGCATGTGTAAATATATTTATTTATTCTCAAGCACAGAACCTGGTTAACCCGCCCACGTATCATCGATAACTAACTGCTTACAACACTCAGACTCAAAGTGTTGCGCCATTGGTACGAGTGAAGAGCTTGAAATTCCAACTAAATCTCAAGCACTCTAACCAGAGCAGCAACCGGCCAGATCAAAGGCAACTCTGTCTCAGAAACACACAAATACTTTGGTGCACGACGGTGAAGATGGCATGCGCGGAGCAGAGCGTCTCGGCGAGGCTGCGGCTCTCCCCGGCCATGCCGCGTGACACCACGTGGCACGCCACCTCGGCCCCGTGCTCAAACTCCGGGGAGAAGGAGCGCGCCACGGCACGCGTCACGTTCTCGCGACCAGCGGCCGCCACCGCGAACGACAGGCCCAGCGACACGCACGCGTTCACGCCCGCCTCCGCTGGGTAGTGCATGGACGGGTCGCGTTCCGCCGCGAGCCTGGTTTGACACGACAGGCAGACGCAGCGTCACGATCGTCGTGTGAATGTAACCAATCATTGTCAAGTTAAAATTCAAATGACATATAACACGATGTGTTGAAACGGTGGAATGGCAGCCAAAGAAGAAAGAATGTGCCCGAGGGGATCACCGACAGTGATGATGGATTGTGGCATCAAGTCACAGAAATATCAGGATAGTAATAACATGGGAGGGCCATCATGAGCCACCTGGCCACCTCCTGATGGTAGGTTTTTGATACTGCTGGGTAAGGGTTAATGATGGTTAATTTGTACCGATTTGCCTGAAGCAGATGAGGGGCTGCATGCATCTGATTACCTGGCGGCCGCTTGCAGGCCCATGGCTCGATGGACAGTCAGAGCGAGCGTCACAAGATGAGGGCTTGCCCCAGGCTCGGCATGTGTGGAGCCTGTGATGGGCCTGTGTTTGTACGCCACGCTCAGCTCCAGCAAACCTGCAGGGGCAGCAGCTCTGCGTTACCCAGGACATGCCAGGCGTGTTGGTGATGCACGCTATTATTCCAGCGCTTAGCAAGCAAGGGTTGGTGGATCACGCTGATGTACAAAAATCCCAAACCCGCTGGGTGGCGAAGTCGCCAGCATATTGACTTTTTCTGCAGGTACACCCATTTAATTACATGTGACTTTACTGAAAGACCAAAAGAATAACTCAAAAGATAATTTGGCAAATGTAGCAATGCAGACCGGTCTGACGAAGAGTCTTGAGACTCAGTGAGGCTTCCCTGTAGAATATGCACATCATTATTAAACGGTACAATGCAAGCCTCTGTGCTTCTTCATTTCACACGTCAAACTAAACTAAACTTTTTATTTCACCAGGTAAGGCCCACTGAACTATATAGCTCTTTTTCAAAAGAGTGATCTCACCCGCGGACGGATGTGGAGGGTGATGCCCGGGGGCCGTTTGTGCCTTGAGAGGCAGGGAGAAGGCCTGCGCGCCCGCATCCCCACGTCGTTGCAGCGTCACCATGGCGCACAGCTTGGCTAGCGGCAGAGTGCCCCTAGCCACCAGCTGCTCGCGCACATTCGGGTAGTAGTACCTGCAAGGGAAACAGAAACATGGATGCACGGCCAGACAGAATGACAAATACATGAAAAGAAAGTGAAATATAGACAGGCAGCCAGTAAATCAGCCAAAAGGATATGAGAGTGAACACTATTTCAAGAGAGTCATTAACCTGTCGTTGCCTCTTCTTTACCCGACTTTTGGCAAGCCCATCTACAGAATCGTCTCATGTATATTCACGCTTACATGTGTTTTGTATAAACTACCTTAGATTATCTTCTTTGGTTCTTTCGGTAAAGTCACGTAGAATGATAATGAAATAATAAATTGATAAAATAAAATAACACAATAATATTCTCACGACGTTTCGGCCACAACACAAGCGGCCTTCATCAGGTGAAGGGGGTGAGACTGTCTGGTAGGACAGCGCTGGAGTGAAAGCTTTAAATCGAAATTTTACCTTAGATTATATTGAATTCACGTGTACACAATGAAATATATATTCAAAGGAACCCAGTTTAATCAGCAGCTGCAGAAAATCAAATATCTTGGTGATGTCGCCTTAGTTCCTCGACGCATTAGCCTGGCGAGTGATCCGCCTACATCACGGACCTTCCTCTCAATGCCCACATTTGAACGAAGCAAGGGGGAGTCGAGGTGCAGCGCTTGTCGTACCTGCACCAGACTTCGAAGTGGATGCCCCCACCGCCCGGCGAGTCCGGGCCGCCCTGGCGCGAGCACGCTTCCAGCAGCAGCCTCTGCACAGGTTCTCCGGGCGAGGCCACCAGCGCGTGCGTCTGCGTGTCCCGGAAAACGGGGTCCGGGACGCACAGCGTTGTGGCCGTGCGGTACGCACACATGGACAGGCCTGTGCGGCGACGCAAAGGGGCAGGTGGGAACGGAACTCAAAGAGACTGCAGACAACTCTTGAGAATGTGCGTTACAATAGCGAAGCAGCATCACCCATGCCACCGGCAACATTGTCACTCGATGCCAACACCGTTTACCGTTCGCTTACAACGTTATACAACGATAAACATTACCGTTACCGTAAATTAGTGGCACCATTGCTAGTTGCCACTATTGGTACGATCATCAATTATCACTTAACTCATCATAATTTATTACTAACATCAATTGTATTTACAATACGGCATAATCATTTGTAATATTTTGTTACCATGCCCAGTGTAAATAATTTGAAAGTGAAAAATGGACAAATTATATCAGTTTATCTCTGCTAAATGTACAGGACCATTAATTCCATCCACAAACAATATATACCATCATCAGAATCTTTAATAATTATCATCGAATATCGACAACTTCCCAAATGGTACTCCTAATCAATATTTTTTACGACAAAAACTAGGTACGCTTTAGGCCCATGCCTGTTAAGAACCTTTAATGGCTAGAGTGCTGCACCTGGCTCGTCCGCGTTGGGCTGTGCAGGGAAGTGGTACTGCACGTAGCAGTCAGCCTCGCCCCACACTCCGGACTGCAGTGGGACCAGACCCCGCACGGAGCCCACGTGCACCTCAAACACGTGCTCCTCCCGCAGACCGTACTGCTCCGGCTCTTGCAACGGAACCTGGGAGTGACATTCGTATTGGGGACAGAAAATAGTCGAAGTGTAGGTCCAGTGGTGTAGCTATCGAGTGTGCAGGCAGCACAATTGTACCGGAATGCAGGGGCCAGTGAGGGCCCCATATGCCCGACAACAATATTGAGTAAATTGGACACAGGGCCCCAATTTATTCCTTGGCATCTGGGCCCATGCAAACCACACTGCACCACTGCGAAGGTTGTATGTCTGGTACCAACCACTCATGTCCGAGTGAGACTTGACCACTGGACCACAGCTGGCCTCCTAACTTAGGATATTGAACAGCACTGTTGTGCACGCACGATGATGTATTCTCCAACTTCCATCCAATACCAGTGCTGGTACGTACTGAACAGAACCCACAACTTGCAGGTGGTGGCATAAAAAATGCCAATGTACTAAAAACTCCTGTCCAAATCCAAGTATAGTGGATTTGAAACACTTCCAGTGTAAAATGTCATAACCTAATAAGAATACAACATACAGTAAAATTATGTGGTCGAACCACTGATACGCTTCAAATTATGTAAGAATATTTATGATTCCTGTATGTTGAAAAAACAATAAAGCCCATAGATTATTTAACACTATAGATTCTACATGGAACAATATTAAAAAAATCAGGATCTTGAATTGAACGTCACCCTGCATCATGAAAAGCATAAATTATTGCGGGGAACGAGTTGTTACACCGCTACTATAAACACATGAATTTGCACTGCAGCTGACCTGGGAAGAAGAAGGCTGTGCTGCAGATTCGCCCATCGAACGAGCGGCACTATGGAAAGTGGGTACGGACGTCACCTCCTCTCCCTTCAGCCGCTGCAGTGCCAAAACCTGATTGGAGGAACCCATCGCGAGCAGTGCCCGGAGCTCGCCAACACAACTCCCTGAAAACACGTCCACCACGGGCATGTACCCGTCCACGGCCACCACGGGGTACTGCGCCTCCAGCAGCAGACGCGACACATTTGGGTCTCTGAGAGAATCGAGCAGATCAGAAAAATTCGATCAACAAATATAAGTATGTATGTACGTATGTTGAACTTATTTCGCACTGTACATAGCCAACCGTGCTAATTGGAGGTGCGGGGAAGCATAACAAACTAAACACAAAAAGCAGATCTAAAGCAATTAGTTTCCAATCTAGATTTAAAAGTGCATAGCTCCAGCGGCTTCCTAATATTGGAAGGAAGAGCATTCCAGACGGCCGCAGAAATGCATCTGAAAGCGCGCAATGCGGTGCCCGGTGCCCGTCTTTGTTCGATGGCCAGACAAAAGTCGCTGCGAGGATGACCGAAGTTCACGTGATGGTTTATGCAAAATCGATGTACGCCATGGAAACAGAATTCTTATTTGCGTACATGTACAGCGTCTTTTTTTATTCCACTGCTAGATGAGGAACTCTCCATGTTGTGTGGGTCGTGAGGGTTAACGTTTCAGGCGATGGCTCCGATTCTCACCTGAAAGACATGTGGAAATGATGAAGTGGAAGCTTGGCCAGACCAATGAGCTGGTCCGGTCCAGGTCCGGCCTCCTTGTTCCACACCTCGATCACCATCACGTTGTTGTTCATCCTTTCTAGCAGCTGAGGGGTCACCTGAACAGGCGATACCTGCAGCAAGATGCAAACCAGCATGCAATGGCCTACTATATGATTTGTAACTGAATAAAAAAAGCCCACATTTTGTAAAAAAAAAATATCCTAGCCACTATAAATCTCTGAACTGTATACGTTTACACAGGTTAACTTCTCCATCGGCTTTCACAAGGTATATAACAGGATTCTTACGTTTTCCAACCCAGCTACTAATTAAACTAGCGTGTGATTGTGGCCACATGACATGTCATACGATGCTTTAAACTCATAGTATTATGCTGTCACAGAGTGACCTGACGCCATGACATCTGCAAATGCGGCCCCTACTTTGTACCCCCTGACTCTGTCTCTTATCTAGTGTTCATACAGCTAGCTAAAATGTATTCCTTTTCTATAGCACTCGAATCTCTACCTCTTGTCTAGCTCACTGCACAAGAGCCCCCCGCCGGGCCAAATGTGACACATGAGCTGCAGCCCGCCAGTTGCGGAGCCCAGGTCTCGAGTGAAGGATCGGGATGAATGCACAAACCTGGGAGTAGTTAAAGAGAGGAGTGGCGCTGCTCCAGCACACGGCCGAGCGAGTCACCTCCTTGCTGCTGAACAGCTTGCACACGAGGTACGCACTGCTGGGCTCCTGCTGGGCGCTGCCCCCAGACAGTCGTGACGAGGGGCTGTACAGCCTCTTCCCATCAGCCACCAGCAGCAGGGCATGCAACAGCAGAGGCGGCAAGGGCCCCTGGACATTTTCTGGTTCTTCGTGGACGTGTTCATTGTTATTGTTGTTGCTGCTCCTGCCACCTGGCTGCATGGGCTTTGTCGAAGAGTCAAACTCTGCCAACAGGCTTCGCACTGGCCCACCTGCATCCAGGCGTTTTGCCAATGGTGCTGCAAAAGAACACCATAAAAAGAATACAGAAAATGTAACATTCAATGTGATCGTAACTACGCTGCAATCCATAAAATTTCTTATTATGTAGATACACACCTAGGCTGGGTGTTCTAGGGCTTGCGGATTTTAGTTTGAAGTGTCGTTAATGAGAAAAAAAAACTGTTAAATGCTCTGTAAGGTCCTCCATCAGAGTATTTTGAGTGAGCATTATATTTAAAATAAAGGGAGTGACACCACAGTGACATCACCAGTATGCCACAAAAGCTTGCTTAAATGTGATTTTAAGTGTAAAGCTCATGTCTGACAGCATGGGATACACTCAGAAGAGCTAAGCATCTACAAACGATATATCTGTTTACGAGGTTGCATCTTCCTTTCATGTCAATTCTATTCCAATGCACGCTTGATCTTTCGTGATGACCAAAGTGTAAGCTGGGGCTGCTCATATATACAATAAGAACGCCCAATTGAACACTGGAACTGACCCTGGTGGGGCTGTACGTCAGCAGGGCGGACACTGGGGCCAGGGCTGGTCACGGTGTAAGCCGCGTGCTTGTTTCCTCCGGCCGGTTTGCTCACCGACTGAGTGAAGTCCTTGCTGTCTGCAGCCAGTTCAATGGATACCTAGCACACCCACCAAACAGAGGGCCTTTCAGAAGTGTGACCCACGTGAGAAGGAGGGGCACAGAATAGCAAGGTGCTGCAACAGAGCAGTATTGTTTAATTAAAGCAAGTTGGTCATACAATTGACATGCATAAAGATAACTTTGAGTGCCCAAGAGTCTCACCTTTAGGGGCCCAAGGTTCAACTCAGCCCCATCCTCAGTGGGAATGGATTCCACCTCCAGGGAAGCACTCAAGCTCAACTGTTCTGACTGCATCACGGTACGCAGGGGCAGGTGGGCCGTGCCGACCAGGGCCGCCTGCCAAACACGACAACAGCACACCCATTAGCACAACACATAACTGTAAGAAACTAACATTTTAGCATATCTACATGACCACGTTGTGCCACTAGCTACAAATTTGAAGGCACACAGCGCTTTGTGCAGTCGCATGACTTCACAAAGTCTAGCATATATTATCCTAACAGCTGATTTTTTTCTTCATGTTAAGATTAAAATAAGTATGTGGACATCAGCAGTTATTGCACTTGTGTACACAATTGTGGCATAGCACACAGGGAGACTAATTCTAAATGGTATTCCTCGAGGCGCGCTCATGGAGAGATGCACTCTTTGAGATACAGGAAGAGAAGGGCATGGATTAGACAGCATTATGAAATCAAGAGATATATTCACCGTTAAGAAAAGTAAGCGTACTTGGGCAATACCCGTCGCTCGAAGAGATGATGGCCATCGAAGTGGCAGCCACTCTGGGGAATGTGTACAATAGGATATCCACCGTGGAGATGGAGCAGTGAAATGGGCTCACGTGTAGGTGCTAGATGGATTGCTTCATACTAATTATGCATCTTAAATAAGGCTGCAACTCCAGAGCTGACTCCGCCGGTTGTGTCCCCACCTTTCTCTGAGTGGCGCGGCGTGTGTACACTCTGAAGAGCAGCTCCGTGTTCCACCAGTGGCGCAGCATCTCCCCGCCAAAGAACACGGGGAACACGGAGCGCTGCTGGAATCTGACCGCTGCCCCACGCAGAGACAGCAGCACAGACAGCACGGTCGGCAACAACCACAATGCGTCACACAAACTCAACATGTTTTCCATTTTGCATCACTTTCCAGCATTTAATTTACAACAATGCATCACTCTAACTGAAAACGAGACACCCGCAGAGGCGTACACTCCGTATTTTTTCCATTTTTGCACCACATTCTATCATTTACGTAAACACCACTTTGCATTTGTTCCTAATAAAAAGCACATGCTCAACAATAAGAGCCATGGCCTGAATCATAACTCGACTCTATATTGTGTTGTAAAATCTATTTTAATGATGAATGTGCAGGGTTTTTTTTTTGGGGGGGGGGGGGGGGGGTCCGGGAATGTGTACAATTACACCTGTACTACTACTATTGAGAGAATCTATCAACCTCTTTTTGCTTAAAGAATGCGAATAGAAAGTATAATACAATGTGCATATCATTTACAAATACATCATTTCCATACAATTAGCTCACAACACATGTTTTAAACACAGCATTTGATGAAGAGCCCTTCGTACAGCCCTTTGTCAATCCATTGCTGGATGAACGCCTCCCCCCCAGGACTGGTTAAGATATCACTCACCACCGATTTTCGTTGTGGCCAGTAATAGAATGTGCCAGATATATAGCACAGTGCACTAAAAACTGTGCCACTGCTCCACCCCTGAGGTGCAAAATGATGATGATAATAATAAAGGTATGGATGATGTTTGGTTTGTATTTCACTTACCTCCTCCAATGATTTTGCTGGAGGCAACACGAGTGACCTCTGTCATTAGTGCTGTCTGCCCTGAAGCATCCTTCACGTTTGTCGGCACCGGGAAGTGGTACTCCACAAAATATGTGCTTCAGAAAGAAGACAACAATAATTCTGTTTACTTAATCATAGATGAAAACAAATGAATAGCGCCTCAGCTATAATTTACAGCCTCTTGCCAATCCACGATTGGATGAAGGCCTAACCATGCCGTGTTGGTCATTGGGGTTGTTTGACCATACTTCATCCCGCTTGACAATGCGGGTAGGTGAAGGGGGACTAGGGGCAGAACTGGTTTCCATTTCACTCGGCAATTATACCTTTAGGCTAATGTACAGAATATAAGAAAAACACACAAAAATTACATTCTTGAATCGTATCCCTGAATCGTGAGGGAGAGGGGGTGTGAAATGTTCCACGCTTAAAACTTGACGAACCATTTTTTCCCAGCGGCAATGCGAGGGCGAGGGGGCTTCCCCGAGCTGCGGCCCTCAGCATGGCGCGAGGGCGACGCCGCTGCCGCCTCTCCGGGCAGGTGCAACGCTCCGACAACGACGCGGGCCAGGTGCACGCGTCCCAGTAGCGCCAGCCTGCCCGCTTCCAAATCCAAAGCCAGCTGCTGCTGCTGCGACGGAGGCAGCTGCCGCCGGGCACCGTCGGGCCTGAGTGCGCAAATGGTGATCAGCGTTGGGAGTGGGCAGCCCTGTCAGTCCGTTCAAACTGTGTTACGAGCGTCGCACCATCATGAGATGATGCAAAATGTCATCCCCGACAGGGTATTACTATTGAACCACTTGGCCGGTGTTTCTTTTTCAAGGACAAATGTAACACAAGTGAGTTATCACTCCTAGTTGCAGACATTTGTAAAAAATGTAAGTTAAATATTAACTGTGGTGGTGAGTGCTCTTTTTAAATATAATGGGCCCAAATTCATGTGTTTGTGGAAAAAATACCAGTTTACTGTTATTTAATATTATTGTTAGCCTCTCATGTGCAAATGTCCCACCTACCTGGATGGCTGGAGTGATGATGGGTGGCTGGGCTCCGGGGGTGGTACATCCCGGTCCACATTCCCCTGTGGGCCCTGTCCAACCAGACGCCGTGACCTGGTCTCCTCTCCAGATCCCGCTTCACTCTGGCTGCCCGAAGATCCCTGTTATAAGCACAGCCAAAGTGACGGTGAAGAGATCAATCTTTAGTTCTTCTCCACAGGAACCTGTACGAGTGTGAAGGTGTGTGTGTAAGAGACTTGCCAGCCCCCTGTAGAAGAGGTCTTCCAGGAGGCTCTGGTCATGCAGTGGCCCGTTGATGTCACTCTCGTCCATTGGGCCTCCGCGCTCTGACAGTGGTGTGTCCGGCAGCGAGCCCGTCCCGTCCCAGTAGCCCAGCGCCGATAGGTCACCCATGTCAGAGCTGGCGCACCACAAAACACCAAGCCGATAGCATTTCGGCCACACTAGCGTCTATGGCTCAGCCTGGTGTGATTATATGATCCGTCGTAGAGTAGGGTTGGCAAGGGTCCTGCTGCAAAGAATTAAATGAGGCCCCACTGTCAATCTTCCCTCCTCTTTGTAGTCTGGCACTTGGGCCCCTTGAGCCTGTGGGCCCCCATTCAGTTGAACTTCCTGCACACTCAATAACTATGCCACTGTAGGTGATCAAGCGTCTCTTGTATTGCTTTACAGATCAATAACATCACTTAAGCAGCCACAATTGCATTTAGGAGATACATTTGTGAGGTAGACAGGTGGCTCTCTCATTTCCGAGCACTGAACCAGCACTGACAAAATTCTAGGTTCGAATCTGGTTTGTCAAGTGCAGTTAATTGAATGGTCTCAGCATGGTCACTGCAGAAAACTGTCACTTAATTCAGCTAATCCAGCTGAGGACTAAATATTTTGATTTGATTGCCACAAAACACTTAGTATAGTTAACAGGTTGCTTACTGAAGGAGCTTCAAAAGTAGTCGTTATGTCATTTTCTCTGACACGAGGTGGTGCACTGCTCATTGTGAGAGTTCAGAAATTAAATGTATCCGTCTCATGACACCAATAATATAATCGTAGTGGAATTGATAGAAAACAGAAAAAAATTAAGTAGAAAAAGACATATGTATGCATGCCAGTTAATTAATTGTGAATTTAATTCGGCATTCCCTGCTGCTTCTCTCCAGAGGAACTCGGGTTACCTTCCAAGGAGCAGCTCCACAGCTCGCATCTCCGTGTCTCCGATGGGCTCACTACGGAGCTCCGTGTCGGGTCCAACCGTAGCTCCATGGCGGAGCAGTCTGAGAGACGGAGGTGGGGAGCCCTTGCTGCCATGTGCATGGAAGTCATCAGCATTCAGCAGGTTCCTTAGCAGCTTCACTGATGGGGTAGGGGACGGCCTGTTGTCAGTGACACACAAAATAACAGAAGTTTTTTTGTTTGTTATTTTCTTTGAACCTATCCACGTGACTTTACCAAAAAACCAAAGAATAACAGAAGAGTGTTAAGACATCATGATGATGTTATACTGTTCTATGAAAACACTGGGCAGCAAGGTTAGTTCTCAAATAGGTATTCAAAAGCTTTCAAAATGGGCAATAAAGAGGTGGTCTGAGCATTAATGAGATTGCAGTTTTTTAAGTTAATTAAATCAAATGGCTACAACTGCTACGATGTTGAAACATTATATTGCCGAAGGCACATGAAGTTCATATGTTTATGTAATGGATCTTCCTTAAAAAATTCAATTTCACCAAAAATATTATCAGCTTGTTTAAAATGAAGTCAACCTTTTGCATAAATGTAACTATTTCAACGTACCTTTAAAATACAACAATCAATATTTTTTAGTAGTGGTGTTTGGTTCACTAAACAAAAGTTAACCAAAGTGACGTTCAGATTCGTGTTTAACACTGTTGCATCTTTACCCGGAGGTGCCCGTATGTGAGGACGTCTCAGTAGGTCCTGCGTTCATAGTGGAATGGGGAAGGTCAATGTGCATGGATGACACCACCATGGCGTCCCTCAAACGTCTGCCCCGGTCCAGAAGCACTGCAGCAGAGCACAGAACAAGGATGAGCTTACTAGGGCTAACTGAACAAAGAGTGATTTGGTCATAGGCATAAATTAATTATCAGTGTATACTTATTGTTGTTACCAGAGATAAGATCTGCTGTGTTCTGGGTCCCGCCAAACTCTTCCGCCTGTTGATCCTGGTTGTAACCAGGTTGTTGATTGGCTACGGTTGAAGAAGGCTGCTCTTTGTTGGGTGACAAGAGCAGACCACTGTGCGACACTTGCTCCAAGTTGAAAGCGTCATTTCCCGTGGTGCCTGTGTGTCCACTCTGGAAGTACAGGTGGTCCTTTCCTCTGCAAACGACATGATGATGTGCGAAAAGTTATATTATTAGTGTTACAGTAAAAAAAAACTGGATTCAACTCCACTTTACACGACGATTTAAGTATTGTATTATAAGCTAAAGCATTACACATAATGATCACCATAAGCCATGTTATATTCACTGCTGCATAAAAGCCTCCCCTTGCCTCCCTATACGGTCCTTAGTACCAGGATGCTTCGCATTTTTGCGATGAGATGATCTTATCACTCTTGTCTCTGCAACGGTTGGCCTCCTGGGCCTGTTCCCTGCTTTGACTGTCATTCTCACACCAGTCTCCTCCATAAGTCGTCATCCCATCTACCGATGCGTCCAACCAAAATGCACTTACATTCCTTAAGAATGAATACATCTCTAGTTTGTGTTTGTTCCTTGATCCATGCGTTTGTCTGAAATGCCAAGCATGGGTATCATGAGGGGAACGATTTAAAAAAAATCAATCCATCGTTGCATGGCTAAATATTACTGTCAGGCAAAGAGTGGCCCATTCTCTGATGACTACACTCAATGCGTTTACCTGGGGGTGTTTGGCAGGCTGCTTCCTGCGGACTCATGTCCACTGCTCGACTGCAATGAGAGCCTACGGGTGGATGGATCCATCTCCACGCTTGCTAAGCCGCCCTCCAAAGAGGCGTGGACCAAGGACAGCGGAGCAGGCGCGTCCCCATGGTGGCCATTCACATTCATGTCCGTCGTGGGCACCGAGTTGCTGCCGTCGGATGTGTCCACCAGGGCCTCCAGAGTCATAGAGACCTGCATGGTGACAAGTGTTGCAAAACAAAAGCTGCATCACATGATTTTGTCCATTAAAGCCCTTTGGCAATACATTGCGAAGTAACAGCTTTCCCATGCCATGTGCTATGTGGGGGTTATTTGATGATACTCTGCCACGCTGGTCAGTGCAGGTGGGTGAAGGTAAAAAAAACAGATACCTGTAGCTCTCCGAGCTTATGCGACGTGGAGGAGAGGATGGGGAAGGAGCCAGAGATTGGCTGCGTCGCCGACAGCCGGGAGATGTGATTGATGTGCACGCGCCCGACAGGAAGGTGCTCCAGCTTGGCAAGCACTTCCAGTACCAGAGTTCCCATGTCTGGCAAAGCCCACAGGTAGCAGGAGGAAAGTGGTTCAACAGTCAGCATTCCAATAGACCAATAGCATTTTCACTGTTTCCATTTATCCTTAAAAGAGCTGTTGTTCTAGTGGCAACATCATTTTCAACCATTGCCACTTCACAGCCAATAATTGATAAAAGTGACAATTTCACGTAACTTATTTATTTATTTTTGGAGCCGTTTCACATATACTGCAGGTGACAGGGCATAAATTTGTACCAAGAAGGCAATAACAATGCAACACACCCAACCACCCTGCCTCCTAAAATTAACCAAATTTCCATTATTTTGCAACACAATTCAATTGTTTTCTTGTTGTAATGGCTAAATTTGTATTTCCGCTAATCTGAAAAACACAAATATGTTTTTCCATCCGAGGTAGAAGTGGCAGGTGAACCATCTGGTCTAGGATTACATTGGAAAATGTATTACATTGTACATTTTGGATGACATAATTTTGACTAGAGGCATCACAGTCATCATGTGCAATTATTGAAATGTGGCTTTAGATTATTTTTTTATTGTATTGCATAATAATAGACAAATCTGTGTGGGAAACTGTCCTGGCCAAATCAGGCCCTCTGCTAGCATCTGACCACACGACTCTCACCTGACAGGTAGGAAGAGAACTGCTTTGGTCCGCAGCACACGGAAAAGCGGGCGAAACTCTGCGGCGAACGGGTGCCCCCAGCCAAGTGGGGTCTGAAGATGGTGCCGCCTGAACCCTCCCCCCACCAGCGCAAACGCACAAGCGGAGCGTGGACCGTGGAAACCCGAGGACCCGCTCCACCTGCCGACCACACCAGGGCACCCACCCTGATCCGCAAGAAACATCGTGGCTGCCCTTCCACCAGCGGAGGCAGGCTGGTCGCCGGGGTCACCTCGCTGGGCACTGTGGCATGGTTGGTGGGGGGGAATACACACACTGTGCATGTTGGAAGTCTGTTGAAAGTGTTGTGAAAAGTTTGTCACTGGTTGAAACGCATCAATTTCCCAGCTTGTGAATCGTCCCCAAAGCCCTGCTTTGCAAACCACAACGGTGTGGGCAGAATTACACAAAGCTGTAACCACGCGACCTTACGGGTGGAGTGGTGGTGCAGTGGTTTGCACACCGCGTGATTAACCCCTTCATACAATTACTTCACAAAGTTACCCGAATGCGATTCCCAGCCATTCGCATTGACCAGCATGGTGAAGTATGTTCAAGCAACCCCCGTGACCGACACGGTGTGAGGAAGCCATCATCCACCTCCGATTAGCGTGGTTGGCTACGTACGGTGCGAAAGAAGTCTAACATACATACATCCAGCAATAGATTGACAAATGGCCATGAAAAATTACTGCACGACCTAGAAATGCTCATGACACACACTGCTATAACGTGTAGCCTACGTGATGTCTACAGAACGGTGCACTCATCTACCTGAAAAAAAAGTTGACGGAAAAAAATAAAACACGTTAAGACTCGTACACACAGCAGATTTCTGGCGAATGACAGAAGCAATGTTTAAGACGAGCGTTGATTAAGCGCAGACACAATGGAAATACACTACACTGCAATAAAATACAGCACACATTGCGTGCCATCATCATGTGTTGCGAGCGCCACGGACAGCGATCACTGGCGGGACGGCGATCGCCAACAACCGCCAGAGTCGCCTCAGCGTCTGGGACGTAACTCGGTGCCGCGGTACCGAGCGAACACACACGGCCAACTCGACCTTACACTTCTTCGTCTTGCGCCTCTTCGTCTTCATGCTCGAACAACAATGAGAATAAACAATTAAGGCGCTGAGGAGGGGGGGTTAGACAAGCTTGCCTCAACACACGCACGGCGAAAACGCGTTCACATTTCCCACTGCACACGCGCGCGCGCAGCCGCCGTTGTTGACGGTGACCACGTTGGGTCGGCGACTCGCCAACCAATCGCGCGCGCCGTCGCCGCAGAGCCCCGGCCAATGGGAGGGCTCGCACGCGTCGCACCCACGCCTATGCATTGTAGGGATTTTAAAGGTTGTTTCGCGCCCGGCGTTCGCGCGCGCCGCTTTCTCCTCCTCGTTTCGTAGTTGGCTGAGGGAGATGCAGAGCAGCAACAACAACAATAACAACTATAGCTTTTAATTTAAAGCTTTCGTGACTGCAGGGATTCATATTCTTGGTTCTTTCGGTAAAGTCACAGTAGAAGTGAAACAATAAAATAATAAAAATATATATAAAACAATAACATTATCACGACGTTTCGACTGCAACACAAGCAATCATCATCAGGTGTGAAAACCACAGCAAGAAAATTTGAAAAAAGTGGCGTGTGTTTTTTTTACGTTAGCACCACGGAGAGCGATTTGGCAGTTTGTTCAGATGGACGAGTCCATCTATGTTCGGAAAAGAGGAGGGGGGAGACGAAAATAATGGATGCGGTCTGAAAGCCACCGTAAGCCGTTGATTTTTTCACACCTGATGATGACTGTTTGTGTTACAGTCGAAACGTCGTGAGAATTTTATTGTTTTCTATATATTATTATTTTATTGTTTCCCTTCAACGTGACTTTACCGAAAGAACCAAGAATACGTGATTAATTAATTAAGACCCGAAATGGTTTATCAAATCATTCCAATGATTGCTAAGCCAGAATCCATCTTCTCGGTTGAAATTGTCTCTGTGTTTGTATATGTGGATAGCCTCATGAACTAATCTCTCATGGTAGCCAGATGGCTTGCAAAGAACCTCTGTCTTGGAGACCTTTATCTTGCCGGGTATAGAAGCTACTGTATTAGCTTATTTTGCTGAAGCAAACCTGGCCACAAATAATAGCTGAACAAATATTATCGTACGTGCTTTAAATTACAGTAAAGTTATTATTAGCTTTGTTTACCCCAATAATAATAAGGCTTTTGTGTTTTTTGTTTAAGATTATTAAACACTGACAACGTTTAATCATTCACGAATCCGCAGCTGGTTAATCCTTCAAACAGCTTTAACAACGCCCACCGCCAACCATTACATTTCCCAGCACGTACAAACGCGCCCATCAACGCTCGGTCGCGATTGGTCGACGGCGCGGGAGCCGCGCACCAATCGGCGCCCCCGCCGCCGCCGAAGCGCGCTGGGAAATGTGAAGAGGAGTGTACAGTGCGCGGTGGTAGGTACAGTGTGCGTGTTAGGTGAAGATGTCATCCCTGCAGAAGAAGGTGCAGCTGAGCCGCCTCCCGCCCAGACCTCACGTCCCCGGCAGCTCCTCCTCCTCGGCCGCCTCCAAGAGGTCGCTTTGCACGGGGCGCGCAACTAAAAGGAAGCGATTCAACGATAACAACAACATATACTGTACACGCGATTGTTCCAGGGGGATTGTGGCGACGCACGGGTTGTTGACGCTTTGTTAATGCGAAAGGGGAGTCGCAGAGTTGTCGTCGTGCCACCGTAAAGGCATATCGCACCGACGTGGTGTTTGTACGTGAATTTCCGTAGCGTGCAATTTGCACGAGAGCGCCATGATGATATGGGGCGTTGTGGGCGAAACTTAAAAAGTGTGCCTTCGAGCGTTGAACTCGTCGTGTGCGACGGCCCGGCAACACACTCTGCAAGACGAAGAGAGATTTTGTTTCCCTGGGTTCCGTCTTAACGTTTGGTAGACATCGCAAGGCATCCTCCACGAGACGCGCTCGCGACCCCTCACTCGCGCCTTGTGTCCGTGCGTGATAATCGGTGATTTTATCAAGCAAATGGTGCCGACTTTTTATACACTCGTACCGTACTGTAATAACATAGGCATTTTAAGACGTAGGCTTTCGCGACCAATTTCATCCGTAGTATAGGGGTTTTTTTTGGTAAATTTACGCGACCCCAAAAAAACTGTATTATGAGCATAGCCATTCCTATTCTTGGTTCTTTCGGTAAAGTCACGTCGAAGGGAAACAATAAAATAATTAAAAAATAAAACAATGAAATTCTCACGACGTTTCGACTGCAACACAAGCAATCATCAGGTGTGAAAACCACAGCAAGAAAATGTGAAAAAAGTAGCGGTTATCTTGCTGTGGTTTTCACACCTGATGATGATTGCTTGTGTTGCAGTCGAAACGTCGTGGAATCTTTATTGTTTTATATTTCTTATTATTTTATTGTTTCCCTTCTACATGACTTTACCGAAAGAACCAAGAATATGAATCCCTGCAGTCACGAAAGCTTTAAATCAAAATATAGCCATTCCTCGCAAGTTGCCGGTCTCGCCCCCTCCGCCAGTAAACCTCACCGCCACCCGCTGACCACTCGTGCAATAACCACATCACAATTTGCAGTTGTAGACCTGGAAAGTATACTGCATGCAGATGTAATTTAAAGTACAATACAACGTCGTATGTTTACAATATCCAGCCCTTTTTATAACCACTGCTGGATGAAGGACTCCCACGCCTTGCGGGTCGTGGGGTCAATTTACCTTACCTCGTACGTTCAAGATGATGGCATGCATTTCAGCCATTCTGAGATTGGGTCGGTTGATAATGGTTTGGTTGGTCACCTAGACATTGGAAGTCCCCGAATCACTCTTCCATGCTAGAGCCATCGCGATGATGAATGATGGGAGACATGCGTGAGATTCCCACGTCTTGAGCCGCAAGACAAAAACCTGGATGAACAGCACGTTTTCAGTTTAACACGTAGTAGGCTTTCGCGACAAATATATCCATAATAAATGTTTTTTTTTGGGTTAGATCGCGTACATATTTAAATGTGTCGTTAGACCCGCCGCCACCACCCGACACAGCCAATTAGTAAGATGTCATCACATCTACCCCTCTATTTAAGGAACAAAACAGGAGGATTTATCCTCAAATCTGACTGTCGCCTAATGAAGCGAGTTGTAATTACTGGCAAAACGTCGTACTCAGATTGTTAATGTTGTGGCTTGGCTCTCCAACACTACCGGTGGGCTGCACTAGTAACAAATTGACATGTTCTGTTTACGTGACAAACCTTACCAATTGTGGCTGTGTCGGGTGGTGGCGGGTTTAACGACACATTTACGCGATCTAACCCCAAAAAAACCTGTATTATGGAGCACGTTTTTACTCGCATGCCTGTAGGAGGCAGTATGGACATAATTGTTTTTCGTGACGTTTGACAGTGCAGTTTTATGACTTGTGTGATGTTTGAGAGTTCTGTTTGCAAGGGTTTTCTCCGAAAACAGAATTGTCCCAACTTGACACGCAAAGCCCATTAACCTATCCTCTGACAAGCAGGGCACGTGCTACACAAAAAAACAGGGCAGGACAATATACGGGCACGGTGTGTTGTGTGTCATTTCAGCCATGGGTTCGGCCGCAGAAGAGACTTTACCCCGGTGTCATGGAACCTCTACTTCGAATCCATGGATGATGTGGAGGTGGGGGAAGGAGATGATAAGGGAATATCCTTTTAATTTGCAAATTAATTAAGCCACCGACGCTTGATATTAGTTTTACATTAATTTTGCTCACGATTATTTAAATGCTTTGTAAGTCTTCTAACTGAAACATAACCAAACAAAAAAAACATTTAATTCTTGATGTCCTCAGCTGCCACTTCTGCCAGTTGGGGACGTTATTCACCAATCTGATAAAAAAAAATTGATGCAGATGCATTATCCATAACAATGTCACCCTTTTATGGCTCCATACACTTGTATCACAATGTGTCTAATGGTTTTATGTAAGACACTCTTTACAAGAAAGATATTGTACACCAGTGGCTTTATTAGAATTCCAGTACTATAATTGAAACAACCTAATTGTATATTTTCTGTCAAAAGAGAGTGAAACAGGAACCTTTTGCTTTCAGGTTAATAGAGAGGAGCTGCATAAACATGCTAACTATGTGTGCACGTTGTTCACCTGCTTTTCCTGACCATGCCAAACACCTTCCGAGTATACCGAAGTGGATCAGAGGGCCCTGTGCTCTTACTCTTGCACGGAGGGGGACACTCAGCACTCTCCTGGGCTGTTTTTACGGTATTACATGTTCAAGCATGACACATCACGATATTTAGATAATATCTTGTACTACTAACCCTATAACTACAACTAGACATGTAAAAATGTATTGTTGATAAGCAATTCTTATGCTCACAATATAAGCATGTAATAGTACGTCTCAAACATTGTATGCTCATGAACCTTTTGGCGAATAGCATTTACAAGACAACATAAGAGATAGGCAATTCAAACTAGACAAATATAATGGTTTCTTGAGTTCAATCATGACCGTGACTCAAAGTAATTCGTTTTTTCGCCAAAGGGGGTGAATTGTTACATGCCTATTGACTACATATGAATGTTTGTTATTATTATTACAGAGTAAAGCAAATGTTGGTCTCCTGTAAGTGCATTTAGCTGTTGCATTTGTCACCACCAGGCAGCTATTAGCAGCAACATTGAGTGCCGTGTGGTGGCTGTCGACCTTCGTGGACACGGTGAGAGCCGAAAACCGCTTTCGTCACCTTTTTAGTTTCGAAATTAGCTTCTTGAAAGCATTATGAAGGATCGTATATTGTGCCTTTCGACAAAATAACACTCAGTTTTCCTAACAACATCTAGTACAGAATTCACATTCTTCCAACAATGTTCTAGTTTCAAGTGCGAATCAAAGACGATTTGATGATGAACACATTCGGTGTGTGTGTGTGTGTTTGACAGGGGACACACACGTGAGCAATCCTGAGGACTTGTCAGCAGAAACGATGGCCAAGTAAGTCGTGAGCAATACTGAGCTATACATTCCACTTATTTTTACCTATCCACAAGACAAGATTATATTAAAATATATACATTTGACCTGGCACTGATTTGTTAAAATATGGGTAAGCTACCTGTAATTAAACCAGGTTCTGAAGTGTGATGGGTTTATGGTTTCAGCCTGGTTACGAATTAATGCACATGAAGTATTAACTTAATTTGCCCAAAAAATGAATTGCATGTTAGGGCAGTAAAAAAAAGGTTCTTCTCTCTTGCGCATTCCCTCATTATGCTATCACTCGGACATTAGTCTTGACCACCAACCATCGTACCTTCAAGCAACATGTCCTGGTCAAGCCGACTTTTCTTAACAGTCAATATACTTGACTTAAAGCTTTCGTGACTGCAGGAATTCATGCTAATAAATACATTTTATTATTTTTCTATCTACGTGACTTAACCGAAAGACCCAAAGAGTCGTCAATATACTGTGTGTAACTTTATGGATTTTCTCTAATCCATATGTTCCTCTGTTTCTCATTGCAATTGTATGCAGGGTCTCCATGCATATTTCCACAATATTCAGTTTTTGTTCCATTTTATTTTGTCAATGCCCATGTGTCTGATCCATATTATAGTACTGCAATATACGCTTACTGAAGTGAACGGCTTATCGTGAATACAGATGATGCTTACGATGAGCGTGACGTGCCGACCCGCGTGCGTTCATGCTTGCAGGGATGTGGGTGCCGTGGTGGAGGCCCTGTACGGGGAGAATCCCCTCCCCGTTATCATGGTTGGGCACAGTATGGGCGGAGCCATCGCCGTCCACGCGGCCACGGCCAATGTCATCCCCACGCTTGTCGGCCTCATCGTCATTGACGTAGTGGAAGGTGGCCGCCAAACACATTGAGATCTTCTTTAATAAGGAGTTTCGCCATCAGAAAAATCTGTGCCATGCTTCCTTTGTAAGTGGTTTTGCTACGTGATTCGTGTTGGGATGCTCGTGGATACAACAACTTTGGTGGCTTTTGGAATCTCTCATATTTGCATGTGTTTGTTCCCATCTCCCAAAGATCTTGACTAAAAATCTAAAGTTTAACATACTCTGAAATATTGCTATTCCTCCATGCGCAATCATCATCAACATTTGTTAAAACATAATATCGCATATCTGCTGTCGGCACAGCTAGCAGACACTACCCAAAGGTGTCTTTGAGTTGATGACCCACCATCTTAAAGGACCAGACGTTGAGAGCCTTGTGGTGTCCTCTGCTGTCAAACAGGAACGGCGATGGATGCCTTAAACAGCATGCAAAACTTTCTGCGCGGTCGACCAAAGACATTCAAGTCTGTTGAGAATGCCATTGAGTGGAGGTAAATACTCAATTTGTGCATTAACAAAAAAAACCTCAAGATATCAAATTGGGTGACCGGTGTTATTATTGAACGAACAAGAGCAACCTGATTTTGGCAACAACTATAGTTAAACTGTAACCGAAAGTTACATGTAAACGATGTGAACAGAGGAAGAAAGTTATTTAATGGTGGCAGCCACAATATAGTTGAAAGTAGCTGCGTCTATGAACTATGTGTTTCCGAATTGTACGTAAAATATTCTCACCTATTACAATCTTAAAATAAATATAAGTAGGACTACGCAATGCTATAGAAACTATAAATGCATCTTAACTGTTTAGCAATGATGAGACTAGAATATAGCTCATTGAAAACAACTATAATTGACAAATTCTGAAATTAGAACTCAAATGATGCTTTCATTAAGGACTAGAATTAAATCGTTGCACAGCATAGAATAAGAACTCGCATTCATTATTATGGAACTGGATTAACACTGCGTGCCATTGATTTTTCACACTGCTCACCCAAAGTAATCCGAATTAGCCTTGGTGTTGTATTGATGTGATGCTGATTATAATGCTTGTGCTGCTGTATGCAGTGTCAAGAGTGGCCAAATCAGGAACCTGGAGTCTGCGCGAGTCTCTATGGGTGGGCAGGTGAAAAGGTAATGGCTGTCTCCCTTTGTGTTAAATTCAGCTCTGCTCGCTACACACACAACATTCGCTGCCAGTCCAACTCGGGAATTCCATACTTTTAGGCTCCTTAAAACACTTATCAGCAATTTTGATGAAATTGTGTTTCACTGTACATTATCATAGTTTGAGTACCAGATATAAAATGTTTCAATTAACATTTAGATTTTATAAACATTGTTTATTGTTAGCATCATGTTACATGTAGTTTATCAAGAAAAGGGAGGGCTTTTTTTTTACTGGGAGCTGTTTCTTCACATCGTCAGAGATTTTACGACTTGTGGGGTTCTTCATAAGCATGAGTCTTTTTTTACATTATGCTGAATGGTAGTGCCTTAAGTGGTTATTGCAGTGACGTTAACTCATTACATACACAAATAGTGTGCTTAAAACTTGATATTAATCGATGCATTGCTCCACCCTTACTTTTTACCAACTTGCTCATGTTGTTTGCTCACAGATGCGAGAGTGGGAACTCGAGTCCATCCAAAGGAAATGGTTCGTTCTGCGAAGGCATTCAAGAGGAGGATGAGGAAGGAGACAAGGAAGAGTCCAATCACACCACACAGCCAGCATCACCACCACAGGTTGGCATTAAATTAAAATGATGTAATTACACTCTGCCAAACAGTTATCTTAAATAAACCATTCAACTGTAAGGTCGCTTTTGGAGAAAAAATAGTCAATTTCTCACCCATGGAACGAATTCCCTCTACTATATTTGTTGATGAAATATGTTTTAATTAGAATATTAGTTCACTAAAGTGGAAAGTATCATTACAGTAGAAATATTTATATTCAGCTCTCGTACAGGATGTGTGCAGAATAGATGCTGTCACATTGATTTGCTTCAATTCCATGACGTGCTTTTGCTGTCTTGAACATCTTTTTGCACGTCTTAACCTTTTGATTTTGGCCTGCACGCAATTTAATGGCTGATTGGATTTGTCATCAAATGCAAAGAGTACTTCAAATTACAATATATATTGGCCTCAGCATTTAAATATAGTCACTTTGCAAAGTAAAAAAACAGTTTTTTTGCATTTCATGTTTTGAGACAGTCTTGCTGAAAGGTAAGATTTTCATCAGTAAATATTGTGAAATACCTTCAATGGCAAACTAGCCTAACCACTCACCTCAAAGCAGTGGGGAAATATGATCTCCGTCGGTAACCAAACCCCAGCCCCTGAAAAACAACGGTGACAGCCGTCCATTACAACGGCAAGTTCACAAAAGAGCCCCACTTGACATCACCTATTCTGGCTGGCAGGTAAAAAAAAATAAGGCCAACCTGGAATTCAAAGGGCATAACCTTCAACCGGAGTTTGAACTTTAAAAGTCATGTGGAAAAGACGTGTGAAAAGGTCAAAACCAGGATCAGCTTCGTACAACATGGGGGGCCAGCACCAGGACGCTCTGTGCAGCAGCACCGGTGCTGATATTTTACTTGGCGACTGAATTCTGTGGCTTCAGCTTGGTCCAGCAGGACCCGCACCAAAGCTCTAAAAATGTTGAAGCCAAAACCGCTCGATTGACTGCCAGTTTTGTTCCCACATACCTCCTCCCGAATATCTTAAGAGACCCGCAACCATCTTGCCCGTACGCCCGCATCGTCGCCAACCTGAACCTACTGATTCAAAAGGACCTTCGGAACCTCCCAGTGTCAGCGGCTCCTGAAGCCATCCACTGGCTCGGCAATGT
The DNA here is from genome assembly GCF_048934315.1 of Petromyzon marinus. Lineage (NCBI taxonomy): Eukaryota > Metazoa > Chordata > Hyperoartia > Petromyzontiformes > Petromyzontidae > Petromyzon > Petromyzon marinus. The sequence continues at coordinate 2,538,712 of NC_133684.1, read as the reverse complement.
CGATGTAAACATTAACATTGCCGATCAACCCCCCACTATACGAAACAAGAAGAACATCCAACCTTTGTTTTAAAATGTATGCAACGTTAAGTCAACTTTGCCATATCGTTAAACTCAAAGAATGTTCAATACGTTTATTGTTTTGGTATAAGATGCATGTTGAGTTGTGTTTTGTGGATTTGTTTATTTTAAACACACCCAGGCTTATTAGAACGATACATTGCAATCATCGCCCCCTTTTGGCAGAATCATTCCCCAGGTTATTCTTGCAACTGAGACTATCCTGGTATCTTTTGAGTTCTTGCCCGGTTAACCAAACTAACTTGAGAGCTGAACTTCAGACCGGCAGATGACACCGTGTTTAACCTGTTAATGAAACGTGTGCGTGCGCAGTCAGAGGAGGGCCCCCTGTACACGTGGCGAATTGACCTCTCGACCACGGAGCGCTTCTGGGAAGGCTGGTTCCGGGGCCTCTCCATGCTCTTCCTTTCCTGCCCGGTGCCCAAGATGCTTCTGTTGGCCGGTGCTCCTCCCATTCCAAACTCGACAACAATCACTTAGCACAGAGGTGCAACAACCCTGGTCCTGTGGATAACTTTATTTATAGATCATTTAAAAAATTCTCACTGCTGAAATGGCCCATACCAATGAAAAATGTCTAATAAAGCAAATTATTCGTTAAATTCACGGTTTTGGTTCAGTAATTGAGAGCTGAGTTGGAATGAAAACTATATGACACCATGACTTCTGAGGACCAGAATTGTGTATCTCTGACTTGTATTTATTGAAAAGGCTGCTTGTACATAAATTCACAAATGTTATGATAATTTATTATCGTGTTGTATTGATATTCGAGTGTAACTACCAGCATCTTTAATTGGAAATGTTATTTCAGATTTTTTTTATTCTGCCAATGCATTTATATTTGCGACCTCTCTACTCAAGTGCAGGTGTTGACCGCTTGGATAAAGACTTAACTATTGGGCAAATGCAAGGTAAGCACTTCATTACATACAAAATATAAACCATGAAATTATTACGCAACCCAGCTTAATACTAATTATTAACTTTTAAGTTTTTGTTTTTAATGTGCATGCATAAGGTCATGGCATTGTCTTTTGTTCATATCTACCTATACTTTCCTTGCCCTCTCACGATAGGTTTACATCCCTCTTATTGCGAACGTGATATCATAAAGAGCAACTCAAACTCTCAAGTTGTCTCTGACACATCTGTAACAGCACTCTCCGAAAAAAATAACTTCAATGTGAGCTTGATCTGAGGATATTCAGTTAACACATAATACAGTAGTCCCTCGGTTAACAGTGACATTGGTTAACGGCTGTTCGGTTAACCTTACGCCTCCTATAGTACACCATGGTTTCGACTAACGTTAACATTTGTATTAATCGGCATGTTTACGTTATGCACGCGCGTGCCAATTTCGGCCAATCAGAGCGCTCGTAAGTGGAACGGATTAACGCTTTTAACATGTAATTCCTATATTCCATTAACAGTTATTTCGGCTAACAGTTTTTGTGGAACGGATTAGAAAACGTGAACCGAGGGACTACTGTACAGCAACTTTACCTATCGTTTCCATCCATTGCCGGGTTAGAACCTTGTATTTTGTGTGTCTGCGATGGCCTCACTGCTGTTACGTGCGCTGCCCTTTTTGACCCCCACTGTTCACGCAGGCAAGTTTCAGATGCAGGTGCTGCCGCAGTGTGGGCACGCAGTGCACGAGGACGCTCCGGACAAAGTGGGCAGAGTTTTCTTTTCCTCCATTCACTTTGTTTTCATATCGTACTCAATTCAACACATTCGTCAATAGCATCGCCCTTAAAAATGGGCAAAGTGTATAATAAAAGAGACGTTTTAGCCGTTGGCCCTTCTTCATAGTACATAATGTGTAATTGTCAAGAACGTTACAGGCAGTTTCATATTGACGATTGTGTTGAGTTTTTTTTTTTCCGTTAATTGTGCACCACTGCAAACGCAGCCGTACCATTAAATAATTTGTTCATATTATTAGGTAAATAGCAAAGAATGATTTTTTAACGAGTTATTTTTTATATCCACCTCTTTATTTTCTTTTTCCCCCCCTTCCAGGTTGCTGATGCAATTTCAACGTTTATGCTCCGTCACCGTGTCGTGGAATCCAAGGGAGATTTTAAAGTGTAAGAACGAGCTGCAATAGCTGCTGCCTCTATATCATGAGTTATTATTTTATCATTGCTTTTGTCAACCTCTTGAATGAGCGTGTCATGTTCACCCCTCATTGTCAGATGAATAAAGACATTTTCCTAATACTGGGTCTCCTCTACTTAGGAACATTCGATTTACAAACTTTCAGAGATATGAACAAACCTGCCCATATGTCCAGTTGCCTGTTCGGACCGAGATTTGTAAGTTCAACCGCTGTGCAATAGATGGCGGTGGTGGCATCTACATCTGCAGAACATGAAGAACCAGTGGCATCTCCACCGACAGGAGCTTATACAGTTTTTAAATCCATTCCCCATGTTTTTTGTACATGGCATACAACATGTTTGGAATCGATAGGAATAAAGTTGGACTTATGAACAAATCGACTTACGAACAGATCTCTGGAACCTGACTTGTTCGTAAGTAGAGGAGTCGGTATGGGGTCATGTCCAAAATTCTACCATCACGTTTGTGCGCGTTTTTTTTGTTCTATCTCGCTTATATAGTTACGTTCGCTAAGTGCAGCATTAGAATATTATTTGCTTAAACTGCGTTTTCCATTCTCACAGGCATGGTTCAATGCATGTACTATATGTGTAAGAATAGATTTTATTTGTTGAATCAATGTTTGTAGACTTATTACGTCAACTCCGGTGAAGGTAGGTGCTCGCCTCAAACATAAAATTAATGGAAAATTTCTGACTACACCCATTGCACAGCAGCAGTTTTTTTATAAGGCTGCACCGAAATGGAATACATCATTTCGAGTAGATTGATGAATTCTGGTTCGATGATACCTTGCATCCAATCAGACCCAGAATCTGATCGCATGGTTCTGTTCTCAGATCGAACTTACTCCCACACGCTTATATGCCTTACTGTAAAAAAGTAACAAGAAAAGTCGTGCCCATAAAATTATTGCTAGTTTATTGTAATGTATGTAACATTAACTTCTAATAAAGAAAAGTTTTACTAAGTACGTGTAAAAGAGGAAAAGTTGTTGTGCCCCATTGTGGCTTAATTGTCAGATGTTATGGTGAGTGGCTTATTCATGGTTCTTTCGGTAAAGTCACGTAGAAGGGAAACAAAATAATAAAAATATAAAACAAAATTCTCACGACGTTTCGACTGCAACACAAGCAATGTTAATATGCATGACATTTCTCACTGAGTCCTTGTAACAGGGGAATATAAATCCCTACATTTAAATTAATCTGGAAAGCCTGGTGCTGTTTATCTGATGTACAATAACCGGGCCTATGGCACTGCCATATTCAAAATGGTACAACGGATGGATGTGCACCGTTGGGGCTGTTCTGTGTGCGGAGGTGGAATGAGCTCACGGCGGTTTACCAGAACGATCGGTCAACTCTCGCCACAACCTGGCAAGCGACCGTCGCCCACGAACAAGCGTGCTTCGCCTGTCAATGCATGCGGTGGCGTCATCGCGCATACCTGTGCCGTCTCAAAGCAAAGTATTGAACGAATGCAGTTTTAGGTGGTGGTCAACGATGCGTCATGTCCTGCGCCAGACAGAAATCGGGCGTAAAAAGTTGGGAAAAATTTGATACGATTCCAAAACCGTTCCACGGAAATGTGTTCAAAGGGATGTTCTACTTTGATCTATGAGAGGCTAACTGCTTAAATCTTTGTAAACGTTTGTGTTTTTTTGGTAAATGCATTTCGCAAGAGGGACGCATTTTGTGTAAGGAATTTGTATGTACGTATATTTATCCACTACGTAACTCGCCAAAATGTGTTTCCGCCTATAACACTGTACCATTGTTGGTTGCAAATAAAGTTTACAAAAAATAGTGAGAAAATATTATTTGTAGACAAACACTACATTTTGGCAGAAAACTCCCCTTAAAGTAATTTTTGCTAAGCCTCAGCGGGCTTCCCACTAGTGTCTACATGATGTAGTTTTTCGTGGTTTTCACCAAAGGCACTGCAGTATATAAATTATGGTTTTAAGATTTTACAGACCCTTCTCAATGCACTTGGATGATGGCCTATAAACACATTTTCAGTCATGGGGGTTGAGACCACACACACCAAGTTGGTCCGTGCAGCTCTGCAAGCGGTGGGTCCTAGGACCAGTTGCGCCATCACTCCTCGCTGATAGCCACGGCTGGAAACGGAACTTGGGTCATGAACTGCTGCCACCACGTATCAATTTACATTGTATTGGCAACTGCTGGAATTCCCTTTTGACTTTTGTGGATAAAATGGTTTACAATTAGTGTGATTTTTCTTGTTCGTTTTTTTACGTAGAGTTTTAAAGATATTGTAAGAGGTTTCATAACTTATTTGAAATTGGCATGATACTCCCAACAAGTCACAATGCAATCGTTAAAAAGGCATTGTGCTATTGCAAGCTTAGAATTAGTATGATATAAAGAGGACCACTTGAATTCGAGAACATACCCTGGTTAAATACTTAATTTGAACTTTTAATAAAATTAAGTTGAGTTGGGCAGAATGCATTGTTAGAAGGAATAATGCGGTAATTGAGAACAACAATGGATTGACAGCCAAAGCAGGGAACACACACGAGTACATCCACTGTGGAGACAGCGACATCAGCTGGCGCGCATGTGCTCGGTGTCTTCTTACATCGCAGGGCCGTGAGAGGTGGCGATAGCTTCGGGAGGCCTTCATCCAGCAGCAGAGTGATCGTGACTGTGGATGTGTTATCTTGCAGATTTTTACCGGGGTGCTGAAGCATGCGCTGCACCTTGTGCACCGGGATTGTGTCGGGTCACCGCATCGGTTCGAGTAACTTGACTTGGTGTCGTGGCGGACGGCCTTCGCATGCAGTTCTCTTCAGTCGTGTCGCTCGCCTTGCTGTCACGCGCACTACCACTGCAACTCCCCCCCCCCCCGCCTGTGTTTGTAGCTTCGTGTAAAAAAAACACACATGATCGAAGTTTAAAACTCTCGGTCATTTTTTGCTCAAGTCGTTTAGGTTCATTTTAGGTCGATGCTTGAGTGGTGCATACCTTTATTTTAGCACTTTGGAATGCAAGGATTGGTGGATCACAGATTTGTAAAATTCATAGGTTGTGAGGTGACCAAGACAGTGGGTTCATGCTGTACCTGTTTTCCAGACATTTGAGCATTATGCCCTCCTGTGCAGGTTTTATCCAGGTGATCCAATTTCCCTCCGCACAACGCATGACCCGCCTCAAAGAGGGTAATTGACACTTGGTGAGGCAATCCTCGTTAAATGACGAATACGTTACTTCTTTGGTGTAAATGTTATTTATTTGTGTAATCTCTTCGCCTGCTGCTAGATCTGAATGTATTGTCTCCGTGTTGTAGAAAAAGGAGCAGTGTTCTAATTGCAAGCACCAAATCACATTTGTTTTGTTCTTAATATTGTATAAAGGTACCGCTTAGTGCTAAGTACTGTCGAAGGAACATCGCTGCACGTGAACTCAACTTATCAACCCACCTCGTGTTTTCATCCGAGCATAGTTTTTTTTGCGTATTGGAACATGTCAAGAAACAGGCCGTGGCAAAATTTGACATGCAAGGAGGGACATTTGTACACCAGCCAGGGCATTAGGGTGCACATCCGTGCAGAGGCATCTGTCCCACTTCTGAACACCAAAGCACTTCTAGCATAAGTGCACGTCGGAAAATAGTGACGGCTTGTAAGAAGAGCAAAACGTTAACAACGGGGCATTAAGTCACAAGCAGAGGCAGGAACACAAAGGACACTTATGGGCGTTTGTGGAGGGCGTTTGTCGAGATGAAGCGCTTCTAGGCTCAAGGGCATGCAGCCATCCCTCATTAACGGTCTTCATTTCAAGCATTCCTGCACAGTAGATCTATTATCTGCTTGTTGAGAGTGTTGGTAAAATGGGTGTCACATTTCAACAGCCGTTAGCCTCGCATGTCAGGCGTTCTATTTTTTCGCGGTAAGTTTAATCACTTATGTAACACAACCGTTTGTTAAGCATACCTTTTTATACATCGCCATAGTGTGTAGCTCCGATCACTTTACAGATGTTCTGCACGCGTTCCTAGGATTTTTTTAAAACGTAGGCGTACGCTGACACTGCCATACGCGCGAATAGGTTTTTTTTCGGTTGCAGCTGCTGTAACATTCTTCCGCGTGTTTTTCTTGGATACATTGCCTTGTCGCCTTCTGGTCAAGAATGAAATCAAGAATAGGGAAGTCAGGAACCGTGCCTGCCTTTCCTTGGCAAGGTGTTTGTTTTCTGTATTGCCGCTGCCTTTGTCAGCGCAAGGATGTTTAGTCGACAGAGGCTGCCTGCAGAAAAACCTGGGAACGAAAATCTTTGTAAGGAATCCGTGAGCTGCGGTGACTTTTCTCAGCAATGTTTACGTGTTAAGCAATCTGAAAGATGCAGTAACGCGTTTGTTGTATAACAACGTTTTTGTTCGATTTAAAGCTTTCGTGACTGCAGGGATTCACCTTGGTTCTTTCGGTAAAGTCACGTAGAATGGAAATAAAATAATAAAAATAAAACAATAAAATTCTCACGACGTTTCGGCCACAACACAAGTAGCCTTCTTCAGGTGGAGAAACAGGACTGTCCAGAAGACAGCGCTTGAGTGAACACTGCCAAGCATGGACCGCGTCTTTTAAGCTGTGTGGGCGGAAAATACAAATGGCTTAAATGTGTTTTTTTAAGCCATTTGTAAACGTTTTGTTTGCGTAGCGAAGCCTCTGTGTGGTAATTGGCTGCAAATTGGGCTGCGGAGTAACGAGCAAGTCCTAAGATGGTTTAAGAAAATAAGTGTACGTGCCAACTTGTGCGCATTGTTACAAATTTGAAAATAAAGCCACATTTAAGCCATTTGTATTGTCCTTGTTGCGTGTGTGTTATAAGTAAACGGAGCGTTCCATTGGGTGGAATACGGTACAACAATTATCGCTGTTCATTAACGCTGTTAAAGATGCTTGCGTTGATCCGATTTGTATTAAGATTGAGCTCTCGATGTGAGCGCACGCTTTTCATGTGATGCAGATAGCATTAATTGCTTCGCGCGTTACGTGGTACGTGTTTAACAATCATCGGGCGCGTGCAGCGTGGAACGAGTTGATTTGTGTTTGAATGGAGAGTACATCGGTCAACGCGGGAGGGGGGAGGGGATAAAACAACGTAGCGGAGTTGAGAATGGGTCGTGCGGACTAAAGTTTGCGAAACACCTACTCTACAAATCAATGAGGAGCGGACGAAGCCAAGATCCACGACATCACAGGCGTCACCCCGACCCTCATGCATCCAACCATTCAGGGGTCCTGCTCGCGTTGTAAATCTAATCAAGATCAAGAGTCTCATTATATTATCGGCATCAGCGACAGGCAAGCGTCCAGTCCGCGAAAGGGCAGAGCGCGCTGTGATGCGTGTAGGGGTGACTTGTCTCAGGCACGCTGACCCACACCAAGAGCTGATAACGCCAGCAGACAAGCGAAACGGCCAAGCAACTGAAACGACCACCACCACCATCGTCGTGATGAGTGACTATGGGAAAAGAGGCAGTTTGGGGCCGGAGCACAGGGGTCAAATACACGCGTAGCCCTACCGCTTAATCCTATGACCGACTTGCCAACCCGGCTCTACTGCGAGCCAACCGAAACTTTCACTTGTGGAATATTCACTCTGCAATCGTGGATATGATAATACTCCGGTAAGTGGCGCTGCTGTTGCTGCTGCTGATGGTTGTATTTCTGCTGATAGTTTAAATTGTAGGTGACTGAAAAAACCCATCCCTTATGACCTTATCACAATGAATGTGCCTGGTTCCGTCAGATACAGGGAACTAAGTTTAACACGTAGGCTTTCGCGACCAATATCATCCATAATACAGGTTTTTTGGGGGGTTATTTCACGTAAATGTGTGTTGTGGTGGGCTGGTGGCAGGTTTAAAGATTTTTTTTTATTTACGCGATCTATCTAAAAATAAAACTTACAGGGAACTAGGCTAAGCAGGGCTTGAGTCTGAAAAGCGCTTGGATGGGCGACCACCATGCCGCTACTTCCAGGTGCTATCGGCTGCCGCGGGGCTACGGTGTGAGCAGTCGAGTACAGTGCAGCACGATCCATTGTACTGTGATGTACATGGTGGTCCAGACGTGTCGTGGGACCACCCCCCCCCCCCCCCCCCATTCAATTCTACAAAGCGTAATGTTTCAAAGTAATGTTTATTTAAAACAGAAATGAGTATTGAAAGGGGGAAAAAATGTAAAGGGTCGCAAGACATGTGGACCACTCTGTACTCGTGTGCTCCCACATCCATGCGTTCCGCCTTAACCCGCCCGCGCCAGCATGATGATGGATTATAATCAAACAACCCTGTGACCCGTACAGGCGCGGAGATGGCCTCCCTCATCTAGCAGTGGATTGATAAACAAGGGCGCTGTACTCTTTGGTTCTATTCGGTTAAGTCACGTAGGTAAAAAAAAATCACGACGTTTCGGCCACAACACAAGCGGCCTTCATCAGGTGAAGGGACAGCCTGGTCCCTTACCTACGTGACTCTACCGAATAGAACCAAAGAGTATGGATCCTTGCAGTCACGAAAGCTTTAAATCTAGAATTGAAGGACGCTGTACACAACAATCCTGACCGCGTTTTTAAAAAAGAACCGATGTCCTCACGCCTTTGGCTGGGTCTCATTTCTCTTGTGCCGAAGTCACCAGTCGGAGTGTATCTATATCTACGCTCAAACGAGCCGACTTAGCAATAACCTGCTTATGACCCTGCTATATATGCATCTCATTCGCCTTATAGACTTCAGACAGCGCGGCGCGACGAGGGAGGGGGGTAGGTGATGAAGATTTATGATCTGCTCACTCCTGGGCATCATTGCCTACGCAGGAGACCCGCTCAGACCTGGCAAGCGCGTCGGAAAATACACAGACTCGCAACACCTGTACGGACACCTCCCCTACACTTCTTGTGAGACACGGCAATCCTGCTGTCCCGTATACCCAGGCCGTCTGTGCCCCAGGGAAATGTGCCACTCATAATTGTCGTCTCCTCCATTCCATCCCACACCACCCCCGCATGCTTCCCTTGCCTCCCTCCCCTGTCTCCCCTGCAAACATCTGAAACGCCACTGCACCCAACCATTCTCAGCTGGCGATCGGCGCTCGCCTTGCCAGAGGACTTAAAATAAGCCACAGCCGCGGCTACGGTCTAAGCTGCTGCGTCGCTTCCAAAGGGCTTGAGCTCACTTCCTTGGCCTGAGGCCAGTATATTCTTTTTGGTACGTGCGCGCGTGTGTGTGTGTGAGAGAGAGAGCGAGAAAGAGAGAGAGAGAGGGGCGGAGGTTTCTCTACACAAGTCGGTCTTATTAAACTCCGGGGCCAGCACGCAGCACCGGCCATAGACCCCAGAGTGCCTTCCCCGGCTGTGTGTCTGCGAGCGACACGCTCAGCGAGGGGCCAAACTCGACGCATCGAACCGCGCGCGCACAGGGCCAGACGGACAGACGGCATCGACCGACCGCCAGCAAGACGGAGCAGTCGTGCTCGCGGACAGCCAGCTCGACACATCGACAGAGCAGCGCAGTCTGGTGTGCGGTGAGCACGCGGGGAAGGGCACAGACAGCACGGCGAGAGTGTCTGCAGTCGATACGCAAGGCATCGGGGCTGTGCTTCAGCACGCACGCGCGCACAGTCCGCTGCACTCTCAAACGGCCAGGGGAGAGGCGGGTAGCGTTGCTCCGTTTTCGCTTTTGGTTTTAAATGATCGAGTAAGCGAGAGGGAACTCCATGCGAGACAGGCACTCGGCAAAATAAACAACAACGACGCTCCGTGGGTTTTATACAGCGAGGCTGCGACGCGCACACAGGCGGACGGAGTGGACGGGAGAGCGTCAAACTAGCAGCAGCAGCAGTAAGCCTAGCGCCACGCAATCACAGCTCAAACAACACCGACAACCACAGCAACAACTAACGCAGCTATAACAGCAGCAGCAGTAAGCCTAGCGCCACGCAATCACAGCTCAAACAACACCGACAACCACAGCAACAACTAACGCAGCTATAACAGCAGCAGCAGTAAGCCTAGCGCCACGCAATTACAGCTCAAACAACAACAACAACCACAGCAACAACTAACGCATCTGTAACAGCAGCAGCAGTAAGCCTAGCGCCACGCAAACATAAGCTCAAACAACAACCACAGCAACAACTAACGCAGCTATAACAACAGCAGCAGCAGCAACGAAAGGCGGAGAGACATAATTCAACGGCGATCCGTGACACTTCTGCAGGACTTTCTACGGCAACAACAACAACAGCAGCAGCAGCAGAAGAAGAAGCAGCGAGCGGCAGCAGGTGTCTGTCTCCTCCGTTCAACTCGCGCGCCGCTCCGTCTGTAACCAAGAGTGGGTCACGAGCAAAGCGCGCAGGCACGTGCAGTACCGGCTGCTGCAACGAGGACTCTAAGGGGCTGCCGGTGCCTAACTCGCCTCCAGCGCTGCCCATCGACCGTGGCGGTGTCTGCCCGGTTTGGTTGTATCCTGGTTTAGTTTCGTTCACTGTCGGTGCTCGCTGCGAGCTATGCGGAGCGGAATGTCGTCGCTTCTTGGCGCGCCACTGTTCCTGCTGCTGCTGCTCAGCCAGGGAGCGCGCCCTGGGAGTGCCGTAGGAGCTCAGTCCGAGATGCTCAAGGCGTCACGCAACGCGCCCAAGACAAGGAACGGTGAGTGGGAGCGGAGTGATCACAAGGACACGCGGGGGGGGGGGGACCACGGTGCTTCTCGCCTAGAACTACCAGGTGCGGTGTCTAGCAGCAGGAGCATCATGCGCACGATTAGCAGCAGCAGGTAGCAGCAGTACCAGAGTCATAATATGCACCATCGATATTATAATCAGGAACAGCAGCAGCGGAATCGCCATCGTCACAAGGCAAGATTATCGAGGGCAGTAGCAGAAGCACCGGCATCAGAATCATGATACAGTGCATCATCGTCAGTGTCATCGTCAGCGACAGTAGGATCACAATCACCATCGTTAGTACACGCAGAAGAAACATCAGCATCGGCAGCAGCATCATCATTACTGACACCAGCATTCTCATCGTACGATATATCGCCATCAGCAGGAGCAGACGCATCGTTATTGGACAGTAATTCCATCTGCAACAGCAGCAGAAGAAGTATAATCAGCGGCAGCAGTAGGTTCATCATGAGAATCATCGGTATCAGCACTATCATCATCGCCAGCGGTCAGCACGATCATCAGCTCGCAGTATGATAACGTCGCAAACTCGTCACCTTTTTACCTGCACGGCATTTCGGATTTTGTACGACCACGTTTTGTACCGGCCTGGCGAGTCAATATGCATCGGTGCCTTGCTCAGAAAGTCAACAAAACATGCCACAGCCTTTGACCGCTGATATCTGTGCCGCGTTTCCGCGATTGCGTTAAGGGTCTCGTAACACCACGTGCATTCTCTTACGACTCTGTTGTCATCGCCTTTGCTATGCCGCTTGCTGATTATCACCTCGCCCACATGAGTACCGATCGCTCTTCAAGGCGTGTAAGTCACCTTGTACGCGTATCACATCCTAAGATAAAGTTCGCCGTATAAACCGTCGAGACCGATGGGAGCAAGCGCTGCTTTGCGAGCACTTATTGAGAGTTGCAACGGGAGCGGCGTGACCGGAACCACGTCCGGCCGCCTTTGTCCCCCCCGGTGCTGATATTTTACACAACGCGCCATGCAGTGCGGGGAACAAGAGGACGGGTTCGGAGAATCGCCCCTGCTACACACGCGCAGTTGAATTCAGTAAGCGTTTAAGTTGCCTGCAGCCCTAGGGAAATGCCTAACATTTTGCGCAATTCCACCCTCTTACAATACCCCCTTATTAAACGCAAAACCTGTTGGTCAGACTACACACACGCACTCACATGCGTGGTAGCATAACCTACACAATGCCTTGGGGAAGCCTTCAGCCAGTAATAGATGGACAAAAGGCAGTACATTATTATTATAATGTAATAATTGTTTTTTCCGAGCCACGCCTAATATCCGTGGCGAGTGATCACTGAATCTGTCTGGGCCCCTCGCCTTTTGCCTTCAACCTGCACTGACCAGCACGGGGAAGTATGAGAAGAAAAAACCCCACAAGTCCAACACAGCATGGGGAAAGGGGGGGGGGGGGAGTGCGTGGTTCATCCAGCAGTGGATTGATAACGGGCTGTCAACTGATATAATTATTTGCAGTATGCAAGCTATGCTGCCGTTCTATGGGCGACAGTAGAGTCAGGCAGTCAGGGTGGTAGATACCTCGCTAAACTTGTGCATAAAGTAACGGCGAATTGCATTTCACAAGACTCGCATCACCCAACCTACTAATATGCATCATCACGAACCCCCCACCGCGGCACCATCTACGACCTCGCTGTCAAGACGTTTCCTGCTTGTCGGCCTCTCCAATCCATCTCGCGCCTGCACGCGAGCCGACTTCATCGCTCCATCTCCTCAGTGGGCATCTTGCCTGGGCTGTGTTCTCTCCCCTGGCTGACATTCTCTAGCACTAGTTTCGTCACCTGGCCATCGTGTCTTCTTCTAGCCACGTGTTCTGCCCAATCCCATTCACTGCCCTGAACAGATATCTCTTGCAATATAATTTACTAAGTTGTTCTTTTACACACCTTAGTATATAGTGAAGAAAGCCAAGAGGCTCAAACGTTGAGATATCCCTTCCATATGGCTGCAGAAAAAAAAAACCTGTTACTATTTAAAATGTAACCCGTCCCTTTAAGTAATTTGGCATTCATAAACACTGCACAAAGGTACGGATACGTACAACTTAACATATCAAGTATGTGTACACCGGTGCCATATTGCCATTACCGGTGATGATGCTGAAACAGGATCCCAGTTCCGTTCATTTGATTCTATTTGGATAAGATCCTAAAAGTATCACTTAAATATAGAATCGATGTATGTTCACGTTAGTGTGTTTAGATAGATCATAACGGTCCTCAGTGTTACACACAATATTTCTTACTTCTCATTCAACCATTCAATTGTTTATTGGTGCTTTCACTGTGTATGAGGAAACAGCTTCTGAATGCATTCGACCTCGTCAGACCTCGGTAGCTAAGCAGGTGTGAGCCTGGTTAGTACTTGGCTAGCATATCACCAGGGATTTCCAGCTGGCGTAGGACTCTGGCCGTGAGGAGGTGGCCGTGAGATGGCAGTGCTGAGTGTCACCACTCTCAGCTGCCTCGAGGGCTTTGTCCTGGGCTCTTTAGTTTCCTCTCATCGAGAGCCAAACACCCACGAGTGGAATTGCCTAAACATCCCAATGCAGGATCCCCACGTGAAAAGTAATATTGAGACTCAAGTGATTATTTTTTTTGAGTTACATTTTTTTACGATTTTAATATTCTTATACAAATAATGTCTCATGGCTGCAATGTCACACACATACACACACCTCATCTGCTATCAGAGTGTTTTTTCACATTTTTTAAGGAAATGCAGTGCAAAAACTATTTATGAGAAAATTTGACCTTGTGCAATCTATCTACATACACACTGAACAGCGCCGGGGAAACTATTTATGGTGTATTATACACACACACACACGGTGATGATGGTCAATTCCAAGGTAATGTAATTTTACACCAATACACAAAGGACCTGCCAGTCACCGAATGTAACATCGGAAGAATGTGCGATTGTACAGCGCGTAAATGTTTCTCTCCATGAGTCGGCGATTCAGAAAATATTTCCGCACCGTGCGTGTCGCGCCGATTCTCAACTACGGCTACGGCTAACTTTCCGCGTGCCTACACCGGTCTACCGATAACCCAGAATATATTCAGTGAGAGGAAGAATCCCCGATTCTAGGAACGAAATGCCAAAGGGGGTCATTCTCTTCGACAAAGCCATCCGACAGCGCTGCGAATTGACTGACACTGACACCATCACCTGATGCCTGCAGGGTGCAAGGGGCCTCCGAGTAGGGAGAGTGGTTACAGACTGGGTGGGGATTCCTCGCTCCCCAAGTGTCAGCAACCAAGGCTGCTGGTGGTGGGGAGGGCGGGTGAGGAACCTTAGAGAATGAGTCTCCACGAACCCTCGACTCAACTGTCTCATTTAACATCAGCATGGCTGTAAAAAAGCCAAAAGTAAAACAAATGTAAGCCTCCCATCAGTTCATTGTAACGAGCGCAACGACGGTGCATATGAGAATTACATTGCAAGGAAAGCGTTGTGGAGGGGGCTCCCTGGAATAACAACGTGCGACTCTGAAACGTGATGCAGCAACAGCACTTGCTGGCACACAATGCTTCTCGGCTCGTGCTCATGTTGTGTGCGTGACCGTTTAACAATGCATTTTAACAACCTTCACCCTACACCCCCGCCCCTCCCAAAGAAGGTGTATATAAATACACCATGATGAAGGTCGTGGTTTGTCGTTTATATATATTTTTCACTTATTTTATCCAGGGCAGCTACACCGAGTCGTGTAACTCATTTTCAGGAAAGGTCTTGGTCTTTATTTTAAGGTGTTTTCAGCCAATTTAATGAGTGTGCACACGAGTGGGACGAAACCGGAGCACCCCGAGAAAATCCACGCATGTGAGGAGGCAACACTCTATCCCCGTGCTGCCTTCTCGTTTCGAGCCAGGGTTTGGTACGTCAACGCCCATGGGAAGGGAGTTTCACAACGTTTGTAGCGATCCAACAATCCTCGCTGCCTCCAAAGTGCTAGGTTACAGGCCACGTGTATAGACACGACTTGCCCGGCTATTGGCCGATGTAGGTCACATAAACTCGTCATGTGCAATCCATATGAATCGAATGAACATAGCATATGATTAGGTTACTATTCTCACTGCTTGGCATACAAGCAAGCCCTGCATCAGCGGTACAGCTAGCAAGTATGCAGGCACTGCAGTTGAACCGGGGCCCACATACGAGGTGTCCAGGCACTGGGTACCTATGGAGAGAGCGGAAATTATTTTCTTGCACCAGGGCCCATGCAAGCCCCGGCTACACCAATGACCTGTCCACAACTAAAAACAACCACGGCGTTTGTAATTTTCACACCATGTCACAATGACACACCAAGAGACACAGTGAGAGGGAAAAAAAGGCGTACAGATTCTGGCAGCGGCAGCACATTCTCATTTGATTCTTTATTGCATTCCATAAACAACATTTTTATAGATGAACGTATGTGCCTGTTCTCACATAGGAATTTTAACAGCGTAGCTTAATGATTAAGTTTAGTTCCTTCACGTTGGTCAAATATATGCGCTGAACACTTTTATCATCGTTAGTTCGCTATTTTGTTTTTGTTGACGCAAATTCGCCCCCAGCTATAAATTCTTGGTTGTGACTCAATAGCGCTTAGGGTCTTCCTCCTCCCTCTTTTCCCGAGCAAGTTCATGCTGCGATTCCAAGCTCTTCCCCTTCACCCGTCACCCCTCCCCATCCCTCTCCATCTCTTCCCTCCGATATTAAGAATCGTCCGGAGCTATGCACTTTTAAATCTAGATTGAAAGCTCATTTTTTTAGAACTGCTTTTTGTGTTGAGTTTGTTGTCCTTCCCCCACGCCTCTGATTAGCACGGTTGGCCACGTACAGTGCGAAATAAGTTCAACATACATAAGTACATACAGATGCAGGCTAGAGCAATATCAGCGATGTAACTTTCGAGTGTGCAGGCGGTGCAACTGCGCCAGGGCCCACAGGCTGAGGGCCCAGGCGCCAGGTTACGAAGAAGAAGAACATTTCACAGGGGGCTCTATTTCATTCCTTGCATCAGGGCTAATGGTTACCACACCGTGTCACTGAGCAATGTGTGTGTGTGTGTACTTATCGTAGACATTACTTACATTCATTATCAATATACGCAGATATATTTGACTGAGTTATTGGGTGGAAATTCTAGTAACGTTCCAGGGTGATAATGATGAAATTTGGCTCAGACTCATAAACAAATATACGCTCATAATTAAAAATATCCCAAAAGCAAGATTTTCTCATTTGTACCCCCCCCCCCCCCAAAAAAAAAATATGGCCCTCAAGTTGATTGGTTTCACTGATATGAGGCGAGATCAGCCTAAAGAAACACTACACGTGGACTCAACGGATCACTGGTGAATCAAGTAATTCGCCTCCCACGCAGAGTGGCGCTAATATAATTCGACATAAAGGCAAAGCACCGCAACCCGGGTGCTCTAACGCATGTTTGGCTCGCCCGATGGCAAGGCCATTTAGCAAAGGGCACACACACGCTGCTTTGTTGGGAAGAGGCTACAATGCGTGGCCAAAGAATGCAACTTGGACAGATGGATGCGCGCTGTACAGTGTGTATGTGTGTGTGCACAGAACCATGCCACCATGACCATTGGAATAGCTATCGAGAGTGTGCAGGTCATGCAACTGGACCAGGGCCCACAGGCCGGAGAGGCCTAAGGGCCCTCCATTGTATTCTTTGCACCAGGGCCCATGCCAATCACGCTGCACCACACTGGCACACCACATCTAAATTCTATTGCACGTGGATGTAATGCTGGTAACCGGTAAGGGTAGTTTTGACTACTTTCGATTGACTTCAGGGTCATAACGATTGCAAAAAAGTATCAGAGAAATCGAGTGATCACATTTCTGATGTCACATTTTGATTAGGCATCCTTCCAAACCTCCAAATGCAAAGCTCCGCAGGGCTAAGTTAAAAAATGAAAGAGTAAAACTTTTAGGAAATATGTTGGCGTTTGAATTTCTCGAGTCATAAGCAAAGGTTCAACTACATAAGAAATGTTTGGCTTTCTAAGCCCTTCCAGAACATCGTTAGAGTGCCTATCAATCACAACAACCATCACGCAAGAGCACGAAGACTGCCAGTGAGCCTTTGAGTTCAATTCCCAGCCAAGGTGGATTTAGCTTCTGAATAAAATGATATCATCATCATGAGTAGGGAGATCAACGATAGCAGCAATTGTCAGATTGCCATTATCACCACCTGGAGCAGCATCAGAAACAGCCAAAGAATCATCCAGCATCATCAGTAGCAGTATCACCATGTCATTGTGGTTAGTATATGAGCACCAATTTGTGAAACGACACTGCCTGGCTTGCAGTCAGCAGTTGCTTGTTCCATGGATATACAGCATTGCCTCCCCCGCTAAAGGAATGTGGAATTTCTACCAGTGGTTGAAGACCAGCAAGAGATGATCATCGCTGTACGTGAGTTTGAGCATAAGGTGACTCGCTAATTTTATAGACCCATGACATAAGCAAAGGCGTATAATTTCTAATAATAAAAAAATTCAGCCTGTGCCTTAACAATGCTGAGTTATAAGAATAGGTATTCCCCTTTTTTCTGGCAACAACACAGGTGTTAAGATTCTGACACTGGCAAAGGAGGTCCCATGATGAATGCTGAGTGAGCATTTCTTGACTTTTTCCTTAAACCTTAATCAGTTCTGCAATCACAATGCTGTCTGTCCCTCATTTGTTCTCGATCGACTGAAGTTTATTTTCAACCGAAACCTTCGTCCCATTACACGGTGGCATTTAATTCTGAGTAATACTCTCAGGCCATTCTCGCTATCGTTATACTGCGCTGTTGTACAACAAAGTGTGCTCATGCCCACGTGAACTGTGAGGACAGAGGTTGTGGTCTATTGCTTAGCCCTTGCACAGCGAGCACAAGCTTTGCTATACACAGGCATAGTCGTCGTAGCTCTGCTGTAGGCAAGGAAGATCGATTATTTAACCATTTAGACTGTTGTGTCATCAGAATCGACTGCTCTCAATGGACCATGTGCCCAGGCTTCACGCCAGACCGCCTTTGTCTCTCCAGTACTATTAATGAGCACACTACACCGGATACTAAGTTGAGGCTGAGTCGACCCACGCGAGGCTTATGCCAAATACAGATACCGGTGTTGAACACCAATATTTAGACTGTTGTGTCATCATTGTGTCATCATTGTGTCATCAGTCTGACCCAGAGCCTGGGTCAGACTTGGTTGGCTGGGATCTTAACCAGACTGCACCACATAATGCACATATAAATGCATATGTACACCATATAGAGACGTATTCAGTCTGTATTTCCTTAACAACATCCACATACACACAAAACACGTATACTTACACGCACGGCATTTCTTTTATGTTCTTAATTGGCAAGTGTTTCCACTTACAGAAATGTAAGATGCACCGTGCACATGCTTGTGGTCGCATATAAATAGCCCAACGTTGTGTTTGCCCAACGCTATGGGTTCTGGATGTTACCGGTGCTGTGTGTTCATTAAACCCCTGGCTGATGTGTGCGTGTGTTTCTGAGATATGGGGGGGGGGGGGCAATCCCTACTTACAGTGCTCTAAAATAAACAGAGAGACAAAGGGTCTGCACCTCCACATTAAGATTAAATTAAAACGTAGACTATCAGCCTTATGGACCAATGTTTTCCAGCAGCAGCAGCAGCAAAAACCCTCATCAGCAGTGTTGCTAATTGCACAAATACTGCTTGGTTGCCTGATGTTATAAGGAAAAAGCCCTCCACGAACACCGGATGGAGCAATCAAAACAAAACTTTGTCTTTCAGCTTTTTTTTACACAGTTGAGAGATTGTGGCTAAATAATCCGTGGATGTCTTAGCATTTGGGTGTCAACGTCAAAGTGTTTCCCCATACAAATGCACGTATTTCCTAGTCATAGCCCTAAGCCACCGGTGGAAATGCCACATTTCTTTGGTGTGGCCGAGGCTTTGCAAAAGACAAGTGCCGGACAAGTGACAGGTGGTAATGGTGCATCATGAAGTCAAGAGGAGGGGGGGGGTTACTTGGACATTCATTCCATTTGTGGAGAGGGAGGGGGATTTATACATCTAGAAAATACACGTTAATTTCACTGTGTAATGTAAAAAAGTTACATTTAATTTAACAAAACTTGACTTGTCTAAAATAAAAAAAACTTACACTGACAAAGCAAAACTCTTGTTGTGGCAATCCACACCAATGCTTATGGACCATATTCATTTGACACCAGCTGCCGTCTCTAAGAAACGGTTCCATGGAAACCCGGCTTTCTAATTGGCTTCACGGATTAAAGGGCACTTTAGAACGAGGAGGATATTGCTTTATAAAAGCCGAGAGCTACGGACACACGCATAGCGGAGTGTCAAATTTAGGACACAATGCGGTGCCACATTACAGGCGGTGGCGGTGGGTTGCAGTAAGAGATGGGGGGTGTGGGGGTGGCAGCCGCTGGTGGCAGATGCTCTGGCACAGAAGCTGTCAAAGCTTTGACCCCCCCCCGCAGGGCAAAACGATGAAGCCTCTAATGATTGTGTAATGGACACCCAAGAGCCGTGGTGGTGGCAGCCGCCCTCCTTGTTTGATCTGCGGGTGCCCTGTCCACACGTGGCCAGGCAGCGTGTGTTTTCGACGCCTCGATGTTGCACGCGAGCAGGAGGAGGAGGAGGCTCAACACTGCTTATATTTAGTATCTGATTGCGAGCGAGTGTCTGTCCAAGCGCTAATTCTAACCGTCTTTCCGACGGGCTACAGTCTCAAAACATTCAGTTCAGATTTGTTTTGGAGGGTGCGCCTGAGTCCAAAAGATGCCACCTTTTAAGAATTGACCTCATGCAGGGGTCACCGAAAAAGTTAAATCCTACGTTTCAAAAAAACATCACATTACTTTAGCCGATAAAAAAAATATGACTGCGCTTGTCCTGACATCGCTATCGGAAGACGATCTGGAATAAAGGCCCTTGTAGCCACTGGGTCAATTTATTTTATTTACATTTTCAGTGATTCAACAATTACTTTACCTCCTTAGTAAATATGCACACGAGTTGGTGAACAATGATGAACGATTACAGTGGTGAAAATGTCGTTCGAAAGGGGAGTTCATTTACGGACCTTAATTCATAGCATCCCATTGAAGAATCTCCTTTTGAGAGAGATCGCACATTCATTCTCGGCATGCTGCCAGAGTGTAATGATTGGCACACCGCACTCACAATCCAGAAGTCACCAGTCTGGTCCCTCAATACAGCAAACAATGGGCAAGTTTCTCAAATCCCCCAGCCTATGTACAGCCAGCAGTACAACTGGGAACACCACAGCTGGTCTGTCGGCAGGTTGCGTATGGTGGGGTGAAGTGTGGGTATTCCCGACCTCCTGAAAAATGTCTGGCCAGTAGCATTGAAGAGTAGGCCAAACACACCCTCGAGTGAAGGCCCTTCTGCCAGCAGTGGTGTGAGTAAAGCAATTGCAAAGATGCACCTTTGCATCCGATCTTGATTCTGCAGAGTTGCTACAACGATAAAAACAACGGCACTTTTGTTGCCAATGTTCCCTGCAGTGTCTCAATGGCCCTGCGTATTTGCTGCAACATCGCTTAACGGAAATGCTACGAAACAATATTCATTGCATGGTTATGCGCTAAAATAATAATAACAATAATGATAAACAGGCAAAGGTTTGTTTGATTGTCAAACAAAATAACATTCGCATGCATCAACCAATGGGTCTGCTTCTAGCTTAATGTTATATTTATATTTACCACGAGGTTTGCCTGCCGTATTTCTGTAGCATAAAATTATGTCGTAATAACTATAGTAATACTGTAACTATAACTAATAGTATTAACTTCTTAAGTCTGCAAGCAATGGTAATCATTAAGCCATGTCTGCGGAAATTCACCACAACACAGGGAATTTAAAACGCAATGACTTCACCACTCTCTGGAATAAGCCATTGCATGCCAACATCATAGCTCAGTGGGACGATTCTTCTCACGACATACAATAGCGAGAATAATCGTTTTATCATAGCAATCACAATCCTGCGAATGAGTCTGTGATTTTAATCGACTTTCACCTGAGAAAGTGATGCAAATACAATATTAGTTTTTTTGTATGGAATCAAAATGCAGCTGCACCTAAAGACGCAAATGCATCTCGGGGGATATTAATCAGGCGAATAAACTAAGCAATGTGGGAACAGTACTTGACTATTCAAGCATCAAAGTATCCTTTTGTATTACACGGTTGGAATGACTGCGGGCAGTGTCAATGTCAAGTTCTTGTGGTTGGAAATTACACTGAGCACGAGTTTCCAAAATGTGTCTCGACTCGTGGTCAACTGCAATGGAATTTTTTTGGATGTGTTCAGTTCTGGGCGTTGTAAGACAACACGACAGACGGGGGGGTGGAGGAGGAGGGGGCGGCGGGGAGCCCCCGGGGGGCGGGGGGGGGGTGAAGTTAGGGGTTGGGGTGGTGAAGGGGGCTCATAAAAATAACAAAACGCGACGGTTTTTTTTGTTGAAAGTTAGAAATAAAATGTGCTTTTTAGCTGCGCACAGAATAACGGTGTAACACCCCCAATTCACCCTTCGGCCTCGCATAGAAGGGACCGGCCTCACGATTGGGAAAGCCCGTGGAGGTACAATCGTTGTTCATACAGGCTCTTTAAAAAAAGAAAGTTAGCTCTCTACTCTTATTGCCTATTTGTTCTTGAGGAAATGCAACAAAAGCTTAAAAGTGCACACAGAAACAGAGACACAATGAACACTGTACTTGAATTTACGCCGCGACACGGGGAGCGGAAAACACGTGGCAACGCGTATCGGACTCGGGCTTTGGGCACGACAATTCGCTGCAGGGGGATGACGGCCAGTTCGGTGAGACTGGCGACGGAATGGCAGGGAAATGCGACTCGGCGACCATCAAGACAACCACCACGACGATAGAGTTGACACAATCGATGAACCGTGGCATCGCAGGAGCGTGACGGATGCAAGCCGTCGTGGAGATATCTTCATCCGGCAGCGGATAGGCCAGTGGCTGATGATGACGATGACTGTTGTATGATCAGTACGGTGCGTGCATTTGTAGCGTCAGAGTGTTAAGTGAGGAGGAGGAGTAGGAGGCGTCAGAGTGTTAAGTGAGGAGGAGGAGTAGGAGGCGTCAGTGTGTTAAGTGCCGTTTCCTCAAGGAACCGAGCGTCCGGGGGTGGCTCCCCAGCGTATAGGCGACAGCTTCAAGCGGCAACATCCACACCAACATCGCAAACTGGGAGCTCCCATTCATCGCGAGCCACCCGGGGGTGGGAGGGGGGGGGCTGATTAATCAGCAGCTGAAAGCAACAACGCCGAGTCGGTCCGCCTGCCTGCATCGTGCCAAGCCGTCAGTGGCGCCTCGCTCGACGCGTGCCAGAGACGCAGGGCAGAGTCTCTGCGCGGCCAGCCTCCACCGTGGGGTGGAGTGGCGGAGTCTTCGTGACGAGACCCGCACCGCTGCGGACGTCGCGCTTTTGTCGACGATCGGATAAGTTCAGCGGACGTCTCTGTGTGTGTGAGCACGCCTGTTGGACTTGTTTGGCGCCGTACGGAGCCAGCCGTGCTCGTCGGAGTTGTGCGATGGGGGTGGGGGTGGAAGGACAACCAACTAAGAATTTAAAGAGGCGGAGAAAGAGATTTTTAAAAATCAGTTCTTATGGAAATTCGTTTTCAATCTAGAATTTACGAGGACCACGCGCGGCCACTGGGGATGCTATCGCTGAATGAATGAAAACTCATCTGCGACCGCAGTTCCGAATGTTCAGTCGAGAAAACATCGCCTGAACATTCGGGACTTGGACGCAATAAAATACGAGCGTCACGTGAACACACGGCACGCGTGGCGTACTCACGAGGGCGGCCGGCCGAGACGCCGCCATCACCGTCCACGCTGCGTTGGCGCACTCCGATTTGCTCGGGGAGCAAGGCGCGGCTGAAAGTGCCGGTGTTTGTATGCTTGTTGTCTTCCCAAGTGATTTTACAGCCTCTTTGTTCATCCACTGCTGGATGAAGGGGGGTGCTCAGGATCGGGTAAGATGGCACAAACCACCGCAGGTTACCGAGTTCAGAGTGCAGCGTGCCAGCCACCGTGCCACTGCTCCATCAGTTCATTCTCACACGGTTAATTTTATCATACGCTACGATTTAGTTCTTATCCTAACGATTGCGGTTTTTTTTTTACACCTAAAGCACACTTTTTCTGTTTTGCAAGCCTGATGGACCTATCAGAAGAGACTTTTGTCTCAAATGGCTGTCACCTGGTTGTCAAGTCCACTTAAACACTGGACGCATTCCTTCTCAGCTTGTCGAGGCTTCAGGGAACATCGGTGCAGTGTCTCGCGATCTTAAAAAAATAAATCCTCATTCCAATTCCGTTCGGAGTCCACTGCTGCCAGATTCACAGGGCGCACTTACCTGCGGTGCTAGCCCAAGGCAGGGCCGCTAAATCTGCGCAGGTGTACAACGATTTAATTTGAGACTTTTCTTTGTGGCTGTGAAAGGGGCGACACGCTGAATGTTCCTCATTCCTTTACGCGGAGATTTTGCCAGCAGCCAAAATATTTTTTTTGTAAATTCAATATTCCTCGTCGCTGTTGTGGCCGTTGAAATTATTCTTGTATCACCGACAGCCCTGGTTGTTATTAAACAGGTCTTCTCGACTTTCCTTTCATTGTGTTTCTTTTGCACGGTGTGCGAAATCCAACTTCGCTTTGCTTGAAAGAGAAGGCAGCGTGGAATAAGGAGGAGTAAAAGAAGTAGACAAAGAAAATCAACCGCCCCACGCAATTATTTCAACAACAACAAAAAAAATCACCAAAGACAGGCAGGGATTTCATTTGAACCAAACAGGCACGATGCCAGCAGACTTGTGTGGTATGCGCGTGTGTGTAGTCTTGTCTTATAACGTGGCGTCACTGTAAGTGCTGGAAATCTTGAGGGACTTGAGCCATATTTAATTTCAAGTAAGTGAATGTGGCAGCAGCGACGGAGAAAATATGTGGGGCCCGGGAATTAATTGGCGAATGTGGTTTTATCATCGATTTAATAACAGAGTTTGGTAGAGTACCACAAATCCTACCCCCCCCCCCCCTCCTTTAGTCAGTTCATCGTGATGGTCTCCCAGTTTTAAATGGGATACGCCACCAAAACAAAAATACAAATAGCCCTCATGCTGTCATACCAACCTTTGCTGTGGAGCCTCGGGATGTCCGACTTGAGTTTGAAGTTTCAATAATTGGGACGGGGTTTTAAAATCTCGCGTCAGACCCTCTCTCAAAGTGCCATCACGATGGCACCCCATTAACTGGATAGAAACCCTCAGTGATTGCATGAATTGTGGTTCGATTAAAGTATTTATTTTCGCTAAATTGTTACTGTCTTTTTGTATAGTTTCTCAGTTTCTATATCCCACCTGTACAATTGTATTTGCTGCATTACCCTATATATACGGTAACACATTAGCATATCATTCGTTTCTCTGTTATGCATTGCAAATAATGGATTTCTTGCACGCAAAATTCGATGCGTGTATCCCAGGTGTGATAAGACATTTTAGTCGATGGATTGATGCGTTATCACACACCTAGAATTAACATTGTTAAAATGCATGGTGGTGGGGGATCACAGGAGAGTGCCATAATATGACTCTTGACCTTAACTTTAAAGCCTTTTTTTTCTAATAATCTCGGCTTTAAACACGGGTCAGAGAGTCTGGGACACACAGCCTAGGGATGTATTGATAAGATAACATGCTTATTGTGGTGGAGTGGTTGATGCAGTGGTTAGCACACACTGCACCGAGAGACCTTGGTTCATTCCCCGCACCAAGGATAACATCAGCGTTGAGCAACATCTGTACGGGCCCTGAGGCCCATCCCTTCGCCAACCCGCACAGAGGAGCGTGGAAAAGTATGGCCAACCAAACCCCCACGGCCGACACGGGCGCGAGCCTCTTCCATCGGCGGATTGACGAGGGCACTGTGAACCCGTTGTTGTCTGCTCTGCGTCTCCCTTTTAAGTGACGCGCTGTTTTGTTTTTGATTTTTGTGCCGTCGCTGCAGATGGCGTTGCCGAGGAGACGGTGTACGTGCTGGGTGACGGATTCCTGCAGAGCCCTCGCTTCCCGTTGGGCTACCCGCGCGGCTTGGCCCTGCAGTGGCGGCTCCTGGCCAAGGCCGGCGCGCGAATTCAGCTCGGCTTCGACGAAAGATTTGGTCTGGAGGAGCCCGAGCACAGCGTGTGCAAGTACGGGCGGCACCGGAGATCTCAGGGGCGGCGGCCTTCCCTGTCGCCTCTTCATGCCCCCTCCTAGTTTAGGGAGCCGATGGGATACTCAGTGCAATGCCCAAGGAGCGTCATGTTCATCCCGACGTCTGTCAATCTGTCAATCTGTTCGTTTGCTGGTCAATCCATCTGTCGGTGAACACCTCACGCGTTTTCACGAAAACTACAAACTCCCTAAAACATTCGCTCCAACATTCAATACAGTTCGCCAAGGAACGGTGCTCATGCCTGGGGTGTTTATGGGCAACATTGGGTTTGAAATTGAATTTAAAAAATACGTAAACATTTCACGTTATGCTGCATGCCAGTTCGATTTGTATTCACGTGTTTGAGGGCATTTGCCAGTGCGTGCACTGCTATTAATGGATGCAAGCGCACGGGAAATGCATTACGAAACGAAGGCTCCCTTAACTCCCTGGCTTGCCAGTTTGTTGCAGAACAGATTGTGTGGCTCAGTCGCTAGTGCCGAGCCTGGGACCGCTGCTCTGAGTATGGAGGTAGCTGCAGGTGCTCTACACTGTGTCTAATGGTCTGCAGCATCGAACAATTAAAGCGTAAATTTCAACGCCTTATTCTAGATTTGAAGTTTTCGTGACTGCAAGGATCCATACTCTTTGGTTCTTTCGGTGAAGTTTTCTTTTTTTCACCTACGTGACTTTGCCAAAAGAACCAAAGAGTATTCAACGTCTTAGTTTATCGTTTAAAAGCAAATCAGCCAAGGCACACAAGAAACAACTTGATGTTTTTGAGGCACCCGGCTAAGGGTGCCTTGCCAGAGAGAGGGGCTCAGAATGACACTGCCCCCCCCGCCACGATTCAACAATACATAACATTGTTGACATTTAAATTGGTGGCATCGCAAAGAGCCTTCCCGCTCTCCTCTCCAGTATTCGTTGTCACGTGCTTAAGCAGAGTGCCCTCTCGCTCCATCCCAGCTGCCTCTGGGGCCAACTGGGCCTCAGGGCAGAATTCGGAAGTGGGCCCCATGCCAATTGGCAGGATCCTTTGCCTCCATTCAGCAGTGGTGGGAGAATGGCAGATGGATAATCCGGCAATACGTTTTTTTTTCGTTTCGTGTGTTTTGACTGCACGATGAGTGCCACGAGTGGCTCTCGTGACCACCGTGATCGCGCAGCTCGCTCTGCACGTCCCCAGTCATCACCATCGCCACGACAATGGGGAACGGCAGCTGGTGGCAAAAACTTAAAGTGCCAGTTGTCGCGTTGGCGTTCGGAGAAAAGGCGTGGGTTCGGCTCGGCAACCGGTGTCGTTTTGGGACAGCGAGCGGGAGGAGCTCGGGGGTGGCAACGGAGAGGGTAATGGGATCAGGGCCGAGGTATAGTGTGGGGAACGAGCGGCATCAGATGCAGTCCTCCGATTACAGGGGGGGAGGGTGGGCTTTCACTCCGTGCCTCTATATGGCCCTAAGTGCGCATGCCAGGGCAAAGGGCAACAAGGGGCACTCGCAAAAAAACACCCCGGGGGCAGGGGGAGCAGAGAGCACGGGAGTCGGGCGCACGCCATCTGTAGCGCGCGAGCGGACGTGCGGGCGCACGGGCGGGGTTCACGAGGGTCCCACGGCTCGCTCGTTTGTTTTTGTTGTCAGCGTAAAGCAAAGGGGGGTCCCCCCACCCCTCCCGTCCCGAACCATTCACCCTGCCCGGGATCGAGCGACGGAGCTCAGTCCGCGCCACGCCCGAGCGACTCGCCGAGAAGGCATTTCATCCCCCCTGCCGCGCAACGCGGAGCCCCGTGGGCAGATTTGGCAACGCAGAGATTTTGTCGGAGGATCTGGCAAACCATTGGGTTACCTACCGCCAGAATTTTCTCAGAGCAAACAGCGACAAATGTAGCGACTTTCAGGGACGATTTCATGTACATTTAGGAGCAATTCCTGCCATATTCTGCGTCGAGCGTCCTGTACCAATTTACTGTACGTGTTTAATACGTGATGCATTGTCTAGTGACAGTTTTGAAGACTTCAGAAGATTTATCGAGCAACACCTAGTGGCTTGGTTAGGTCCAATTTAAAGAGTTTGCATCACTGGCAGTCGCGTAGCTATCGAGAGTGCAGATGGTGCAACTGCGCCCGGGCCCATGGGTCAGAGGTGTCGAGGAGCTAAGCCACAAAAAGATTTGGGCAAAATGGGACAGGGAGCTCCATGTTATTCCTAACCACACTACTCCACTGCATGAAACCCAGTGTGTTTTTTTTATTATTTTCATACGGCATTTGCAAACCATAACGAACGAGTTTATAAAACACACGTTGAGTTTCTAACGCTATTCTGTGGTCGTCTGATGAATTCCATTCCAATAGAAACGAGCATCGGGCCACAATGATCAGTGATGCAAGCGGTGCAATGCACTTTAGCGTCGTCACAGTCAGGCGACTCCTCGAATCGCCACTGGCGGGAGGCACCATCCCACGTGCAGCCCTAACACGGCTAGCGTCCAGTCCCCGGTTCACACGGTGGAGTGAATGTCCGCACGTATGTATTGTGGCACTTATAACGCGCCGTACGGAGCCAACCGTGCTAATCGGAGGTGCGGGAAATGTTGGCGGCGTGCCGGGCGCGCAGGTACGACTATGTGGAGGTGGAGGACGTGGCCGACGGAGCCAGCAGCGTGCGGGGCCGGTGGTGCGGGGCCAAGGCGCCCAGCGGCAAGCAGATCTCCAAGTCGAACCAGTTGCTCGTGCGCTTTCGCTCCGACGAGTACTTCCCCGCCAAGCCGGGATTCCGCCTCTACTACTCGTCCGTGGACATGGTGGGTGCGCCGCTCGCTAAGCCGCTGCTGCCACCGCTCGCTCGCCGAAGAGACGGAACGGTTGGCGAAAGTTGGGGGGGGGGGGCGGGGGCGGTGGTGGGGGGTGAGCTTTACATTTCTCACGGGAATATTTTTTGCGGGCCACCGGTAGACGGGAGTAGGCACGTGACTTGTAGCCAAAAGTGGAGCGAGTGGTATATCTGATGTGTTCTGTGCGCGGGAATAAAACAAAAACTATTCTGGATCCACCGACTTGGACAGACTCCGGCCACAATTGAAGTCCTGGTGACGGCACCCGGGGAACGAGCTCGTGGATGGCGTAGGAAGCCACTTTAGTCATCGATATCGAAGCCATACACAAAAGTATGGTGATGTCATGTGACATGCATGGAATGATGATGATGATGATAAGATCACGTCTATCTTATCCTAATGAGATGTATATAGAGCCTTTACAAAGGTGCTTTACAGAAATGATACAATTGTACATAGCATGATAAGAATTAGAAATTAAGAATTTAGTTATTGTAAGTGGTGGTGTACAGTATTTGTTATACAGTAAAGCTAGAGGGGTTGATAAGGAGGTGTTGTTATAGGCCTGGTCGGAGTTGGGGAGCGACAGAAACCTGGAGGGGGGGGGGGGGTCATGATTACACCCTTTTGCCACCTAGAAATGCCCCCTTGCATGTATGATCATTGTTAGTCATACAGGGTGTCAACGAGGTGTGGACCAATGCGTCGATCAATCATCGATTGTCTGGCAAGAACCGGCGTTTCTCGATCCGTGTGCGTCTTCTATGTAACGGGGTTCGCGTGACCCCCCTGCAGCCAACGGAGGCACCAGAGCTCACCACGTGCCCGCCGCAATTGTTACATTTGAATTGAATTGTAAAAAAAAATGCGGCTCGCCGTTATTGGCAGCAACATCACCCTCGTGGATTGGGTCGAGTGCGAGCCATGCTTTGTATCCAAGGAGGCGGGGTGGCCAATTGTCTCTCTGTTTGACGGTCCAGCATGGCTGGCCAGCCGCACGCGAAGCTGTCAGAACATCCGTGGGCTAATTTAATAACAGCGCTTGGGCCGCTGTGGTTTAATTCGGTCCGGGAGGTAGAGCCAGTTTAGATTTTATGATCATACTCCAGGGTACTGCTATGCAAAAGGCCTTTTTTCATAATAAGTATGTAAATATATAATTAATGACCTCAGCCTTTTTTCAGAATGCCTTCATATTTTTAACCACGATTTACAGCCTTTGTAATTACACTTGCTAGTCAAACAACCCGCCGTATCGGTCACAGGTGTTGTTTGGCCAGACCTCACCATGCTGGCGAGAGCGGTTTGGTGAAGGAGGTAACCAGGTTCAGTTCACTCTGCCAGTGATGTTAGCCGTGGCCATGAATCAAACACGGGTTGCAGGGTCCATAGCGCCATAGTCCACAGTGACAGGTACACCAATGGTATACCTCTTTAACCAAGACACTGATCATGCATATTAATGAACGTTACTATACTGTTACTCTTACTACTAAACGTTGCCATTTTTCAAGTGTTATCCTGTGTGGTGTTGCAGTGGTTGGAAGGAATTACTCATCACCCCTCTAGGGGTTTTAAATAAATAGCAATTCGTGGGACGTCAACTACATTTTCCCCGTTGATGCGCTTACCGCCACTATAGGAATGTGCAATGATCCTCACTGGCTCAACGCTGTAAACATGAGAAGAGTGCTGCCCCCATGCTTATTTGAGAGGCTGACTTTTTAACTTGGAACAGTTCCGGAATTTCAATGGTCAGGAATTATTATCATTATCATCCTTCGCCACGTTCTGTCCACCCTTGTATAAAGGCTTCTCCATATCGTCACTTCGCAGAGTCTTGCAATGCTTTTTGTGTTTAGTTTGTTGTCCTTTCCCCGCACCTCTGATTAGCGCGGTTCACTACGTACGGTGCGAAAGAAGTTCAACATACATACCATACCATAATCCATCTCACTGCAGCACATGAACCTATGTCATCAACCCTTGCGATGATCGTACTTAGAGGGTGTGCTCCCTTTATTGACTGGCCATCATCCATTGTCCATCATCCGTGCTAGCCATGATGTGTCCTGCCCAGGATCACTCAACTTTTATTAACGCTCAGTGTGATGTGACTAATCTGTGCTTGTCCTCTGACGCTCGTCTTCCTATCTCGGTCCCAAAAATGCAATTCCCAGCATGCATCTCTGTCCATGCACCTTTCGACTTCTGTTCCACCTCCAGCAGTGCCTGTGCTTCCGACCACCCATCCCCGGCGACACGCGGATTATAATCGCCGAGGGTTACGTTCGTCGCGCGGAATGCTTATTTGTCGTTAAAACGTATTTCACTAACGCGGCCGCGCACGGATGGACCCCCGACGTGTACGCTTGCGCACGCACGACGTCGTCTATATTTGATGCTGCGGCACACTCCGGATGCCTTTCCAAATCGGCACTGAGCACAGCTTTAGCACTGTTCAGCGTTATTGCTGTTGCGCAGTTCCCTTGGCAGGGGACGTGGGGCCGAATAACCGACCGTATAATTAGTCACAACGAGGAAGCTCAGGCCACTTTTTGCCGCAGAGGCCATTTAAAAAAAATGAATATGGTCTGACGCCGTCGACTTAACATTAAATGATAATAATAATAATCACAATGAACGATAATGCGTTGGCTGGAGTTGTAACGATTTGGAGGCGAGCCGTGTAGAGCATGGCCTCCGTGGATACGCCTCTGTATTGTTTTGATTATTTTCGTGTAATGAGTACTGACAAGAAAGCGTGGCTACTGGTTTGGTTGGCCGACCAAACAAAGCCCTGAATGGAATCACCGAGGAGAGGCAAAACATTTGTGTTGGCCATTCCTCCTAACGTTCCCCCCTTACATCTTTTTTCACGGCGGCTCTCAACGGAAGCGCAACGGCGCACTGGGCTAAAATGAATGCGGGTCGAGGGGTGACTCAGAGGCTGCCCGAGCACCTGTGCCAGAGCAAGTCGCAACTCGCACTGACGGAGAGAGCATGACCTCCGAAGGCGGTCGGACCATCCGCGATTAAAAGCGACTTGTCAACTGGACAGAATCGTTCTTGCGCGTTTCGTGACGTGGTCATCGTGAAACCTGGCAAAAGAAAATAACGTTCATACTCCTAATTATATTCCAACTCTGATGAACAACATTTATTAAATAGATGAATGTCATGCAATGCGTGAACATTTGTATATGTAAATAAATAAATAAAAGGACTGAAACCCAGTGGATATTCCTTAGAGCTGTCGAGCAGAGAGTACGTGACGATGCTTTTGAGTCTTTGATGAGAGTCAATTCGTATTATGATACACGCATAGAGTCCACTGCGTGGTGGAATCGATTGTTTACCACTTACGCAAATTGCACGGCACGATAATGTTATTTGGGACGGTACAGTAAAAATGAGACCCAAAATAAATTCCTCGCGAATTAAATTGTAAGTATATATCGTGGGGAGAGGGTAACGTGTGAAATCCAATGTTGCTGCACATGAGGCACCCATTGAACCGAGTCCAGAAGTAGTTCTGCGATGTCATCATCTGGGGGCTGTTCCCTGACACAGAGTAATGCTCAGCTGGCTGTTGTTATCATCCCAGAGGGGTGCTTCTTCATTTCATGGCATGACTCCATTGCACGCAATTTGGATATCATCCAATCTGGAAATAGCTAATGACAAAGCCAATAATAACACATATGCAAGTTAGAGACATCGTATTGACTGCTAATGTAGGCAAGTGTGGAGGGGGGAAAAAACAGAGGACCCGGAGAAAAAATGCACGCAACCACGGGGAGAGAGACACGCAAACTCCAAATATACAGCAAGCGTCAGGGTCGGGATGGAACCCACGCACTCCTGCAAAGCTGGTGGTCGAGACGATCGACGGAATGAAAGCCAAAATCAAGAACATGCTCATAAGAACGCCCACCGCAGAGATGAAATTGATGAAATACGCTTGCATGCAGGTGCCAGATGGATTGTATTGCATCGCAGGGCAGTGCAAGATTGCGGCGTCTGGGAGAGACCCTTATCCAGCCGCGGATAGATCACGACCGACGCTGATGATAACGACCAAAGCTCACAGAATGTACAAATCGGTTTCCTGCAGGAGATGTCTGGCGGCACAGGCCTGGCGGTGGGGACCCTACACAGAGGACCCATCAGCACCGGCACGGCCTCCGGCTCCGCCACCGGCGCAATGCTGCCCATCGGCACCGCGCCGCTGACCGGGGTCCGCGGCGCCGCCCTGCCTCCAGACGCCGGTGCCGCCGCTGTGGCGACGGGGACGCTGGCGGCGAGGGGCTCGGTGCTTGCCGTGCACCACGCGGGGCAGACGCAATTGGGCGCCGGCAGCCCCTTGGCCGCGGCGGCATCGGCGCCGTCCGGAGGAGGGGCCGTCGGCACGGGTGCGCAGCAGCGTGTCGCCGACAAGACGGCCGAAACGCCGGCGGGCACGGGTTCCCACCCGCAGCAGACGCTCGGAGCGAGGATCCCCGTGGGGATGCTCTCCGGCGGCACGGGCGGCACGGTCCTGCCACAGCGCGCGGTCGACAGGCTGGAAGAGGCGACGGGAGTTACGGGGACGCAGTCGCATCATCAGCGGACGCCGACGCACGGAGCGAGGGTTCCCGTGGGAACGCACGCCGGTGGCACCGTCGGCACCGGTGCCCACCGCGCCGTCGACAAGCCGGAAGATGCAACGGGAGGCGCGGGAGGGCACTCGCATCACCAGGGCTCGAGGGTGCCGGTGGGAACCCATCTCGGCGGCACCGTCGCCGTCGGTTCTCACCGTCACGTCGAGAAGTCGGCAGAAGCTCCCACCGGGAGCACGGCGGTGCAGGCCCACGGAGCGAGGCTTCCCGTGGGCACGCACTCGGCGTGGTCCACGGCCGCGGGTTCCCACCGCGTCGCCGACAAGCCAGAAGACGCGTTGGGAAGCGTGGGGCCGCAGTCGATGAGGCAGAGGCTGGTCGTGGGCACGCACGCCGCCGGCACGCACGCCGCCATCGACAAGGCGGCGGTGGCGGAAGTGCCGCCAGAAAGCACGGGCGCGCAGCCGCACCACAGCACGTACACGTACCGGGCCAGGCACCCGGCGGGAACGCACGCGAGCGGCGTCAGCGGCGGCGTCAGCGGCGGCGTCGGCTCAGAATCCGAGAAGTCGGCTGGCACCGGCGCTGGCATGCCGGTGCACGGGATGGCGAGGCTGCCCGTGGCGACGCTCGCAAGCGGGACGCAGCACCGTGTCGCGGATCGGCCGGCCGAGGGTACGCCGGGAACTCACGGCGGGGACGGTCAGCACATCGCCGCGGGCGCCAGGCAGCCCGGCGGCGGCGCGGGCCTGCAGAACGTGAGCAAGCACCTCGCCGACGCGCACGCCCAGAAGCACGCGCACGAGCATGGCAAGCTCGGCGCCGGCAGCAGCGTCGCGGGCGGGGACAAGCACACGGCGGAGGCGGCCAAGCACCCCATGAGCACGCTGGAGGTGGAGAAGCCCCACTTGGGCAGCAAGCAGCACGGCGCCGACGCCGCTCTGGCGGTGGGAACGCGAGCCAAGGAGCTGGCCGTTTCTGCCAGCACGCACCAGGATGGGGGGGAGCAGCAGCAGCACCAGCAGCAGTATCAACACCACCACAAGTCGCACCAGTCGCAACAGCAGCAACCACAGACGGCGCTGAGCAGGGTTCCCGTGGGGACGTCGCCAAGTGCGGAGACGCACGTCCCGGGGCGACGCGGGCACGGAGTGCCGGGGCACCAGGCGGAGGCGCTCCCTGCCGCCACCGCGTACTCCCTGGGCACGCACGGCGGGGCCGGCGCCGCGGGCTCGGCGGCGCCCGGGGCACCGGGGACCCTGGGCCCGCCGCTGGCGAGCTCCGCCATGGAGGTGCTTTCGCACACGCTGTCCGCGTTCGAGACGCTGGAGGACATGGTGAAGTTCCTGGAGCCCGAGTCGTGGCAGGTGGAGCTCGACAGGCTGGCCTTCTCGGTCCCGCAGGCTCGCGGGAGAAGCTCGGCACACGGCCGCCGCTGGAACGGTAAAGATGGCAAAGCTGCCCCCCCCCACACCCCCCACACCCCCCACACCCCCCCCACACCCCCTACTGATATCATCCAACTTGTGACAGAGTGTTTGGTGCCCGCCGCTCCAGTGGAGTGCCGAGGCTCCCCCCTCCCCACCCCCGACACTGGCTCTGATCCCAAACCCGACCGCATCTGTGCTGACGGTTTTAATTGGCTGCAAAAGCTTTTCGTGCTATCGGTTGTTTGCATTCACGAGGCTTAAAAATCGATCGACGGGCACAAATTGTTTGCGGCCTACATGCAACATATTCCAGTGCCACATTAGTAACTGGCAAAGGGACTTTTGTCTGCTTTCAGTCAGCTTTAGGGTGACACACACTCCATAGGAGGGAAATTGCTTGGCTCACTGATGATAGGGATCGTGTATTTGTGAGTGTTGAGCACGAGACTTGACCTTCAGGCTGACTCTGCCTGAGGAGTAAACCAAGAAACCTCTGGGCCATACAATTTGGGGACCAAATTTAAACATTTACATTTTAGGAATCTTACGGTGATCATAATACACTCCACTATATACCGAATACGTTATTCCCTTCAAGAACGTCATTTAATCCGACATCAGCCCATTACGAGGTTTATTTTTGTGTGTGTTGCACCCAAACTAGCAGAAATTAAAAAGGCATCTCTAAGTACCCGGACAGCTTTGGTGGTGCCCTCAGTTTACCTCGACTCGAGACAGAATGGACAACGTGCACAACTGCTCGTGGAGATGAGACATTCAAAGGCACTGTGTGACTAATCAAATGCCTGAGTGAATTAGCAAACTTGCGATTGTCGTATTGGTACACGTCACCTGCGATTTATTTCGCACTTTAAACCACATTTACATCTCGCTGAAATGGCCGAAACACGGCAAATATTTCTCTCCCCCCCAAAAAAATTGTCTTATTTTTTTAAAATATACATCTTTTAAAAAAAAAACCCCAGAGAAATTTACCAAAACGTAAATCATACCCATGGTCTGTCAACCAAACCAGCGGCCGTGCGCGAGCTTTTGCGGCCGTCCGGAACGCTCTTCCTTCCGCGATTAGGAAGCCACTTGGAGTTGTGCGCTTTTCAATCTACGCTGGCAGCGAACTTCTTTAGAACTGATTTTCGCGCGTTTAGTTTGTCGTCCTTCTCCCCCGGCACCTCCGGTTAGCACGGTTGGCTACGTACGGCGGCGAAAGAAGTTCGACGGTACGCGCACGTGCGCCGGCCGCCGTGCACTGACACCGTCTCCACGCCGGGCCACTGCTCTCGCAGGGGAACTCAACCTGAACCGCCTGCGGGAGGAGGTGCGCCTCTACAGCTGCACGCCGCGCAACCACTCGGTGTCGCTGCGCGAGGAGCTGGGCCGCACCGACACCGTCTTCTGGCCGAGCTGCGTGCTCGTGCGCCGCTGCGGAGGGAACTGCGCCTGCTGTGCCCACAACTGCACGCAGTGCCGCTGCAAGGCCACGCGCACAGCACGCAAGGTGCACGAGGTAACCAGCGCCGGCGCCCGGCGGAGCTGCGCGCGGGGGGATGTGGGGGCCCTGAGGTTGCAGGGGTCGGGGGGGGAAGGGCACGCGCAGATGACCGGTTTGTTTAGCTGCGTTTGGCCACGCGGATACATTATGCTTGTTACGTACATAGTAAAACTAAATGAAAACTACATTATTATTTTTCTATTTGAAGCTTTCGTGACTGCAAGGATTCATCTTCTTGGTTCTTTCGGTAAAGTCACGTAGAATGAGAATGAAACAATAAAACAAAATAAGACAATAAAATTCTCACGACATTTCGGCCACGACAAAAGTAGCCTTCTTCAGGTGAAGGAAGAGAACTGTCGGGACGACAGTGCTTCAATTGAAGCGCTTCAATTGTTCCTTCACCTGAAGAAGGCTACTTGTGTTGTGGCCGAAACGTCGTGAGAATTTTATTGTCTTATTTTGTTTTATTGTTTCATTCTCATTCTACGTGACTTTACTGAAAGAACCAAAAAGATACATTATTATTTGTTTTACCAGGTAAGGCCCACTGAGCTATGTAGCTCTTTTTCAGAAGCGACCTGGCCACACATGATAGCTCAACGAAGTGGCTTATCACGTGGACATTTATAACAGCTAAATACTCTTAAACGCGTGATGTTGAGTCCAAATGTGGAGGGACAACCCGGAGAACCTGGAGAAAATCCACGTGACCACGGGCAGAGAGACATGCAAACTCCAAATATACAGGTGTCAGCGTTGTGATCGAACCCACGACCTCATGCCCCCAAGTAATTTTATGAATTATCATGAATAGGGCTTGCTGTCCTATGTTGTACAGCAACCTACGTGCCAGGCAGCCGCTTTACCACCAAGCGTTATTTTCCTCACTATATCCTAAACCATGGCGGAGCTGCTCGCTTGGTGACCCAAGTGGGATTCCCCTTCATGGCCAACATCAGTAGCAAGTGATATCGGAGCCGGTCTTGGGCACCCCCACACCCCCCCCCACCATCAAAATGACCATCGTGGTGAAGTGTGGTCGACTACCCCCATGACGAACATGAGCAGGGACTGGGGAGATCTTCATCCAGCAGCGAACTGAAACCTTAAATATTTGCGTGTCTGCCGAGTTTAAATATAACTTTCTCTAAGAATTGCTGCATTTAAGGGTCAAGTGTTCTAGGAATTATCCAAAAATGATTTTCCTCGCCGTGCAGCTTCCCCGGGCCGTGTTGAATGTTGCTGTCAAGGCTGGCCTCATGTTAAGCTCTTATCTTCCACGCGACTAATCCATTGTAGAGTGGACTGGCGTTACAAAGCCAACCGTTCCCAGCCAAATATTTAGGGTCATTTCACAAGCCTCGGGAAAACAAAATAAGACACCCCTGGAGAGAACCGCTGCATGCAGAGCCACAGCTGAAACTCTAATTGGTCAAGGCCAGCCGGCACCGATGCGTGCGGATTTAGACAGAAGAGGAAAAAAACAAGATACATTTAAAATAACAAGCACGCGATGAGAAAGGGCCGGCTGCACGAATTTGTGTTTTCAAGTGCACGTGTGACTCCAATTGGTACAAAGGCTGACCGTGGCATATGGCCAAATCACACGGATTGACATGTGGAACAAACACTGACACGTACGCAAACATGGAGAAATGCACGCTTAGTACATGCCAAGACATGGTAAGAGGAACAATTTTATACAGTCTTTCAGGACCGATATTATAATTCATAACTAATTTCTCTGGGTGAGACAATGTCGATATAATGTGGATAAAAAAAAAATGTTAATGTATGTATATCTATGTTGACCTTCTTTAGCAAGGTGCGTAGCCAACCGTGTTAATCAGTGGTGCGAAATAATTGATGATAAAGCGCACATTATCAAATAAGTATATTTAAATATAAATACATTTGAAAAATTACAAACCGACACGATTTAACCCAAAATGAAGTCATTATGGACCGGTGAGCGGAACTCACGACTTCGTGCGGTGGTTCACAACCTGCAGCCTGCCGCCCACAGGTGACCTCCCGTGCCGTGGGGAGGGAAGCAGAGAGTGGAACTGTGGCAGATTTCATTTCATCCCTGCGCAAAACGACATTATTTTGCACTCTGCGACGGCCCGCAAATTATTTTCCGGGGGTCGAGAAAAGGTTGGGAACCGATCAAATCTGTTAGGAGAAGTAAAGTGGGATTCGTCAGGACACGCCGCTCCGTGGGATGATGGGCGATGGTCAAGGGCTACACGACGGTGGCATCCCAACGGAGGGAACGCGTCCAAGAGGGCGTCCAACGGGGGGCGATAAATCTTCGGAATCGGCTCGCGTGCAGGTTTTGGGGTTGCTTAGCAAATGGTCGGATTCAGGGATTACGACACAGTCTTGAGGACGCCGTCGTCCAACAGCGGATTGATCAAAGCCGACGGTGGCGATGTGGGATTTTGCGGTGGGTGGCTGGGTGGGTAGGGGGAGGGGGGCGGTCTGATGGGAAAAGTCGCGCGCGCCGTTTGGCCTCGTTGGGCCGATCACCTGTGGGGTTAGAGCTATGCGAGGCGCGTGCTGGAGCGGCCGCGCAGCTGCCTGTTGTATAACCGCGAGAGGCAACGGAATGTGCAGCCCTGCAACTGCAAAAAAATAATTTGATGGAAAAAAAAAGAGAGACGGAGGGAGGGGAGGGAGGGGGTGAGAGTGGGGAGCAAGAGAAAAGGAGAACAAACATGTTGTCAAATATCTGCCTGTGTGTGTTTGCGAGTGCTTGCCTGTAGGTAAGGTGCAGAGGTTGGGAGCAATGGGAGACAGGGCCAATACAAATCAAGTCCCTTCCAACTTGCTGTTAAATTCGTTTCTAACGCGTTATTTATAGCAAGCTAATCACAGCCACAATAAAACTGTCCGAAAACATTGGCTATTTTTTTT
Source organism: Petromyzon marinus (assembly GCF_048934315.1). Lineage (NCBI taxonomy): Eukaryota > Metazoa > Chordata > Hyperoartia > Petromyzontiformes > Petromyzontidae > Petromyzon > Petromyzon marinus. The sequence goes on along the minus strand of NC_133684.1, from coordinate 2,500,136 downwards.
ACGTGGCGCACTTTGTGGGGGGGGGGGGGGTGGTCACATTATTTGTTTGGGGAAATCCCTGAAAACAAACAAACAGCCGACTTCAAAAGTGAACTGACGCCACTGCTATAAGCGTAAGATTAATATAACCACCTGAACCGATTATAGCATTGGCCAAACATCACGACACATTAAATACGCTGATTGAGGATTAAACAATTAGCTTGTTACAGCTGGTGAGAGGTGGAGCTGTATAGGTGTTGAGGGTGAGGAGCTGTATAGGTGGTGAGGGTGAGGAGCTGTATAGGTGTTGAGGGTGAGGAGCTGTATAGGTGGTGAGGGTGAGGAGCGTGGGAGAAAGTCTCAAGAAACTGGAGCCTCGGGGACAAAGCATCGCAGACAATGGCCGTGTCGCGATCAAGTTTGAGTAGCTGTGAATTCCCGTGGAGAAAGTCCATTGTCTGACACAGACATCGATGACGCCACCTTGATGGAGCTGCCATAGTCTACTGCTTAGTACCCTTAAGGTGCATTGAACTTGGACCATGATGATCATCATCGATATCCATTATCATTGATTGATTGATCATTGATGTCGATTTATTATCATCGTCCATGTTCATCATCATCATCATCGATGTCCCCCAAGGCTTAAATCGTCAACTAGGAGCGCTCTGTGTGTCTTGCCACTCGGATCACTCGTTCACATCTCACGTCCTTTGGCCTTCACGGAAAGAAATTTATCGCTCTCCCCTGCAAATGATTATTCCACATGCGGAAGGCACTGGGAGCCAAGGCAGGGTAGGATGGGGTTTTTCCATATTCCTCTGGAATGTTTCAACTGTAAGCATCCTTCAGTTCTATCACAAACAAGAGGATAAAAAAATATAAATGAATAACAAAGCTAATCTACCGATGTGAAATTGTGTGATCCTTCTTAAAAAGCTACACAAGGTGGCCAGCTCATTGCCCTAATGGATAATTGAATGCATCTGTGTGGCGAGATGAAATGTTACCTCCCCCCACACGCTCGGTAGGTTTCTCCAGCTTTTCTGGTTTCATTCCAAATGCCAAACACTTAAAAATGAATTTGGCCCAACATCACAAATGCAGGCGTGCATGAAAAAGAGCTAACGAGACTCAGCGAGCCTATTATCTTAGGTGAATAGTCAACGTTACAGATGCGGCCCTGCATTTTTTTTTCCCACGTCACTGTTAGCAGAAGGTCCTCTTGAATATTCGTTGGCCTACTTCTCCTCCAGACCTGGCCAGACGTTTTCGAAAAAGAGCAGGAAAACCCACAATTTACCACCACACACACACACCACTTGGAAATCAACTGCGGTGGTAACCTATTTACACCTCTGCGCAGAGGACGGAGGCAGAGAGGTTCAGGAAAACTTGGCTAGTTGTTTCAAGCGGCACGCCGGCAGATCAGACCCGCGACCTCCCTCGTTGCAATGTCCAGTGTGGCAACCGTTCCACCAGGGAAGCATCATCCCTCGCGGGTACATTCATTGGCATCGAGAGAACGATTATTTACCCTCTGTATCGTAGCGCCGCTGCTTCGACGCCAGCCCATGGAATCTGCAAACACCCTCGTGCGGGGGCGAGCGAAATCTGTTGTGGTCCAAGGTGCTAAAAGTGTCACAGCGACCAAGCGTCGGCATTACCTTACCGCGTCAAACTTGAGCGTCTTGTTAGTGTCTTTGGATCGAAACGAGGCATACGTGGGTCGCTGTGTACCTTTAATATCCTGTCCACAAAATTGCACTGTGCAACCCTCTTCTGTATACAGAAATGTATTATCCCCCCACACGCAACAGTTTCGATAGCTTGGGGGCAAGTGCTGTTGGTGAACATCTATAAGTGCTGGAATGGTGCGTGCATGAGCGGTGTGTGGGCCTGCACCACGCACAGCCAGACACCTTTTGTTTACTCAATGCTCCTGATGACCACACCACCGCATCAGCTACTCAGCTGACACCAGCAGGGGGAAGGTAGGCCGGATGATTCGGGAACCACGTGCCCCTGACACTGCGCATGGCCAAGAATCAAAACCTCGGTCTCCAGGGTCGTATTGTGAAACACACCGCGCACACACACGCACACGCGCAGCTGTGCTGGCTATCGAGGCAAGTACTGGGAGTTATTCAGACCACAACACACCAGCCAACGTTGTCTCCCCAGTGCTGATGTTTCCACGCTGTGCCCGGTACTCATTTGAAACTCAGCGGACTTAGGGGGGAAGGCCCAGGGATCGGTTCAGATGTCACGCGCCACGTAAGTTGGCCGTAGCTGCGAATCAAGACTTGGGCGGCAGTGTCCGTCATGAATCGTATTCGGCAATGCACTCCTGTCCCCTATGCACACGGACACACACACACATAAAACATAATGTTCGTGCAGAAACAATAAACCCTACTACGCACCCTCTTTGGAAAACACATTTCGAGGGCAGACTTCAGTTTCACATATTTCATCCAACCACATTTGTTCCACCGCAGTATGCTGAATTGGAATAGGCGGCTAGACGGTGGAGATTTAATATCTAACTCATGCGCAGATGAAACGGAGAAATTTAATCTGTTCCTGTCAATAAAGTTGGTGTGGGAAGGCTTTAGATTAAGGTCGTTTTAGCGCTGCACACAGTGTGACCAAAGGTGTTATTTCATGTGCGCGCACGCGTGTGTGCGTGCGTGTGCACGAGAGCGTGCAAGTGCACGCGTGTGCGTGATGAGTGATGGTGCATAAGCTCGTGCTACGTCCTACAATGCCTGTGCTGCGAATTTGATTCCTGGCCATGGACAAACATAAACGGAAAGTGGCAGCTTCATCTGCCCGGAGCATGCCCTAGGCCCACTCGGCCTTCTATGATAATTAATCTGGCGCAGCGCGTGAAGGTCAGCGCGAGGGAGGCATCGGCAGTTTGTCGTGGCGCGTGCCACAACACACTTCCCCCTGTACCACGTCAACCTTGATAGGTGCTCGTTAACAGCGCTTTTCACCACATCCTTGATGGCTAAACAGAAGTGATTTGATGATGTAGCTCAGTGTTTACTGTTAACTTCTTCCGTATCACCATCCTAGAATCGATTCCTGGCTATGCATAACATTATTCCTGAACGAATAATAACAACAAATATGTATAACATGAGTCCTGAAGATTCTCAGGAGCTTGCACAGGATAACTTGCCCAGGTTAACTTTAACTTTCCTAACTTTCCTAAGTTAACTCAGCCTAAAGGTAAATGGGAGTGAATTGTTTTGGCCAGACCCCACCTTTGCGTGCAGTGCTGACCAAAGTGGAATAATGTTCTCACGAACAGCAGAGGCTAAAAGCAGATCTTTATGTTCGTGCTTATGTGTGTGTATGCGAGCTTGTATGTGTGCTTATACGTGTATTGTGTTGTTATTGAGAGCAGTGGCCCAGTTGGAAGTGAACTGTGCTACAAATCCAGCCACCTGAGTATTATTGCCGGCCATGGATAACAGCAGTGGCACATCACGGTGTATGAAGCGGTCATGGGCCTCCCCTAGGTCGTCTACTCAGGCCTAGCCGATTACCTTGGACAGAGTGTAAACGTCAAGACTGCCGAGACAACAGTGGCCAGGCGTAATAATGTCACCGCCTCGAGCGCGATACGCGCCTTAAATTGATGTTCTCTAATTACTCCGGCGGTCTAGGAGGCGAGACACGTGACACCTCTGTTAGAGGCCCACGTGGCTACCGTGTGGCAGCTGTGGCATCTGGCAGAGGGTAGAACATGTTGGTGAGGCGTGGTGGCATCAACGGCTTTTGTCTTGATGACATCTTGTTCTTGAAGGAATATTTAACTGTGTCCATGTGTGTTGCGTGCGTGTGTGTGTGCACGTGGTGGTGGTGCCATCGTAGGTCTTGCAGATAAAGGCGTGGAGAGGAAGCTTCCACAAGAACCTGACGGACGTCCACCTGGAGCACCACGAGGCGTGCCAGTGCACCTGTGCCAACGGGGTCAACGGATAAATCGTGGCCAAGCCAGCCACAAACGAATAATAATCGCACTTATGGCTGCACCACAAACAACAGCGACAACAGCAGCAGCAGCAGCGACGACGACGACAGCAGCAGCAGCAGCGCAATCCAGCAGTCACAGCCTCAATGCCAAAGACAATTTGTCAGCAATTTCCCCACTTGCATCGAGCCTTCAAAAATACAAACAGCAGCAGCAGCACCGCCACCGACAGCGCTCCTCGTGCAAAGCACAACAGCCCAGACCAATGACGACCCACCCCTGCCCCCACCCCCGACAAGCAACCCAATTAGAACTGAAGCTAGCGCCGACAACGGCACGAACAACAAGTTGTGGTATCCACGAGTGGGGAGCCGTGGGGCTGGGGCTGGGGAGGGGGCACGCGCCAGCCGCGTCTACCGGCGCCCTGCCAAATTGGTCACGCAGACCCAGGCCACTTAGCTGGGGCTACGAGGACAAAAGGACCTGTTTCAGGACAAGCAACTGTGGCGGCCCCCCCCCTCCTCCTCCACCCCACAATTTCCCCCTGCCCCCTCAACACCGCTGTTCCTCTCCCACCACAGGGCACGGCTGCTCAGAAAAGACTCAAGTCAGCAGCAATTGATTGCACAAACTCGGCGAACTTTTACTTGCCAAAGGAATGGCGCGCGTCACGCAACGGAGAGGGCCTCAAAAGGAAAAAAAGCCCCAAGGGCATCGTCGTTTTATCATTTTAAAGAGCTCCTCTGGACGGTTGACGGCGATGTCGTTCGAGGCAGAGCTTTCCAGCAGGACACGCAAAGCCCCTCCTGGGGGGGGGTGGAGGGTGGTGCTGGGGGTAGAGAGTGGTTGAGAGAGAGAGACGCGTGCGGATTGGTGGTCGTGCCGCAGAAAAGCGCGGAAGTGGCACAGATATATTAAAATTAACCGCTCCCCCACCCACCACCACCAACCAAACATAGAAAATAAATCCTTAAAACAGTTTCTACGCGTGCCTGAAGGCCTCCCTGGCTGGGCCTGTGACCGACGCTGAGGATTCTGTTGTTAGGGATGAGCGCTCCTTTCGCTGGAGCTACCCCTGGGCACCTGCCATCCCACATTTATGTTATCTTTCGTTTATTTCTCTCCCCCCCCCCCATCGCTCAAAATCGCACTCGAGGCTTCTCTCCGCGTTTACAAAATGTTTTGTTTCCTCGTCCTTTCCCGGAACGGGCTGTGTGAATGGTCCAGAGAGAGAGAGAGGGAGGGAGGGAGAACAAGACAAGGGGGGGGAGGGGGGGGACGATTGAAGATAATTGAAAAATAAACAGAAAATGACACGAAAAAAATTGTGTGTTGAAAAGGGGGACGAGAAAGCTGCTGGTGTTTTTATATATATATTTTTTGTGTTTCTGGTTCATGAAAGCAATTCACGTTGGCCTCTTTGCTCACTCCTGGCCTTTAAAGCGCTGCTCAACAGAAGGCGACGCTTCAAAAGCCAAAGAGGAGAATTCTTCGCATTGTCAAGGTGCTTCCTCCTCTTTGCCGTGCGCCGATGCTCCGCTCGGTCGAAAAACGCGACAGTAAGGATGTGAAACAAAACGCCAAAGCACTTAAATATGTTCCTTGCAACATACCACGATACCCGTGCAGTACACGAGAGTAGCCAAGGGCAAATTTAGGCAAGAATGCCGATGTTTAATGTGCAGTAAGGATACGTTAATTTTGGGGAGAGATATTGAGACTCATGGACAAAAAAAATACATCACGGTAATAATTCCCAAACTTTATATAAAAATTGAATGTGCTTGTTTGAGATTTGTACCATTTCAAGACAACAAGTTTTGTAAAAAAAAAAAGGTATGGTGCCCCACTACTGTCTTATTTTAAGACATTTTCACCGCCCGTAGAGTAATAATTCTTCGTCTGTGTACTTAATTTATATGATGTAGGTGCTGTTTTCTTGTAAATATTACATAAATGATAGTGTTAAGGGCATTTATGCTGTTTTTGTATTATCGTAATTATTTTGAATGGCCAACGCTCTTGAAGGCCGATCGCCGTTCATTTTGGTTTCGATTGTGAGCCCAGCGAAAGACGCCTGGGATGAGAGCATCGTTTGCCCGCATTCTTTCTAGATGCCAGCAGTGCCATTCTTCCTTCAGGCCTGAGACTCTGATTTACTGCAATATGTACGCGCTTCGTGAACAATAACAAAACCACATTGCACGCCAACCCAAAACTCAAGAAAGCAATTGAAGAGCAGCGATTCATCGCACTCTGCCATCTAATTGTTCCAAGGGAACACGGTTCAAACGTCGGTGCAGGGCAATGCATTTATATTTGTCTCAAGTTAATTGTACATTTACTTTACGGTCCATTTCACGGTTAACTTTAGCCACGGAGGAATGAGCGGCGTAAAAAACCGAAGTGGTCTCCGAGTTTAAAACAAAACACATGCTCCTCAATCCATGTAGGCGCGCAACAAAAAGAGCATTTTGAAAAGGAATTCTTGAGCGACCATACAAACATTTTTGCAGTTTTTTATTTAAATAAAAGGCAGCCCAATGCCCGCTCGTATCGTCGTTGGCTTTAGTTTGACTCCGCTTGACTCCTCGATTCCAATTTTATAAAGGAAACCAGGCCAGCCACTGATGTTTTGTAACGGCCCTTGTGACTGAGAGTGATTGTTGGATGTTGGATGAGGGGGGGTGCCAATGCCCATGGGTGCACCAGGGGGCATTGCGAGGGCAACAAGTGTCGCAGTGAATATCTCACGCGATTACGAGTGACATTAGACGATGCCAGAAAAAAGGCTGTATCCCTCCGTGGAAAGCGCGCTTATGATCATTAACAGGGGAGGGGGTTATTTTGCTTTTCCTCAGATTATCATCGATCCGTTGCGTAAGCCGTTGTATTTTTTTTGACGTCGTCTTTTTAAATTAAACGCACACCTGTTTTTTGTACACCACTGCCCCGTATTTCTGCAACAAATAAACAACAAAGGAAAAAAAAGACTGTTATACTTTATGATACTTTTTGTTGTTGTCCAGGAAAAGTGAAAAGTTTGGCTCTCTGCGTTGGTGGTTTTCTCCCGCTATTTTTTTGTTGTTCCGTATTTAAACCAAGAAGCATTATGGAAAAAAATAAAACCATTTTTTTTAAACACCGGCAAATGCGACCTTACCACGGTGTGATTCTTTTGTTTGATGCGCGAAGTCCCGTCGCGTCTACCCCCCCCACCCCCGCGCCCAAAAAAATGTATTTTTTGACAAATCACAGCAAAGTACTTCCACAAATATTTATCTGGCAAATATCCAAGCTATTCCTAGAACGGCACTCTGGCATAATGTGAGATTATAAATAAAGTACTCTTTCTTCTCCTAATTACCCTGATTGTTCTGAAAAGGAAGCCCTCAATTTTCTGCGCGCAAACCCCCACGATCAATCCCCGCGCGTCTCGATTTTCTACTCCGAGGCCACGGGTGGCCCCTTCACCGGCAGATCAAGCAAATCGGCATGTCCCGGGAGGGTCGGCCCCGCTACGGTAACGTTGAAAGCCCGTGACAATTAGGTCCTCTTATTTTGCCGTTTCGCTCCCTGCCACGTGAGGAGTGCCCCCCCCCCTGCCCCCCACGCCGCTGTGAGCGTCCTCGCGGTTGAGCATCCCAGCCTCGCCCTTCCCTTGCAAGTTCAGTTCGAGCAACAAAGACCGGCGCCGCCCAATGAGGAGCAGGGGGGGGGGGGGGTCCCGTGTAAACTCGTCTCGGAAACACGCAGAACCGCATTCCGAGAGGCCTCAAAAAGCTTGGGACAAATGGAGCAAGGACCCAGGGCTTTCAAACACTCCGGTCCTGATGCTCAAATCAATTCCTACGCAGCTTTCTAGGTTTACCGTCGCCCGGGTGTCTATTTCGCATGTAAGCCAGGTATAGTCAGTCAGAGGTAGGGACGGATGCACTGGGGGCTGCGAATTTGAGAGTGGTTTGTTCGGCAGTCAAATTTTAAGTCGGTGGTGATGAGCGAGATTAATCCTATTACCTTGCCGATGTCACATCGCGAGCGTTCATTGTTATTTGCAATTCGGTGATGGATCAATTGAGATCAAACAAAGGGAGTTCGAATTCTGTCTCTGTTCAAATGACTCAAATTGCAACCGATCTCAGATTACGGAAGCTAAGCAGGCCTGAGCCATGCGTTTGAAGGGGCGACCACCCTGCACAACGGGTGGCGACAGGCTGCGGGGGTTTCCTGCGTGGCTCCCTGCTGGGCTACCTGGGTGGTTCTCTGCGGGGTTTCCTGCGGGGCTACCTGCGGGGCTACCTGCTGGGCTACCTGGGGGGGCTACCTGGGGGGCTACCTGGGGGGTTCCCTGCGGGGCTACCTGGGGGGCTACCTGGGGGGTTCCCTGCGGGGTTCCCTGCGGGGCTCCCTGCGGGGCTACCTGGGGGGGCTACCTGGGGGGACTACCTGGGGGGTTCTCTGCGGGGCTACCTGCGGGGCTATCTGGGGGGCAATACAGAACAAATCAACCGTCCTACTTTGCGTCTAAGCTACCGCGTTTACGCTCCCCACATTCACCAACTCGCACATTGACCATCGTAGTGAAGTGTGGTCATATACCGACCGTGGCCAGCACGCTGTGGGGAGGCCCTCATCTTACGTACAATTTACATTCTACAACTACTACGACCATCACCAAGGAGACGAATAAATGGGGACTGTCTAACCCTGCTGTACTTTAAAAGCTCTAATAATGACTCCTGATTGCCGCTGAAAAAACCCAACAATGTAGGCCCAGCTGGGCTCAATAATTATAAGTGTCAGCGGCTATGTTGGGGTGCAGTGTTGGATAGCGGTGGATTTCTTGGAGCAGCGGTATTTGAGAGCTGTGAAAAGCAACCAAAGTAATAGATACGAAGGAGTTATCACACTGCCAATGCGTTTGATAGCACAACACTTCGCCACCGCTTCGTTTCTTGTGCCAAATCTGTCAGCTGTTGCACTATTGACCCGTCTTACATGAAGAACGTTGGCGAGATGTTAACTGCCTCGCCTATTATGCAGGAATCATGGGTTTGATCCCGACCCTGACGCCTGTATATTTGGAGCTTGCATGTTCTCTCCTCCCGTGGTCGCGTGAATTTCTCTCCGGGTCCTCCGGTTTTATCCTCCGCATTTAGAAACGTGCGTTCAGAGTATTTGGCTGCGACAAATGTCCACACGAAAAGCCACTTTCGCTGAGCTATCATTTGTGGCCAGGTCGCTGCTGGAAAAGAGTTACATAGCTCAGTGGGCCTTCCTTACCTGGTAAAATAAAACAAAATAGTGAGGTAGTCTCACCAGCACCAGCTCTTGGTCTTCCTTTTATCACTGATATCAGGAAGCCACTCTCACAATGCCTACGTCAGAGACCTGCCCTCTCCTCCATCCTGCACAAGCGGTCCGCCCGTCAACAACCTCCTGACTGCTATTAAACAAAAACAACATCCCAGTCGCTCATATTGAGAGGCCAGAAGCCTCTGTTCTGGCAACTTATTTAAAGTCGAGCTATATGACCAACACCTTAACGGACATTACTTCTACATCTGACAATAGCGAACGTGCAAAGATAGTGACGAGTCACGTCAACCGATAACGCAGGAGCCGCAGTGACACACGATCCTGGCGTCATCGCCAATTCGTCATAATTTTGCCTTTTGGACCAACTTTGGTCGAAACCCTGCAAGGGTAATGAGCCTGTGACACCACTTCAGTCAGCTCTGGAAGCAGCGATACTCCACAATCCAGAGGGCGCAGCAGAGAATGCCTCGATTGTGTCAGCGAGACAAAACGTTAGTGGTGGGCGCGGGCACTTGCCTTGCTGTGTCGGTTGTAATTACGCTTTTGCCAGGCACACAAAGGCCAGAGCCGGTGGTAACACGAAGCTCCTGCATGCAGGATTGTGAGAATCAACGTCTCGGAGAAATAGACGGGGGGAAAAAAGGGTAATGATCTTAATTGTGCTCACCTGAAGAACATAATCCACTGCAGGTGCTGCCACTCCTTCAGTTATTGACATTTCTGCCATATGTGCTTTTAGAGAGGAGTCTAAAGTTACGAGCACCTCCCAGTTCATAGCAGCATTCGTGATCAGATAACCTCCTGCTAGCGAGAGTATTTGAAGCCCGGCTTGTGTGGAATATAGAGATGAATGTGCCCGATGTCAGAATCAATCGGAATTTTTAGCAGAATATATATTTAGACTGGAGGAATCCGATGAGCTATGAAGCTCTTTTCACAGATGTCGTCATATTTCGGAAGTCAAGTAAGGTTTGAGTCCGGATAGTGCTTGAATGGGCGACCACAATGCATAAATCAGGTGTTGTAAGAGTCAGGGTCGAGACTAAATGAAGAAATTATTATTCAGCATCGTGGTTAATATAACTGCTTCTAATGGCTGCAAGGGACACTTGGTCCCCTCCACACACAAACTATTCGATGAACATATCGTGAGGATAAAAATAATAAATATTAATGGATTAATCGTCTACTTCCTAGAAAGTTACGTCCACGTTTTCCTGGAGTGCTCTCGTCTTCATCCCACATGCAAGAACGGTGAAAGAGGAATCAAACAAACTTTCCAAAGCAGAATCCGCACCTCCAATTAGCACGGTTGTCTACGTGCCGTGCGAAAGAAATTCAACATAATACATCTCCTCTCTGAAAGAGAGTCTTGAGACTCGGTTGAGAATTATGTAAGAAGCGTGATGGTGAAGTAATATGGATTCGCACTTTATTTCCCTCACAGAATGAGGAAAATTAAATATAATCATATGCAATGAACACCTGGTCCTTTTTTCTATCACAGACAGTGGTCGTGAGGAGACCTTGGTCCAAGGGGCGTGCTCTGTGTTCTGTCGAAGTTTTGTAAGCAAACGTTCAGATGTTCACGTTGTTGTTTCGCATTCTCTGTATATTTTTTTCTTTATGCAAAACCATCTACAGTTTCTCCTCCAAGTATTGCATCACTTTTACATTTCCTCACTCAAGATTTGGTGCAACTGGGTACAATTCACTTCACTTACTCCTTTTACATCAACATCGTCAATACAGAAACGCGGAGTGTCCCCTATCATGTAGAAATGCGACCGGTTGTACTGTAACGTATTTACAAGTCCAAATACACTGACTGTTTTCTTTTTCTTAGATAAAAAAATATTCTTTTTTTAAATAGAGCCTTCAAAACATTTCAAATGCAGAGAATAAAAAAAATATCCCTTGTCTATGTAGGGAGTTACCCAGGACTTGAAGGCGATGCTTGCATTTCTGATTCCTTCTGTTGACGTGATGCCCTTAGGAAGAGAGATTGCGCTTCTCATGAACCTCGCAGCCTATTCAAATGAGTGACCTCAACTTAATTATTGTGGCAGCGATAGGACGACACCTGATATCCATACATATTACGCAGCAACCCTGGCTCTGCTCAGAACCCAGTCCGTGGCTTTCTCGCTTGAATAACTGCTGCTGGATACTTTTCACGTAGAAGGCCCATGACGAACGAAATATTCATTTACTTATTTGACATCTAGTCGGGTGGCACAGTTGCAAAAGCTTGTGACTCACATTTGGAAAGTTCTAAGTTCAAATCCCGGTCAGGGGTGGACTCCACCCATCACCTATCCAGGGCCTATTAAAAATAAAAAAACATTTTGTGCCAAGTCAACAGCATTTGCCCTCTAGACGTGCACATTACACCTGACTCTGGGCAGCCACAAGGGATGAGCCCTTTTGCAAGCTCGTGACAGCAGGAAACCACTTTTACTGCACCGATTCCTGGCTACGTCTAATATCCGTGGCGAGTGAAATCTGAACCGGTCCTGTTCCCCCCTCCTTTCACAACCCCGTATTAACCAACGTGAAGTATGGTTAAACAACACCCATCGCAGACACGGCATGGTATGGTGGCGGGCAGGGAAGGGCCATAACTGTAACCAAATTTCACCAGCCTACTAATGGAATGAAGGACTTAAGCAAGTCGAGTGCTTAGGCAAGGGAAAAGCACCAATTGTCCTCCAGCGTATGAAAGCTCAGGCTGGCATCGAGCTAGATCACATTCTTGGCACAGCAATCGCAGGCAAAGAGGAGGAGTGCAAGAGCCATCGACGAAATGTGCTTTTAATAACCCCTTCTGGCAACCGCCGCCGCCGCCTTTTAGAGAGCATTATGCACCGTTTTAAGGATGCGGTGTATTTTGAAGCATATGCAGCGCCAATCAATGGACGTTGCGCATTTGTACTTTCAATTAAATTAGCCAGCAACGCTCAATCGCAGGCTTCTAGTTATGCGAAATAAATGTTGAGAGATGATTGCTTTTGTTATTTAATGGCTTAGAACCGCCTTTTTGTGTTCAGTTTGTTGACCCTTCCCCCGTACCGCCGTATCGGCGCGGTTGGCTACGTACGGTGCGAAAGAAGTGCAACGTACACACACGTACAATACGAGTGGTGGGGAGAATGCGTCGATTCGTCAATTAATCTGTAGATTGGATTTTGACGCGTGTAAGAATCGCGTTTTAATCTGATCTGTAAATGTAATGGACGTAAATGTAATGGATGTAAATGTAATGGGTGTAAATGTAATGTTTGTAAATGTAATGGGTGTAAATGTAATGGGTGTAAATGTAATTAATGTAAATATAATGGATGTAAATGTAATGGGTGTAAATGTAATGGGTGTAAATGTAATGGGTGTAAATGTAATGGGTGTAAATGTAATGGGTGTAAATGTAATGGGTGTAAATGTAATGGATGTAAATGTAATGGGTGTAAATGTAATGGGTGTAAATGTAATGGGTGTAAATGTAATGGGTGTAAATGTAATGGATGTAAATGTAATGGGTGTAAATGTAATGGGTGTAAATGTAATGGATGTAAATGTAATGGGTGTAAATGTAATGGGTGTAAATGTAATGGGTGTAAATGTAATGGGTGTAAATGTAATGGGTGTAAATGTAATGGGTGTAAATGTAATGGGTGTAAATGTAATGGGTGTAAATGTAATGTTTGTAAATGTAATGGGTGTAAATGTAATTAATGTAAATGGCTTCGAGCAACCCCTGTAGCCACAGTCACTCGAGGCCGTTATATGTAGCACAATTTCTAAAATTAAAAAATATATATTGAATCTAATCGCGATGAAGAATTGTGACCATTCATCAAATTGTCGGGGTTGGGGGGGGGAGGCAAATTGTCACGCCCCGAAGAATATTAATCATAATAATAATCCTTCACTTATCGGGGGGAAAAAATCCTTGACAGAGTCTCAAGACGAATTCGGGAGTGATCCCGCTAGGTAGGTTACACATTTTCCAGGGTTAAACCGGTGGGAGGAAACTGCACCACCTGGTGACGAGCTCACACGTGGGAAAAGAGAGGAGATCACGGCCTCAAAAATAAATAAAACCACACACACACACAAAAGTGAGTACCGACGTCATGCAAGGACTGCGGTGCTGCCGCTTCCGAGGCGGGAGCGTCTCACGTACATCACAATCTGCGAGCGATCCACTAACCCCTGCTCCAAGAGCGGGAGCTGAGCAGTGAGTGTTTGAAGCAAGGAAATGTTTTGGTAAACAATCCAAACGAACGTAATATTTGCATGGAACACCAGTGAAGCAAACCACAACAGATCGTTCTGAAATTCACATTGTAACATACAGCCCTTCATATTGTATTAACAACAAAAGGTTTTCTGGCTGGTTGGCTGCCTGGATGCCTGGCTGGCTGGCTACGAATCGCCCAACGCGTTCTGATTGGCTGGAGGCCTTGTGCCGCTCAGTACGCAGAGAGGGGGCACACGGGTGGGGACGCGGGTTTGGGGAGACTGTGGGGGGATTGGGGGTTGCCACACACGAGAGATGGGGCAGGGGGGGGCACGCAGGGGATGAGAGGTGAGGAGACTGGGGGTGGGGGAGGACCGTCATTCGATGATGAGTATTATGCACGAGCCTTTTGCCCGTCCAAGGACGGGTGTATTGCAGTAGATGTGAAGCTTGCAAGCGAAAAGCAGAACGCGACGTGAAATATTCATTGCATCAATGCGTGTGCAATTTGTAAGGGCGCGGTGACAGAGACCTATTTCACTTAAAGGTTATAATCCCTTGTTCATCACGACGTCCTTTTTACTTCTATGTCTCAACAACAGCGTTACGGAGATCACGTGACGCGAGGGTTCTGCCTTTGTAGTGAGGGTTGTGAGTTGACGCCGAGGAGGGGGGAGGAGGCGCCTCGCCCCCCCTCATGTGGAGTGACGTCAGCCGCTAATTATTATTAATAGGGGGGGGGGTCAATTTGGAAGACGCCACCTCCTCATGATTATTAATGTGGGGGGCTGTTCGATGTGAAGTAGCGTCACCTGATCATGATTATTAATGAGGGGGGATGGTGCTTCATGTGGAGTGACGTCACCCGCGCATGATTATTAATAAGGGGGGGTGTCCATGTGGAGGACGTCACCTGTTCATAAATATTAATGAGGGGGGCTGGCCGACGTGGAGTGACGTCACGCGCGGGACACACAGACGTTCTTGGCTCATTATCGTAGTACATTCTAACAAAGTTTTGCTGGCTGGCTGGAGGGAGAGATGGACAGACGGACAACGACGTCCGAATGATGCGCAGGCTGCGAGTTAACAATTAAACTGCCGGATGAAGGCCTCCCAAGTAACTCTGAGTCACAGACTTTGTTTAGCCATGCAGTACTTCACGCTGATCATCGCAGATAGATAAAATGGGGGTCCAGGACTAGGGGCTTTATAACCGCTCACCACTGACTTCGGGACGCCGGGGTTTCGTTTTAGCACAATTTACACACTCGCCACCGCTTCACCGCTCCATCCATATATCCACATCGTCGATGTTAAATGAGAAGGCAAAAAAACAACAAGATACCTGCGTAGATTCATGCATGAAGTTTGGCGATTTAGCGAGCGCGGGCAGGGTACACCACATACCTTGCAGAATTTGTTTATTTTGGCACAGGCAGGGCACGGTCTGTGCCTGGCTCGCCCTAACCTTACGATGTTTTGTGGAGAACGCTTCAAAGCCAGCAGACTGGCACCAAAAACAACAAAACAGCCATTTGAACCGACCGTGCCCTTGACCGGCAGAGCAAAAGGAAAAGAAACACCGACAAAAATAAATAAATACGGAGGTAGAACAACATTCGCTCAAAATTATATTACAGTTATTAAATGTGACTCTAATTAGATTGTACAATGAGATTTTTTTATGAACACATGGGCAATGTCTTTTACGGCCGATGATGTAATTGAGTAATGACTCCTAGAGAACATTGGCGGGGCTGACCGCGAGCCGAGGAGTCGGGCAGATTGGAGCTGGTTGTTTTCCGTAGGAAACTCGATCCGGGCGTTATTAGGGTTGCCCCGCTTGCAAGCGGGAACATCTTCAGGAGGGCAACGTCAAGTAATGGCCGGCTGGTCGCAGCAACCAGCCCCCTTTGTCTTCTGGCAGTGGGGCAGCGATCACGTGCACAGGCTGTGCAACTGCACCGGGGCCCACCGACTGCAGGAGAGCCCCCAGCCACTCCCCCCCCCCATCCCCCCCCCCCCCCCCCGGTCATTTCGTTACAGCGGGGCCCATGCCAACCACGATATGCCACCGTCTGCTGGCCTCCACAACCAGTTAGCAAAGCGCCGGATAAATGTTACGATGACGGACGGGACATTTTGTAATGTTCACCCAGAAGAAGCCTATGTCTTTGGAATTACACATCAGAAAGAATGTATAATATATATGTTTTTTCCTTTAATCAATTAAACGCTGGATGAAGTCCTCCCTTATGCCCTGTTAAGTCGTGGGGGTTGTTTGGACACGCTTTGATCACACCGATGAGCAAGGGTTGGTGAAGGAGGTGCCCTGGACTGATTCAGATCTGATTCAGATATTCCAAGCCATGTTAGTCATGGCCTGGAACTGGACGTCGGCACAAAGTGCAGTGCGCTAACCATTGTGCCACCCCTCTCCTAGGATTCGATTGGCCACTTCCTAATAAGGTACCAGTGTCAGCCCCACAATGTGATGATTTTCACGAAATGGGGTTGCGATTTTATTCAGGAGTTAATCTTGTTTTGTTGCACTTGTATTTTTAGTCCTCGTTGTAAAGTTTCTCTTCACTCCATTAGCCTAATTGTAACATTAGCATATAATTTGTAAACATGTGATTCTTACGCACACTATTCAACGCTTGTATCATGAGCGTAAGAATCAGTTTGATTATTCAGTTAGTCGTGACATGCCTCCCAAATTACTTTTCAGTGTTTTACTTGAGAAATTAAATTGGACTGCACGGAAAGCACCTCTGCACATGAAGGGAAAACATTATACAAAAAAAACTGTGCGCCGATAGCACGGCTACCTACTTGCTGTACTGCACAGCATGTATGAGTATTTATTGCACAAGAACAGAACTTGATCTGCAAAATGTCCCGGGGGTCGGGGAACACCGGCCATTGTGGTTAACTGCAGGTGAGACGAAGTATGGGGTGGTGGTGGAGGTTGGAGGAGACAAATATGTTGACCAGACTACGAAACTTGACAAACAAATGAACTCGAGGCCTAAACAATAGACACAAGCAAACACTGCGGCACAACTAAATGGCCAAAGCCGTGCAGTCTAAGCGCTAGCAGCTTCGAGCACCTTCCAGCTCTGCGTGTTTGCAGAAGGAGAAGTTTACTTTTATTTTATTTTCTTTGCCGATGTTGACCACGTGTGGTTTTCTTTGGCACTCACGGTCCCCGTGGCAGACAACACGCCTTCCTCCTTCCCAGAAATCTGGCGTGAGTGCTCCTTATTTTTCGCATCAGTGGCTAAAGTATTTACAGCGACCTCTGCGCTGGTTATAAGTCCTCTCCGCGTGCCCGATTTAGGAATAGAATGCAAACTCAGGTGGGGATATAGATTTTTTTGGTTGGGATTCGTTCCAGGGGAGAGAGTGCGACGTGGTGTCTGCTTGCCGCTGTGCACTCAGCGGTGATGAAAGGGAAACACAAAAAGGCCACAGTTTTTAACAGAAGACTTAAAATAACTACGTTCAACATCGCGAGTATCTCTGATGCTCTTATTCAGGCTGGGAATGGCGAAAACCAAGGGCGACGAGGCCAGCATCGCACCTCCGATTAGCGCGGTTGGCCACGTGCGGTGCAAAAGAAGTTCAACGTAAAAAAAACACCTACTTTTGTTGCTTTTGTGTTCTAGTATTTATATCAACACAAGTTACACACGTGCGATCAGGTACTCATCTAAGGCCGCGTGACCTTCGTAGAGGCACAGGGCCAGAGGAGCTGTTGAATCTCCGGCACGGAGACCTGGAACAGGCCACCGGCAGATGCTTGGGTCCCGTTCTTGATGTCCGAGCCAGTTTTGCAACAGACCCAGAAGAGCGGTGTTCCAAACAGCTCACGATACGTGACCCAGGGCGCATTCGTGATTGACAGGAATCTTAAGAGTGGACGACAACAAATGTTCACACTTAATTACTTAGAGGGCAGATTCAGATCCCACTCGGCAGTGATGTGGAACGTGGCTGGGACTCAATCCCAGGTTGCTGGCATAACAACGCAGTGCAGATACCATTGCACTGCCATCTGCACTCAAAAATCTCCCCACGTAGCCCTGTAAACCGTTGAGGAAAGTGCTATTGCAAGCCACCCTATGCGGCCAGAGCCACCTTGGTCTCCCCGGTGCTAATGTTTACACGCCACGTCGGGTACTCAATCAAGCGTGAGTAATGAGGGGAAGTGCCCAGAACCAGTGAGGATATCACTCGCCACCGCTGTTAGCCGTGGTTGGGAATCAAACCAGGTCACACCGGGGATCAGAGCTCCCTTGCACGCACACCCACGCAGTCTGACGCGCGGTGTATTTTTTTGGTAACATCAGACGGTATTATAGTCGTGTCTTTCACCGTACGCAAAAATGTTTTGCCGTCATCACATGTCACCACTATCGTCCTCGCAAAGAGATACTTCTGTGTCTTATCAGGAAGAAACCCGCTTCTCTCTTGTCATGTTTAACGGAGGATAGCCTTCGCAGGTGGGACCAACACTAAAAGTGTCTCCATCTAAAAACCGAGTACAAAGGCGCGCTTTGTAATGCCGATGGGGACCTTGCAACCACAGCTGCTACAAAAAAAAACGTGACCAGGGCCACGTGGAAATCTGCGGAAGGCAGTTTGCAACTCCAATGAGACTCTCAATACCTGTTGCACGCACACACACACACCAAGCACGATCACAAAAGAATGTTCCCGACTCGTATTTCAAAATTATTTCAGCACGCATTCATTTCGGTTGCTTCATTTTCATTTCCATGCTGAGAAGTGTCAGCGGACTAGCACCGGGAACAGAATGACTTGCTGTGAGCATCGACACCGTCGAGTTGAGGTTAGGTTAGGGCGAACTTAAGGACGAATCAGTAAAAGTGCAACAATGCAATGGGTTCAAATCGATGAATATCGATTGGTAAGGCCCACGAAAACCCCAATCGAATAGCTTGTGTAAAAATTTATGATTTGATATGTGTGAGTGTGTGCGTACGAATGAGACAAAGGGAATAAGAAACGGCGCGAATGCGAGCTGCTTAAAACAAACAAATCTACGCAAAAAATAATCGATTGTTGAATCAAATTGGGGGACCCCCCCTAAAGTGTGACAATTAATCGAATCTGCCCGAGGTGCCGAGTGAACCCCCGACAAGTGTCAGGCGGATCAACATTTCCTGTAAATAGCACAGCAGTTGTAAAAAACAAACCACACTTAATGAAAATTGAGATGAAAAGTATTTTTTCTCTCCCAATGGAGACCTCATGCGGTACATAACACATGACCATAAAGAGCCAACCGCACACGGAGATCGAGAACAAACACAAGTATGAAACATTAAGCAATAAAACCTGAATAAAGTGTACAAGCTGATTATAATGTGTAGAACAGACCTAACAATTCAGAAAAAAAAAAACATTTTTAGGCAGGAGTTACGATTCAAATGCGCTTAGATTCATATGTACAAGTGGGAAAGACGAAAATAGAACCAGCACAAGCTACAATTGTCTGATTAAAGGGCTGAATTGACAAAATTGAACACTGACTGGGAGGGCAATGGTTAGTGTTAATGTATGTATGTTGAAGCTTTTTGGCACCGTACATAGCCAACCGCGCTAATCGGAGGTACGGGGGAAGGACAACAAACTGAACACAACAAAGCAATGCCTCTTCATTCATGTGCGACAGATGCAATGCTTTTTCCACACATAGGAAACATTGTGGTAGAGGAAACCGACTACCAGGCAACACTGAATGTTATAATTTTCACGGAATAGAGTATATGAAAAAGGGTAACTGCCTGAAGTCAAGCTTGCTATAGATTACTTTATTCATATTGGAGTGGTAGTTAAACAATTGATGATGGTAAAGTGTTCGTTGGATGGAGTAGTGGTTCTGTGGTTAGCGCACTGCACAACGAAGCTGGCTACCTAAGTTTGATTTCCAGCCCATGGCTAACATCAGTGGCCAATGATATCTTATCTGTACGAACAAAACATTTTGAATTATGGTCAAACAATATTTCATGACCAATACAGTGTGTGGGCGGAGGCCTGGGGGGGGGGGGGTGTTTACCCAGCAGGGGTTTTCCAACGGGCTGTACATTACGATGATTAAAACTCAAGTCTCTTCAGCCCGGGCACTGAGGCCATTGCAGCTTCAACGTGCCCCGCATTGCAACGCCGCCGTTCTCCCTGGGGGACAACCACGGTACGCTCCTTCGCTGCAGGTTGGACACGCTTGGTGAGCTGCCACAGCTGCCGCAGCTGCCTTTAATGCGGTGCCACGCGTCGCTGGCGACGGCAACAAAGGTCTGCAGAAGCCGCAGATCACAGCGGATAGCGCCGGGGCGGAGTGCGGAGGAGGTGCTGTGCATGCCGAGAGGCCCTCGGTGACACCGTCTCTGGCTGCCAGAGAGTTTTTTTCTTCTTCTTCTTCTGTTGCTTCAGATCATTGAGATTACCGCCACGCGCGCTACAAAGCCACAATGGGAGGCCGCGTTGAGGCCACGAACCAGAAAAAATCGAGAGAAGAAAGGCTTTGAACGGCAATCACGGCTGCAAAGCCAATTTTGAACGGTTCCAAAAAACAATCCCTTCCATTTACCACGAGGGGTTAAGTAAACTAAAACATTTTAATATTTTTTGTGGTTTGGAAATGTCGTTTTTTTCAGTGTATCGTGCGAGGATTTTTCCTTCACCTCACGCCGAAGCCTTTCTCCAACACTCAAGTATAATTCACTGCCGTCACGCGTTTCGTATGATGCAATGACCCTCAGGGGGCTAGCGCTGGCCCAGTGGGTTGGCACACACAGTACCACGAACCCAGTGACCTTAGTTCAATTCCTGGCCATGGCTTACATCAGTGGTGAACAAATATCTGACCCAGTCCTGGACCCTTTCCCGTCACTGACCAACGTGGTGAGGTTAAAATCAAAAAACCTTACAGGCCAAAACGGTATAGGGAGGCCTCCATCTAGCGGTGGATGGGCAAAGGGCTGTAAATTATTATTGTTATTATTTTAAATGACACACATTTGAACGTAAACATTATATGAATAATACCTCTTTATTTGCCGAGTAAATCCTCAAGAGTCTGAATAATTTTTTTCCAGGAAAAGCCTGCTTTATAAGAATAATAATTTACGGGGTGTTTATAAATTAGAACATCTGCAAATGCTGTACAAGGCAACCATGTAAACATAAATAGTGCACAGAAAGAAAAAAACAAAAACACGAGCTGGTCAGTTTGAGCAGCAGGGTGACATCACGCACGGGGCAGTCTCAACCACCGCAACCCCCACGCACGGAGAGTGACATCACCAGGGGTCTATGGTGGCTTGGCTGATCCTGAATTTCTACCCTTTCTACCTCTCACCAACGACGCTTGGGGGGATGTTTGGCCAATTCTTGAATATTTTTGTACAGGTGGACTGCACGATACTTGGCTCGAATGCCAAAAAATATAATCGCCTCGTGGCCCTAAAAGAATCCGCTGCAGCTGGCACCACAGTGATTTTAAACGTCAGTATTGCAGAGTTGTCTGGTTTGCGATCATTCTGTGTGGAAGCAGAGACGGATTCTTGTTTTTTTGTGTCACCACCACAGCTCCAAAAGCCAACAATCTCTTGCCGTGTTTACCACATGGAACATCGTCCCTCTGAATGGCACTAGCCCAGGTGGCGAGATGTTATCACCCTCACCTGGTATGCAGGAGGTCGTGGTTCAATCCTGACCCCTGTATATTCGAATATATCCCTTGCGTAGGGTATCTATTTGGTGTTTGAACATCTTAACATTTGTTTTATTGTCAGAATTGGTAAAACCTATTTAAATTGTTAATGCTGTATATTTGTAGTTTGCGTGTCTCTCTCCCCGTGGTTGCGTGGATTTTACTCCGAGTCCTCCGGTTGTTTCCTCCACATTTAGAATCAACATCACGCATTTAGAGTATTTGGCTATTTTAACTTTCCACATCATAAGCCACTTCGTTGAGCTATCATTTGTGGCCAGGTCGCTTCTGAAAAAGAGCTATAACAGCTCTGTGAGCCTTACCTCGTTAAATAAAATTTAAAGTTTAGTTTTAGTTTGCCCTGCCTCCAGCAGAATCCATCACCTGCCTAGGGAATCCTTGGTGCAACGTACAAATCTCGGGCAATGGATAGCAGCGTACCCGTTTATCAATCTACACGCGAGTTGTCGCCACCAAATTAATGAATTAATTTGACAGGAAAATGCGCGTAATCCAACTGTGTGGTGTAGCAAGGTTTGAGGAAAGCAAAAAAACACCAATATTTATTGCATGTGCACTTGCCTAATACTCGGTGCGTATTTTCTTAAAATGCGTTTGTTTTGGCTGCCAAACGGAGTTTCGCGTTTTTGTTTTTTTGTATGCAAAACAATGGAAACGATTTGGCTCGTTCACATTGTAATGTTGCCAATTAGAAGGAAATTAAGATGAGGCGCAAGCATTGAAGTGGAAACTTGCCGCCGCTCGCCTACTTTTCTTGTGCCGCCAATGCATATTTGGCCACACGTTAAACCAATAAACAGTGCAAGCCCCATCGGTGAAAGTTACAAAAAAACATTTTTTTCTATCTTTTTATTTAGCGAAATAGTTTCTCTTTGGCGTCGTAAGGTGTGGCCCTTGTTTCTTCTGCGAGAATCCAGCGGTAATGAAAAGAAGGTTCGTGCTCAAAAGCCCTGGGCAGACAAAGCCAAACAGGTCGCATCCTGAGCCACGCAGACCAATGTGTGCCCTCGCAGACAGCGGAAAGGGATGTCTGAAATCCCCGTAAGACCCACGACTTTCATTTCACGCACAAAACGCGCGACGGATGCTTTTGTTTTTTGCACTTGCACAGCGCATGGGTGCGGCTCCTTTCGGTTATTTATTTATTTGTATCTTTCATAGGAATTTCTCATGGCTTCCACAGCATTCGCTGCCCACCCAAGGTTTTTTTCTCCTCTCTACACCGCACGAGTGGCGGTGGCCATATATTTTTTTCGGTTGTGTTTTTTTTTACGTACTTTTTTTTTTGCAGCAGCAGCAGTAGACGCTGTTGATGAATTGACTTTGGGTGCCAACGTGCACATTTTCCTGGCTTGTAAGTCCCCCCTCTGCGTGTTTTTACAGGAGGCCCGTGCCGCAATTAATCATGAGCAAGCCACCTTTCTCTCTCCCGTAAACCTCCGTGCCAATTTTCCGACGCGTGCAGGCTTCGTGTCGCAAGAAAACGAGGAGGACGTCCTTTAGGCGAGCTCCAAATCAACGGTAAAGTTTTCCCTCGTAAAGCTACAGTAAGCTGCGCTGACCGTTAAGCATAAACACACCTCCACACTTTGATGAAAAACAGACTCGACACGTGCTCGGTTCAAATATGTGGCCGCGCTTAACGCACACGTTTGCTTGTACAAGACAACGGGGCACGATCAAACAAGTGAGAGGCATCATATACAAACGTGTGCACATATCTATAATACAACCGAAAACAAAATCCGGCAAAACAATGACCATAACGAAACGTAGATTTGCAAAACGTCGAAATGCGACGTCGTCTCAACAGCGAGATGTGTGCGCCGTGGGCAACGGGGGAGGCATATCTACTGTATTTATATATTGCATCTATTTATTTAGTTATTTTAAGACATCATTCAGAGCAGAAGCAGAATGACTTGGACCTGAACTTGAACGGGGGCACAGAATGACAGCAATAGCAATGATTGCAAGGGTGCATTCAATGAATAACCTACTGGACTGCAATTACAGGGATCTTGTGGGAGAGTGATGCTGGTGGTCAGTGGGCACTGCACTACGAACCCCAGCCACCCGAGTTTGAATCCCAGCCATGGTTAAAATTGTTAGCGAGTGAAATCTGAACCGATCCTAGGGGCTTTCCGTTCACCAACCTGCATTTCTCAATGTAGTTCCACATTGTCATGAAATGACCAACATGGAAAAAGGGAAGCCGTTATCCAGCAGTGGATAAAATCATTAATGAAACAGTTGAGAAGCTTTATTTATCCTGTTCCATATCACTTGTACATTTGCAGGGTGCAGAATACTTGTGGGCATACCCACTTACAATATATTAATTGAAGTAGGCAAATCAATTTGTAACCAATACAATGCCACTGCTGGTGGATGAAGACCACAAAACTTCACCACGTTGGCCATCGTGGGTTTGGAACGTTTGGGGGGCGAAGGCCAGGATCGGTCCACCGATCACGTGCCACTAATATTGTCTGTGGCCGGGAATCAAACCCGGACGCATTGCATATCGCTACGTAGTGGGGTACGGTACTGCACTCACGTGCATGCACACCGAGCACGTGCTGAAACGCGCTCCGATGGGTTCCGCAAGGAGGGTGGCTGAGCGCGTCATTGCATCACGCACGCGTGCGAAGCATCACTTGGTGACGGGGTGACACGGCGCGTGATGGCGTGCAGCAGCCTCGGGGTGGCCGCGTCTTCGCCGGGAAACGCGGTGATGAAACGCATAGCAGGCACCGGGCGAGAGAGTGAGAGCAGAGAGAGAGAGCGCTGCTCTTACTGCGCGCACTCACGGAGCCGGCGCGGCTCAACCGCACCGCTTTGCTGCCACAGACCAGCGTGCAGATATTAGTAGCGTGTGGAAGGTTAAGACGTGAAGCCATAGCATCATCATCATCAGCCGCCGATCGATTCACTGCCGAATGAGGGCCTCTCCGAGCGTTGTGCCAGTCGCGGGGAGTTGCCCGACAACACTTCACCACGCTGATCAGCGCAACAATGGTGAAGGGTTGAGTCTAAAGTCAGTCCAGATCTCATTCGCCACTGATGTTAGCCGTGGCCAGGAATCGAACTCAGGTGGTCGGGTTGATGAGTGGGGTGTGTGTTACGCTGTGCCACCACAAAAACTGGACATGTACATAAACACGTGGCAATGAAGTGTACCTCTGTAGTTTTGCTGTAACTGTTATGGTCGAATTGTCGAATACCCTTATGGCTTTCGAGACAAGTTAGCGAGTCAGAGGGCCATTAAATTGCTTGAGATTTGTAGATAGTAATTCTCGAAATGCCACCGTGAAAATAAGTACTGTTACATTCACCGCACCCTTTAAATACACATTTGCCTTGAACCCCCATCCCCTAAAAATGCATCCTTGTTCTTCCAACTCACAGGCCAACACCCCCCCTCTAGAGAAATCTGGACCCTCCCACGCCCTGCCACCCCCATCCCTAAAAAAGCTCCCGGGGCGACCCCGAACCGAGCCGTCCTCAAGAAGCCGCAGCCGCCACACACAGCTCCCATCGCAAGGTGCATTCAGGAGTCGTTCTCCATTCCCCGATTGTGTTCCCAATTGAGACTATCGGTGTCGGGGTTCTACTGCGGTGCGAGTTACTGCCTCGACCTCCACGTTTACGGGAAGTCACGCCACATCATGACACCAAGTTGGGGCGTGGCGGCCCTTAGCCGAAAGCTGCATCGAGGGCGCAGATTGTTGGCGAACGCATCGGACAAAGACGGCGGTCACCGCGTCGCGTGCTTTCAGATGAGCTTCTGTTGCCGTCTGGAATGCTCTTCCTTCTGATATTGGGAAGCGACTGGATCGATGCACTTTTAAATCAAATAGATTGACGAACTAATTTCTTTATTACTACTTTCAGTTGCTTTGGTTTGTTGTTCTCCCCCAGCACCTCCGATTAGCACGGTGGGCTACGTATGGTGCGAAATAAGTTAAAGTTCAACATAAGTACATGTAACAAGCGAGTCGTTTTGACTACAACATAGAGTTTGTGGTCATCATCGTCGTCAAAGTCATCATCCTGATTTTTGTTGTAATTTTTTTCACCAATTTTTTTCGATAGCACTATCAATGAAACCCCTTGGATCCCTAGCAGGGCATAGCAATCCCTTTGCGTTCGAGAACAGCCCAAGGAAGTGAATATCACAGAGTTACTTCTGAGATTCCTTCATGTGGCCTCTGTTCAACATAAACACGGGTGGCAACACCCTGCACTCCCACCTGCTCTGCCACCGAGAGTAAACGTCAAGCGACACGTGAAAATCTGTAAGAAACACCCAGTCTTGGTGCGTTATGCAAAAACCATAAACGGTTTCTGAAAGATTACACGTTGGTCATCTCATCTCAGGTCACCATGTCAATACATTTCAGCAAATGTGACCATCTGAAGGGTGTGGGACATTCTCATAAATTACAGATTTAGTTACTGAGAGTAATGTGTCACATGAAAATCAAACGAACAGTTTTGGTTTTCACAACTGGAATTTAGGCAAAATTGTTTTAGTTTAGTGTGCAGCTTAGTTTAACTTAGCTAAATTACGTGCCTGAATAAAATTTAACGTGATTTTTTTCTGTGCAGCCATTAGTGACCAAACTGAAACAATCATCAAACTCACAACAATTTCAGAACCCGGTTTAATCACGGCTGCCTGCCAGGTTGTGAAACAGATTCTCGGCAGTGCCAGCTCAGCGCTCCGACCTCTGACCCCTGGGCAAGGTGGATTATTAAAACCGGGACGTGCAGGTTGGGTCTGGTACAAACAGCCTCGTAGCTAAACACTCACCAACAAACCCAGACCGTGGCCGTCTATCGCCCTCTTACTATGGGGGTATGGCAGAGGCTAATTGTGCAGAGGGAGGCTGAGTCACTTGGGGGAGACTGAGCCTTTACAAGCCAGAAACTTGCCCATGGTAAAGCAAAGGTCCGATGGGAAGTCACTCGCTCGCCTCTGCTTGCGACGCATTGCATTGTCCCAACAGATTTGGATGGTTGCGAGTTCAAATCCCAGGTCTGGGAATGACTCGGACTTTTGTCGGGTGTCCGTCCTATGGTAATGCTTGTTCTCACCGTATGAATGTGGAATTGTCACCATTTAGCCCAGCCCCGTAAGCGGAGGCGAGCTTCTGCCCACACTCGTTTGCGTGCACAAGCACTTCGACTCCATATATCCTCGTGCGGGCATGCAATGATTATTATTTTATATTTACATTGCCGAGAATTGCATGCCTCTCGTGGCTGCAGGCAGGGGTGGTGTGGGGGTCACACGAACAAATTCAACATAGCACAGAATTTTTTTTTATCATAAATGCTCGTGCACAAAACAGTCATCGTCGGCGTCAGACTCGATACATCTTTACACACCTAATCATCAACCACGTCATCATCGCGGCTAGCCATTTCGCGGTCTAATGTTGGATGAAGTGTCTTTCCATGCCGACGTTGGCTGCGTAGGTGGTGAACAGCTGTGATCTATCCCACTCCTACGTGTGGCCAGTTCTCGTTTGGCCCGTGAACCTGACCGTGTAATTAATTTTTTGGTTGTTATTTTTTAAAACACTCCTCTTAACTTACACGCGCCAATTAGTCACGGGAATTTTAATTTGCGGCACGGTTTTAAATGACACGATAAATATACAAACGGCTAGCAATGTTTTATTTTTGTGTAGCCTCGCAATGGAAGTACAATAGTGCAAATTGTACCAAAAAACAACAGATTAAACGTTGATATACGAATGATTATATTTCAACAAAATAAACTCACGTGTTTTTTTGAAGCCTTATTTGCTGGGGTCTGAGTGCTTGGAATGTGGTATCAGTCACGTACAGAGCGTCTTTATATGTTTAAAATCTAACACGGTTTGCAAGCATGAAACATGGGCTGTCTGGGTTAAAATTACTCATTTTCAGATAAACAAACTTCAAAATGTAATGCCAGGACACATCGGCTAAGTGGAAAAAGTTAACCAAAAAAATTCAATATTTAAATAATTTCAACTGCACAACAAAGTATTATTAGGACACCAAATAAATATATTTTTAAAAATCTGAATTTTTCTAAATCTATTAACAACAAAAAAGAGAGTATTTCCACCCAAAAAAAAGGTTTCCTTAAAAAAGCAAACAAAAGCAAACAGCACAGCTCTTGCAAAGCGCTTGCTTTGCTCCCGAGACACCACATTGGAGGGTGCGGTAACCGCTGGCTGTGCACCCAACCCATCAGGGGCGCTACGGTGGCTAGGAGATGTCAACTACCTCGCCTGCTATACAGGAGGTCGTGGATTCCATCCAGACCATGCCGCCTATAGATTTAGAGCTTGCATGTCCCTCTCTCTCCTCTCTCTGTGGTCGCGTGGATTTTTCTCCGGGTCCTCCGGTTTTTCCATCCACGGGACAAGCCACTTCGTTGAACTTTGATTTGTGGCCAGGTCGCTTCTGATTTAAAAAAACGCTATAGCTCAGTGGGCCTTACCTGGTGAAATAAAAATTGTTTTGTTTAGTTCAGTGCGATGTTGCCAAGGACAGGAAGAAGTGGAGATAACCCATTGCGGCCTTGCGTCACATCGGGGATGAAGAGGATTAACTAACAAACTTAGTTCAATCCCGGCCATTTCCACTCAGTCTCCTCAGATCAGCCCACCACTCCTCGTCGTTTAGCTTCAGACCCAACCCACCTGATACAAAGGCGGAGTTAACTGAAACACTCAGCACATGCCAATCGCAGTAGCAGCAGCCGCAGCAGCAAGTTGCAGCTGCGACAAGTAAAGCAGTGTGTGTATGTAACTGTTCCATTTTTTTGTTCACCTTAACTTTTTACAAGACTAATATTTGTTGGCATCACTTTTGACTTTGTCCTTGATTCAAGGCCAGGTATTTTAATACAAATTATAGTCTTGCCCTCAAATTGTGCTGTTCACGGTGAGGAATTGTACCTATTTCCTTGAACAATAACAAGAAAATGGTCGTTAATTGCAGGAGGAAGGATTTCCACCCGTAAAATAATGCAAACTCAGAAAAAAGCAAACAATCCCCAAACTATTCCACATTAACAGAGCACGCGTTGTTGGATGAGTGACCGGCCTCGTTTTCTATTGTCGAGTTTGTGTTTGCCTCACGGCAGAATTTCTCACAAACCTTGGCACTGCACGTTAACCAAAAGTTATCTCTCTCTCCCACTCAGCTGGGACGCCATTGCGTCCCGCGGTGTCAAGAAAGGCCTCCACACCAAACAAATTCACAGCGCATCCCTCGTGGTGTGGCTAATTCAAGTGGCATCGTTAGGGTAACGAGCGTACACACTATTCATCATTGCTGACAAGCCACCAATTTAGTCATCCGTGTAAGATTCCTAATTGCCATAATCATAAAATCAACGTGCATTGTGCATTTTATTACAAGCAAACGCCCGTTTTGTCACTGCAAGCTGTGAGAAGATCGTGGCGATGTGAGCGATCTCGTCACATCTAACCCAGGCTAAACAGCGTCCGGCCTTGGTTTTGTACTCGGATGTGACACCCTGCATGAAAACAAGAAGCTTTGGGAGACGTGGGCTGCATGGTGGCCACGAGGTGTCAACGCAAAAGGGGATTATTGTGTAAATCTGCGTGGAGCTTTGAGTGTGCGGTCCCATCGTGTGTACAAGGCTCTCCTCTCCCAGGCACGGAGGTTTTTCTTCCACGTGCCGAACACTCATTAACGGAATTGACCAAACATCCCAATGCAGGACCCTTCTGCAAAAAGTTATGAAAGTCTGTGAGGCTTGCCTGGCAAACATTAATATTCACGTACATTAAAATAAATGATTCGCAATTTATACAAAATATTTCATGCAAGGCCTTCAGAGCTCACTTACTCATCATTAGGAGCCATTGTCTATCCACTGCTGGATGAAGGCCTCCCCATGCCATCACTATCACCGTTCTTGTGATGCCATAATCCATATCACACCCGTGCATCCTTTCATTGCCCTTTCATATCCATTACCGTCTATCGGCAATCATCTCTGAGGGCAATGGATCCTGCCCAATCCACCTTACTTGTCTAAACAGTCAATTTGGTATCTGCAATTTGCATATGTTCTCTGGTCTGTGTTCCTCTCTATACATCCGTCCTATATACTCCCCCTCCCCTTCTCACAAGTCGTTTACCTGCCAGGAAAGGTCATTGCTCCCGTGTCTGACATTTCAAAATGGAAACCAACAGCACGAGGGTGGGATTGTCTGCACGGGTGAGAGAAGCCGAGTTCTACATTTCAAAGTTGATCTGCGGAAACAAATTCCGCTACGTCCACTCCCACAGCCTCATCCCACCCACTCCCGAATAATCGGAGCTGCTCCTGCAGCCAACACAAATTCCAGATGGTGCACCCTTGACACACGCACACGCACGCACACACGCGCGCCTCCTCCACTGCAAACGCACAACCGTGCCGGAGTGTGTCTTGTTGTTGCTGCGCTCAATTTTAAATACTTTAACGCGAGTTCAACCAATGCTTTCTCGTCGCGACTTTAAAGAATCCACTGGTAACACAAACACGACGGACCATTCTCCAATGGAGGGCCCGGTCGTTTGTAGGAATGTTATTCGCCGTTTCTATACAGGCTCTTGAGATGCCATTATATTCACACAAATATAAATTGTATCTGTAATTAGGAAGAAAAGTGCTTCGGTGTGCAATGCTTTAAAACAAAGAGCACCGCTAGCCAATTAACTCCTCCACGATGGCACTTCTGCACATTGCCGAATCGCGGCCGGGGATGCTGGAAGGAAGTGGATTGCACATCCAGTTCGTCTGCTCCAATTCCAACGTGGAGCAGGAAAATTGAAAATCGCTTGCTAAACCCGCCACCAGGCCAGCCAACTTACGGGCTCTGGGTGCCGCACTCGAGAGCGCTCTTCATAGTCCCACCCAACAACAACGCTCCACTTCGCCCCAAGATCGCGAATGCCTGAAGCTGTGTCAACCTCGCCCGACAGCTACCGGGAGCCGGGGATCTGTGTGGGCCCCCCTCCGGAGCTGGCTGCGCCCAGGTCTATTTATAGGAGCGTAGCAACAGTATGGATATAAAAAGCCGCGTGCACGGAGAATGGGAGAAATGTCACGGCTGGTTATATTCTGGGAAGCGTTGGGACCGTTCTGGTGTTTACCAGGTTTCAGATGAAATGGGTGCCGCTGAGATGTGAGGGACATTTCCCCCTCCCTGAAACTCAACAAGAAACCTCTCTGCAGCCTCCGCATCTTTGAATTCAAGGCGCAGCTGTGCACTTAAGGTAATTAAGGCCAGAGGCTGCTCAGACAATGGACGTAAAACATAAAAATAGGGAGCTTTTTGCCAGTATCAAAGTATGGAAAAATAAGAAGGCTGTCTCTGATGTAGGCCAATCGGTTTCAAAGACAATGCATACATTATCATGTTCACCACAAGTATCTGTGGTTAATGCAGACAAGATTCCTTACACGAAGGTTTTTATTTGGTGTTTGAGCATCTTAACACCTGTTGTATTGCCAGAAAGGGTAAAACCTATTCTTATATATATTTTTATCACAATGGATGCTATTTGCAATTGCGACACCGATTTATCGGTTTAATAACAAAAGGCAATTGGCGGCACTCTCTCAGCGAATTCAATGCCGTGCTCGGTTGTGACCGGGAGCTTCGTCGTTGGAGCGGCTCAGCAGCGTAGCCGAGCCACGCCCCTCGTTGATCATCAGCAAGTCGCTGTTCTGGCCATCCTCACGTGAAACAGATTAGCCGTGAGATGCGGCGTTGAGAAACGCGGTGCACACATCCCGTGCAAAATGCAAGATGTGAAGCATCACCGCTCCTCGCTTCATTGCATCTTGCCGTTATGTATCAGTACGTACTAAGACATGACTGTAACGCAGTGGGCTTGTCTTATTTTGTGTGTCTCATAAAACCATTCAGATTACTCCTCATTAGATACACGTCCCAGGCACACTAACACGTACACACACACACGCGCAATGTGGGATTTGCTCACTTTTGTTAAAGCGCAGACCTCTTCCCTCGTTGGCGAGACGGCTCAAATACTCGAGGGGGTCGAACAAAAAAAAATCACCGATCAAAAATGCAAACACCGCCGTTTAAAACATCAGCAGATTGTGATGTCGGCAAAACATTCGGAAGCGATCCGTGAGTGTGGAGCAAAACTTGAAGGGGAAAGTTTCACGTCGGCTTTTTTTTTCTGAACACCCGCATTGAGTTGCTCTAAAAAACCTGTTGGAAAAGATCCACTGGCGCTTCAGATCACGGTATATATATATTTTTTCTGATCTCGGAAGCCCACGTGGGTTCCCCTCCCGTTGCAGCTCGGGCGAGTCGCGTCTGTCACGCTCTCCTTTAGAACAGGTGCCGTCTGCAGAAGCTTCAAAAATAAGGTGCTTAATTTGCACCGCGCACATAAGCCGTCATGTACAAACACCAGGGTATAGGGCTAATAGGGCCTCGGAGATTCCTAGCATAGCAATTCTTCACGGCCACGGATGGTTTAGTAACTTAAACCCTTTGCTTGTGGAATTCAACGCTATCCCATTTCACGTCAACGAAACCTTATTACAAGCAAAATATATATTGAAACTTTAAATTTAAACTTGGTCTGCACCGATGTCAGGACACCTCATAAATACATTTACCCACAATGCCACGAGTACACGGTGTTTATTGTAGAACGGGGGTCGGTGTAGGTTGCTGGGTGTTGGCTCGCAATCCCTCCAGAGTTTATTCGCCACTGCTGGATATGCTGCTCTAAAACCTTCCGAGTTTATGAAAATGTGCCGAGGACGAAATCGCAGACTAATAAATATCCATCCCCTTCCTTCACCACTGAGTTCAACATCTTTATTTTACACTGGACACAGTAACAATACCTGGAATAGTGATCATTAATTCAGATGACACGTGTAAATTAGGGTCATATGTATATACATTCATATGAATACCCCATGGACCATATAATAATTTATTTACTGTGCTTTTAGTTATTGACTGGTATGAAATAATGGATATCTATCTAGTTTGGGGAGCAGTGGCACAGTGATTAGCACCGCACTGTGAACTCAGCAACCAGAGTTTGATTCTCAGACCTGGCAACCATGGACAGAGAGTTATATGTAAACCATCTTATAATGCATCTTATAATGCAGCAGGTGTGTGCGTGATCAGATTTGCATAGTTTATTGACACTGGGAACAAGTTCTGGTGTGTGTCTTCGTTTTTCAGCGTGTCTTATAATCTGGAGAATGCCGTAAAACAGTTGTGTGGAGAGTATTTGACTGCTTCAGAGTTCGTGCACAGATTCTTAAAACGAATGACAGTAAATGTAGGAATTCAGGTTTATTGCCCATCTTTAAAATATATAAGAGCCGTGTTTGTAATGAAGGCCAGCCAACCAAAACACCACATTTTTTCCCTGTCCTACTGAAAGAAACATTAACATATTTCATCCTTATTATTTTTATTATTTGCATTTAGCATCAGTAAAGGACAGCACGTTTCTCTGATTTGTATTGACTTTCGTGTCACACTCAATGAGAGGCACATCACTTGGTTCGCCGATGATGCGGATTGTACATTTCCAAGTGTTTAACACAGCCTCGAAACGATGTACAACACGAGGCTGACCCTGCCCTGCGATAGGGACAATCAGCTCCCGCAGCTGTGATCTTTGGGGGGGTCCAAATTCTAAAAGGTTAGTTTCAGCATTTGTTTTTGTTTTAGTGATAATCATAGACTCCCCTAGCCCTTGTAGAACGCCGTTAGAATGAACATCACTCACCCGGTCAGTCGCCATCAGTTCAGTCCTATTATGCAGTGATTGTCAATGACTTGTATAGACCCCATATGTGCATTCAGAACAATTAATAATAAATTTTGATTTAAAGCTTTCGTGACTGCAGTAATTCATATTCTTAGTTTTTTCGGTAAAGTCACGTTGAAGAGAAACAACAAAATAACAAAATATATATAAAACAATAAAAAATTCTCACGACGTTTCGACCATAACTCAAACGGTCATCATCAGGTGTGTTGGTTTGCATAAATTTATTTTTATTTTATTTGTGCCGTTTTATTTTATTTGTGCCGTTTAAAAATAAATTTATGCAAACCAACACACCTGATGATGACCGTTTGAGTTATGGTCGAAACGTCGTGAAATTTTTTTATTGTTTTATATATATATTTTGTTATTTTGTTGTTTCTCTTCAACGTGACTTTACCGAAAAAACTAAGAATATAAATTAATAATAAGTTACAGGCTTTGTCAACCTACTGGTGGTTAAAGGCTTCTCCACGCTATGTCGGTCATGCGGGATTGTTTGACCATACTTCACCACACTGGTCACTGCAAGTTGGTCATAGCAGGAAGGGAGGGAAGGTGTCCAAGACCGGTTAATACATCACTCGCCACAGATGCGAGCGGGACCCTAGAAATCGCAGTATATTTCCCTCGTATATATGTACATGGTACATGGTATATGACCGACTATGTTTAAATCGTTCGCTGAATTGTACACACAATTCAGTCAGTGTACAGCTGCTTCCGGTGAAGGTTTCAATGGGCATTAGGTCACCCAGGCTGATGGCGCAGTTCCTTTCAGCGCAGGCGATCTCGCAGGAGGAGGCTGTGAGAATTTACACCCTTCACTGACAGTTGGCATCCGTGTCAAATGAGCAAGTGACATTTGGGTCTGGGATGGCAGTGAATATGGAGAGTGGAAAACCAAACATTTTGAGAGAGTAAGAGAGAGGGACCGGGGGGGGGGGGGGTGGTGAAGGGGAGGGAAGAGAAAGTTGAGCGCACACAACTCAAAAAGGCTCTCTACGCCTGCGAAAACTCAAGTGCAGGAACCATTAAATATATATATTTTTTATAAACCATGTTTGTTACAAAAGCCGAGGGCGGTGCCAATACAATCTTAAACCGGGCACCGAAATACCTGGCCGTTACCCAGTTACTCGGTGCCAAATTGAGGAATGGAAAAAGAGAGGCAATCGAAAGAAAACAAACGGGAGAGAGTGAAATGGGGATTAAGTGAGCGGTACACACCCTGTGGGAAGGTATCCGTGGAGCATTTGCAGCTTGCGGCAAAAAAAAAAAACCGCGTAGCTCAGAGAGGAAGATGAACGATAACGCATAGGACGTCCACCGTGGAGATGGAGTGGTGAAGTCAACTCGTGTGTAAGTGCCAGATGGTTCGCTCTGTCGCAGGACGGTGAGAGATGGTGGCAGCTAGTAGTGGCCTTCATCCAGCAGTGGCTGATGATGATGATGGTGATGAGAGGAGATCGAGAGGACATTGAGTCATTTAGTGGGAGGGAAAGAGCGACGCGGAGAACAATTGCGAAATGAAGTGGTTAGCAACCAAGGAGACAGACAGACAGAGATAGATAGAAAGATGGACAGACAGGGAAATGGACAAGGAGACATACCAACAACCAGACATGGAGGTGGACAGACAGACAGGGAGGAGAGGCACAGACATGGAGAGAGAGCTAGACACAGGGAGGATCAGACAGACGCAGAGACATGAATAGAGACAGACAGGGAGATGGACAGGGGGAGAGAGAGAGAGAGAGAGCGTGAGATGGGAGTGAACTCGTGGCAGGACGATGAGGTGCAGAGACGGAGACATTCCTGGGGCTTCCTGTTTGTGCCGCCTGTGGCTTTCGGTGGTGGGCAACGTCGCTGGGCGCGCGCCCGCGCATTCCCCGCCAACTGCCGCGCGCGCGTGCGGAAGGGCGGGCGCGCTCACGTGTCCGGGGACTATTCAGCTCGGGGTGGGGGGGGCAAAAACACAGACGAGAAGGTCCCACCACCACCACCACCACCAATCGCCGTGTGTACCCCACATCGGCCGTGAGGAGGGCGAGGACTGTTTGCGAGCGCCTGTTAAGGGCAGGCACGCCGTGAGTCGACAGGAGATTCGGAGCAACGCGGCGAACTTGAACGCCGGGGAGGCGGCGCCGCCGCTCGCCTCTTTGGCAGGCGCCGGTAGCCGTGGGCGTGAATGGGAGCTCGGGTTGTGTGGTTCGGAGGGCAGAGGGCTCCGCAGGCACGCGCGAGCTTGCCAAGAGCACCGACGTACGGAGGTGAACATCCAAGAGATGGTCCCTTTATTAAGCCGTTCAGTCTGTTTGGGGCGCGTGTTGTTGGTGAGCAACTATGAAGGCTGGTGTAGCACACCAGCCTTCATAGGGCTGGCCCATGATAAACCCTTTGCTTCCCCATTGCTGATAACCGTGGCCATATGATAGCAGGTACTGTTTTAAGCCGAGCTGATCTAGGGGAGAGCCCGACCAGGTTTGAAAACACGCAAAACATCCACGAATGGAAATAGGCAAACAACTGAAACCAGATTCCACTCGAAAGTTCTTGAGATTTCGCAAGGGCTTTCCTGGGCAAATAAATACATACATGACATGATGTATTAATAATTATAAATATCACTTGCCATCGGGATTATCTACTTTTAGGAATGGAACCCGGGGTGCTTGGAAGTGCATTGCATGGCACGAGCCATTATGCAATCACTCACCGTCCATGCAAACAAAACAGGAGTCTGCCACATTGCCAAACGGACGACTGTGGCAGGTGTTACTCACTAAGCCGCTACGAAGGCCGGAATGGTGCACGAGGTGATGGTGTGGCTAGCGCCACGACCTTTGTTCTCCCATCGCCGATGTTTACACGGCGCAGATTCTCATTTGAAGCTGATTTTGTTTTGTTTTTAAGCCTTGGGAAGGCCCAGGAGCGGTTCAGATATCCGTCACTGATGTTGGCCGTGAGCCGCTTGGTTGGAAGCGCCAACAACTACGCCGCCCTCTCCCCCCTCCCCATGCACACCGCCACACACAGACGAAGACAAAGATCCCCCGTATAGCCTGTACAGACTGTTGGGGGCAAGTGCTGTTCACGAGCGCACCACACACCACGCACGCGCACTCACGCAAGGTGGGATTGGGTGCGGCATGAAAGGGATGGAGGAGATTCCAGGCCCGGCAGAGTAATGGAGTGCCCTGTAATCAATGTCCACACCTCTATGGCCTGCAGACAGCTTGCTTAAGAACGCGCCGCGTGAGCTGGCAATCGTCAGCAGGAATGTATCCTGTTTACGCTGCGAGTGTTTCTTGGCGAACGTGACAAGGCCTGAAAACAATAATTAAAGACCCCGCTGTCGGGAGAAGGGAGGTGGCGAGACGTAACCCGTTGCAGATAAAGCGCCACTGCCAGCCAAGTCGTTGCCGGCGTTATGTCGAGTTGCTCGGCTTTTTTTTGCTTGGTCGGGGCGTGCGGACACACCTGTGGAGCACAACGTGGCACACACAGTGGTGGGAGGGGGGGTGTCTCTAACTCGGTCTTTCCCACGGCCACCCTTTCCTAATGGGCATTGCCACTCTCGATGTGACGGTACCGTGGCTCACGCGCTGCCGAGGATGGAAATCATTCGCGATTGTATTTTCCTCGCTTGGCACATTATCTGCGGCACAAACCGAATACTACGAGCACAGCTGCGCCTGTAACTTTCTATGGAGCCACAGGGAAGGGCGGGGTCATGAAAACGACAGAATGGCATTAAAATTTTGATCGCTTTAAATTGTAGATGACTTCTCTTATATCAGTCGGGTAAGGCATTCATTCATTCACGGTCCCCCAAGATGCGGAGGCAAGAGTGGCACAGCGAGCCGAGTTTGAGTCTCAGGACATGGCTAAATCCGTGGCAAGTGATCTCTAAACTGGTTCCAAAGCACTTCCACGAAGCAACGCTCCGAAGATCAACGTGGCATGAGCAGGCCCTCATCCAGCAGTGGACGGACAAAGGGGGACACAAATTAATTATTATTGATAAACTGTTTTCTGATAAGCTAAGAAATTAAACTCACATTTGGAGAGCACCGATTTTTCACCCAAGTTATTGATTTACATAGTGCAGCAGTTGTTTTGGTAATTTGTTACCAACCATCTGATAGTAATGTCCTCCTGGACTTATATACACTGTGCGATGAGTCCACGCTTGGAAGAAGAGGTTTCCCCCTTTTTTCTGGCAACAAAACAGGTGTTAAGATTTTTGAAACACTAAACTGAAACCTTTTTGCAAGGAATCATGTCTGCATTAACCGCAGATACTTGTGGTGAAAATACAAACAAAAAACACGCTTTGACAGTTTCAAAGACGATGCATATGCTGTCAGAGCATGTTTTTTGTTTGTATTTTCACCACAAGTATCTGTGGTTAATGCAGACATGATTCCTTGCAAAAAGATTTCAGTTTGGTGCTTTAACATCTTAACACTTCCTGTTTTTTGCCAGAAAAAAGGGGGAAACCCTATTCTTATATTTTGACACTGGCAAAGGAGGTCCCATGATGTAGTAGTGCACGCTTGTCTCGAGCGGTTTTCATGAGCGTCTTGACCGCTCTCCATTAGCGTGGCCTTATAGACAAAGTCGCTGTTGCGGCACGTGCTGGTAACGAACACTTGTGAAGGCTTGGCATTGCACACGAGAGGGCAAGTGGCCAACACCACGGCCGGCCGCCTTTGTCTCCCCAGTGCCGATTTTCACACACCGCACCAGGCACTCATTTTGATGCCGACTCAGCTTAGGGCAGGGCCCAGGACCGGTTCAGGAAATCGTCACCTGGTGTTGGTGGCCGAGAGCGGGAATCGAACTCGGGTTGCCAGGTCCGTAGCAGCGGTGCCGCTGACCCCTCCAACTACTGCTCCCCACGGACTCACAGTGAAGACACAGACGCAAATGCAAACCGTTAAGATAGCGGAGTCAAGCGCTGCACGTAAAAGTGAAGGTTGCAGCAAGCACGTGTGCGAGGTTTTTTTTGCGGTTGGACCGACGGCATTTTGAACAATTCGTCGACGCGGAGGAGGACGATTGAAGCGACTCCGAGAGGACTGTCGCTCTGTCTTGCGCAGTTTGCCCCCGCCCACCCCTCCGAGGCGATTTGATGATGACACGGTTGTAACGCGCGAGTCTCTACCGACTGAAGAAGTTCCGGAAGTATATTCTTG
Source organism: Petromyzon marinus (assembly GCF_048934315.1). Lineage (NCBI taxonomy): Eukaryota > Metazoa > Chordata > Hyperoartia > Petromyzontiformes > Petromyzontidae > Petromyzon > Petromyzon marinus. The sequence continues at coordinate 2,461,758 of NC_133684.1, read as the reverse complement.
GTTCTTTCGGTAAAGTCACGTAGAAGGGGAAAAATAAAATAATAAAAATAAAACAATAAAATCACAGCAAGAATTTAAAAAAGATATATATATTGCTGTGCTTTTCACACCTGATGATGATTGCTTGTGTTGCAATCGAAACTTCGCGATAATTTTATTGTTTTATTTTTTCCCTTATACGTGACCTTACCAAAAGAACCAAGAATATGAATCCCTGCAGTCACGAAAGCTTTAAATCGAAATTTAAGTTCAAGAAAGAGAAGCGACGGCTCTTGACAACACCCGCACCCCCCCCCCCCCCAACTAAATAAAGCGCTCGGATTTTTTTAAACAAAACAAACTTGAGAAGCCGGACAGTGAATGGGGGGGGGGGCGGGGGGGGGTAAGGGGGTACATTTTATGTGAAGCAATTAATCGCCAAGGCCCATCGCCCGCCACACCGCCACCATCAGCGAATGCAAGAATTATCACGATTCAGGGTCATGGGTCAATTACGATTCTGGGTCACGGGATTCAACAATCGTCTTAACTTTCTTCTTTGCACATTGGTGGTCCATGTGTCGACTGCCTCCGTCCGTCAAGTCTCTTGCACTCCCCGTCTCGTGTCGTGTCTCATCCCCGTGTGCTCTCGCTCAGTCGTTCTGTTCCGCACGTGCCATCCGTGCCATTCATCTCATCGCACTGGCACGCCTCTCGCCTGTGATCCCTCGCGTTTTGTTCTCCGTTGTCTCCGGGCCCACTGCTCCCTGCTTTTAGTTGCGACTATTCGCCCGAGAGATATTCTCACAAAATCGGCGTGGTTATACAAACTGTTCCACTCTCAAACTCACGATTCGTCGCGAGTTTGAGAATCCAGGCCGTGGGTCCGATCCCGACCCAGACGCCTGCTGTATATTGGGAGTTTGCATGTTCTCCCCGTGGTCATTCAGAAACATGCGTTTCGAGTATTTGGCTGCTCTAAATTTCCACGTGATAAGCCACTTCGTCGAACTATCATTTGTGATGGCCAGGTCGCTTCTGAAAAAGAGCGCAATAGCTCAGTGGTAATAATTAAATCCGAGAACGATTCCATGTATGTATGGCGAACAAAAGCATTGATTTTAAGTCATGAATCATTGGGAGCAGCACATGCCCAGCAGACATCCTGCGTCTACCACGTGCCTCGAGGCAGATGTGCCCTTACATGCCAATGAGACAATGTACCGCGAGTTCTCACATTTCGTTTTTTTTATCCCGCCGCCCTGCTCTGAAAACTGTTAGCGCGGTGCTATTTTAGGCAACTAGTAGAGCAGTAAAGGATTTCACTGGGTGAAAAAAATCCACAGAAAAGTCAAATCTCGTGTGCAAGGATGGGGCCAATGAGCGATGGGAACACAGAAACAGAGCGAGGACACACGGGGACGAATCAGTTAGAAATATATATCTTTAACTTAAGCAAATCATGTCGAGCAACTTTTGTATATCGTTAAGACCTGCTGACAGGTCAATCGTGTGGATTGTCCGGCACAGACTGCACCAAGCTGATCAGCGCAGATTGGTGAAGGAAAGGGTTGAGGATCAGTTCAAATATCACTCTCTGCTGATGTTTGCCGTGGCCAGGAATCAAACTCAGAGCACAGTGCGCTAACCATTGCACCACTGCTTCATGCAGCCACGTGGCTATAGAATCCATTCTCACACAGATCACCCATATCTCACCCCACACGCATATTACAGTCCCTTTGTTTAACTCACAGTGTTGCGAACACTGCTCAATAGTAAAAACGCCAAGGCATATTAAGCAAAGATCAATTATAACACATAGAGGAGACGTGTATGTACAACTTGCGGCAAATGTAATATTCAAGAGCAACTCGACGCACGCTTTAGCTGAATCAGCACTTATTGTCGCCTATAGCTCTGACATGCAACATCACATGCATTAACTTGTGTAAAACAAGGGACACTGTGCGTGAGGCCTCGATTTGATGAATAAAATAGCGCCGTTAGGGCAATGGAACATTGACAACCTTGCGCTCCGTCGGGTTATTTGTGGGGATGAGAAGTGGGCTCCGTGACGGAGGGATTGTTGATGGGGGGGGGGGGGAAGAGGGGGGTTGCACCGCAGTTACAGAGTTATTATCAGATCGTTTCATACTCTTTGGTTCTTTCGGTAAAGTCACGTAGGTAGAAATAAAATAAAATAAATCACGACGTTTCAAACGCAACACAAGCGCCCTTCTTCAGGTGAACATCGCGATAGCTGCGATGTCTGCAGACACCGTGCTGCTCGCAACAGACACCGTGCTGCGAGCAACAGACACCGTGCTGCTCGCAACAGACACCGTGCTGCTCGCAACAGACACCGTGCTGCCACAAGGCAACAGACACCGTGCTGCTCGCAACAGACACCGTGCTGCTCGCAACAGACACCGTGCTGCTCACAACAGACACCGTGCTGCTCGCAACAGACACCGTGCTGCTCACAACAGACACCGTGCTGCTCGCAACAGACACCGTGCTGCTCGCAACAGACACCGTGCTGCTCACAACAGACACCGTGCTGCTCGCAACAGACACCGTGCTGCTCACAACAGACACCGTGCTGCTCGCAACAGACACCGTGCTGCTCACAACAGACACCGTGCTGCTCGCAACAGACACCGTGCTGCCACAAGGCAACAGACACCGTGCTGCTCGCAACAGACACCGTGCTGCTCACAACAGACACCGTGCTGCTCACAACAGACACCGTGCTGCTCGCGACAGACACCGTGCTGCGAGCAACAGACACCGTGCTGCGAGCAACAGACACCGTGCTGCTCGCAACAGACACCGTGCTGCTCGCAACAGACACCGTGCTGCTCGCAACAGACACCGTGCTGCTCGCGACAGACACCGTGCTGCGAGCAACAGACACCGTGCTGCTCGCGACAGACACCGTGCTGCTCGCGACAGACACCGTGCTGCTCGCGACAGACACCGTGCTGCGAGCAACAGACATCGCGGCTATCGCGATGTTCACCTGAAGACGAACGCTTGCGTTGCGTTTGAAACGTCGTGATTTATTTTATTGTATTTCTACCCACGTGACTTTACCGAAGGAACCAAAGAGTATGGATTCCTGCAGTCACGAAAGCTTCAAATCAAGATCGTTTCATCCTGAATACTTTGTCTGGGCTGAATGCCCCTGAAAGGCATCACTTGCACACCACAGTCTGAGAAGAGAATTGTCGAGTGAGTAAATTGATTCTCTGTACGGTGCTATCGCAGCAAAGAGACCAGTACATAGGAAGATTAAATAATAATACAAATTGTGTGAGCTTTAAACATACGAACACAAGGCAGTTGTGTTACGACTCGACGCAACCCGGACTGCTACGACACCTCCTGATGAGCTTCGAGTCGCGCTCACAAAGCACGCATCTTCAAGAAGACACAAACGCTTGCACTGTTGCATGAAAGACACGCAAGCACGACGTCGATACGCATGAAAAGGGCCTCTTCGGTGCAAGTTGTAGCAGACTTGAGAGAATGGGCGATTGTGAATTGTAAACACGGCAGGCGATGACTCATTGCTCTCGGCGACTCTGAGGGGACCCCGAGTCGCCACCGGTGGAACAATCAGTCTCGCATGAGCACGGCCAGGGAAGTCCTTCCTCCCCTTTGTCGAGGTGACGCACAGTTGCACAGAGTTTCTTAAAAACATCACGGAAAGCTCGGCCGCCTATCCGTCGCCATGGCCAATAACAAATCCACAATGCGCGCGCACTTTTATTTTTCACGAGTTTTTCATTTTTAAAGGAATGTGTTGTTGGTTGTTTTTTTTTTGCAGATGAAGATAAAATAATAGGCCGGTGATTTTGACATCAACCGTCGCTCCAATCACTCGCTTGCCCAGTGGCCAGTCACCTCCTTCATTGCTCTTCTATCGCTGCCGACATGGTTACCGTTCCCGTGACTCATTGATGCCTCCCACCCATGTTGGGGACTTGCTCAACCAGCCATCGTGTGATCTCATCTCGACTATGTTCATCCACCACACTTTCCGTTACTGTCAGTCACGACGCTTCCCTTTATGCTATGTTCCTTGCACTGCACGATTTTGGATTTCCCTTCCGATCGTCTATTTCCACCAAGCATTCATGACCGTGATCAATTTAACAGACGTGTTGACTTTTATAGATTATACTTTGAACGGTGCTGTATGTTTCTGTCCTCTCGATGTTTTGGGCCTTTGTGCCACAGCAACTGCGATGTAAAAAAAGATCGTTGATTTTATAAATTTCTGACACTAAACAGCTTGCAAGTGCTGCAGGTAATTTAAGTAGTCAAGGTGTTGTTTTTGACTGCGGTTCGGCGTCCGCAGATTTCCTTTCCTTTGCAGGTTTTCGCAGATCACCAAAAAGCCATCATGGGGCCCGAGTTTTAAATTTTCCGTCATTGCATTCCGTAACCTTTCATCAAGTCCCTGTCGAGCCTGCGCCGACAACGGCTGCAATAAGCAACAGGAAGGCGGTAATGACCTGGGGACTTCATAGAAATCTGCGGGTGAACCAATTTCCTCGCAATTACATTTTTCCCCATATTTGGTAGCTGACTAAACGTTCCCTGGAAATGTGCCATTCCCATAAACTTGCACTTCTTTCTCTTACCTCCCTGAAAACAATTACAGCCCCTTTAAATACATAAAAAAAAAATATGCCTGGACTTGCATTGTTAAATAATCCACGTAACTGCTCCGCTTTGTGGGCAGACGCAGACGTCTCTTTACCTCGGAAAGTACCAACATCAATTTGTTACAGCCAACTACACCCGAGCGTGACAACTAAGCTCCATCCACGGCGATCCACGAAAGTAATCACAACACGCGACGTTGGTGAGGCGAGATGCGCCCAATGACATTACAGCCACATCGGTAAACCGCACGGCGTGTGCCTTATTTGGGAGGGGCGGGGGTTGAAACGATGCCCCGCATGTCGGTTCAGGATCGCAATTCCAATCAGAAGTAATTATTTCGTTTCAAGTTGTGAATGGTAGCGCCCTCTAGTGGCTGCAGGGGAGACGAGAACCCCATTACATGCCACATGAGAAATGATAAAAAAACATCACCTCCACGCGATCCTAAAACAAATTGGTGAACTATAAGAATTAACATTCATAGCCTTTATCCAATGCTTTTTTTTTCCAGCAGCAGTGTTTATACTGAGAGCATTCACGCATCCGAAGGTGTCCGTCGCCAATGGCTATGATTTGCCTACAATGTTTTCTGTGTCCGAGGACATTCTGAACCAATTGATGAACTGGCAACGTGAGAAGCTCATCAACAAAGACTTATCCACAAGTTATGAATTGCCCCATGCATGCGAAAGGATCGCGCTGGCGAAGCCAGCCTTTGCGTAATAACATCCACAGGGCCATGGGTGCAATCGCTTGCGGTTTAGAGGCCGCAGTGGAAACAGAATCGCTTGTTTACTGCGGTAATTTTTGACGCTTCTCGTAAATTTGATATGACGAGGAAAAAGTCATGGCACGTTATCCGATTGGCGCTATCATTTACGGTCGCTTAGTTTACTTCGAAAATGCACGTAGAGCAAGCAAGATCGTGCGTTTAATTGTGGCTCGCGTTTTGTACGGTTTAAGCGTCAATTCCAACCTCAATTGTCCTATCAGAGTTATAATTCCCTTTTAATTACGCAGGAAAGTACGACCGAGTCCCAACAGCTCTTTTTTTTTGTTCACAGGACGGGATGTTTGGCCAATTCCATTCACGAGTAAAGTAGCTTCACGTAGAAGGCAACCGGAGCTCCCAGAAACACCCCCACCATTCACAGAAGGCTCAAGGCTGGGCACAACTGGTGAGAGAGGGGAGAGAGGCTCTGCGCTGAGCCACGGCCACAGCGCCCTGGTTGAATGTGATGCGTGTCCCACTGCAGCGCCACAGCAGCCAATTTTGTGGTGTTCATAGAGTTGACAGTGAGACCGAAGTCATCCGCAAATCAACTGGTTGTATGTCTCCAGTACAAATTGAGGGTGGCCCAAAATATGTTAACGGCGTCATATTAAAATGCACTGCGTGACCCCAAAGTATAGCAGGGATATTTGGAAACGAAATCTTTAAATATCACAGAATATTCGGTAAACTACATCATTTGCCTTTATATTTACGCTGCATTCATTAATAAATGTAGGTCTGTACATAGGTCTCTTTTTAAATTGTGACATTCCTTGACTTATATTATGTACAAAAAATGCTTGCATCCCTTTGTCAATCCAATGGCGATGATTACACACGAAACGAGGGACTCATTTGAGAGTCAACCTACACTGACTATATGCCCACACACGTACGCACATTTTGTACAACCAAAAAATAGTACCTATGGGCAACTGAATTTCATGGTCTCGTAGGATATTACAGTTTTATATGACCCAGCAAAATTGCTGCATGGTGACTACATTAGTGACTACAATTTAACCCCTGATAATGAACACAGTAAAAAATAAAAAACGGCCTCACTACGACACAGCATTAACAGCACGCAAGCGAATACTTTCGGAGATAAATATCCCTCCCTCGAGCTCGCTGTGGACCGTGTATCAAGAGACTGCAGATGTCACAACCACCGGCTGACGGGGGTTTGGCCGGCAAATAAACGCCCTCTTAACACGTTTCACTACGACGCGGCAAATACAAACGCCGCGACGTACAGCATCTCCATTTCACAGCCCTGTTTTTGGTCAATCCACTGCTGGATGAAGGCCTCCGCACAATTGTTAGAACGGATCGGTGCAGGTTGATGAAGGCACGATGCATGGGCACGGCAGCACATGAGTACAGTATCATAATATTTTTGCTGCGCTGCACTCTGCTACCAGCAACACCGACTCTGCAGGAGACGATACACCCACGTTGACGCATGGTGATCCCCCATCCGAGCAAGAACAGGCCAAAACTCTCTTTAGCTTCTGAAATCTGGTGGAATCGGGCTCAATCCAGGCAATTTGGTCGTAAGCAACACCAAAACACAAAGACATTTGGGAAATTGTGGCAGTTGGCACCAGCAATATTCACCGTAAAGTGTTGTCGCACCCATTTTCGAGAGGGCCCGGGTCACCGCATTCCGCTCCTGTGCAAGTGGCCATCGCGAGTAAATGCGTTGACGGTGAAGATTTTTTTGGCAACGATCGGCCTAAAGTTTCCCCCCCCCATCTCCATTGTGGCCTTTAGGAAAGCCCCCCCCCCCCCTTTGGACATCGAGACGGATTGCCGCGCACGCACGCAGACGCGTGTACGCAGACGCACGCAACGACACGCAGACGCACGCAACCATCGGAATTCACCGCCTTCAGCGAACGGGGCAACACGGGTATGTGCGCGGCTGTAGGTTTCTTCGGCTCCGGTAGAAATGCCCGGCCCAACCCCGCTTACTCAGCCAAACCGAGGCATCATCCCCCTGGCTATTCCCAAAAAAATAAATAAAAACAAACGGCAAGATGAAAAGGACGTGCAGGAAAAGCAGCACAACATCAATACCCGCAGGAAGAGAACCTTCCACATTTTCCCAGTCATCCGGCCTTTTGCTTAACGTGAGGCGTGGGGGGGGGGGGGAGTCTTATCGCCCACTATCGAATTCCATCCCGGCCGCAGAAATTCACGGAATGTGCACGAGGGCAGCCATGTATCAGTGTGTGGGCGTAATGGTGCGGTAGTGCCACTGGCGAACTGGTGGGTGCGATTGGTTGGGGCGCCGTGGTGTCCCTGGGTTGTACCTCCGTGCTCGGCGTGTTTTAGTCTTCGTGTGTGGGCACACCACTGGCACGGTAGGGGGTACACAGCTGGTGCATCTGCCAGGCATCTCGGTCAGTCAACCCATGGCACCTGGGTTTGCCCCGTGACCTCGTGCCAGCGAGCCTTCATTACTTCACGTGGCCTCAAAGTGCACCTGGCCTGGCACGGGCGCCGTGGTGAGGTCACCGTCACTTGGTGGCGAATGGCGAGGGTATTGGTGCTCCTTTCTGTGCATTACTGGAAGTGATTTTATTTCTGAAACGAAAATTGAGAGATATGGCAGAAGATGGAGTCCTGTGAAGTCACTGATAGCCATCATACTAATCTGGAATTTCCACCACTGGCTCAGGGCCATAAATGGAATGAAGCACCCCAGTTTGCTTTCTTAAGCAGGGTGACAACTTCACTTTTGAGAGGTGTTTTATGGTGGCCACACGCAAAATTTAAATAAATTCCTACATTTCAATCAAATGTTATTTGTAATTGCACTGTCAGAGAGCAGTGCATCGCACCATATTAGAAACCAGCCTGCAGAAGGTGATATTACAGAACTACTTTTGAGATGTCTTCAAGTGAAGTCTAAGCTACTCTAGGGGGTGCCGTGCTCTTACGTTGCGTGGTGGAAAAACTGGAATGAATAAAAAAAATCACAGCTGAAATGCTGTCAAATTGAGTGAAAAAGCTCATCGAGCAGTTATTGATGACCATACCGAGGCCATCGACTGACCACACCTTAAGAATACGGTTTAACCAGACAGACGGAACCCCGATGTGAACCCAGGAGATAAGGGCTGGTGGATCCCGGAGATTTCTGGAAAGAAAAAAAAACTCGTTGCGCTTAGGAGTTTGAAGTACGGAAAGTGGGTTCATGAAACCATCTGTACGGACGTTTAAGTATTATTTATTTTATATCCGTGGAATTTCCATTATATAAACTCACATGCAAGACACTTAAAAGGAATTGCCAAAACATCCCAAAGCAGGACCCTACAAGAGTCTTGATACTCGGTGAGACTTTCCTAGATACATAAATGACCATGACAATGTCTGACCATTGGTCTAACAGCAATCTCAGCTGAAGCAATAGCAGCAGCAGTAACAGCAACAGTAGCCAGGCTGTCGGCTGGGCTTATCAAGAGCCCTGTGACTCACCACTTCCAAACAGGAGCAGTTTTTGTAGCACCCACCGTGGGTGGACGTGGTGGGCCGGGGTCGGGGGGGGGGGGAAGAGGCTGAATACACAAGCAATTGACATGCACCCACACGGGCCATGGTTACCAGCGCGTGTGTGCGCGTGCGTGCAGTGGTAGTGTAGCGGTTCGCGCGCTGCGCTAAGGAACCGGGAACCCGAGTTCGTTTCCAGTTTAAGGACAACACCTTTGACGATTATCAGAACCGGTCCTGGGCCTCCCCTAAGTTGACTCTAAACGGAGTACTTGGTGCGGTGTGTAAACATCGCCACTGAGGAGACATAGGTGGCCGAGCGCGGTGTTGGCCACCCACCTCCTCGTGTACCGTTCCGGCCTTCACAGGCGCTCGCTAACAGCACTTGCCCTAACAGTCTGTTAAGGCTATACGGGGGGTCTTTGTCTGTGTATGTGTTGGTGTGCGTGCGTGCGTGCGCCCACTCAGAGAGGGCACATTGTGACAGGCGCACGGAGGAGGAGAGGTGGGGGGGGGGTCAGGCCAGAGCGAAATTCTCTGCACGTCCTCGTGCAGCATTGTGAAAGGCCCGCAACACGTGTGTGTGTGTGTGGATGTGTGTGTGTGTGGGTGTGTGTAGGTGTGTGTGTGTGGGTGTGTGGGTGTGTGGGTGTGTGTGTGGGTGTGTGTGTGTGGGTGTGTGTGTGGGTGTGTGGGTGTGTGTGTGTGTGGGTGTATGTGTGTGTGGGTGTATGTGTGTGTGGGTGTGTGGGTGTGTGTAGGTGTGTGTGTGTGGATGTGTGTGTGTGTGGGTGTGTGGGTGTGTGTGTGTGGGTGTCTGTGTGGGTGTGTGGATGTGTGTATGGGTGTGTGGGTGTGTGCATGGGTGTGTGGGTGTGTGTGGGTGTGTGTATGTGTGTGGGTGTGTGTGTGGGTGTGTGTGTGTGTGGGGAGCGATAGTGTAGTGGTTAGCGCGCTGCGCTATGAACCTGGCGACCCGGGTTTGATTCCCGCTCACGGTCAACACCAGTGACGATTATCTGAACCGGTCCCGGGCCTCCCCTAGGTAGACTCAGCCTCAAATGAGTACCTGGTTCGGTATGTAAACATTGCCACTAGGGAGACAAAGGCGGTCGGGCGTGGTGCTGGCCACCCACCCCCTCGTGTACCGTTCCGGCCTTCATAGGTGCTCGCTAACAGCACTTGCCCCTACAGTCTGTTAAGGCTATATGGGGGATCTTTGTGTGTGTGTGTGCGGAGGTGTGTGTGTGTGTGTGTTGGGTCTCAAGTCTGGCTTCATGCCCTTTCCCGTGAAACCAAGAAAGACGCAAACACTGGTGGGTTTCCTTCAAACAGGGGTCCACTGTTGCCGGCACAGTATCTGCGCAGTGCCGGTTTCTCTATAATATTATTATATAACGTTATTATTTTTTGTGCTATTCAAATGAGTGCCCTTAATTTGTCGTTTGAGAAATAGATGTTCAGAATAAAAAATGCGTGCCGGGAAAATATCCTCCTCCTCACAAACAAGAGCAGAATGTACACGTCCTAAATATTATGTCAAATAATGCATTTCGTACAGGGTTTATACGTTTCAGTTTGAAATAGGTTCATTGTAATCTATCACATCTAGTTACAAACGGTTTAATCAGGATAGGGTGTAGTGGTGCGGTGGATATGAAGCCTGTTATCAGATTTCGATTCCCGGCCATGGCTAACAATATAATTGGCAAGTAAGATGTGAACCGGTCCTGGATCACCCCCCACCCTTTACCAACTTGCAATGACCAACATGGTGAGGTATGGTCAAACAACCCTTATGGACACAAATGTCATCGGGGGGAGGCCTTCATACAGAATTTGATTGACAATGGATGGTAGATTATTAATTATGTTTTCATTGTTGTTATCATGACTTGCATAGCATTTAGTTTCATTTAAGTTTCTGCATTTATTTCTCAAAACCAGACAACATCTTCTAATGTTGCTGTGAATAACTGGAAATTAGCCACAGGAAATTAATGGAAAAAAACGCCTGCAGAATTGGGTTTAACATAAATAAAAAGTGCCAAACAAATGTCACTAAGCAATTGAAGAAGCATGCTGAAAGAACATGTCTGGTAAACACATTTAAGTATGAATACCCAGGACAGTGTTTGAATTGTGGCCGGGGTCAAACTGATGATATAACGAGGTGGACAAGAACAAGATGGATTTTTTTAAAGACCTTGATAATGTCAAGTGCCATAGCAAGGGCTAGCAGCAGCACACACAAATATAAAACATTTAGAGTTTTAAAAATAATTTTCTATGACATATGGGATCATGAATCTGGCACGAGAGCCAATAATTGCACAAAGGAGCAAGGGGAGGTACATGACTAGGATTACAACGAGAGACAGAGAGGAGCACGTGGCTCAGAGAACACATGCAAGTTAGAGATATCGTAATGACTTGTCAAGAAATGCAAGTAGGCTTGGTAAAGCAACTTTCCCAGCAGGGATGATGGCGAATGGTCAAGACGAACAGACTTGGTAGCATGTGTAGGAGTTGGGTAGATTATTGTATTGTGAGGAGGCCTTCATCCAGCAGTGGAAATGTCATGGCTTATGGTGACGGCGATGAATACCATGAGGCTGCTGTTAAAATAAAACACGTAATACAACCATGAACCCAAGAGTGACTGTCAAAAGAGAAAAAATGCCAAGTAAGAAAATTATGTTAAGATTACACAGCCTACCCAAATAATTTTTTTAAAAATCAGAATAAGCAGAGTTGTTTTCCGTACTCCTTAGTGGAAACCAAGTTCCTGTTCGCCTGACACTGTGTTGGTGAAATAAACTATAGAAGCATTCCAGCAGAAAATTGCCCTTATAAGGAATACACTTTTAAAATAAAATTGCTAACTTATTGATGCTCGAAACGAGGGTGCTGTGAATCACGTGCACTCTGACATTCTGTTTATTTTAAAACAACTCACAATGGATGCCGAAGAAGTAACACGACAAACAGCATCGCAATAAACACACAGCACGCACTGGCGCGCGGTCGACAGAGGACGGAATACTGCAAGAGACAGGTAAACATTGTCTATCGCACGTTGCACGGACCCGTCACTGGAAGGAATGATGGCAAAAGGGTCGAGAATAATGACGGAATGGCAGCCAAGGGAGGCAACGCGCCCGAGAGTACATCCACCGTGGAGACGGAGCGATTAGAGTATCGTGTGTGCCGGGTGGCTTGTTGGAGTGGTAGCGTAGCGGGTTCGCGTAGCGGGTCAGCGGGCTGTACGTGGAAGCCGGGAACCCGAGTTCGATTCCCGCTCAGGGCCAACACCGGTGACGATTGTCTGAAACGGATCCTGGAGCCTCCTGCAGGTCGACTCAGCCTCAAATGAGTACCTGGTGCGGCGTGTAAACATCGCCAATGAGGAGACAAAGGCGGCCGGGCGTGTTTGATGGCCACCCACCCCCTCGTGCCGGCCTTCATTAGGTGCTCGCCAACAGCACTTGCCCCAACAGTCTGTTAGGGCTATACGGGCGATCTTTGTCTTGGGTGGCTTGTTGGATCGCAATGATCGTGGGAGGTGGCGATTCACATTTTGAATGTGCAAAGTTGTGCCGTTGAAGGCAAACGTGCGCCGGGTCTCTTCGTGTGTGTGGCCCTTTTGTGGATGTTTATCGACGGCAGCCAAATCCGCGGGCAACATGAATCGCTCCCCTGCCATTCGTTATAGCGCTTGACGTTGACCAAGCGCTGAGAAGCACAGGTGCTAACAATCAGCTGCGGAGCATTCCAATATGCGAGAGAGTGTTTAGAATGTGTCCGCCATCGACGCGCGCGTGTCATTGTTTAAGCACTTGCTGAACCATTTGCCCCGCCAATGGGCAGTTCACATATCATTATCATCATCATCAAACCTTGGTCTAGCCACGACTGGGATATCTCCTTAAACCATCACCGCCTCTCATGCCCCTACGATGGAACACAATTCACACAGCACCTGCACACGCAAGACGCTTTGGCCGGCGGACGCGCGCTCGAGGCGTGCCTCGTGCTTGGGCTGCCACTCGACCCTCGTGGCTTTGTCCATACGCGCGACGCGTTTGAAATCTCCCCGATGATCGAAAATGAGAGCAAGTGCAATAAAAAAAAAAATACTCTGCACGTCTAAATACACATGCATCTCAAATACCCCCCCCCCCCACCGTGATCGTTCAGAGTATACACAGAAATTTGAGCTCATGGGTGGCATTTAGATGGAGTGGTTTTTATATTGTGCACTACAGGAACACAAAGCTTTTGCATTTAAATTTCGGTGGCTCACGGTTGTTGTCCCCCCCCCCTCCCCTCAAGGCACTTGAGCACACGGATCGCAGGAGGGACACACGGGGTGAATCGGAGCCAACAGGAAAGGCCGATGCTCGCTACAGTGCAGCGTACACTCAGCTTCTAAGAGCGCGTGACAAGCAGATAAGCTCGTGCCAAAGCTCGTGCCAAATCTCTGCGTCCCCGATAATCACCGGGCAACTGACCTCTCCGCACAACAAATCAAGTGAAGTCACCACAGTTCAAACACCTGCAGCTTCCTTCTGTAGGGGGGGGGGGGGGCGCACCACAGCCTTGGGTTTAAGGCCAAATGTAGAGCCAAGTGTTTTGTGAACTAAACAAAACACAAACGCTGTTGACCTTGTACAACATCTGCTGCCGATTAGTTCCCTAATTTGAACTGGCAGGATATTCCCTTAGGAGGCCCCTCTGGCCTTCAAAACCCAGGGCGTGTTGCTGCGAACTTGGAGCGAGCACGCGAGCGAGGCTGTGCCACCCCAGGCAGCGTGTGGCACGCCTAGCACCCTCAGCAGGGCCACGTGGCGAAGGCTGAATCAATTTGTTTGTAGCATGTCTGAATGATGAGGCACAGAAAGGGCAAAACCAATCCTTCCAGGGTTTCCTTGTTTTAAACAGTGCGTGTGTTTGTATCGTGGCCAAAACAAGCATCTGCTTGAAATGAAATCAGTCATGTATCGCCCACCAACAACGGCAATGAACAAAAACAAATCTCAACAGGGTTTCCTTGTGGACAAGCGGTAGCGAAGCAAATGAATGGCGGAGAAAGATTATGGCAAAAACAATGAGCATGACGCTTTGTGGAAGTTACATCACGTTATGAACGCTTCCACGCAACGCTCCAGATATGGCTTCGGGTCTGAATAATTAATCCCCCAGTTTTCACACAACTTAAATGTCTTTTTTCAGAGCCTAAATGTAACATTCTTTTTCCAGTCAGAGACATTTTTATCAATCCGTACTGTATAATCTTTAAAGTATAACTTGTGGGGGTATGCATGAATAGAATATTTAAATGCTAACTTGTGGGGTTATGCATTAAATATAGCCTTGTATTGCACAAAACAACCATTGGAAAAACTAAAACGACGGATGAAAAGACAAGCCAGAAACTCTTTTTCATTGAGAAACTTACAAAAACGTAATTTCCCAAAAAATGCAAAACCTAATGTACCTAAACAACCCTTCATGAGACCCAAAAATGCAACTACGATGGCTCCCCTCCATCACGTGTGCGCCTGGTTGTTGTTGTTGTTGTCACGCCATCACAAGCCGTGCGGCATGATCGCTGCTCGTAGTTTTTATTATTATTATACATCTCATTAAAATGTCACGCGCAAGTCGTATTTGTTTCAACGCATGAAACGTCCAGTGCACAGCGTGTCTGGAGCGCTGCTTACGATAACAAAGCCCGCGGGCTGGAGACAAGTGTGTACGTTAACGCCACAAATTAAAAATTAATAATGCCTTAACATATTTATGGTACAATTCCTTGTTATTTTTGTCAGCTTGGAAGCATTTTGACAATTGATTTGCATAGCACTGGCTCTTGTGAGGTCCCAGCGGAACTCGGCACCTTAAACCACCCTGGGAGATCAGACGCGAGCAGAACACAAGGCTCCAACATTCCTGATTAAGCAAACATCAACGTTGATATACCGTATATAGATACACATACGTGTATAGTAAGGACAGATCCACCCGTATACACTTTCGGGAAAGTGCTGTTAAGGCCTGAACGTCGAATGATGGGGCCAGAACCATGCCTTGCCACCTTTCTCGCCCGTGCCGACGTTGACACTGCACCAGAGGAGAGGGCTCAGGACTGGTTCAGATATCACTTCGCCACTGATGTTAGCCGTTGCTGGGAATTGAACCCGGGTTGCCGGTTTTGGAGCGCAGTGCATCACGGCATATTTAGGCAAACAGACGTAAAATATTAATACATACCTTTTGGGGAAGCAACACGTTAATTCATGTTCATAGATGGTGTTTTGTTTGTTCCACAATGGTTTTTATTGAAAAATAATTTCGATGGCTCAACAAAACGAATACAGTGTTTCGAGTCTGCGCTGGAATGCCGACGCATAGCCCCAGTCAAACTCCACTTGCACAGAAAAAACAGCGTCCACTTGCTATAGTAAAAATAAAAAAAATCACACATGAGTGTATAGCAAACAGTATGACGTGCAAACACACACCATCATATGTATAGAGTTCACCTCAAGATGGTTTCATTTCTTAGATGATTTAGTTCATCGTGAGCCTTGATCTATCCCACTTATGGCTGAAGGGTCCCTCTCCCTAAGCCGTTACCGTCTCAAGGTCCTGCGATAAATAAAGCAAAAACACATCACCTTCACGAGAACCAATTCCATTGCTCCATCTCCATCCGTGGACGTTACCCTTGGTCGCATCGATTGCATTGGCTGTCAGTTTGTTGTGGTTGTTGTTGGTGTTGTTATCAACCCGGCCACAACAAAAACTTCCGAAGCAACGAAACGCAGTTGAACTGGAGACAATTGGGAGAGATACATTGGAGACACAGATGGTGTCGGCGATGCGAAATGATAAGGAATGACATCGTTCTGAAAGTGGAAACCCTTCTCTTCTATCTTCGAGGGAGAGTTGACAGTAATTATAGTGCAGTGGGATTCTTAGTCTTCCTGGGAACAAAACATAGAGTGTTAGGTTTCACGAGTACATGAGAAACATAATACGGTCGCACTGCCCTAAGTCAAAACAACATGTCTGTGCACTCAATATACATCATTTCTCTGCACTGCTGCTAAGGGTGGCTATACAATAATAATAATCAGTGCGCGCAGGCGTACATAACGTGCATGTGCACGCTCTCTCCGTCTTTAACCGAAAGCAAAGCCGTGCATACCACACTAAACACGAAGCACGTGCCAAGCGCGCATTGAGCGATGCTGGCCTGCCGTGCGCGTCAAGGTGGCATGCGGGTGGCCTCCGACGCGTCCCAACGAACGCCACGCCACGGGACACTGCACGCACCCGAGAGAGAGAGACAGCGCGCGAGAGATAGAGAGAGACAGCGCACGAGAGAGAGAGAGACAGCGCACGAGAGAGAGAGAGACAGCGTACGAGAGAGAGACAGCGCACGAGAGAGAGACAGCGCACGAGAGAGAGACAGCGCACGAGAGAGAGACAGCGCACGGGAGAGAGAGAGACAACGCACGAGAGAGAGAGAGAGACAGCACCCGAGAGATAGAGAGAGACAGCGCACGAGAGAGAGACAGCGCGCGCGAGAGAGAGAGAGACAGCGCACGAGAGAGAGAGAGACAGCGCACGAGAGAGAGAGAGACAGCGCACGAGAGAGAGAGACAGCGCACGAGAGAGAGAGAGACAGCGCACGAGAGAGAGAGAGACAGCGCACGAGAGAGAGACAGCGCACGAGAGAGGGAGACAGCGCACGAGAGAGAGAGAGACAGCGCACGAGAGAGAGAGAGAGACAGCGCACGAGAGAGGGAGAGAGACAGCGCACGAGAGGGAGAGAGAGACAGCGCACGAGAGAGAGACAGCGCACGAGAGAGAGAGAGAGACAGCGCACGAGAGGGAGAGAGAGCAGTGGGCGCTGGAGGAGGCCGCGTGGCTGGGTGGCAGGAGACGGAGAGCTCCGCGAGCTACCGTCGGAGGCCTGCATGGGACTGCGAGGAGTGCTGGGTGCAGATGCAGCACTTGTCGTAGTTTAAAAAGAAAAAGACAGAGGGGGTAGAGAGATAGGGAAGGGGTAAGGAGGAGGAGCATAGCGTGCTTCTTCGTGTTGATGTTTGTGTGAATGTGTGTGTTTGGGTGGAGCACGTGCCAAGCGGGGAGCGGTAGTGTAGCGGTTAGCGCGCTGCGCTGTGAGCCTGGCGACCCGGGTTCGATTCTCGCTCACGGCCAACACCAGGTCCTGGGCCTCCCCTAGGTCGACTCAGCCTCAAATGAGTACCTGGTGCGGTGGATAAAAACATTGCCACTGGGGAGTCTAAGGCGGTCGGGTGTGGTGCTGGCCACCCACCCCCTCGTGTACCATTCCGGCCTTCATAGGTGCTCGCTAACAGCACTTGCCCCTACAGTCTGTTAAGGCTATACGGGGGATCTTTATCTTTGTGTGGGTGAATGTTTGGGCGGTTGTTTGAATGGGTGTGAATGGGTGGGGTGAGTGAATGGGTTCATATTTGGGTAGTTGTGTGAATGGGTGCGCGGATGGGTGAGCAAATGAGTGGCTGTATGGACGAATATGTGTTTGAGTGAGCGAGCGAGTGGCTCGTATTAACCATTCCCACGATCCAGGGACACGTGTGCCGCTTGTCAACACACGCGGGGAGTCTCGGATTCCCATGGCCCCCCCCCCACAGCCACCGCTCACGTTTTTTCCTCGCTCTCCGTGCAGTGAGCATTATTTATTTAATTTATTTATTCCCTTTAACAATCTAACACGAAGCAATAAAACGTCTCACGAATTCTCTTCAGCCAACATTTGTGGCTTTGAGAATATACAAACACTCCCCCCCCCCCCCCCGTTAGCTTCCATAGAGTCGGGGGAACATGCTGTTAGCCAGCATCTATTAAGGCCGAGATGGAAAACATCAGTGGTGTGGCCAGCACGGTGCATTACACCGATGTCGAGCACCCTCTCACCACGGGGGATAGACATTTAGGCAGAGTCAACCAAGGCGAGGTCCAGATACCAATTGCCAGCGAATCTTCTTTACTTCGATGTCGTTGTTCTGCCCAACACCACGGCCATAGCCAGCGACGAGAACACCAGAGCAGTGTCCTTGCTTGTCGCACGCCAATGTGAGCTGCTTGAGTAAAGGCAGCGGTGGAGTCGGGAGAGTCAACACGGAGGGGGACTAATTACGCCTCTCCTCTTGGCAAGGAAAGGGGCCTTCAAGGAGCAGCGGTCTGAGGAATCGTTTCATATTAAACCAAGATCAAACGCTTTCTCCGAGAATCAAAGTTAAATGTTCTCTTCATGAGAAAAATTATCCTCTCTCTGTCTGCGGTGTATTTGTAAACACACACACACACAGATGCCTGTGTAGCCCCTTTTGTGAATCCACTTTGGGATATGGAGGGCAGCACCATGCACAAATATGGAGTGTGGAGGTGGAGGGGGGGTTCACCATCCTTCACCACGAAGATCAGTGTGGATTGGTGAAAGATCAGAGGTGGGGCAGAAGTATAGTACAACAATGGCTTTTGATGCAGCGGTCTCTGTTGACCATCATGTAGCTCTGCAACCTGTAGCACCTTTATGTGTAGTGGCCAGTCACTTTTCAACCGCTACCCAGGCTCCGTGTGTACTTAGCTTCTCAGATCTAGTGATATCGGGCACATTCCGAATGAATTTGGCCTCAGGCGTAGCCCGCGTTGAGTTAAAACGTTCAACATGTTCAAGAGAATCCTCCGGCTATGAGACTTGGGTTTACTTGTGGGAAGACCCCCAATTGTTGGTCAATTACGTAACGCGTGGGCGACCCACGGCCGCTCGCTGCTCTTAAAACCATCGCAGAGTTTCCTATAAGCAGCGGGAAAACTTAATCCGCAGAGAAAAAAACCGAACTAAATTTATCTCTCTCATTCACTGCATCCCAGAAAATGCATTCATTTGGAGAGGGACAAAAACAATCAATGGCGCATACAGATGTTTTAGTCTTTAGTGGGATATATTTTCAGGTGAGTAATTTCATCCACAGGTTTTCCAAACTTTTTTTACGGAAATAAACATAACTTTTTTTAAAAAAAACATCTAACTGGAAGCTCTGTGCATGCCAATGTGTTTAAAAATCCCCCCCCCCTCCTCTCACCACCACCGATACTCGCGTTGTGTTCTCGGTATTTTATCACACGGAATGGTCAAACTGACTTTTTAAAGTGAAATCTCAGAGCTTGCGAGTAGCCAAACCAAATGAAAAAATCCAATCACACGTGATGGGTCGTGTGCAGTTAATAACGACGGGGGCTGAAGGCCATAAACTCATCACGCCTGAGACAACACCCCCCCCCCCTCCCCCGGGTTGGAATTCACTGGTAGCTGAAACTCCAAATTCGAACCCAAGATCTCACTCGCGCTAGCCTCCGTGTGCTCACACCCCTAGAACAAAAACAAAAACATCACGCTTGCTCAACCACCTCAAGTTTTTTTTTCTCTTCAGAATGTTCCATTTCTCTACCTCCTACTGACTAACTAACGGCACTTGACTGGCAGAAGATCAATGCGCCACTACTCCACGAGACGCCACGGCGCCTCCGTGCGCAGAGAGGCAGGCATGGCCCGCGTAGCCCGGTGCCAGGTGGCCGCTTCGAAAAATCGCCACCTCGGTCTCACTCGGCGTGCGCCTCCACTCGACGAAATATCCCTGCGAAGGGGCTCTCGCATCGACCCGGGTGTCTCTCCGCCGCTGGAATTTAATTTAATTAGCGGCAGTGCTCATGCAGTTTGGGTGCGGTGGGGAGGGGTGGCGTTGAGGAGGTGGTGGTTGGGGAGACAGGCCCTGCAGGTCCCGTTTGTGCAGCTGTCCCACGCAGTCTCGGAGGCGTCGATGGTGCCACCTGGCGCAGAGCCCAAACCCCACGTCGCCTGTCGAGATAAATTGGGCTACGTGGAGGAGGAGGCGGCTGGGTCGGGCCGGGAGGGGGGGGGGCGAGACCGGGGGAGACTGCTGTCCATTTCCCGGCAACATTCGTAACGTTAGCTATTGTTTGGCTGATATCTGTGCCTCTGGGGAGAAAAGGAATTCCAGATATGCATATGTATATATAAAACTCTACGCTCTATTATACATGTGCGTGTGCATTCACACGGAAAAGTTGAAGACACTCGTATCAGATACAGCGAACAGATGCATCTGCTGAATGTTACGTGCTTGATGCACCTTACATGGTTCGCCTAGAGACGTGCAAGGTTAAGAGGTCACCGTGGCCAATGCTCCTGATGCCACCACATTCACTCTTCCTTCTACCAGATCCTGCAGCTGTTAAACAGTTGGCACGCAGCCCACGAGGACCGCTCCGAGAGCCCCGTCTCAACCGTCTCGCTGTCTCCCGCGGTCGCCGACCGCCACGTGTCAAACTCACGTCATCGGCTTCAACTCCCTGACACACACACAGTAGCCAAACACCGGCCACTCCTGCTCGCCAGCATCTTGTAGTCAATGCATTTTTGCATTTTTACAATGTACTTTTTGCATTACCGTACATTCTTAAGATGACCTATGAACTCCTGCAGGAGGGCACCTTTGACATTGTCCGTCTCGCCGAGACTTGGCACGACATCCACCCAGCTCTACCTCACTCCACTCTACATCGGCCCCCCACCTCTAGCTAGCCGCTTCTCCCTTTCCTCATCTCTCTTCCACTCTCGTCCACACATTCTCCACTCCAGCAAACCGATCTCTCAAAGCCCCCCGCCACCCACCCCTACCCCGAGTCAATCTTTGCTCAGTAGGAGATCACTCTTCCTCTGCTACCACCGTGGTGTGGAGCTCTCCTCCAAGCCATCTGTGCTCTTGATCCCCGTTCATGTCCGGGTTCAAAGTCTTCCCCTTCACCTCTGCCTATGATTGGCTCGCCTCCTAAATAATATTAATTCGGTACATATGTATGTTTAGACTTTACTGCTCTTCGCGATGAATATGTCCAACTGTTTTATATGCTATCTTAAGATGCAGTTCCAGTTTGATGGTATATATGATTGGCATGTTCTGTTTACGTGACGAACTTTACTAATTAGCTGTGTCGGGTGGTGGTGGGTTTAACGACACATTTATATATTTACGCGATCCAACCAAAAAAACCTGTATAATGCATTGTATTATCAGGCTTGGTGTTTCATATTCACGATGCTTATCGACAATGTTAAATTGTTTACTTTGATCGTTAAATGTGACAGTAACAGTCGATTCACTGCAGCCAAGAGGACTCTGACCAGACCCCCCCTTGCGTTCCTCCACTTATCGAGGCAGAGAAGCAGAGAACCTGATGGGCAGCTCAACCGGGGGGAGGAGGGGGGACAGCGAGCCTTTACACTGCAAGTCGAGTGGAAACATAGCGAATGCTAACATTGTTTTTGAAGCATGTGGGGGGCACCACATCCATCTATCTGTGTTATTTGTTTGAAACATTCCTCTCTTACCCAAATTGTATTCCAATCGTGCTCTCGACGTCTCACGAGACGAGGCCAAGTGGCCTTTTCATTCTTTCCACAGTGGGGAGTTACACTTCCCATACGCTCTGTTCCGAGGTTGTTTGTCGCGCGGAGGCAAGAGCACCGTTATGAATTCTCTAGCGATGGCGATTTTAGCCAAACGAGGAACACCGCCAAACTTTGACGCGTTGGGTTTCAACGCAGCCGTTGGCCTCCGTGCAAGCTGCGACCATCAGCTGTCTGCGCTGGAGAACCCGGTTTAATCACAGGTCACTTGAACCGTATTTGAACCCAGTATCTCAGCGGTGTCGGCTCAGGGCCCTGATTCCTGGAGCCACTGGGACACCCTAAAGCATGGGGGACAATGTACATATATTTTTACGTAATTACAGTACTTTTAAATGTATCAGTTGGCCGCCTACCAAGAGCACCGATTTTCAAATTGCAGATAAGGTACACTCTCTCCTTAGAATAGCCACTGTATTTTGAGGTTTATGTATGGAACAATGAAAAGTTATTTTTAAAAAAAACATCACTACATTTATTTTAGTTTCCGTGTGTCTCCGCCACGGCAGATAAACAGTCTGGTCTCCTTTGTCCCAGAGTTTCCTGAAAAATAAGCTCACCCCATGACACAGCGTCTATGGAACGAGCGGCGGACCCCCAAAATATCTTCAGTCGCTCGCAAATGAAAATAAACAGCGGACTATCGGTCTTCAAATAACATTTCATCATGGCTGAAATAATGTTACAAAGGGTAGCGCACTGCATCAGAGGTATCGATTACGAACGGATTGGAATGCAGGGTTGCTTGGCTGATGGACACACACTCGTCAGAGGGATTGTTTAGGTTTTTTTTATTTACCAGGTAAGGCCCACTGAGCTCTAGAGCCCTTTTTCAGAAGCGACCTGGCCACAAGGGATACCTCGAAGTGGCCTATCATCATGTGGAAATGTATAGCAGCCAAATACTTTAAAGGGAATATTTCTAAAATGTGGAGGGAAAAACCGGAGGCCCTGGAGAAAAATCCACGAAACCACGGGAAGAGAGACACGCAAACTCCAAATATACAGCAGGTATCAGGGTCGGGATCGAATCCACGACGACCTCATGTATACCAGGCGAGGTAGGTAACATTTCGCCACCGTGTATACTGTACACACAGTGGTCATAATGCGATAACCCTTTATTACATGATTATAAATCACAGAGCCGTTTGGGCTAGGTTATTGAAACCACACACAGACACGTGGGCAGTGGGCAGGTTTCATGGTACGAGTTGACATTACTCTGACCCTTCACGTGTCCGTCGCGACGTTGATGACGAGCGTCGCATCGAGATTTACCATGAGTACCCAGGTGTTCTCGTGGCAAGTGGCAAGTGTGGTCGTTTTGAATGCCTCCGTTATGCCCTGTTAAAAAAAAGGAATATATTGCAAATAGCTTGACCGCACAACTCCTGGTCGGATTCTAAGTATTTAAGAATGGATGACGCGTTTATGGACTCCCTCCTGTATTTCTATGTTGCCAAGGGCAAGAGCCGTGGTCAAGTTTGCTTGAAAATAAATAAAACCGTTAAAAAAAGTGTTCAAACGTCAAGCCAATGCTCATTCCTTACATCCTTGTAAAGCGCACCTCTCCCAGAAGCACTGACATTACGCTAAGGACACCTAAGCAGCAACATCAAAACAGCCCTCTCTGGCTACATAGTTGCAATATTGAAAGCGAAGATTTTCCGCGCTCAATCTAGGACTTGTGAAGGAAATGAAAGTATGGCTTCCTTTGTAAAACTGCCGGAGCAATTACGATACATTCAATCTGATATGCATCAATCACGCGTTGCCTCGAAACACGTGCCAAAATAAAAATCGAAAGGAGCGGAATTATAACCGCGTCGAACTTGAAAAGATCACAAGGATCCGAGTGGGTGGGCATGCAGACCTCCTGCAGGCAGCGTTCCAAACGTGAGGGTTTAATTGAAATTCCACAGCGTGCGGTGGAGACGGAATTGGATAAAATGCCTTCAAATTTCCACATTTTACACCCAAATTTTGCGGGAAGGTCGAAGCGGCCCATATTCGCCCACACCGCGAGGCTTAAATGGACTTCAGACTTCAAATGTGGCATTAATGATTATTAACCCGACTTTCCTGTTTGAGATATACTTACTCTCCATCTGCGGGTCAAGATTACGCCACGGGTAGCACAGCAGGTGACGGTTCTAAGCCAATTTCCCCACGTCGAGTCGGATTACCTCCGAGGAAGAAGCCGACGGCGAATGTACACACACGTCACCAGTCCTGGTGGGCCCATGTCCGATTAATCACATATCGTTTCTTGAACCCCCTCTCTCTCTCCTTGCCAATGTTACACTTACAAACATTTCAGAGCGTCTCTGGAGTGTAATGTTTTGGAGCGTTGCTAGCAAGACCCGTTTATAAAGCCACGTTTTTTGTTTTTGTTGTTGTTGTGTGGACTGTATTGCTGTTTTTGTTTTTTGTTATGGTGACATTTCTTAATTTGGTTTATTCACTTTTGCGTTTGCTTGGTAGTAGCGGCTGTATATGGGATTTGGTCCTTATATATAATTAATGTACAGTGTTATGGGATGCTATTGGTATGAATGCCGCTATATAAAATGAAAGTATTATTGGTGTGTTAATACGATACCACATTGTTAGGGGCCGTGGTTTTCGATTTAGTTTTGGTAAACGTCGACCGGTCTTCTCATCACTCTTGCGTGCACAACAGATTTTATCTTCGGGCAACGACATCCTTTTCGATTTAAAGCTTTCGTGACTGCAGGGATTCATATTCTTGGTTCTTTCGGTAAAGTCACGTAGAAGGGAAATAATACAAATAAAACATAATAAAATACAATTCTCACGACGTTTAGGCCACAACGCAAGCAGCCGTCCTCAGGTGAAGAAACAGAGCCGAGGACGGCTGCTTGCGTTGTGGCCGAAACGTCGTGAGAATTTCATTTTATTATGTTTTATTTTTGTTATTTTATTATTTCCCTTCTACGTGACTTTACCGAAAGAACATCTGATAATAATTCGCAGGTTTTCCAATTTACCCAATGACATTGAAGGTTTGCATCGCGTTGTGCCAGAAATAAATGTTTCCAAGTGTGATGCCAGCAATGCTATAACAATGTCCTTCATGCGTGAAATTGTATAATATACATTAGTAAGATCAATTAAGTTGGCAGGACAATCCAAACTGTTTCATGACAAGCACGCAGACGCTCTGATATTGGTTTCTTTCTTATCTGCTCCCTGTTAACCGACTGGACATGAAATTATAACGATAAAAATCAATTACAACCCTTTCTCAATCCACTGCTGGATGAAGGTGGAGCATGCTACAGCCATGCTGGTCAGTGAAGGTTGATGAGAGAGGGGGTCAGTCAACGTCGGTACGCAGAGCACTCAGCACGGACGGGAACAACAGCCAGGGAGTGAATTCAGGTTGTCGGTATTCGAGCGCAGTGCGCTCACCAATCCACCACTGTCTGCCCCCCCCCCACCACCAACCAACTGCACAGCAGCTGCCTTGTTTAAAAGTTGGATGGGATCGGCTCTACGAATCCCGTTGTTGCCGTCGTCGACCTGAAAATGCAGTCTTTCAAAACCACGTGATGAAGGCACTAAGCGGGTGCCCCCCCCCCCTCCTCGTCTCATTGCTTAATGCCTTGGGATGGGAGGAAATAAAAGAGGTGATCCGAGACATCCTGTGAAAAACCCCTGCCTGGAGGAGTTTAACCGGCCACGGTCCAAGATCATCGGACTAAATCGAGAATGTCATAAAACATGGCTACCTCCCACCTACAGCCCATTATTTACACGAAAATGTGAATTTATGTGAAACACGAAGACGCTTCCCTATTTCCTATCAGCCGACTGTGGCTGGAAATAACAAACAAAAGATAACAGAGGTTTACGTTTTATTACACACGTAGATTGTAGATTATGAGAATCATATGCTTGGCCAGGCATGTGAAAGGGGGAAACTGCAATGCAGTTAACCAAGCAACTCTCATAACTTGAAGGAATCCTGCCACGAGGTCATGTTGCTTGTAAAGTTGCATCGCCCGTGGAGTGTTAGGAAACGCAAGTCACACGACACGCGCCGGTAAACAAATTGGGTAAATAAATTACGTGGCCTAAATGTTCGTGGCCATTTTATGTTTCAACTTTTTGTTTTTGCTGAAGTCAAGTTGGTTACGTGCGATGTTTAGGCACGAGTTACCGTCCATGTAGGTAACGACTTCATGCAACGTTTCCACGACCACTAGGGAAGTGGACCCAAGCCATGCTGGGCCACTTTTAGAGCGGCTTCCGCCGCTCGAATCTCCCAAACTCATTGCAACCTCCCTCTGTTCACGCCACAGCAGAAGGACAGGAGGAATGACAATTATAAATAAATACAATTTCTTAACAATATTAAAACGTACGTTTGTTCGGCCACACCATCCAATGATAAAACATGTTTATATTACCCACTTTAGACTTAAAACTTTCGTGATTGCAGGAATTCATATTCTTGGTTCTTTCGATAAAGTCACGCAGATAGAAAACGAAAAATCTAAAAAATTAAATGAAAATTAATAAAATAATAAAAAGAAAAGAATAATAATACGGTGAAAATAATAAAAGCAAAAAAAACACGATAAAAAGAAAACAATAGTTAAATAAAATAAAAATATCAATAAACGGAAAATAATAAAAGCAATTTATTTTAATTTTTAATTCAATCTTTAAAATGTAATTTTTATCAATTAAATTTTTAATTTTATTCATTTTTTAAAATATATATTTTTTCTATCTACCTGACTTCACCGAAAGAACCAAGAA
The DNA here is from genome assembly GCF_048934315.1 of Petromyzon marinus. Classification (NCBI taxonomy): domain Eukaryota; kingdom Metazoa; phylum Chordata; class Hyperoartia; order Petromyzontiformes; family Petromyzontidae; genus Petromyzon; species Petromyzon marinus. Next base: position 2,435,476 of record NC_133684.1, on the reverse strand, counting down.
TATTACCCATTCTTTTTGAACTAAAAACACAGCCCTGACGAGCAGATACAGAATTAATTTGTGTGCGTCGCTTCTGCTCTGAACCCGCGAGGTCACAACGGGTTCGGAGTGCACGCCAGGTGTGCACGTCAGGTGTGCAACCTCTGCAAGAAAGCGAGCCATGCACCGCAGCCCGTTACAAATAGGCCGTGAGGTCCCTCTCTCTGCCGGCTTGTCCCAGCGTAAAACAACTTCCGTGGCAACGCGAGCCCGGCCCACTTGCCTGCTTTGTGAAGCGAGCCGGCTCGCTTCACATTGGCCCTGGGAACGTGGCGCCTAAGGGGGCAGTCTAAACCCAGGAGCCATCAACATACAACCGCTCCCCTCAACTGCACTTCCCCCCCGATACAATCCATGCCTCCCCACCGATGCCAAGACTCGATAATGATGAACCGTAGCTTTGGAGGCGCCGCGGAAGAGAATGGCGATCGTATTTATAGCGAAACAACTATGCTACATTGTTCTTTCTAGTTCTATACATAGTATAGAGCTGCAGGCCTTTTTGAGATAAAGTCAGCAGCTTCTTGCCAGTCGCTAGTTGTGCAAATTCTCCGTCGTTTACTTCCTGCTCACTGCTGCCACAGCAGCTGGATGTATGAAAACACAACGCAGGCGAACAAAACGGTACCCATGAAAGAGTAGTGTATCGATTCACTAGGGTCCTAGATTAATATCAGTTTGGGGAAGCTCGCATCGAATATTGCTTGCGTGTAATCATTGATTTTTTTTCAACTAGTATTTAAGACGCAATGGGTCCATGCGATCCCTCCGAGCACTGAAGGCTGCGATAGACACTACAGTGCCAAAACGACTCATTCTTGAACCACGACAGTTTGTTAAATCGTTGGGAAGAGGGAGGAGAGAGAGGTGGAGAATCGCTCGACCCCAAATGTTCATGACACGAATCATAATCATTTAAAAGCAGAGCAGTGTATGCCAGCAGCATTGTCAACATTCGAAACATGAAGAGAAAATAACAATGTAATATATTTACCTTCCTAACTCACACCGAGTCTCAGACTATTTTAGGAGGTTCCAGCATTAGATATCGAGTATCCAGAGAGAGAGAGAAAGAGATAATCCAGCACACATGAGGGGTTACACTCAGCACTGCCATCTCCCAGCCACCTCACGGTCCTCAACACCTGCAACAAGTCGATGGTGGCCACCCATCCAAACATGAATCAAACTCAACCCCTGCTTAGGTTCCAACATCTGACGAAATCGGGGTACATATTCAGCGTGATTTGGCCGTTAGCCGCAACTCACGGCCGCGTTACCTCTCAAGTGTTGACGGCCATACCCCCCAAAGCACCTCTTAATGACGACAAATCTGCCCAGATAGGCGAGCAACCCTCCAGCGGACAGACCACCTCTGGAGCCCAACAATGAATTTGCAACAGGAATGGCCGCGTGTGTGGGCACTGCGAAACGTCGACAGCAGCTCACGGGCGCTGGCAGGAGGTTACATTCGCACGACTGCTCGGGCACAATGTATTACTTCTTCTTCTTCTTAAAAAACAAATTGTGAGTGATTGCCACGGGCTCAAAATCAAGAGCGTCCGGAAAAGAAGATAAAAAAAAACTTGGCAAGAAAATAATAACGCACGCTGCGCAATTAACCCCCGGAGGCGAATCGCACAGAAATTAAAAGAAAGACGCCACCGACACAGGCTCTCGCTTGTCAACACGGATCTGGCGGCGGGGTGGGTGAGAGACAGTGGAACAACCCTCCCCTCTTGTCATCGGGGGCTCCACAAGTTGATGCCCGCGTTGTGCAGCAAACACCGTCTCGTTTTCGCGGGCTTTTACCGAATTTAAAAGATCGGACCGCGGCCCTTCTTTGGTATCTCGGTTCAAATTACCTCGATCCTGTCCCAAGGATGTGCTGCTTTCCTCTGCAAGACGTTGAACGTCTACATCTTGGCATCTTCGCCAAGATGCGTGCATGTGAGACGTGGAGCAGCGTCCTCACTTTTTCTACATCTTGGGATCATCGCCAGCTTCCTTCTAGAGCTTCCTCCAGCAAGCAATCTCTCCGACAATATTCTCCACTCCGGATAATTTGCATTTCAAAATGGTTCCAATTTATACGCAGCTTCTCCTACCTCAGCCCACTCCTGCACCTCCTCATAACCATTCCATGCTCCGCAATCGGGCCCCCCTTATGAGAGTCTCCTTCCATTCCCTGCTCATCCCGACACGGCACAGCTGATGATGGGTTCAAACTTGCCGTGCCAAACAAAAAAAAAAGCTAAATGTTTTTCATTATATTGCTAACAGACGACATTAAATGGCAGGAATGAGGCATGATGCACCATGAAAACTGCGTGGAATTCACAGTTGTAAAGAAAAAAAAGAGAAATCCGTAAAATGGTTTGTAATGCCGGCACACAGCTCCTTCAGAATAAAATAATAATGTACAGTTATGTTTCAGTCCACCGATGGCTTAGGATGTCCCCATGCCGTGTTGGCCATGAGGATTGTTTGACCACCATTCACCACACTGATGGTCAGTATGGGTTGGTGAAGAATTGTGCCCAGGACCAGCTCAGAAGTTATTTGCTACTGATGTTAGCTTTGGTCAGGAATCAAATTCAGTTCTCTGCGTTCTTATGACGCGGTGCACGGGCCCACTGCACCACTACCACTCCACCCAAAGCTCCGTTAAGTGCCCAACAAATTTAAAAACAGAAACGTTACTCCTTTTTTTAAAACAAATAAACAAAGAAGCCAAGGAATAAAGACCGAGTAGGCTAATTTTCCAGGCGCTGCCTTGACCCTGTTAGAAACAAAGCTGAGAGGGTTCTGGGAGGCGACGGTCTGGATGCAAAGTCTAATTGAGCCATCCGGGGCGACAGAGGCAACACAGAAGGCACATCGGCTGTCGACAGATCGCCGTATTCGGCTGCTAATGCAAAGTCACGCAGCTCCTCATGAACTGAACCAGTGTGGGGCCGGGGTCTTGCTGGCAATCTTCCACGTGGCTCTACAGATTTTTTGAGTTTTAAAAAAGAGCTTATTGTGATTCCCCCCCCTCCTCTCTCTCTTTACCCCTTTTAAAAGAGGTTGATGGTGTAATGAAATGTCATGTGTTAGCCGAGTGCAAGAAGACCTTTTTGTGTGTATACGTGGAAAACGTACTTGGACAGTAATGCTGTTTTAAACGGTCATTAAATTGAAGAGGCGAACAAAGAATGAGAAAAAAAATATCTCTGGCCGTAAAAACTTGGGCTATAAAAACACATGTTTTGGTTTTATTAGATGTTCAGATTATGTTATGAGAATCATATGCTTTGCCTGGATGAAACGGGAGTAACTTCAGCAATAATATTGGAAGAATTCTGCACCACATTTTTGCCGTCACATTTTTTGTTGGAATTTTTATTTTTTATTTCCACAACTGGTGCCAGAAGGCAAGTGATCGGTGAACAGTGGAGGAATCTGCTTCAGCACATGTACCAAATTCACTCGGGTCGTAAGTGTACAGAATTGTACGTTACTGTCTGTGCGTGTATTCTATCGTGGGGAGCGGTGGTGGAGCGGTTAGCGCGCTGCGCTACTTAACCGGTGACCTGAGTTCAATTCCTGCTCACGGCCAACACCAGTGACGGTTTTCCGAACCGGTCATGGGTCTCCCCTATGTCGACTCCGCCTCAAATTTGTACCTGGTGCGATGTGTAAACATCACCACTGGGGAGACAAAGGCGGCCGGGCGTGGTGTTGGCCACCCACCCCTTCGTGTGCCATGCCGGCCTTCATTAGGTGCTCACTTACAGCACTTGCCCCAACAGTCTGTTAAGGCTATACGAGGGATCTTTGTCTTTGCTTGTTCTATCACTCCCATAATGTGATCACCGCATCTGCACACTCACAGTCGTGGTTTGGTGCACACTTAAAATGGGGTATCATCTCCACTAACCCGATTAAGATACCTTTCTTGCGACAGACCACAGTGTGGTCATGGTGCGTGCAGTGGTTCGCGCACGTCCCTGTGATCCTAGCAACGAGAATTTGATTCCAGGTCTGGGCATAATGAGGAGTGCATGATATCTCTACTTGGTGCAGGGCACCCCCCCCCATTTGGCAACCCACACTCACCAATAAAGTAAAGTATGGTCCAGCAACCTCCACGATTTAAGCAAAGCTTGGGGAAGTGCCTTCCCCTAGCGGTGGGGTGATTAAGGACTGCAATTTAGAGTCATTTTTTTAAGGCAGATAAAGTTAAGCTCATGGTGACATGTTTTGTCTGTGGCGAGTGATATCTCTGTATCGGTCCTTCACCAACAGACATTGACCAGCATGGTGAAGTATGCTCAAACTATCCCATGCGATTAAGGAGGTTATTATAGGAGCAGGAGATTGAAAAGGATCTGATTATATTCATTATAAATATAAAAGACGCATTCCAAGCATACACCTCTCCATACTTTTTTCTTCACGTTTCAGCTTTGGGGAGGCCTCCATTCAGCAGCAGATAAATCTTGGCCGATGGCGACTGCAATGTGAGCGACAATTTCCCCTTGCTTCTCTAAAACATCTGTTTAAAATCTGCACACATTTTTCAATATCCCTTTTAAAATTGCATGCATATCGGTGCTATCAAGTCAGCAGCAAATGAGGTGCACAGGCGATAGATGCAATCTCACCATACCAGGGCTTAAAACAATGCTAACCAACTTCAAAACCTCTCCACAAATACGCCCCAAATTCGCTCGCATCCGAATGCTGAGATGGACCATTCGTTAGGCAAATATTAGGGAGCATCAGAAAACAAACCGTGGCACGTTTTCTGCCAAACATCTGTGCCCCGTGAGCGAACACAAAACCCCAAGGGCACAAAGGGGATGGCTTGGCTCAGGCAGTGAGTGATGATGTCGGCCTGTGGAGGTGTCCTGGCACATGCTGTGGCTGCTGCTGCCGCACTGTACATGTCAGTGTCCACGTGCGGCTGGGGTCAACAGAAAATCCCACGAGCGGAGCGGAGTCGATCCCCTTTGGGCGAAGAAAGAATGCAGTCGACTCCGGGCGCTAGCGCGAAGCCGAGGGATAATCTATTAAGGTTTTTGCATAATAACATGATTTCATAAAGGGTCTAAAGACGATAATTACCTCAAGAGGCTGTGCAGAGCGACCGGCATTAAGTGTAACGCACAGCCACAGATAAACAAATAAAAGTCAAAACAATCTCAGCATATAACTCACAAACTCCACAGAAACAAAACGTATCGCACGCCACGCCCCAATAGACGTAGTTGGTCATTTGTGCAACTCCCCTCACCCTTCATCACTCCCAAATAACTTTGTGAAGTCACAAAAATGATGCCTGACAATAATAATAATAATTCCACAGCTATTGTGCATATTCTGCAATAAGTAGCCTTCTTTGGCTGCATAGAGAAACTAACGTAATAATAATAAAATATTTTTGGATAAACCAATTCTTAAAATCAAAGAGTGAAGCGCATAAATACTGTGTGTACGCTGCGATGCGAAATCTCACCACAACTATGTGACATGTTATTCGACCATTTCTTGGCATCCGAGCAACAATAACACCTACAGTAGTCGTAGTACAAACATGCTAGAATACTCATCGTGATTTATATACACACCCAACGTGTTTTTTGAAGAAGAAAAACATCCCAGCAAGTAATTTTCACACAAGAAGTAACAATTCACAAACTCCAACTCCACAGAAACACAATTAACAATTATTGTGGAGACGTCTACACGTCCTTAAGAAATTGCTCTTGTGGGAGTACTGTTTATTTACTTAATTTGGTGAAATATTAAAGGAAAAGGTTAAAAATATCCAGAATTATGTGGAAGCTCGCAAGTCTTTAAGGTAATTATTACAAACAAGATAATAATATTCTTGGTTCTTTCGGTAAAGTCACGTAGAAGGGAAACAATAAAATAATAAAAATATAAAACAATAAAATTCTCACGACGTTTCGACTGCAACACAAGCAATCATCATCAGGTGTGAAAACCACAGCAAGAAAATTTGAAAAAAGTGGCGTTTTTTTATTATTTTACTGTTTCCCTTCTACGTGACTTTACCAAAAGAACCAAGAATATGATTGATCATGCTTAAGGTGGCTTTCAGACCGCATCCATTATTTTCGTCTTCCCCCTCCTCTTTTCCGAACATAGATGGACTCGTTCATCTGAATAACTGTCAGATCGCTCTCCGTGGTGCTAACGTTAAAAAAAACGCCACTTTTTAAAAAAAAATCTTGCTGTGGTTTTCACACCTGATGATGATTGCTTGTGTTGCAGTCGAAACGTCGTGATAATTTGATTGTTTTATATTGTTATTATTTTATTGTTTCCCTTCTACGCGACTTTACCGAAAGAACCAAGAATATGAATCCCTGCAGTCACGAAAGCTTTAATCAAAAGATAATAATAATAATGAGCTGTACATGGATACAGCTCAAAGGGCTTTAACTTCGGTAATGAAGTTCTGGCGGACTGAATATAATTATATATTTCAACCAATTGTCCATTTAACATCTAAATTACACTTAGACTTTTACACTATCAGCTAACGGATTGACAATGGTCTGTAAATTATCATATTATTATTGTTATCACAATGACAAAACATTGATAAATATGGTCTCATTGGAATCAGAACAAAAGTTTGAAGGCTGTAGGACCATAACATTTTATTTTTTCACCTTTAACTCTTAGTGGAATCGTTTTTGGGGGGGGGGGGATATTTGCATCGGGTCACTCCAAAACACTCCCCCAATTTTTGTTTATTCATAATTCACTGCTCATTCCGGGATGCAAGCACACAAAAGGGCGGCCAACTGCCCGAAATCACCGAGTCTCCTTCACGAACAGTTGCTGGATACAACACGGCTGATAAACAATCATCGGGCACACCGGGTCGGGTCTGTGCAGAACTCGCAAACAACATCGCCACCCGCATTGCACGTCTGGTGTGAGGATGAGGTCCACGGGACCACCTACCACCAACTTATTTGAGTGGCGGGAGCAGGAGCTTTGGTGGTGGTGGGGGGGGGGGGGGAATTGGCCGCGAGACTTGAAGGGGAAACGGAGAAAGGGGGTTAATGAGAAAGCATAACGGAGGATCGAGGCCTTTTGCCAGGCGACTTTCGACGCGAGTGTCGGGGCTGTTCAATAAACACCCAACAAGACGAAGCGCGAGACCTGCGACTGCTCTGCGCGAGAGCGCGAATTTCGTTCACCAACTACAAGAGACTAAAACAACGCCAGTGCCCCCTATTGTCACAGTGAGAAGTAAAGACCGCAGAGAAATAACATTTCTCCATCATGGAGTACTTCATGCGGTAGAAAGGCAGATGGCCTTTATTATAACCAGATCAGGATTCCAAAGGGCTGTAAAAATATTATAATGTATCTACACCAGCCTATTCAGAATAGGCCGTTTCATTGGCAAGGGAGACCTGGGATTAAACAATTGACCTCTCATCCTGCCTCTCGCCTACAACCAAATAAACCCTGAATTCGGCAAGCGGATCAGATCTCGGACCCCCAGTATAGGATTGGGCTGCTTTGAGTTTCTCCCCTTGTGCGTGCGAGTTTTCTCCGGGCATTATGGTTTCCTTGAGAATGCCAAACACTGATGGAACTGGTAACATATCGCAATATAGGACCCTTCAGAAAGTGCCTTCATAATCAATCGAGGTTTTTCCTGTGTAAAAAAATTACCTTGTTATTCATTTTTAATACGTACGGCCCTTTGTCAAATCCGCTGCTGCACGTTGGCCATCCCTCTTGTTATGTCAGTCATGGGCATATTTTGATCTTAAGTCACTGATGCTAGCGGTGGCTAGATATTTAACTTAGGCCTCTGGGGCACTTCATGCAGTGTATTAACAACGGAGCACAACTCCACCCTCATAGTATGCATTCTGTGAGAATTAGCACTTAAACGTCAATATTTAGAATCAGAATTAAGTGATAACAGTAATTCAAAAGTGGAAGTAACCCGGAGACATTTTACCACAAAAGCCCACCAGAGTAGTTTACGTGGCTTTCATCGACTTTGCCAAGCGCATTTAAGCCACCAGTGGTCGTTCACCTAAAATTGCAACCCGAGAGAATTATCTCGTGGCATCAACCACAGCACGAGCTGGGAAACACTTCAGCAGCCGGGAAACGTGGCCCGGTGTCACGTGGCCAGCGCATGTGACAATGCTCAGATGCACGGTTGATTTTAGACGCCATTCAAATAAAGATAATTACCCTCATTTTGAAAGCACATTGAAATGCAGGGGCTCATGCATAGCTGAAGCTTGGCAAAAGGTGCGTGGTATAAATGTTGCAGCCTTTCCATTTTCGGTACGGCGTGTGTGTGTGTGGGATACCAGCACCACCTCTCACCACCTCTCTCCTCTACCCTCTCCACATTCCCCCCCCCCCAGCCTTCCCAATTACGGTCCCGACAATCGTTATTTTTAATATCTCTCGGCGAGCTGCCCGCGCGTAAATCACAACGCAACATTCGCAAGCCCCTTCCGATACCCCATCGCGGCCCTCGCCCGCTTGTGCCGTACAATTATTTTTTTTCCTCTCCAAATTTCCATCCGTTCAGGTTATTTAATTATTATATTACATTTGGCAGCAATGCGAGAGAGGGAGCGGGCTTTTTGGGAGGTGCAGTTTTCCCCGTTAGACTTGGCTTGAGAAGCAGTGGCGGTGGCTCGGGGGGGGGGGCTCCGGTTTCCCGAGGTGGGGTGGGGGGGGGCAGAAAAGGCGCAACAGAAACCTCGGCCTCGGATTTTACAATTTCAACCGACAACGTGCAGGTGACTTCATTGATAGTTGTTCATTGGATTGAAGAGGCAAAGTGTGGCAAAGCGCATCGTGTTGGGCTTGACAACTAAACTATAGTTCCCGTTGGGAATCTGGAGATTGTATTGTTGTCAGCGTTTACCAGGCGGAACAAATGTGCCTGATGATGATGATGATGATGTCATCGCCACTGCAGTTAACTTGAACGTATTGCAATTCAACCACCTTGGACTAGGTCGCAACTGAAAATCGGAAGAAACCAAGCTGGGATTTCCTTCAGCCGCCTGAAATTGGGGCCACAAGCCGTCACTTACTGCCTGGGCTGGTCTCGGGAGAGTCACCGGAGGGTCTCGGGAGGGTCTGCGTTGCTCGCGCGAGTCCGGATGACACAACAACAGCTGTAACATCTGGCCCTGAAGCACACTGCCTGTCGGGAATGACCGCACCTGCCACTCTCTGCTTCTGCAGCGGGACCCAAGCGCGCACGTGGCAACTCAACAGCACCCCTCACCGCTCCTCACCCCTCACCCCCTTCCTCACCTTCACCCCTTCAACCCCTAACCACCACCCCCCTAACCCCCATCACAGTTTTATATTTCATCGTGCTTTTTTTGCGCATACCAGAGTCGTTCCATTGTTTGAGGAAATAAATAATTTACGGCTAAATAAATAAAATAAAACGTCGGGAAATTTGTCAAAATGGGACATTTGGTGCATTGTTTCATTCGAATTCAAGTACGGCTGTGCACCCGGCCAAGAAAGCTGCATTTCAAAGGGCTCCGAGCAGAACATAAAGCGAACCTTGTGCGACCTCTGTCGTGGTGTAATTGCGTTTTTTATTTAGCGCACGGAAGGACTTTTAAAAAAAAAAATTGGCTTCCTAATCGCAACGCTTAAAACCAGGCAAATTGGTACGCTGCCCGAGTAAAAAAAAAAAAGAGTGCACTTTAATGGCAAGAATTTGCGAATGCACGCACGGTTCTTTGCATAACTCTCTCTCTGCCTCTCTCCCTCTCTCTCTCCCTCTCGCGCTCTCGTGCAAAAACGCCCGTCGGGAGAGCTCTGGGAGCAACCTCACGCGTGACTTTCATAAACGGTCAAAATCGCGCTGCGTGCAGCAAGCGCCAGACGACGATGCCGCGAGGCCCTCACATGCGAGGCGCGTCACTGCGCGCTGTACAAAATGTTCACTCGAAACGTCGAGCTCATAAAATGGGGTTGCTGAATAAACCCATTGTGATGTGTAGATGCTATTAACAGCCATTGCATTCATTGCCTAAGGAACCCGTTGCAAAAAAAAAAAAACTTCACTTTTGTTGCGACGATGCCATCTCGCCTCGAGTGAACCTCAATGTAGTCTAGAATGGAAGGTGTACTTGAGTTTGTACACGGAATGCAACGTGGGTTGCAAATGGTCAACGTGTGAGCAGAACCAGATTCGAGTCTTGAGCAGCAACAGCAAGATTATCTTCTTAACAATGAGAAGCAGCAGGATCAGCAGTAGCTGCAAAATCAGGCTCATCACGACAATCATCTGCAGTAACATCAGTATCAGCAGCAGGATCATCATCATCATCCTGGGGATCATAAGCTGCAACAGCAGCAGCTGCAGTATCATCATTTTTTGCAATGTATTTTATTTCACGACTGGATGAAACGAGAACCCCTCGATGGCAAATAACTCCAGACGGAGCTATGACTGGGATTCATTGGCATAGCATCACACCGTTTATTTGCCTCATCTGCGTGGATACTTCCTGCATTGTGATACTTCAGTTCAAAAATGTATTTCCCAGGCAAAAATAAACCATGCATATAACGTCAATCGAGTACCTAAGAAAGCCACGCGGAGTTTCAAAACGTTATACGAGTTCTGCATTGGTGATGCCTGTGGCCAGGACAATTGGCAAGTTTGGTTTCACGCGAGAGGAAAGCGAAGAGAAAGTCGCCATGCATGTCAGGGGGCGACATGCCAACAACGCCGAGCGAGCCCTGATGGTCACCCACCCAAACACCAGCGAGACTCCATCCTGCTTAGCTTCCCAGATTCAACGAGCACGGGCACATACAGGATGATTGAAGAGTTACAGCTAACAAATATGAATGTCCTTTTTAAACGATCATCCAGTAAAATCTACGATATCCTCAGGATGCCTATCGGTGCAAAGAATAAACAACAACAAAAATATGCACCGAAACAACGGTCGTGGTATCCCCACGAATACGAAGATTTTCCCCGGGTTCGGGTTTTGTCCCACATGAAGCCACCGTCTTCGCCAAACATCCCAATGCAGGACCCTCCTCAAAAGGAGTCTTGAGACTCAGTTTTGTGTTTACACGAGAGTAAATTGAGTACACCGTTTTAACGAATATAAATCGCGTACAAACAATCCAAATGATGTTATCCTTCATAATGTTGCAAACACAATCCACCTCACGGAGTAAGTTGATGTTTTTATAAATGAAATTATTCGCGTTTTATTTGCCAAGCAAAAACAAAATCGCGAGGCCTTCTTGGGTCAATATCTTTTTTTTATCCTTTAAAAAAAATAATTGGCAGTGGAAATATTATCTTTTAAAACATTAAATCATTCCGAGCACAAGCATCAGACCTTTTTCGGAAACGGCACCGGGAATCCGAAGCTCATAAAGGGAACATTGAGCAAGGCGTGTGTGTACAGCCTTGTTCACGTCTCCAAGAGTTGGCTTCACGCTTAACTGTGGCTGGAAGTCCACAGCCACCCCTCGGACAGCTGCAAATCCCAAATGCCAACAATGCCGCTTTTGTTTGGAAAGGGGGGGGGGCGGTGGAAAGCATAGCAAAAAAAAATGTCAAGAGTGCCGTTTGCATTTAGCTTAACACGGCATACATTATTAAGCTTTTATTAGGCGGGTTTCAAAGTCAATGAAACAGCGTTTGTCTTTCACAAAAGGCCCCAATGTGCACGAGCAGGTATGGTGCCGAGCGCTGTCAATGAGCTGTTTCTTGCCGGGTCACAGCCGAATGTGGCACGAACTCGCCACAGCGGCCATGCTTCGTGGTAGAGCAAACTTGAAAGCCTGAACCTTGGCTCATTCCTTGCCGAAACTAAAAGCCCCCAAAAAAAACAATGAGTTACAAGACTATTCCTGCAGGCAATGTTGTACATCTCAATGTGAAATTGTTAAAAACAAAAAAAATCAAACCCTCCCATGCGCACCACATTCCAAATATCTCTGGATGCGAAGTCTCAATCCAGTGGATCCAAACCAGTGGTTCCTAACCACTGGTTCCTAACCACTGGTTCCTAACCACTGGTGCATAACCTTCCCTGCAGCCTGCACCCCTTTGGTTCTCAAATCGTAAAACATATTTCTGTTAATAAATACATCGGTTTTGATGAAACAAAGTAGTTGTACTCACGTGCCCGTGCTTAATTTGTGTTTCGACAATTTACCTTCTTAAAAACAACATCTGCTATGTCTCAAATCGCCAGAAAGGGCATCACGCACCCCAAGCTAAAAACCACCGCCTTAAATCAGTTTCCCGATCGTGCGTGTGTCTAGAACATCAGCAGCCTGCGTGCAGCTCGCGTTATCCATCCACTTAATGAAATGCCACACAAGGAGTTGTGCTCATGCGCAGCGAGCAACAGAGAGGCGATGTTTTATCGCCTGTCAACTGCAGACACTTATGTGCGCCCGACCTGTCGTCGCGGTTATTAAGATCTCCAGCCGATCTTGGTTGCTAGCGGCGTCGCTGTCGAGTGTGCGGGCGGTGTAACTGCGCCGTAGGACAGAGGGGCACGGGAGGTGATCACATTTCGTGTGGAGCGCCGGGGCTCAAGCGCCGAGACTTTGCTACACGTTCGAATGAGCGTAATTACGATGCACACAGGCAACGATCTGTGTAATACACGGCAGGGTAATTCACAAAGGCAGATTACGATTGCAGTAATTAATGTGTCACGACTTTAATGCTTTGTCCACACAGCAAATTGCCCAAAATAATGCTTAAGCCGACTTCACGAAGAAACCAAATACAATTAATCGACACGAGATCAAACGTGCTAGAAAATGCAAAACCAATTAACTCGCAAAACAAACTCTTGTTCCGATAGGCAATGTTTATGAATTACAGGAAAAACATGCAACCTATTCCTTAAAAAAAGTGATTGAGGAAGCTACGATTGGTCGCCACGGCAGAGAGGGAGAACGCTTCCGATTTCGTCTGTGTGTGTGGTGTGTGTGTGTGGTATGTGTGTGGTGTGTGGGTGTAGTGGTGGTGTGTGTGTGGTGTGTGTGGTATGTGTGGTGTGGTGTGGTGTGTGTGGTGTGGTATGTGTGGTGTGGTGTGTGTGGTGTGTGTGTGGGGTGTGTGTGTGGTATGTGTGTGTGTGGGGTGGTGTGTGTGGGGTGGTGTGTGGTGTGTGTGGTGTGGTGTGTGTGTGGGGTGGTGTGTGTGGTGTGTGGGGTGGTGTGTGTGTGGGGTGGTGTGTGTGGTGTGGTGTGTGTGGGGTGGTGTGTGTGGTGTGTGTGTGGGGTGTGTGTGTGTGGTGTGTGTGTGGTGTGTGTGTGGGGTGGTGTGTGTGATGTGTGTGTGGTGTGTGGGTGGGTGTAGTAGTGGTGTGTGTGTGGTGTGTGTGGTATGTGTGGTGTGGTGTGTGTGGTGTGGTGTGTGTGGTATGTGTGTGGTGTGTGTGGTGTGGTGTGTGTGGTGTGGTGTGTGTGGGGTGGTGTGTGGTGTGTGTGGTGTGTGTGTGGGGTTGGTGTGTTGTGTGTGGTGTGTGTGTGGTGTGGTGTGTGTGGTGTGGTGTGTGTGTGGTGTTGTGTGTGTGTGGGGTGGTGTGTGTGTGGTGTTGTGTGTGTGTGGTGTGTGTGGTGTGTGTGTGGTGTGTGTAGTGGTGTGTGTGTGGTGTGGTATGTGTGTTGTGTGGTGTGTGTGCGGGGTGGTGTGGTGTGTGTGTGGTGTGTGTGTGGTGTGTGTGTGGTGTGTTTGTTGTGTGCGTGGTGTGTTGTGTGTGTGTGGTGTGTGTAGTGTGTGTGTGTGATGTGTGTGTGTGGTGTGTGGGTAGTGTGTGTGTGGTGTGTGTGTGTGGTGTGTGTGTGGTGTGGTGTGCGTGGTGTGGTGTGTGTGGTGTGTGTGTGGTGTGTGTGTGGTGTGTGGGTGTAGTGGTGGTGTGTGTGTGGTATGTGTGGTGTGGTGTGTGTGGTGTGGTGTGTGGTGTGTGTGTGGTGTGTGTGTGTGTGGTGTGTATGTGTAATTAAATAAAATTTGCGCAACATAGGATAACGATGGCATGTGGAGGCCTTCATTCAGCTAATGGCGATGACGTTTAAATATGACGATGCTATTAGAATATTTATTCAAGTGGCACGACCGTATATAATCAGAGCAAACTAAAGCCATTCCTAATTGTATAATATGACTAAGAGTGAATTACGTAGAGAGGCTGGATTCAATGAGAAGCATTCTGAAAGTAATTATATAAACGAGCCGTGCTATTTGAAGTAAATTGCTATTAGGGAACGGGCGTTAGATTTGCAATCAGCATAGCGTGGTTTGGAGATGATTGGGCTCGCCATGGAAGCAAAGCCAGAAATTTCACTTGTTGCTGTCACGATGACTATTCCTTAAAATAAGGAAAACAGGATATTGGCAATGCCATGCTGCATCTACTCACAGCTGTAGTCATTTACAAACGCCGGCTTAGTCAGTTTATTCATAACTCATGTTCTGCCAAGTTGGCCCTGATAGTTTGTACAAATTAATACTGTAATAACAGTACAGTGATTATAGCCCTAAACTATTTTAATTATTTAAAAAAATTGTCATGTTTGCCAACAGTTTTCATTGGCTTTAATCACAATTATTGTCAACGTGCAATTTACCCTGAGATTTTCACCAGATATGGGACATCTATTTGCAATACATTGGAGTAACGGTTCGCACACTGAACCTGCGATCCAGAGGTCGCAGGTTCAGAGGTCGCTGGTTCAGATGTCGCAGGTTCAGAGGTCGCAGGTTCAGAGGTCGCAGGTTCAGAGGTCGCAGGTTCAGGAGATTCCCTCTCCCAGCGCGACAGCTGCAACAATTGGGGCACGTTTCCCAAACCACTGCCAACCACTGCCCACCAAACAGTGTAAATGCAAGTGCACAGTTAGTCGATGGGCAGGTCGCGTGTGTTGTGGGGTCAAATGTGGGTACTCCCACCTCTTCCAACACAACTGATAGTGTGGAAGAGTAGGCCAAATATTGTACCCACTAGAGCTCCCGCTAGTGGAGGTCCTTTCGCCAGCCTTGGTTTGAGCTGGCAGTTGCAGGGCTGCACCTTTTCTTTGAATCGATTGATCGATTTATATTCAATTTCAAGCATTGTATCGTCTCTGTACTCATCGATGTCATTTTTGTACGCAGTATGTGCAATGGGTTTACATAACCCCTGCATTAACAAATGCCACTACATTCACCTGGAGATTGGAGGGATGGCATTTTGTAATACCACGACTGAAGAAAAATTATCTAAGCATATTATCAACCTGGAGAGGTATTTGTTATCACTGCCTGGGAAGGTAATATCACGCATTCTGTTGAACCGAATGAAGGAGGCAGTAGATCAACCGCTGAGAGCCACAAGAGCCAGGATGTTGTCTTACCAGGAAGGCGACGATGATGTGAACAGATAAAGACGCTGAGACAAGCGGTAGAGAAAGTTCTTGCGTGGCAGAATTAAATGTTTATTAGCCACGCTAACTTCTCAATGGCTGGCCTTCGACGAGTGCATAGGCCATAGGGGACCCATGTGGTGGATCGTGAGGAGCTAGGGAGTTCCAGTGAAGATGCCAAAGCAGCCGAAGTGCAGTTAGGGCAGCATTTGGAGAATGTGAAAAAATGAATTCGGGTCGGCAATAATATCATACTGTCCACCAGTACATCTCTTTTATTCAAGTAGGAAAAAAAGCAACAGCGCTGCATACGAGGTGGCTTTGTAAGGTGCACATTTTGTGGAAATGCGACGTTTGAGGCACACTTGAGCTGCCACGACCGCACCTTGAAGCGAGACCTCACCCAGCCCACCCATCAGCGCTCCCTCCCCGCAACACCCAACCCATTCCAGAGGAAATGCCATCGCTCGTACTGGAGGTGTAGGTACAGCCTGCGATGGATAGAATCGTGCGCCGACTGTTCTGTGGGTGTCTGCACATTGTTGGGTGGCCCGGAGCAGCAACACAAAAAAATGATATACAGTTAAAAAAATTATCCATTACAATTTTTCCATTCCCTCCCTCCCCACCCAGCGATCTTCACCACCCCCCAACTCCCGCAAAGCGTTAGCGGGCTCCCTCCTTTCAGCGCGCGCGCGCACACAGGGGTCCCTGTGAGCGCGCGCGCGATAACGGGGCTCGATAAACACGCGGCGTGTCAGGACACGTGCTCACAGCGCGTAACTGTTTGAGGGAGGCGGGGGGCGACCTCGAGTTTCCTATGAACAAGAAGAGAATGAGGCGGAAGGCCGATTCCAGAATCCGCCCGTCGGTTTGTGCATCTCGGAGGCTCGCCTAACCTCTTGAATTTGATCAAACGATAAATATTTCCTATCCCGTGTAATAAACTGTCTTGCTTTAAGAAGAACAAGCAGAGTATTGAACCAATGGAACTTGTATTTGTTTTTGCCTTGTGCTCTAATTGACGTTTTGGAATGCTTTCACATTTTTGGCGATTATACCTGCAAGAGTTTAATATAAAACTGTGGTTGTTTTTTTTTTCAGTGTGTGTGATTCTTCCCGAAAGTAAAACAAGAATTAAAATGTTCACACTCACACAATTGTTTCATTGAAACACTTGGGTATAATTTAATAACGTAGGGGTAACCATGCCGAAGCAGATTTTTTTCACAGGGAAATCTTAATTTTCACCCATTTCCTGTCGGAAGAGTGACTCCTTTCATGCGGTTTTTGAAGAAAATGCCCTCTTGTCAGAAGCTGTCCACATCACAAAAACTGGGTCAGCCAAACCAAATGAAATGCTAAATTCACGTTCAATGTTTATTTAATGTTCACCATTACTGGCCAATGTAAAATAACAAACAATGGGGCTATTTTAGTCGAATATTACCATAGCCTTTGTTTATGAACCTTTTCCTAAACTGACCTACGAACACGAATCTTCCATTGGCTTCCAGAGTGCGTTGTTTTTGTGAGAAATGTGAAAAAGCTTAAAAAAATGAAACAAATGCGAATTAAAGCTGCATTCAAGCCACTTTGACCATATTTATCAGCCATGGTCAATCCACTTCTGGATGAAAACCTCCCCAAACCTGCCACCATCTCTCAAGATGCTGCGGATGTAATATAATCCATTGAGCACCAGCACACGAGATAATTCCATTGCTCCATCTCCACATGTGACACACTAGCAGATGAGTTCGACTCCTTGGCTGCCACTCTCTCGCTAGTCTTTGACCATCGGCCACAATCGCTTCTTAGCGCCGTGTCCTGCTCCCCCCCCACCCCGCTTACGTTTCTGAACAAGTCTCATTGTCACTCACCGCTGGATGTTCTCTAATCCACGTGTTTCTCTTTTTGCCGATATAATTAAAGCCACTTTAAAAGTATGTCACCACTATAAAATAAGATTCCGTGGAATTTATTTTTTACAACGAGGGATTACTGTATTATGGCTTAGGTTGGTGGTGTCCTTTGAGACCTGTTTTTAATTATGTGAAAGTGGTTTAACAAAAACACAAATACGATCTTTGATGATTTACAGGTGACCGTTAAAATGTACATCAAATTAGACTTAGAGACTGATAACAATTATCCAATAAATTACGATACAATGTCTCACGTTTTTGTGGTTGAACACAGGTAGGCAGACGTGCTACACCCGTGCAGACTTGTATTGCCAGCAGCTAATGATACAAAACAATGCCAAACACTCAAGTACTTTGTTACCGAAACTCAGACCAGTATATGACCATGAAGTCCATCATCAGCAGCCATGGTCAATCCACTGTTGGATGACGGCCTTCCCCAGCTCCCACCATCCCTCACGATCTCACCATGTAGACGGCTGAACGTCTGCCGATCATGGAGTCAATTCTCACAAATCCACATTTGGTGTGAGGTTTCGTCTTGAATTAACCTCACTTGTTTGGTTTTCAAAATTGAAATCCCGTCATTGGAAACTGTGTAACAAATCCCACCGACACGACCCCACCAACTGACGTGTGCATGCCTGCAACGTGACCTCTGAGGAAAGGCCACGAAAGAATTAAGAAATTGTCTAAACATTTCTGAACAGGTGGTCGAAGGGAGGTGTTGGCTGAGAGCGAGCAATTTTGAGGTTGGGTTTTGATCAAAGTGCACCCTGTAGCCACGCAAGGATCGCTCAGTGCAGCATGTTACAGCAGAATCATAATCGTCCGTGACCAATCCACTGCTGGATGAAGGTCTCCCTAAATCATCGCCATCTCTCGCAACTCTGCATTGCAGCAATACACCTCCACACCGGCACACAGTGGGGTAAGAAGCCACACAAAACTGTCTGCCACATTTCAAATTCCACGTTCGTGTCCTGCAAATAGCCTCGGTGCAACGTATCTGCGAGCCAAGAGGCCTTTGCTTTGTTTTGACCCAAACAACTGGGGAACTCCCTTCAAAATAAAATAAACAATTTCTCCACCACCACCACCCACCCACGTGCTAAATGCGTTCCTGAAGCAACGCGGCACCTCTCCTGAATGTCACAGAGGCGCACTTCCAACGACGACTGAGTCACGTCTGGGCGAGAGTCTGAGACAGTATTTTTTTTCACCTCTCTCTCTCCCCGCAGGTTTTTTTTTTATTTTACGCTGCAGGCGGTCGGGCAAGTGAACCACGCAGCACTCTCGGGCTGCGTGGTTCACTTGCTCGCGTCCCGACGCCTGCGCGAAATTCCTCACCCAACGCCGCCGCTCCTCGCTCACATCGGGCTGAGTAGCGGCGGCGGTCGATTCGTTCGTCTCCATTTGTTCAGCCTCGGCGCCGCAAGCGGATTTTCAGCCGGGGCGGCGTTGCTTCAATATATTTTTTTCCACAGTTCCCTACGAATGATTTAATTTGTTGAGAGTACGCTTGCTACTCTCGCTGACGGAAGACGTCGAGGCTCGGCTCACAGGGAACAGTGGGACTGCGTTGTGTGACCATGTGAACCAGGCAAAACACACGTTTGAAATAAATAAAATGTAGGCGCACCGTGTTTGTGGAATTGCCATGAGTTCATCTCCGTGCTCCTTAAGACCTGTTTACATAACTTTTCAAGCGCTATCCCCAGCTCGCTCCATTCCAGACATTCAGGTTGCGTTACTGAAGCGATGACAACGTCGACTCAAGCTGACGCCTTTTTTGATTGATTGGGACATTCGACGACATCCACTATGGAGACAGCGAAGCAGCCTCCCACGGCGTGTTCATAAGTTTACATTGCAAGTTTGCCGCGGTGAATTCCCAGCCAGGCCTCGTGCGCGTGCGTGCGCGTGGCGGGGTGTGATCGTTCAGGATGGTTGTGAGCCTGCTAGTGGAAGGGAATCAAGACATTGTCAAGAAATGGACGGTGAAGAGCTGAAGCGCTCCCTCTACTGATCGTAAAAGGTACTCGTGAAGCCGAGTGCGTTTTTGAACACAAGAGTGCAGCGGTTAGCGCGCTGCGCTACGAACCCGACGATCCGAGTTCGATTCGAGCTCACGGTCAACACCAGTGACGATTATCTGAACCGGTGCTGGGCCTCACCTAGGTCGACTCAGCCTCAAATGGTGTGTAAACGTCGCCACCGAGGGAGACAAAAGGCGGCCGGACGTGGTGCTGGCCACCCACCCCCTCGTGTGCCGTGCCGACACTTGACCCGACAGTTTGTTACAGGCTACACGGGGAGATGTGTTGTCTTTGCCTTGCCAGTCGCTGCAAGATGTTCGTGGTTGGAG
This sequence comes from Petromyzon marinus, assembly GCF_048934315.1. Taxonomy (NCBI): domain Eukaryota; kingdom Metazoa; phylum Chordata; class Hyperoartia; order Petromyzontiformes; family Petromyzontidae; genus Petromyzon; species Petromyzon marinus. The sequence goes on along the minus strand of NC_133684.1, from coordinate 2,415,700 downwards.
TTCAGCGGCCGTCCTATGGATCACAATGACGCGCTGCCTGCTTCGGAGCGGACGTTAAAGATCCCGGGACGTCATTACGAAAGAGAGCAGGTCCCAGTTGTACTGGGTGACAACATTCACCACCTGTGGAGATTTACCTAATTGGGTAAAACCAAACAGCAACGTCACCTCCTACTGACAGACACTATGCTCGTCTGTGA